>NC_060139.1:256245326-256853660 GCF_021461385.2 Schistocerca piceifrons | reverse complement strand
AGATATTCCGCTAACATTCGGGTTGCAATGGTTGATAACCATCTTATTGGGCCTTGTTTTTGCCAGCACTTTGGTCAATTCCGAAGACCGTGTCACGATGAAAAATGGTTCAAATGGCTCGGAGCACTATGGGTCTTAACTTCTGAGGTCATCAGTCCCCTAGAACTTAGAACTACTTAAACCTAACTAACCTAAGGACATCACACACATCCATGCCCGAGGCAGGATTCGAACCTGCAACCGTAGCAGTCGCGTGGTTCCAGACTGTAGCGCCTAGAACCGCTCGGTCACCCCGGCCGACTTACTAGACAAAGCCAACGGCCTTGCCGCAGTGGTAACACCGGTTCCCATCAGATTACCGAAGTTAAGCACTGTCGGGCTGGGCTTGGATGGGTGACCATCTGGTCTACCGAGCGCTGTTGGCAAGCGGAGTGCACTCAGCCCTTGTGAGGGAAAATGAGTGGCTACTTGATTGAGAAGTAGCGGCTCCGTTCTCGGAAACTGACATACGGCCAGGAGAGCAGTGTGCTGACCACGTGCCCCTCCATATCCGCACCCAGTGACACCTGTGGGCTGAGAATGACACGGCGGCCGGTCTGTACCTTTGGGGCCTTCATGGCCTGTTCGGGAGGAGTTTAGTTTTAGTTTAGTTACTAGACAAAGTTTTGATAAGGAATCCATGTTCTGGAACGTACCGTTTCGATGTAAGACACTCTCCGGTCTGAGTAACACCTTTCGCAGAGCGGACGTGCGAGAAGAGAGTCAGTGAGGTTCTGGAAGGTACCGACAGGAATGTAGAGCCGTGCCAACACCAGCGCCGTAGACAGCTGCGATGGGTTTCTCGGTTGAGGATGGATGGCGCGAATAGCCCAATCGAAGTGGTCCCACATATTCTCGACTGGGTTACAATCCGCGGACTCTGGTGGCCAGCGGAGCACAGTAAGCTCATCATGGTGCTCTTCGAACCACCCACGTAACATGCGAGCTGTGTGACACGTTGCACCGTCCTGCTGGCATATGCCATCGTGTCGAGGGAAAAAGAACTACATGCAGGGGTGGACGTGGTACCCAAGGATAGATGCCTACTTGTGTTGGTCCGTTGTGCCCTCCAGAATGACTAGGTCGCCCCGGGGATGCGACGAAAACATTCCCTAAAGCGTGAGGCTCCCTTCTCCGGCCTGGATGCTTCCAACGATTGTAGTAGCATGTTTTGTTTCATACAGATCACGCCATACGCGCCGACGGCCAGCGGTGAGTCATCTGACAAGGCCACCTGTCGCCACTCACTGGACGTCCAGTTGCTGTATTGGCGTGCAGATTCCAGCCTTCGTTGCCGATGAACGGCGGTCAGCACTGGGGCATCAACCAGGCGCCTGCTGCGGAGGCCCAGACGCAGCAACGTTCGCTGAACGGTCGTTGAGCAGAGACTGTTGGTAGGACCCATGTACGTCTGGGCGGTCTGTTGCTCAACACTTGCACGCCTACTCACCCGTACACATCTCCGCAGCCGTCGTTCACCCCTGTCGTTCTTGGCCCGTGCTGCAGCACGGTTCTCTCGGCGCCGGTTCTGGATAGCGCTGTTTCCAGTCATTACCTCCCGTTCCTGTTCCAGTCGCGTATGGTTCGCGGGAAGAACGACTGCCGGAAAGTCTCCGTGCACGCTCGAATCTCTCTAATTTTACATTCGTGATCTCCTCGGGAGGTATAAGTAGGGGGAAGCAATATATTCGATACCTCATCCAGAAACGCACCCTCTCGAAACCTGGCGAGCAAGCTACACCGCGATGCAGAGCGCCTCTCTTGCAGAGTCTGCCACTTGAGTTGGCTAAACATCTCCGTAATGCTATCACGCTTACCAAATAACCCTGTGACGAAACGCGCCGCTCTTCTTTGGATCTTCTCTATCTCCTCTGTCAACCCGATCTGGTACAGATCCCACACTGATGACCAATACTCAAGTATAGGTCATCAGTGTGGGATCTGTACCAGATCGGGTTGACAGAGGAGATAGAGAAGATCCAAAGAAGAGCGGCGTGTTTTGTAAGCAACCTCCTTTGTTGATGGACTACATTTTCTAAGGACTCTCCCAAAGAATCTCAACTTGGCACCCGCCTTACCAGCAATTAATTTTATATGATCATTCCACTTCAAATCGTTCCGTACGCATACTCCCAGATATTTTACAGGAGTAACTGCTACCAGAGTTTGTTCCGCTATCATATAATCATAAAATAAAGGATCCTTCTTTCTATGTATTCGCAATACATTACATTTGTCTATGTTAAGGGTCAGTTGCCACTCCCTGCACCAAGTGCCTATCCGCTGCAGATCTTCCTGCATTTCGCTGCAATTTTCTAATGCTGAAACTTCTCTGTATACTACAGCATCATTCGCGAAAAGCCGCATGGAACTTCCGACACTATCTACTAGGTCATTTATATATATTGTGAAAAACAATGGTCCCATAACATTTCCCTGTGGCACGCCAGAGGTTGCTTTAACGTCTGTAGACGTCTCTCCATTGAGAACAACATGCTGTGTTCTGTTTGCTAAAAACTTTTCAATCCAGCCACACAGCTGGTCTGATATTTCGTAGGCTCTTACTTTGTTTATCAGGCGACAGTGCGGAACTGTATCGAACGCCTTCCGAAAGTGAAGGAAAATGGCATCTACCTGGGAGCCTGTATCTAATATTTTCTGGGTCTCATGAACAAATAAAGCGAGTTGGGTCTCACAAGATCGCTGTTTCCGGAATCCATGTTCATTCCTACAGAGTAGATTCTGGGTGTCCCCACGCACCGTATACTTTAACCACGGCAGCACGTGAACAGTAGACAAACTTAGCCATTTCGAAAATACTTCCGACTCTGACCCGATACCCAATAATCACGCCCTTTTCGACGTGAGATAAATCGCTCTGTTTCCGCATTAGGACAACGACGGCACTTAATAATTTTTTCATAATGCGGGTCCACAGTCATAATACATTTCTTTAAAGTCAGTACCGCCATTAGACTGTTGTTTATTTACAGTGTTACATTTACACTTACACAATCATGATTTCGGCTTCAAAGTGCCATTATCAAACGTTTTAAGTGTTATACCGTGCCTGAGATGACATACTGTCGTATTTAAAATACACTATTAGACACATTGTCTAAGGGTCGACATTACTGGCAAAGCCTACTGCTTTGTTTCATCACTGAGTATACCACCTGGAGTCAAGATCATCACTGAGTATACCATCTTGAGTCAAGATCATCACTGAGTATACCATCTTGAGTCAAGATGGTATACTCAGTGATGAAACAAAGCAGTAGGCTTTGCAAGAAATATCGACCCTTAGACAATGTGTCTAATAGTGTATTTTAAATACAACAGTATGTCATCTTAGGCACTGTATAACACTTAAAACACTTGATAATGGCACTTCGAAGCCGAAATCATGATTGTGTAAGTGTAAATGTAACACTGTAAATAAACAACAGTCTAATGGCGGTACTGACTTTAAAGAAACGACTGCACTTTTTTCCGCGTCACCCTGACGCGCTTGATACACCCTCTGCTGCTAGTGCTGCCACCTGGTGTCTATGAGTGGCGTTGCAGGTCACATTAATGCGACTGGACTTTGTATAACCGTGAAGAGCGGATCAATTTCAAATCTTCCACTTCGCCATACGCACACAGCGGAGACAATGAGCTACACGAGTCCACGGCATGGCCAAAGTTTCGAGAACTGCTCATAGTATGATGCAGTAGCTGGGCAGAGATGAACAGGTCTGCACAGGATACACTAGCGTGCAGAGCTGCATCAAACCGGTCGTCGACTGACGATCAGATACTTTATTCTTAATTCTAATAAACTTGATGGCCAACAGTCAGCGAAGGGTTCTTCCATTTAAAGACGTGGCGTGTGAACCGTCCGAATGTTGTGACTAGATGCAGCGTAACGCTAGGTTGTAGACACGGTATCGGAGCAGTGTGCAATAGACAGGTGTGCAGCAGACACGGCAGAACGTCGCGAATTAAACCGCTTCTGAACGTGGGATGATAATCGGTGAAAGACGCGTGGCTCGTAGGATATCTCAGATTACACGATAATTCGGGTTTCACGGGTCAGCAGTGTCTAGGGTGGATTTTCACTGTCGCAGAGATAACAGGTCGTAGGAATAAAATAGAGCAAAGATACATTCTCTGAGAAAGTTCTCAGTTGAGTATGGATAAAAAATTCGATGCATGTTCTCCGACAGGGGGCTTCTTCTAACTACCTCCCCTTCTTCTTGAGAAGATTCTCTGTGTGTGTCGTCTGCAGTGTCCGGCACAGAACACACGCGTAATCTCGCATTTCACTCAGCTCGTCCAAACAGGCAAACTATTCAGTGTACTGATATAGAACTGGCATCGGTGTGTTCTGGAAGAGTTGCACTATGTTTACATTTTACTTTTACATGCGGCAGCAAATTATGAAGACGATTACGGACAGTTTACGAAAACGCATTTTCTTGCGATGTTACCGAGTGTTCGATATGGGGGAAACTTTTTGTCGTCGAAATTAGGGGAACACATTATGTGAACGAAATCTTAAGAATACATCACATTCTCATGTACTCCAAACTGGAACTGTGTCAGAGTTTTCTAACTCGAGGTAATGTTGGTTAAATATGACGTATAATGGTCCGCTCTCGCTTAAGTACTTCAGCGGTCGTCCATCGGTTTCGTTATGAGAAACAGATTGCTAGGTTGGTAAGAAACCATCTATTAATTTTTCTGACCCGCCTACTTATTTCTGATATAACAAAATATACGATTTACTCTATGAGAAAACATGATGATAAACATCTGAAAATGTCAGTGACAAAGATGCCTGGTCCTTCACCAGTCTGAAAACCTTGATCTGGTAAGCAACCCAAAAATGTTTTCATTTTCACTTCGTTTGGAAGGTCGCTCCCTCTTCTTTCATGATTTCGGGAAGGAAGTTCGCCAGCCAAATAATGTTTTCATTGTTAAATCTACATTTTCTCTTTTCGGTCTACGTATAACTGCCCGGCCCCCCTCCCCGTTCCCCTCCTTCAAAGCACTATCAATTCTGTCATTTTTACTAAAAAAATCGATAAAACTTAACTCAATAGAACTTATTCAAATCGAAGTACGCTACAGAGCTCGCTTCAAAACAAGGAGAATGTTCTCCGCTGGTGAGAAATTTCTGTAGTTCTATTCATACAAAATTGGAAGATGTGCGAGTTGACCATCTTCCCCCATCAGTTTACTCAAGCAGAGTATATTCTCGGGTGACGTAAGTTCTCCGACTCGCTTTATTCATCCGAACCTTAGAGTCTTCTCCAAATTTTCGAGAGTAAAGTACGCTCTTCATTTCGCTCGTGCGATCCATCGTTTCCACACACGTAAACGTCGGGAGGAGGAGCCGTACTGAGCGTTAGACGTTCTGCTGTGGCATATATGCGCCATTCCTAACGCCTTATGGATTGGGAGGAGACAAAGACAGCACAGAGGCCTTAGAAGATTGACATCCCATCCACAACCTTTGCCCTGACTTTTGGCCACTCAGTATAATATATTTTTTGATTGTTATAATTATCATTGTACTACTTTTATAATCTCTATTTTTTTTCTTTAACACTAATACTGTATAACATGTTATATGTCCTTAATGTTCTGTAGAAACTGAAATTTGTTGAATCTGAGTATGCCTGGTTAGGTGTAAGAGAGGGCTTGAAGGCCCTAATCTTGCCAGGTAAAATAAATGCATAATTAAATAAATAAAATATAATATATTCTAGCATACTTAAGACATGAATAAAATTATCACACTTTAGAACATTAGCAATTGTTTTTAATAAACTTTTCAGATGTACAGCACTTACGTGTGTCGTGATTACATAATGATAGTAGCCAACTTGGTACTTACATCTGCAACACAGTTCTTACGATAACAGTCAAATTGGTACTTGTAGCACCAACACAGTTCTTACGAAATTTGGCAGATGTTGCGACAATGTTCACATCAACAACACAGTGAGAGAAACCAGTAGATTGCACTCCACTAAGGTTCTTGTTTATGGTTATAGCGAGAAGGGTGCGTATAACAGTTCACTTTCTCCTGCGAGAGTATCTTCAGTAGGAAGTGCAGGCCACACTTTTGAGCGAGTAAGCAGATCAAAAGAAGAATAAAAGGTGATATTATATCCGAGTAAGCCGACGCTTGTAAGCGGAATTCTGAAGACGGTGTCGGTACTATAGATGATACACTGATATTGCGTAGATTAAAGCAGCGATTGCTCCTTCTCTGTCATACAAAACTGCACATCAGACACTTTCTGCGTCCTCGTTAAAGGTCAGCATTTCGACATGAACGGCGTCGACTCCCTGAAGTGCCCAGTGTAAAACTGTCCAGTTATCTTTGCTGTGGAACTGATTGGAGTAATCAAGTGTTCAAACTGTGCCATTGGTTGGCACATCACTGAGTTGTCAATTTACGCTTCTCTGTAAACTTCTCCAACTTCCCTGAGATAAACTAAATGAGACGTTGGTTCTCTCACAACGAGAGCGCCCCTCAATTTCTCAATGTACCCTCATGGGAACACCACATGAAACACGTCGAGCATTAGGGAACGTGTACCTCAAGACAAATCAACAACTATTGCTCCCTTCTACATACATCTCATGCAATTAACATAAAAGCCAAATTAGAAAAGTTTGGGGTTATACGCAGGTGTATAGCAAGGGATGATACTGAAAAGTAGATTAGATGTGGAGTTAGATTTACCTTCAGTACAGTTTAGTCAAGTATTTTGCCGAAAGTAGTTGTATCACCTTTTGCTCCACATAACAGTAGCGCGGTTGCAAGAAATACGTCAGCACTTAAGTTGTATATGGAATGGAAGATTATTTGGTGGGCGAGCACTGTCAAAATCATGTAACAACTTTCTGTTGTACAATCTGTCTGGGGGAAGTGGCGCCACTAGAACTGAGCTATGTCTGGATGTGAGTACTTTTGTATGTTTGGAACAGTGACGCAGGCCTACATCACGCGGAGCTCCCTGTTCATTAGAGCTTCCTTTGAACGGAATGTTGCCATTTCGTAGTTACACAGTCGCCAGGTAGTTGCAAGAATGTCGAGAAAATGGGCACTGTCAGGAAAGTCGATCCTCGTTCACCGCTCAATAGGTTCAGACTGTAATTTCCGATAGGTGTCCAGTTAACCTTGTTGATCTACGAGATGCGTTCAAGTTGAAAAAATATGCATTTTTCCCCCGGACGACTGAGTGCAGATGGAAAGACGCACTTTAGCTTCAAACATGCGAGCATTATTTATTTATGGGTGCACGAGATGGCAAATTTATCCAGTGGGTTAGGGTTTAAGCGGCAGCCACTGGACTGCGCTATGTTTTCCATATTAAAAATAGCGCTGTTCAGTGTACAAGAGAAACGTGTAATTATTCACGTCATTCATTTTCCAGTAGTGAGCCTCACTGGTATTCATTGTCTCCGAGCAGTGACGTGGTGATGGATGTGTAAGATGTCCATGTATTGATGGGACAGTGCAAAGAAGGCTGAATCCCAAGCGATAACGAAATAATGAAACAAAATGAGCCACCAAAATGGTTGTGTGAGTGAGCTGCCACGGAACTGAGGAACAGGCTAAAAGTTTCTGGTGCAAGTAGTACGTCAGAACAAAAAAAATAGCATACGTTCGAACTTGAAAGCACTCCGTAGTATGAAGCACTATTGGGGGGGGGGGGGGGGGCACTGTCTCACTACGATCTGCAGAGCGGGCGGCCACCCGTCGGCATAGCACGGTGCGTGTGTGGCTGGCAGTTTCTTCAGTCTGTGGCTGGGACGGCTGTCGACGGCTGGCCGCTGTGGGGCAGAGCATTGCCCCAGGCGAGGCGGAAGCCACCGGCCCGCGGCCCGCGCGCAGCGGCTGTCGCAGCTCACAGCTTGGTGGCGGCCTCTGCGACCACCGCCAGCGCCGCCACGGCGTCCCTCCCGGTGGGCACGATGTACTGCGCGGGCAGCACGAAGCCGTGCCGGCCGCGGTCCCTCAGCTCCACCGTGTACGCGTACTTGATGCCCTGCGAGCCCTTCGCCCAGTCGTCAGAGCCGCCTGCCGACACAAGATAGTAATTTATAAGGAGTCGCCCCAAAACTGATGGATGCATCGCTACGGCGCACTGAATACTCTGCAGTATTACCTCCTTTTCTATCTACAGGTTTATTCTAAATGATGGACCCATTTTCAAAACTTCGCATTTATTCAAGTTCAAATCCAAAATGAACAAGCTTTATACCAATGAAAAGAGGAAGTCTCAAAGTTTTTTTCATAACGTTTGATATCAATTTAATAATTTGTAATACACAATACACACATTAAAACGACCGTGAGTAGTATTGTTGCGTACAGTCCTTACTGCCTTAGTTAAGGTCTCCTTTGTTCTTTGTTTGTTAGTACTTCTTTACAAATAAGCTTTAAGAACATGTCATGCAAATCTTCTCCTTTTCTTTTAACAGAATTACATGATATTCTTCTGTTTAACAAATATTCTGGAGCTGGTGTTTGGTCGTCATTGTCTTACAAACTTGAAAATAGGACTCCACTACGTCCAGTGCATAAATTAAAAGACCGTCGCAAATTCTTACCACAGCATATTCATGGTACTTCAGATTCCAGAATGCTTCACATTTCAAAGTAAATGTATGTACCAAATCATTAAAAACACTACTGCCACAATTTTACTTTAACTGACAGACTTAAAGTAGATGACGAAATGTTTCGCAGATGGCTAACCAGTTGAAGATCATAACACCCTGCTACTTTAGGACAAAATTTTCCGCGTTCGGGAAAGAGTTTATTTAACTGACCACTTCCGGTAAAGCTCAAAATGGTTCAAATGGTTCTGAGCACTATGGGACTCAACTTCTGAGGTCATTAGTCCCCTAGAACTTTTGAACTAGTTAAACCTAACTAACCTAAGGACATTACAAACATCCATGCCCGAGGCAGGATTCGAACCTGCGACCCGGTAAAGCTCTTGGGGTGCTATCCAGAACTGTAATCACAACTCTTGTACGAGTTTTTTTATGTAGTGAAAATGGGTCCTTCATTCTTGCAATTCTCTCTTAAACTATTATCTTCACAAGAAAATGGCTTCGGATTTTTTTGTAGAACACTTGGGGAGCTATTCTGAAGTGTGATCACGATTTTTTTGGCATATACAAGGTGTAAACTTTGAGTTGACAAACCAGAATAACTCGAAAAATAAGCTTCACAAGAAAAAATGTTTAGAATCCAAAGTTAATTGTTTTCGAGGGGAACATCTGCTGGGACTAAAATTAGCCCGCCACCCCAGCCCCCTGGGGATGGGGCGGGAGGCAACTTTTAAATTTCAGATGGGAACCCCCATTTTTTATTGCAGAATCAGATACTACATAAAAAACTACGTACATTTTGTCTTGATACTGCATAAAAAACTACGTACATTTTGTCTTAAACATTTGTTTTGATTCTTGGTAGTTGGCGCTGCAATTCAAGAAAATCCTTTTTCTCATTTTTGCTTGGGAAATGGTTATGGATAAATAAAAAATACTTATTTACTTAGTAAATTTTGATTCGCTAAAACTAAAACTCTCCCTCTCCCCTCGTAGGGTGGGATTTGAGAGAGAGGAATTAGAGTTCTATAAATGTTGACCCAAATATTAATTTTTCCCGCAGATTCGAATAAGTTTTGTTTGTTTCGTGGTCATGAGGCCACACAACTTTTAATTATCAAACGTATCATCTGACTAGCTAACTAACTAACCAAACATCCTACTTACTAACGAGTGAACTCGTTTTTTATTTAACTGTAACCATTTTTCACGCAAAAATGAGAACACGGATTTTCTTGAATTACAGCGCCAACTACCAAGAATCAAACCAAATGTTTAAGACAAAATGTACGTAGTTTTTTATGTAGTATCTGATTCTGCAATAAAAATTGGGGTTCTCATTTGAAATTTAAAAGTTGCCTCCTGCCCCCCTCGAAAATAATCAACTTTGGATTCTAATCAAAATATCTACGGGTGTACTGCCGGTCTACAGTGTCCAACGGGCACAATATTTCGGCGATCATACATGTCGCCATCATCAGCTGAACTGACGGACTGAGCTCCTGTGAACGTGCTGGCACGGAGATCCGTACGCTATGGTTGCTCAGAGGGAACTGGGTTCGGTCTTTATGCTGCTCCTTTGATGACTTCCTCACTGTGAGGAGGTTCGGTTGGAAATTTGTGGTCTGTTGGCCTTTACTCCCCTGGGAATCTTGACGAATCTTCTTTCTGTACTGGTAGGTTTTTCTGGACTGGCAAGGAGTACCGATGACCTATTTCCTGTACTTGTCGGTGTGACGATTTTTCTTCTTCTTCTTGGCTGTTGCTGAGGGCTCTCCCTCGGTTGGGATACTGGGAATAGTGTATCCTGCTTTTTCGTATTCTCCGTTGACCAGAGCGAAGATGATGTAGCGCATTTGCCACTCGGTAAAGATAGGGTAGGAATTAATCAGAATGTAATCCTCCCTAGAAAGACCTACAAGGCCTTCTGGGTACTCAATTGGTTGATGTGGGGGTTGAGGTTTGGTACGGTTAGGTGGAACGAAAGGATAAGGGTTGTCGTGGTGGGGGTACGTTCCATCACGAAGCGATGCAGCGATCTTCTGCGTTACAGCGCTTGCGCTGTACATATCTGGAAGCGGGAGGAATGGGACTTCTTCCCACTCTTCTTCTTGCGCTGCTGCTTCGGTGTCCGTCTTGGGCTGTGTTGCCTCCCCTTCGGCAGGCACGTCGGTCTGCGTGGCCACCGTTGCGAAATCCTCCTGTGGAAGAGTCGCCTGGGTGGCGGTGTCGACTGTTGTGGCGGAAGCTGCTTTGGCTGAGCGAAGCTCCTGCGTCAGCTCAGCAATCTGACACCGAGCCTCGCCCAGTTCCGCCAGCATGGCCGCCCTCTCTTCCGCCATGGCGGATTTGAAGGCGGACATGGCATCTTGTACGGCGTCGTTAAGGCGCCTGGTGACGACGTCTTCTGTGCAAGTGACCACCTCTTCGTGCGTGGTGGTCACTTGCTTCTGCGCCTTCTTCTCCGGTCCGCGCCAGTTTCTTCTGTAGGCGCAGGAACGGGCGTTGGCCGCGTGTGCGCCGCCGCAGTTGGCGCAGGTACAGGGGGCGTCCTTCTGCTTCTTGCAGTCACGTGTGTCGTGTGCTTGCGCACACTTCAAGCACGCAACTGCTCCGCTGCATTGCTTGGCGACGTGGCCAAGCTTTTGGCAGCGAAAGCACTGCGGTGTAGTCTTCCTCTTCTTGCCGGATGTTCCTGCTAGCGTGAGCAGCAACTCCGCCAAGGCAGCACCTTTGCGTCCCCTTCCGCGTCCCGACATCTCGAGTAGCAACAGCGACAATCACCTTATGCGTAACTCTCCGCGGCGTGAGCGGGAATCCCGGGTTCGGTCGCGGCGGCGGCCGATTTAAATACCCTCCGCCCGCGGCGCGCTCCCTCCGCTGTCCGCGCCCCGTGCCACGGTCGCGCGGTGGATTCTACACATTTTTTTTCGTGTGAAGCTTATTTTTCGAGTTATTCTGCTGGTAGCTAGATACGAGTGGCAAAAGTCATGGTATAGCGATACGCAAATGTGTAGATGGCGATACTATAGCGTAACAATGTATAGAAGGCAGTGCGTTGACGAGTTGACGGACCTGTCATTTGCACTCAGGTGATACATGTAAAAGGCCTTGGCCACGCAACTGGAATTAACAGATTGTGAATGCGGAAAAGTTGTTGGAGCTAGACGCATGGGACATTCCATTTCGGAAAGCGTGGGGGAATTCAATATTCCGAGATTTACAGTGTCAAAAGTGTGCCGAGTATACCAAATTACAGGCATTACCTCTAACACGGGCAACGCTGCGGCCGACGGTCTTCACTCAACGGCCGAGTGTTACGGATTTAAGTCAAGAGCCGGCACGCCAGTCGGGAACGATAAAGAATAGAAGGCTGTGACAGGACTAGTCACGTTAGTGTAATTGCTGAATTGTGTAGTTACATTTGTAATTTTTTAAAGAATGGTCATTGACATAATTTTACATTAAGCTGTGGATCGATACCTTATCTTTGTCTTATCATCATGTTTATCTGTGCATTATCGTCTTTGGGAATCAGTAATTTACTTGAAAATGAGCTTATGACCCGAAACCTAGGTTGTGCAGTAACATTAATAACAAAATTTGTGAAACAAGGCAAAAAAACTGTTTGTGTAGTCGCGTTATTGTTGAGAAACGGCAGTTAGGTAGATAGCAGCTCGACTGCAGCCCAGCCTACTACTCACCAGAGGCGGGGTAGAGCGTGGCCCCCGCCGGCCCCACAGTGTAGGAGCCGCCACCCCCGCGCGCGATGGCGGACGCTATGCGCTGGCCCACGCGCTTCAGCTCCTCGTGGTCGGGCGGCACCACAGCCGCATAGCCCCACGGGTACAGCACGTACTGCCCGTAGCTGTGGAACGACACGTACGCCTGCCGGCAGACAAACCGGCGCAACCGTCACCACAGGGCTTCCATCTGCAACCGACTCGGGCGACACCAACGGCTCAAGTACTTTGCACCACCCTACTCTCTCCTACTTAAGGGTTAACACCGCTGTAGAATTAAAAAAATCATTTTATTGGCTTAAAAGATGTTTTGAACCTTCTAAAATATGAGGCAAAAAGTCTAATCCCTGGAAAAAAAAAAAATATTCTGTGGAATTCCGAACTCCTCTTCTAGTGCCTCGGAAGACACGAAACGGCGTACCTGTGCCATTCGATACCCACTGCAGTGTCTGAGTATAATAAGAAGCATTTCAAAACAATAATACGTTAGCCTGACTTCGCAAGTGTCGGTGTTGTTGTGGTCTTCAGTCCTGAGACTGGTTTGATGTAGCTCTCCATGCTACTCTATCCTGTGCAACCTTCTTCATCTCCCAGTACCTACCGCAACCTACATCCTTCTGAATCTGTTTAGTGTATTCATCTCTTGGTCTTCCTCTACGATTTTTACCCTCCACGCTGCCCTCCAATACTAAATTGGTGATCCCTTGATGCCTCAGAACATGTCCTACCAACCGATCCCTTCTTCTAGCCAAGTTGTGCCACAAACTTCTCTTCTCCCCAATCCTATTCAGCACCTCCTCATTAGTTATATGATCTACCCATATAATCTTCAGTATTCTTCTGTAGCACCACATTTCGAAAGCTTCTATTCTCTTCTTGTCCAAACTATTTATCGTCCATGTTTCACTTCCATACATGGCTACACTCCATACGAATACTTCCAGAAATGACTTCCTGACACTTAAATCTATACTCGAGGTGAACAAATTTCTCTTCTTCAGAAACGCTTTCCTTGCCATTGCCAGTCTACATTTTATATCCTCTCTACTTCGACCATCATCAGTTATTTTGCTCCCCAAATAGCAAAACTCCTTTACTACTTTAAGCATCTCATTTCCTAATCCCTCAGCATCACCCGACTTAATTTTACTACATACTGACATACTGTCAGTACGTGTACGAAAAAGACAATTCTTTTGCTTCTAAATCTTGATTTTTGTGTGCAGTATTGACTTTTCATAGTTTATTTGTGATCTTACAGTATACAGTTTTGTCTTTCGACGAAGAATAAGTAGTAAGAAAATGTACTCGGGCAGAAAAGGTACGAAAACATCGTATCCAACGCGCCGTCGAAGCAGTGTGTCATCAAAACGTCCAAGGATGGATTTACGCTGAGAGCGGATCAGAAGAAGCCAGAAATTGAAAGACAGTGACCAGGATTTTTATGTGCATGAACGAGTTAGCTACAGGACTATTAATTTTTTGCCGTTTTCTCTGTTATTTCTTAACAAGTGTAATGCAGACATGCTGCAAGAACGGAGTCCTAGAGGTTTAGTGAGAATGATACGAAGGTTCCATTTTTATATTACGTGTGCCATGTGGCTACCGACAGGAATTACTCTCACATCTAAATTAATACACCATGTCATCATTGCTGTAACTCACCTGTCGTTAGCTGTACCTGGTTCTTATTTGCCTGCCAAATGTGATTGTCTTGTCGTTTTTTAAAAGACGTTTTCTCCTGATCATTGGTGGATTCTGCAACTTGTTATCTTGCTGTGGCCCAGACACTGACTGCCAAGGACGCATCAGAAACGTAAATAGCACAGTGAACCGTGTGTCTAAGCTACAGCAACATAACAATACTCAGAACTCACCAACGAGCAGCAGAAGAAGTCATTTTGAATATAAAAGCAACAACAAAATCATATTTAGCAGGCAAATGAGGACCAAGAACAGGTAACGACAGGTCAGCTACAGCAATGATGACATGGTGTATTAACTTACACCAGAGAGTGATTTCTGTCAGCAGTCACAGGGCATACATAACATAAAAAAGGAAAAACAAAGGGAAAAGACCTACTGAGAATAAATGAAATGTGTTTGGGTATTAAACAAAACAAAAATTGTGTTCCTGCAAAAAGGGGGACCATCTGTAAAAGTGAGGGTAATTTAACGATAATTGTATCACAACTTTCAACTTTTTAGTTCAATTTAACTTCAGATAATATATATCTGTATATTATTGCCACTTACTATTTGCAGGTTATAAAGTATTTACAGAATACAATCTTAGATCTATAGGTGAAAATCTGCAAAAAATTTCTTGCACTATTTGGAACAATAAACAGAACTCTTAAATACAAATGGCAAAAAAATGCAAAAATGGAATTGTATAAAAGTATGGCGATATAAAATCGACAGTTGAAAAAAAAAGACAACAAAATACAAACAGCGTAGATGAGATTCTCAATAATATTGAAGAGCTGCACAAGAAGACATTTAATCAAAAACGAAAACTTCCAGAATCAGTTGAATGTAAATGGTATTAAGAAGGAGCTCACTGAATACAGACACAGATGTAAAAAACATGAGAAATGAAAGCCCACTCAGGAATTCCTGAAGTACAGCGCAACTGGAAGGAGAGACATGGGTTGACCGTGGGAACAGCGGACATAAACTTTGTTAAGACGGAACAAGCAGATGACCAGCACCAATGTGAGTGACGACGACGACGATGAATTATTCCCACCTCATTGGCAATCATTTGCTTTCCGGGCGAATACTGTGAAGGATTTTATAAAAATTTCTCAATCAGTGACATGTTTATTCCTTTGGCTTAGTGGTAAAATGGCAAACTACAAATCAAAAGGTCTCTAGTGCAATCCGTGTGCAATACTACAATTTTTATCTGTGAAATCTCATTTCTTTCGCCTGTGGCAGTGTTTGTTGATGTGAAGAATGCCCATTAGGCCACCAGTAACAGGCTCAGTGAGTCGTTCAGATGTCGGAGCAAGGCAGCGGCATACCAGCTCAAGCAGGACCGTGCCCTGTAAAAAGCACTGTGCTGGTCAAATCAGTGTACGAATTGATCACTGCTTTACTTGCTCGTGAGACGACAAGCCGTACAGTAAACCCTCCCTACGATAGTTCCATCTTCCATGGGTCATGTGCACGATAAACTGTAATCGTGTGGAAAAATTCGTTTTATATTCACATCACAAATTGTTTTGTAAATACGCCTACATACTGAGCATTTACAAGCTCTTTTTTTTATTTTTAAAATTTTTGTAATACATAGAGATGTAAGTTAGTAATACCAACGTTTTGCACATTAAAATAACAGAAATTACTTAGCAGAACAGAAGGCGTTATCCAAAGAAACTTCTTCAGATTACTTTCAAATTTTACTTAGCTTTCTGTCAGACATTTTACATCACTGGATAAATAATCAAAATCTTTGGTTGCAGCACTGTGAACAACTTTTTTGGCTAAAGACAACCTTAACGTGGCATATTGAATGTCACTTTTACTTCTGGTATTGTAATTACGTACGTCACTCTTCCTTTTGAACTGCATTGAATTGCTTACAAAAATTTCATGAAAGAAAAAATATACTGTGAACAGTAGTCAGTATGACTAACTGCTTAAACAGATGTGTACAAGCTGATCGTGGGTGAGCTCCATATACAAACATCAAAAAAAGTTTTGCATCAACACCTTTCCTAGAACTCCTGAAGATAGACGTTGATTGTGGATATTGTATCACAGACACAGTCCCTTTGACTGTTCAGAGATGTCACTAAACCCACCCAAAGATGTAAACAACCATGCATGACCAGCGCCTATTAGACGTAGATGGTGCGACAGCCAATCAGTACCAGTAACTCCCCCAGGAAGGAGTTAGACGGCTCTTGTTCTCTGTAGTTCAACATGCCTAGACGGTCAACACCGCCGTTCGATTGCGTCGGCTTTGTTACTTTGTGCCAGGAAGGGTTCTCAATAAGGGAAGTGTGCAGGCATCTCGAAGTGTACCAAAGCGATGTTCCTCGGGCATGGAGGAGATACAGAGAGACAGGAACTGTCGATGACATGCCTCGTTCAGGCCGCCGAAGGGCTACTACTGCAGTGGATGACCGCTACCTACGTACACTCCTGGAAATGGAAAAAAGAACACATTGACACCGGTGTGTCAGACCCACCATACTTGCTCCGGACACTGCGAGAGGGCTGTACAAGAAATGATCACACGCACGGCACAGCGGACACACCAGGAACCGTGGTGTTGGCCGTCGAATGGCGCTAGCTGCGCAGCATTTGTGCACCGCCGCCGTCAGTGTCAGCCAGTTTGCCGTGGCATACGGAGCTCCATCGCAGTCTTTAACACTGGTAGCATGCCGCGACAGCGTGGACGTGAACCGTATGTGCAGTTGACGGACTTTGAGCGAGGGCGTATAGTGGGCATGCGGGAGGCCGGGTGGACGTACCGCCGAATTGCTCAACACGTGGGGCGTGAGGTCTCCACAGTACATTGATGTTGTCGCCAGTGGTCGGCGGAAGGTGCACGTGCCCGTCGACCTGGGACCGGACCGCAGCGACGCACGGATGCACTCCAAGACCGTAGGATCCTACGCAGTGCCGTAGGGGACCGCACCGCCACTTCCCAGCAAATTAGGGACACTGTTGCTCCTGGGGTATCGGCGAGGGCCATTCGCAACCGTCTCCATGAAGCTGGGCTACGGTCCCGCACACCGTTAGGACGTCTTCCGCTCACGCCCCAACATCGTGCAGCCCGCCTCCAGTGGTGTCGCGACAGGCGTGAATGGAGGGACGAATGGAGACGTGTCGCCTTCAGCGATGAGAGTCGCTTCTGCCTTGGTGCCAATGATGGTCGTATGCGTGTTTGGCGCCGTGCAGGTGAGCGCCACAATCAGGACTGCATACGACCGAGGCACACTGGACCAACACCAGGCATCATGGTGTGGGGAGCGATCTCCTACACTGGCCGTACACCACTGGTGATCGTCGAGGGGACACTGAATAGTGCACGGTACATCCAAACCGTCATCGAACCCATCGTTCTACCATTCCTAGACCGGCAAGGGAACTTGCTGTTCCAACAGGACAATGCACGTCCGCATGTATCCCGCGCCACCCAACGTGCTCTAGAAGGTGTAAGTCAACTACCCTGGCCAGCAAGATCTCCGGATCTGTCCCCCATTGAACATGTTTGGGACTGGATGAAACGTCGTCTCACGCGGTCTGCACGTCCAGCACGAACGCTGGTCCAACTGAGGCGCCAGGTGGAAATGGCATGGCAAGCCGTTCCACAGGACTACATCCAGCATCTCTACGATCGTCTCCATGGGAGAATAGCAGCCTGCATTGCTGCGAAAGGTGGATATACACTGTACTAGTGCCGACATTGTGCATGCTCTGTTGCCTGTGTCTATGTGCCTGTGGTTCTGTCAGTGTGATCATGTGATGTATCTGACCCCAGGAATGTGTCAATAAAGTTTCCCCTTCCTGGGACAATGAATTCACGGTGTTCTTATTTCAATTTCCAGGAGTGTATTATGGCTCGGATGCACCTTGACAGCAACGCCACCATGTTGAATAATGCTTTCCGTGCAGCCACAGGACGTCGTGTTACGACTCAAACTGTGTGCAATAGGCTGCATGATGCGCAACTTCAATCCCGACGACCATGGCGAGGTCCATCTTTGCAACCACACCACCATGCAGCACAGTACAGATGGGCCCAACAACATTCCGAATGGACCGCCCAGGGTTGGCATCACGTTCTCTTCACCGATGATCGTCGCATATGCCTTCAACCAGACAACCGTCGGGGACGTGTTTGGAAGCAACTTAGTCAGGCTGAACGCGTTAGACACACTGTCCAGTGAGTGGAGCAAGGTGGAGGTTCCCTGATGTTTTGACGTAGCATTATGTGAGGCCGAAGTATGCCGCTGTTGGTCATGGAAGGCGCCGTAACGACTGTACGATACGTGAATGCCATCCTCCGACTGATAGTGCAACCATATCGGCGGCATATGTGCGAGGCATTCGTCTTCATGGACGACAATTCGCGCCCCCGCCGTGCACATCTTGTGAATGACTTCCTTCAGGATAACGACATCGCTCGACTAGAGTGGCCAACATGTTCTCCAGTCATGAACTCTATAAACATACCAGGGATATGAAACTTCCTGGCAGATTAAAACTGTGTGCAGGACCGAGACTCGAACTCGGGACCTTTGCCTTTCGCGGGCAAGTGCTCTACCAACTGAGCCACCCAAGCACGACTCACGCCCCGTCCTCACAGCTTTACTTCTGCCAGTACCTCGTCTCCTACCTTCCAAGCTTTACAGAAGGTCGGCCGGAGTGGCCGAGCGGTTAAAGGCGCTACAGTCTGGAACCGCACGACCGCTACGGTCGCAGGTTCGAATCCTGCCTCGGGCATGGATGTGTGTGATGTCCTTAGGTTAGTTAGGTTTAAGTAGTTCTAAGTTCTAGGGGACTTATGACCACAGCAGTTGAGTCCCATAGTGCTCAGAGCCATTTTGAACCTTTACAGAAGCTCTCCTGCGAACCTCGCAGAACTGGCTCTCCTGACGAGGTACTGGCAGAAGTAAGGCTGTGAAGACGGGGCATGAGTCGTGCTTGGGTGGCTCAGTTGGTAGAGCACTTGCCCGCGGAAGGCAAAGGTCCCGAGTTCGAGTCTCGGTCCGGCACACAGTTTTAACCTGCCAGGAAGTTTCATATCAGCGCACACTCCGCAGTAGAGTGAAAATTTCATACCAGGGATAGATTGAAAGGGGCTATTTATGGACTACATGACCCAGCAACCATTCTGAGGGATCTACGCCAAATCACTGTTGAGGAGTGGGACAATCTGGATCAATAGTGCGTTGATGAACTTGTGGATATTATGCGATGATGGATACAGGCCTGCATCAATGCAAGAGGACGTGCTGCTGGGTATTAGAAGTACCGCTGTTTACAGCAGTCTGGACCACCACCTCTGAAGGTCTAGCTGTATGGTGACACAACATGCAATGTGTGGTTTTGACGAGCAATAAAAAGGGCGGAAATGATGTTCATGTTGATCTCTATTCCAATTTTCTGTACAGTTTCCGGAACTCTCGCAATCGAGGTGATGCAAAACTTTTTTTTGGATTGTGTATTATTGTTACAGCAAGTTCTTGAGCAACGACGACTTCTTTCCTTAAAGATAAGTTAACCCAGAATATTATTGCATTTGACATTATTGAATGAACATACGCAAAATATATCAAATTACTGATTTGCTTCTCTCCAAGTTTTGCAACGATTCTATGTGCAAAAATGTCTATATGCAAAGTTGTTTTAGGGGTTCGAAAATGTGCTTTCTGCAGTTTAATTTCTCATCAGTATGAACACATAAGAATTTTGAAGTTTCCACCCTGTTTATTATTTTCTCACGATGTATTACACTTATCACTCGTACAGTAACCCTCGATGTCCAGAACTAAATATGTTGTGTCTTTTTAAAATGGAGGCTGAGCCCACTCGCAGAAAACCAGTCAATGATACGAGTACTTTTAAGATCTTTGTTTACCATTTCTTCTGTTGCTGTATGTACGCTTGGATGGTTACAATACTAATGTCATCTGCTAAACGAGCTAATTATGCTTGCTGTATATTATACAGGAAATCGTTTACATACATCAGAAACTAGAGGATCTAAGACCGAACCTTGTGGAACCCCAAACGTAATTTCCCCTCCCCCCCCCCCCTTCCCCGACAGAATATGCTCCCCTGATTACAATGGTTGAAGTACTAACTACAACTTTCGACATTCTGTTGGTTGGGTATGACATCACCCATTGGTTGGCTGCTCCATAAATTCCTTAAAACCGTAGTTCAGCTGTGAGAATACTGTGATTCCCACAGTCAAATGTTAGTGTACGTCAGACAGCTGGCCATTGTACCTTTATGTTGCGGTTTGCGGACACGAAGTTACGGATGGCGGAGGTCTCGGGCTCGGAGAACTTGGAAGGCCCGGCGTACGTCTCGTCACAGGGCCGCCTGCTGGCGCCCTGGCCGCCCCAGCGGTAGCCGAAGTTGCGGTTGAGGTCGATCCCCGCGCACCGCCCGCTGCCGCTGCCGCCGCGGTTCTTGCGCCACAGCCGGTCCGACGAGTGAGAGAATTCGTAGCCGTCCGGGTTGACGACGGGCAGCACGAACCAGTCCACGGAAGAGCCCGCCGCTCCCAGCGCCTCTGGCTGCTCCACCAGCGTGTTCAGGAAATACGTCACCGACGCCGGCGAGATCCACTCGCGTGCGTGGATACCTGTCGTAGTGACACGTACATCACAAACAGATTCAATGCAACTCTTATTCGGTGCGGAGCAAAAGAGAGAGGCAGTAACTACACACAGTTGGGAAATAAAGTGGTCCAGGAGTGAAACCTTGTGGAACAACACCCCGCACCCCGATGTTTGTAAAATGCAGCCCCCCCCCCCCCCCCCCCGCTTCACTCGGTCGACTTGGCACACATGGCCGATGTGGAAGTTGGTGCTTTATCCAATCTAGAGCACCGTTCCTCACAAGCGACTTCTAATCAAGCTGCGGGCCTATGGGGTATCGTCTCAGTTGTGCGACTGGATTCGTGATTTCCTGTCAGGAAGGTCGTAGTTCGTAGTAATAGACGGCAAATCATCGAGTAAAACTGAAGTGATATCAGGTGTTCCCCAGGGAAGCGTCCTGATACCTCTGCTGTTCCTGATCTATATAAATGACCTGGGTAACAACCTGAGCAGTTTTCTTAGGTTGTTCGCAGATGATGCTGTAATTTACCGTCTACAAAAGTCATCCGAAGACCAGCATCAGTTGCAAAGCGATTTAGAAAAGATTCCTGTATGGTGTGGCAGGTGGCAGTTGACGCTAAATAACGAAAAGTGTGAGGTGATCCACATGAGTTCCAAAAGAAATCCGTTGGAATTCTATTACTCGATAAATAGTACAATTCTCAAGGCTGTCAATTCAACTAAGTACCTGCATGTTAAAATTACGAACAACTTCAGTTGGAAAGACCACATAGACAATATTGTGGGGAAGGCGAGCCAAAGGTTGCGTTTCATTGGCGGGATACTTAGAAGATGCAACAAGTCCGATAAAGAGACAGCTTACACTACACTCGTTCGTCCTCTGTTAGAATATTGCTGCGCGGTGTGGGATCCTTACCAGGTGGGATTGACGGAGGACATCGAAAGGGTGCAAAAAAGGGCAGCTCGTTTTGTATTATCACGTAATAGGGGAGAGAGTGTGGCAGATATGATACGCGAGTTGGGATGGAAGTCATTAAAGCAAAGACGTTTTTCGTCGCGGCGAGATCTACTGTATTTACGAAATTTCAGTCACCAACTTTCTCTTCCGAATGCGAAAATATTTTGTTGAGCCCAACCTACATAGGTAGGAATGATCACCAAAATAAAATAACAGAAATCAGCTCGAACAGAAAGGTTTAGGTGTTCGTTTTCCCCGCGCGCTGTTCGGGAGCGGAATGTTAGAGAGATAGTATGATTGTGGTTCGATGAACCCTCTGCCAAGCACTTAAATGTGAGTTGCAGAGTAATCATGTAGATGTAGATGTAAATGTAGAGCAGACGGTCCAATCCTCGAGTAATCCTAAGTGAGTTTTAGTCGGAAGCCACTATGCTGGTTTGAAGATTAATGACCTTTCAGTAAGGCAGGCGTGTTGCACCAGCTGTTCTAAATAAATATATGATAGTCCTGGAAACTAGCACCACTTTGCAGAGGAGGCCACTAAGAAGAGCAGGGAATGGCCGAGGAATATGGCTGCATTTCGCCCCAGTGTGATTAACTGAAAGACCTGAATGTGGACTAATATCGTGGTCACAAAACCAAGGAATCAGCTAGCAGTCCTCGCGGAAGTCGTGGGTCCTATGGAGCAGAAATATTTAGATAGTGTTTCGAAAGTATGTCACCAATACTGGCGAGATCTACTCACGCAAGAAAATGTACCATACCAGCACTTACCATCAACACCTGACCCAAGGTTGATGAAATACCAGCAAAACATTTTTGGGCATCAGGTCAAAGAGTGAGGCAATAGCTACACACAGCTGGCAAAAAAGTGGTCAATTAATAAAACCCTGAGGTACATCCAGAGATAAAATACTTGATTTGATATTCGTTTATTTCCTGTTACGCATCGAGTATTATCTATGTCTTTTTGCTGCTAGTCGAATAAATAAAGGTGAGCTCAACTTCATGAACTATAGACCTTTCAGTTTTGGTTCCAGTCAGTAAACGCTTCTTGGGTCATGCCGTTATTTACGCTATGGCAATATATTTGCTGAGAATAGTAT
This sequence comes from Schistocerca piceifrons, assembly GCF_021461385.2. NCBI lineage: Eukaryota > Metazoa > Arthropoda > Insecta > Orthoptera > Acrididae > Schistocerca > Schistocerca piceifrons. Next base: position 256,830,871 of record NC_060139.1, on the reverse strand, counting down.
TTATTTACGCCAGCATGTGGTAATTTCAGCTGTAGAGCCACTTTCAAGTGGACTTCGCTGGGAAAAAAGCATGAATACAAGTCATGTGACATGCAAATACGAGGAATTTACCGCCATAGGTAAACAACCGCAGCATTTACTCGTGTGGTGTACCAGATGCAGATGTTGTTTAAAGAGATGACGTGCAGACGCGATACTGCTAGGCAATGCGTCCCGAATCGGTATACACCAGCTTTACGCTTTGCCCCCGTTTTCCCATGTAGTTATGTCCCTAAAAATTGCGATGAGCAAATATGTGCCCAGGTAGCCCATGATAATCAGCCAGTCTATACCTTACGTTTGTAACTACATGTACACGTGTATGTTTGAGCATAACTCTGGAGCCCCTACAGAAATATCAACAAAATGTTGTACTCATGTGATTCAGAATTTAGGAAAGAATACTATGGATGTAATACCTGTCTAGCACCAGTAGCTCGAGCCTGTTGAGGTAAAAAAGGGATGTGAGGTGTAAAAATAATTACTTCTGTCATGTTTAAAATACTATAGAGAGACACATCGCTCTTTTCAGTTGAATTCTGTTTTAAATGTCATTAGTACTGACGTTCCTAAAAACTATGTATTCGACACAAATACCAATTTTTGATCTTTTTTACATGATGACCCGTTCCTACATCCCCACTTCCCACCTCCTATTCATTAACCACGTCGCCTACTTGTGAAATGCGATCAGGAGCCTCACCAGTCAGCCTACTTTCTGCTACCACCACCACGTTGATTATAACCAGTTCAGACAATATGAGATAAGAATCTTTTGAAATGTGATAGCGCATAAGAATGCTGAAAACTAGATGGGTAGATCGAAGAGTTAATGAGTAGTCATTGAGTCGAACTGGGAAGAAGAACTTTATGGCTCAACTTGACTAAAAGACGGGAGTGGTTGGTGTTACTCATCTTAAAGCATCCAGGAATAGTCAGTTTAGCGATGATGAGACGCTTGGGGGGGGGGGGGGGGGTGTTTCAAATGAATGTAGAGCGCATTAGTGATGCAGAAAAGAGACATGAGTAGAAAGCTACATCTGACTAGTCTGAGGACTGAAAACAACAACAGCAACAAAGATAACAGGTTATATATACTATGAGTTCGGTTGAAATCGCTGTAGATTTTCAAGAGTTAGTTTTTCTTTTACTTTTCACCCCCCAAAACCCAAAAAATCTGTTCCTGTGGGTGCTACCGGTCACTTAGCCCCACAGTATTTATTCCCTGTTACTGAGTAATGTATGTACCAATATTGTTCGGATTTTCTTCAAGAGCAACCAGACTCATACTTATTTTTACATGTTATGTCATTTCAGTCCTCACCCCACTCCTGCACGTAATAACGCAGTCTGACGGTCACAGAATTTATTATCAAGTTAACGTGTTCTGTGTATTCGAAGTTCGGTTGAAAATGCTACAGCCGTCCCAGGGTTCGCACTGCCACCCATAGGAGACCCAACAGGGTGTCTGACAACTCATATTAGTCATTTCCGTGAGCCAAGTCTGGCTGAACTTACTCCAGGCGCCTCAGAGTTAATATGGAACAAACACACCCACAATATTCATTTTTACGTACGTAGATGGAAGATAACAGGTTAAGAAAATGGATATTAAAATATGGAAGTGAACTGAAGTTTACAGCGAGTAGTGTGTCCGCGACTTAAAAAAATAGAGACAGGAAATGCAGATGAAGGAAGAAAAGACTCTCAGTCTTTAACGTTTCATGGACGATGGGATGATTAGAGGTGGAGTAACAGTTCGGACAGCCCCGATACTATATTATTTATGGAAACCACGAAAAACGTGAGTGCGGGTGGCCTGACGGGAATTCGAAAGCCGTTCCTTCCTAATATGAGTAAAGTGTTTTAACAAGTGATAGGATTCAATCGCTAAGAAAAAGAGAAAGAGAAAAAGAAAGAAACGATTTCGGGTTGGGTTGGGTTGTTTAGGGGAAGAGACCAAACAGCGAGGTCATCGGTCTCATTGGACTAGGGAAGAAAGGAGAAGGAAGTCGGCCGTGCCCTTTCAAAGGAACCATCCCGGCATTTGCCTGGAGCGATTTAGGGAAACCACGGAAAACCTAAATCAGGATGGCCAGACGCGGGATTGAACCGTCGTCCTCCCGAACGCGAGTCCAGTGCGCTAACCAAACGATTTCGGGAACAGGTTGTTAAGAAGTGTGAGGAATAAGAGTTGGATTGCAGAGAACTCCAGGAGACGGCAGGAGTTGGAAGAGAGAGTGTGGGAGCTGAGGATAGGGACGTAGACGTACCTCCGTCGACCCAGATGGCGGGAGCGCCGGGTTTGCCGGAAGAGACGCGCACCACCTTGAGTGGCCGGCCCTGCACCGAGCTGCCAATGGTCTGCACGCTGAAGCGCTGCGGGTACGTCGCGGCCAGGAAGTCGAGGAACTGGTGGATGTCCGCCAGCCGGTGGTACGACTGCCACTCCATGCGGTGGCCTGCGCAAAAACGTCAGCACTCCCACTAAGAAGGCCACCTCAGTCGTAAAAGTGTAGGAAATCAAATGAGCCCCCAGTCACCACAAGTTTTTAGACACACGTCCAAACTACATAGCATATTTGACATTGAAAAGTCTAACAACAAATGCAAAAAAGCCTGGAGTATAATTAACTCTAATGCACATAATAAATAAAAATATATTGCCATAACTCCAGAAGAATTTAACAAATTTTGCATGCAGTCCATTGAATAAATTAGTAGTTCAATAAACAAAGCCCCTGAAAATGCGAAGTTGAATGTAAGTTCCCTGATGTACTACAAGTTTCTGGAGTTGTGACCATATACAAAAAAGGTGAAAAGAAGTCTCCCGCTAGTTATAGGTCCATATCCATAACCTCTATTTTTTCCAAAATTTTTGAAACAATTATGTAACATCAAGTTAGTGTTTGCTTGGATATAATCAGTGATAAACAATTTGCATTTATGAAAGATAAATCCACAACTGATGCAGTGGATTCCCTAGTAAAATTAGTTCCAGATGTGTTTGGGGCTAGGGGCTACGCCCAGGTTACATTTTGTGACCTGAGCGGAGCTTTTGGTTGCGTACAGCTTAATACTATTTTGAAAAAGCTATTTTACTATGGTCTTGATGGCAACAGTATAAATATGTATAAATTTTTTCAAGAGAATCGCCAAAAAATTGTGTGCATTCGCATTGAGGAGTCAAATTTGGTTCATGTTAAGTCTGGAGTGCCACAAGCGTCGGTGCTCGCACCTTTATTGTTTCTCTTAATAATTAATGATCTGCCTCTGTTTATAAAGTCTCACACAGTATTGTATGCCGATGATATAACTTTTCGAAATAAAAGCTCAGATCTATGCACGTTGAGAACATTGACCGAAAATACCCTTGCTCGATCTTCATTATGGTTCATAGCGAATGGTTTCTTTCTAAATGAAAGTAAAATCCAGGTACTCTAGCTTCAAACAGTTTCCTAACCACCATGAATTAGCAGCCGCTAAACTTTTACGTGTTATTATTGACAGTAAATTAACGTGGGAACCACACATTAAAAATATATCTTTTTAGACTTTCGAGAGTAATTTATTTAATTAGAAATTTAAAAAGACATGTTCAAAATAGCTGTGTAATATCAGCAGATTTTGTTTTCTTCCAGAGTATCTTATCATAAGGAATTTTATTGTGGGGTAGCAGTTGTCATCTAAATGACATTTTACTTATGTAGGAGAAAGTATTAAGAATAATAACTGATTCTGATAAAACAGAACACTGTAAACTTCACTTCATTAAATTGCACCGTCTGACAGTAGAAAACTTACTCATATATAATGTTTTATTGAACGTTAAAAAACAATGTTTCTAATCCAGTCTTGAGAAGTAACATTCATAATACTAGCAATAGAACACGTGTTAATGTGCTTTATCATAGATTATCTAAATCATGAAACTCCTGCCTAGTCCTTGGGCTAAGTATGTTTAACAGGCTAAGCGCACACTTTAAAGAATTGCCTGTAAATATTTTTAAAACTAAACTGTATAAGCTACTAGTCAATAATACTTATTACACTGTTGACGAATTTTTTGAAGATGAAAGTACTACTTTCTAACATACGGTTTCTGCTTTTACCTATTTCGCGTAAACCAAACTACACTGATATAGTAGAGAGTGTAGATTTGTATGCTCTTGACTTTTCCTATTGGTGTAGCGAGTCGAATGACAATAAAATTTTATTATTATTATCATTAAGTGCTCTGTTTGTCGCCTTCGCCGAGAAGAGACGCCACAGCCTATTGTGATCTCATTTCAGGGCCACTAAACAATGGGTGTGCAGTAAAAAAAAATGTAGTCAATGCATTGAGCGTAGCAAGAAAACTTGTTTTGGGAAGTTTCTTCAGAATTAATCGTATACGTTTGAAGACATTGGTGTTTTTTCGATGTGTTTATGGTAGGTCGGGGAATACCTTTAAAAAGTTGCTATGCAACACTGACATGTATTTCATATTCAATAAGCATTCTACGTGCTCATGTAGAAATATCTTTTAGTTTGATAAAGTTATTCTAAATGTCTTCGCTAAATATTGTAAAAGCTGTTTAGAATTAGGATAACGTGTCCTAAAACTGATATGGGCAAACGTTTCAAAGATAATACACCCATTCTATTTATAAAAATAACCATACCTATGCAAATATTACTACTGTAAGTTATGCTGCAGTATTTTAGGAATAGTTTCATCACAACTTGTTTTTCCATTAGCAGGTTCTCTTTCATGGCAAAAATTAATTTTGACAAACAGTACTTCCAGACTGAAAATAAGTGTTCACACAGTTCTAGAACATTTTCCACATTTACACAAATATTTCTTTGTACTTACCAAATTTGTGTTATGTACACAGAAAATTGGGCTCTGTCTGTCCTAATATTCATTATTGTCTTGTTTATTGTATGGAGATGAGTATTAAGCAGTCGACATATTCCTTAAATATGATACTCTACATTCCAATACGATACAGTTGATTTCGAGATGTGATACATTGTTACTTAAGCTTCCAGCCACCGGGCACACAGTGGTGCTCCACGGGTTGCCGCCCTTCCCATACGCCAGCAACACAACCGCGGCAGACTAAACCACCAGCAGTAAATCCAAACGGAAAGCCTCCAAAACAAGAAGGTGTATGCCAAAAGCAGGAAGGCTAGAAAGCTACGCTTGTGACGAAAGCTGTGACGGGTACTCAAGAAAGAAAGGAAACTGAGGAGACCGTATCTGATTCCGACATCTCTTTCACTAGTGACGACAGCATGAATAATGTCGATCTTTTTGGAGAACCCACACTAGATCCTATTGTAATGACAGGTCCAGTACATTTCGATTGAGAAGATTATATTATGGCTAAATTTCGAGGAGGAAATAGGAATCCATACAGCTACAGATAGGTCTACACAGTACAAAAAATACTAGAAAATGGCTCTAAAGTCTGTGCACATAAACAAAGTAGTTTTAAATTAAATGAAAAAGACATTTCTGTTATCATAAGAGTGATGTGATAGGGAAATAGCTAATTCCTCATATTGCTACTGTGACGTGAAATCTGGAAAGAAGAATAGGCTTTGTGCAGTCCTGTTGATGTTCAAGAAAAATATAAGATGGTGAGTCTCTTTTGCGTATAGTAATGTCAGTATATAAAGTGTAATTGTGGACAGTTGCTACCCATTGCTGTTTGACTTTATAGCGGTAAAACAGGAAAACGAATCAGAAAATTTCTGGAATTCTCTCTGATACACGTTTAATGTCACTAATATTCTAGAAATACCGGCCACAGAAAAATGATGGTTACACATTTGTATTGTTTTATGTGGTCTCAATCCCATTTTAAGACCTCAACCTTCTCTCGTCAATGAAAATAATAGTACCATATGCGAATAATATTTTGTATGAAGCATATCAGATTTAAGAATTTTAGTAGAAAATGATACACTGTTTTCATTTTTTCTAGTCTACATTTGTAGCTTTACAAAAATTAAACACAGTGTCATTTCAGAGCAGTTTACACTAACATTACAATTTTTTCCTAAAGGTTACTGTTTTTCTTTCAAAAATACAGATGAATTCATTTTGTATCATATTTACATTATACTAGGTCTGTTTATAAATAATTCTTCTGCTACCAGTCAGTGATAGGTGAATTATTGATAAATAATTTGGTGTCACCGCCAGACACCACACTTGCTAGGTGGTAGATTAAATCGGCCGCGGTCCATTTAGTACATGTCGGACCCGCGTGTCGCCACTGTGTGATCGCAGACCTAGCGCCACCACAAGGCAGGTCTCGTGATACGAACAAGCACTCGTCCCAGTTGTACGGACGACCTAGCTAGCGACTAGATGTACGAAGCCTTTCTCTCTCATTAGCCGAGAGACAGAATAGCCTTCAGCTAAGTTAATGGCTACCAACTAGCAAGGCGCCATTAGCCTTACAGTGATTGTAATTAAAGTCTCCTGTGTATCGTCAAGAGCGATGTACCACAATGATTGATTAAAGATAAGTATTAATCCAGCTACGTACTTTTCTTCATAGCATTAATTACGTAGCCTGTTCCAGACTTGACGCCCGTCGGCGTGTGTGTACGCGTGTCTATCCTACCGGCTACCTCAAGTGGCGTAACAGTCTTGTTACGTCACTACAAATAAACCTATTGTTTTCACAGTCGCCGACTTTCAAAACCATTTATAATGGATCGAATCAGATATTATATTACCTTACCCTACCAATCTTCGTTTCAAGCCCTCAATATAGATATATTGATATGTTTTATAGCACAGAATTTCTTAGGGCTGTGTGGTTTTGGAACTGCAGAAAGTTATTACTCTAGATGAAGGTTAAGACTTTATCTGTTCTTTCAGAGCCCACAACCGATCATTCCTGTGTAGTTGTTCTGCTGGCTAGGGTGATACATTTCACTGGGTTTCAACCAGGAGACGATTTCCAATTGTTACAACTTATCAAGCCATAGTAGAGACCCACAGTTGAATGCTGTGAATAGTTTAGCTGGTGGGATAGACTAGACTGTCCTCAGGGTGAATCGTGAAAGCAGGCACTACAGAGTTGAGGGCGGATGCCTCGCCCACCGTCCACTGCACTCCTCGCTGGCCAGAGGCGAATTCTGCTGGTTCGTCACTGCGGTAGACTACGCTCTATCTTTCCAAAGACCTCTGTGAACTAAGAAGGCTTTTTATCATGCTAGAGGACTGACTTAGAAAGATTCGACTCGCTCGATTTCGATTTCGGACTGTTAACTTTATTGAGCAGCTGAGGCATTGTAAAATATTTCTCATGAAATGTCGTCATGTCCTACTGCGTGGCAACTGAATTCCTTTATATTGTGGCACCTTAATTGAACTTCATGTTTTCAAGAATCCGTTTTGAGGCGAGCTATTAAATGAAATTTCCCGACATAACTTGGAATTTTACGTCAGTTTATAAATTTTTGTCTACTGCGGGCTCTGAATAACAACAGTGAGCATTGAACTCTGTTGTACACTACTGGCCATTAAAATTGCTACACCAAGAATAAATGCAGATTATAAACGGGTATTCATTGGACAATTATACTAGAACTGACATGTGATTACATTTTAACGCAATGAGGGTGCATAGACCCTGAGAAATCAGTACCCAGAACAACCACCTCCGGCCGTAATAACGGCCTTGATACGCCTGGAAATTGAGTCAAACAGAGCTTGGATAGCGGGTACAGTTACAGCTGCCCATGCAGCTTCAAAACGATACCACAGTTAATCAAGAGAAATAACTGGGGTATTGTGACGAGCCAGTTGCTCGATCACCATTGACCAGACGTTTTCAATTGGTGAGAGATCTGGAGAATGTGCCGGCCAGGGCAGCAGTCGAACATTTTCTGTATCCAGAAAGGCCCGTACAGGACATGCAACATGCGGTCGTGCATTATCCTGCTGAAATGTAGGGTTTCGAAGGGATCGAATGAAGGGTACAGCCGGCCGCGGTGGTCTAGCGGTTCTAGGCGCTCAGTCTGGAACCGCGCGACTGCTACGGTCGCAGGTTCGAATCCTGCCTCGGGCATGGATGTGTGTGATGTCCTTAGGTTAGTTAGGTTTAAGTAGTTCTAAGTTCTAGGGGACTGATGACCTCAGATGTTAAGTCCCATAGCGCTCAGAGCCATTTGAACCATTTTTTGAAGGGTGGAGCCACGGGTCATAACACATCTGAAATGTAACGTCCACTGTTCAGAGTGCCGTCAATGCGAACAAGAGGTGACCCAGACGTGTAACCAATGGCACCCCATACCATCACGCCGGGTGATACGCCAGTATGGCGATGACGAATACACGATTCCAATGTGCGTTCACCGCGATGTTACCACACATGGATGCGACCATCATGATGCTGTAAACAGAACCCGGATTCATCCGAAAAAAAGACGTTTTGCCATTCGTGCACCCAGGTTCGTTGTTGAGTACACCATCCCAGGCGCTCCTGTCTGTGATGCAGCGTCAAGGGTAATCGCAGCCATAGTCTCCGAGCTGATAGTCCATGCTGCTGTAAACGTCGTCGAACTGTTCGTGCAGATGGTTGTTGTCTTGCAAACGTCCCCATCTGTTGACTCAGGGATCGAGACGTGGCTGCACGATCCGTTACAGCCATGCGGATAAGATGCCTGTCATCTCGACTGCTAGTGATACGCCGGCCGCGGTGGCCGTGCGGTTCTAGGCGCTTCAGTCCGGAACCGCGGGACTGCCACGGTCGCAGGTTTGAATCCTGCCTCGGGCATGGATGTGTGTGATGTCCTAAGGTTAGTTAGGTTTAAGGAGTTCTAAGTTCTAGGGGACTGATGACCTAAGATGTTAAGTCCCATAGTGCTCAGAGCCGTTTGAACCATTTTTTTTGCTAGTGATACGAGGCCGTTGGGATCCAGCACGGCGTTCCGTATTACCCTCCTGAAATCACCGACTCCATATTCTGCTAACAGTCATTGGATCTCGACCAACGCGAGCAGCAATGTCGCGATACGATAAACCGCAATCGCGATAGGTTACAATCCGACCTGTATCAAAGTCGGAAATGTGATGGTACGCATTTCTGCTCCTTACACGAGGCATCACAACTACGTTTCATCAGGCAACGTCGGTCAACTGCTGTTTGTGTATGAGAAATCGGTTGGAAACTTTCCTCATCTCAGCACGTTGTAGGTGTCGCCACCGGCGCCAACCTCGTGTGAATGATCTGAAAAGCTAATCATTTGCATTTCACAGCATCTTCTTCCTGTCGGTTAAAATTCGCGTCTGTAGCACGTCATCTTCGTGGTGTAGCAATTTTAATGGCCAGTAGTGTATTGTTGCTTAAAAACTCGCCTTGAGGAACTTATCGCGTTATACCTTATAAAGAATTTGTTTCAGAATGTGGCTATTGGTCTACAGCAGGGTCGGCCAAGATTTCGGCAGCGGGCCTAGTCCGAGCAGAAGTGGCAAAGCGTTCAGCCTCGCCTCACACTTCCCCAGCCACCAAGCCACGATGTATAAGTTCGAGGAGCGGGAAGAGGGGATAACAGCGAAGGTGCCTCATTTAAACGGAAGTGCAGTCGCACTGCATACTACTTGGTTTCACATTTCACAACTCCCAACAACGTAGGTCAGAAAGAAAAAAAAAAAAAAAAATATTCAGTATTATTTAATTATTTTTGGCCAGCTCAAGATATAATTTTTATCTGGTACAAACTGTCGGCATACAGTGTTTTGCATTCAAGTTGCGACGTAATCGTGACTTATTTAGTGTCATAACTGAATAAAGGTCTTTCACACAAATATGTCGGTCGGAATATTGTAGCACTTTTGTAACTTCCTTGCAAAAAAAAAATGTTCAAATGGCTCTGAGCACTATGGGATTTAACTTCTGAGGTCATCAGTCTCCTATAACTTAGAACTACGTAAACCTAACTAAGGACAGCACACACATCCATGCCCGAGGCAGGATTCGAACCTGCGACCGTAGAGGTCACGCGGTTCCAGACAGTAGCGCCTAGAAGCGCTCGGCCCCCCTGGCCGACTTAACTTCCCTACAATCCCATTATGAAGACTTGGAAACTGTACCTGAGGAAAGCAATGTAAACGTCCTGCACAGTTTTAACGTAAAAGGATTTGTCACCAAAACTGGAATTAGTTTGCAGGTCACTTAGTTACGTCTGCACATGCACAGGTGCTCTTTCAACCGAAACGGGAAACGGTCTCGACAAGAGCTCGTGAACTGATTTATGAGTGACAGCGTCCTCGAAATCTTTATAAAACTATCCTTGAAATTCTTTCAAGACCACAATGAATACTTCAGACCCTGCGTTTCCTTTAACTCCAGTGAACGTAGGGACCTGAATTGTCTTTGTCACAATGTGTCCCTTCTACAACGCGATTTTCTTTTTAAATGCCACTCCGTCACACTAGAAACAAGTTATCTTGCTGTGTCTTACTGTGGACAGTGTGCAGTCAAGTCCACTTCAAATACAAAGTCTGCAATCCATTCCGATGTTCTAATTTTCGCTCCTGAACGCCTTTTCCTTCATAAGTACAATAATAGGGAGATGTAAATCGAAAAATCGATCGAGGCATGTCCCTTGATTCAACCAATGTACTTTGCTGTAATATATGAAGTCTCCATATTCTTCTTTCATTTCCACTAAAAAGTGTTGCAACTGAAACTGGAATAATGGTTGCGATATCAGAAATTTTACTGTTCGTACCACCAATTTCTTCACGTGCTCTAGGTCTGTAAACTTAGCACAAAATGCTTTTTGATGTACAGAAGAATGAATCCCGTCTGTCGACCGTTGTAATTTTTCGCCCTTTCACTGTCAACTAAATCTTTAAATTCTTCATGTATGGTACTGTAAAGTCGTTTCATAGCAAATGAGCAGTACCTGTCGCTTATGCGAAATGGCAGTTGTCATCCCTCTCTTCTGTCATTTCCATTCATTTTAAAGGATAGCGGCTACAGATCGCTAGACTTCCTCTTTCTGTGCAAACAGCCACTGGATCTGTGGACGTCCTTCGTAGCACGAGAAAATAGGTGACAGCGCTGACACCACGATTCTGCTGAACTCAGAGAGTTGTGCCAACAGAAAAATGTCGCACCGCAATGCTAAATGAAAAGTCACACTGTTACGTCTACTCCCGAGAAGTACCGAGCAAAGCCGAGTGACAGCTTGGGCCGCACACGACCCGCAAACAATGCACCCCGTAGACGGCCCTGGGCTACAGGGTGTTTTTCTCTTCTAGGTAGCCACTTGCCAAGGCGTACGAAAGCTATTTCATAGCTGTAATGAAGGAGTTGTTTTTCAGGCAAAACACCTGAATTGTGCATGTAGGTAGGGAGACAGGCGGGACAGCCTTTTGCAGTAATTTTCGGGTGGTAACACCACCCATATGAGCTGCCCCTGTGGACAGGGGTGGAAAGTTCATATTGCCGTAACTGACGACCAACGACCACTCACGTCCCAGCAACTGTTTTCCTCTCCTGTGCCGATCAGAGAAGTATTTACAGTGTCTTCTTCAACAACCAACGCCCTTAATCAGTTGCTGTATATATTCCAATCTGTGTCTTCCTCAACATGCAAAGCCCTTAATTAGTTGCTGTATATATTCCATTTCGTATCTTTCTCATCATTTTTTGCACTCCACGACTCCCGCTAGTGCCATAGAAATTTTACCCGAAGTCTTAACACGTGTGGAAGCATCCTGTCCTTTCTCCTTGTCACTGTTTTCCAAACATTCTTTTCCTCACCAATTCTGCAGGAAACCACCTCATTTCTTATATTTATCAGCCGACTTTATTTTCAATATCCATCTGCAACACCACATCTCATAGACTCCGATTCTCTTCCTTTCCTGCCGGCCGCTGTGGCCGAGCGATTCTAGGCGCTTCAGTCCGGAATCCCGCAGCTGCTTCGGTCACAGGTTCGAATCCTGCCTCTGGCATGGATGTGTGTGATGTCCTTAGGTTAGTTAGGTTTAAGTAGTTCTAAGTCTAGGGGACTGACGACCTCAGATGTTAAGTCCTATAGTGCTTAGAGCCATTTGAACCATTTGAATCTTCCTTTCCTACTTGTCACACAGTCGACGATTTACTTTGTGAAATAAGTATGTCTCTCACATGTCGTATTTTCATAGAGGGAAGTCCAGTAAATTGGACTTCCCCCATCCTAAAGCTGACCACCTGGTTCTTGGCTATGTATTCTCCTGAACTGTAGTGGGACCAAGAGTAGGTGATATTTTGGCTTCTACCACTCTGCAGCGAAGAGCACAAGTTTCACTTCTTACTTATCAGTTCACTGTTACATGTTTTCGTAATGGGAAACTTTTACATTGTGCTACATTTTTCACTATTTCTCCCAGGTATTGCCAGATAAGCCATTCAACATACACTGAGGTGACAGGGGTCATGGGATATCTTCTACCATCGTGTCGGACCGCCTTTTGTCTGGCGTAATGCAGCAACTCGACGTTGCATGGACTAAACAAGTCGTTGGAATCCCCTGAAGAAATACTGAGCAATGCTGTGCGAAAGTGTTGCCGGTGCAGGATTTTGTGCACGAATTAATCTCTCGATTATGTCCCATAAATGATCGATGGGATGCATATCGGGCGATCTGGGTGGCCAAACCATTCGCTCGAATTGTCCATAATGTTCTTGAAATCAGTGACAAGTTCACCGATTTTTTGGAACATGACGTCCATGAATGGCTGCAAATGGCCTCCAAGAAGTCGAACACACAGAGGATTCAGTCCAGTCCATGTAAACACAGCCCACTCCATTATTTTGGACCCACCATCATCTTGCACATTACCTTGTTCACAACCTGGGTCCATGACTTCGTGGGGTCTTCCCCATACTCGAACCCTACGAACTCAAATCAGAACTCATCTGACCAGGCGACGGTTTTCCAGTACTCCAGGGTCCTAACTATGTGAGCTTATCTTCACAACAGAAAAGAGCTATTCCTCCAGCTGAAGAACGATATGAATACACGTTGGCTGCGGGATGTGTCTCATGGTACCGGTACTTTTCAGATGGCGATGGAAACAGAGTATGTCCATAGGATGTGTACGTCCAGCTTAAGGCCATTTTTCGGAGCTTGAGAAAGATCGAATCATTTTAATGAGGGACACGGGAGCATCATACGGACAGATGGCGCAGACAGTTGGTTGAATTGCATTGTCTTCAGAAACAGTGGTAACGGGATAGACTCGCGACAGCAGTGTGACAAGGACTGTAGTCAGGGATCCTTCAAGAAGGTCTTCACCACAAGAAGATCGTAGGACCGCTCGAGTGACTCTGATGAATAGACAGACGAGAACAGCTGAAATCCGGGTAAGGAACAGATTACTGGAAGCTGGTTTGAGATTTCCAATTGTCGTACCCCCTTCTCTGCAGACACCACGCTACAAACAACACACACTTGCATGGTGTAGGGCGATATGGGCATTCTATGGTGTTCAGCAGTGAGTATCTCTTGTGTTTATGACAGCCTGACGGACGTCAAGGCGTGCATAGATGACCTGGTAAAAGATCGGAAGAAGCAGCCATTTGTGAGACCTTTACCTCTCCAACTCCCGGAATTATGGTGTGGGTGGCTGTTGCATACGACAAGAAAATTTGAGCCAGTACCTGAACCAACTTGTGACGTCATACTAGTCGGCTTGCCAGTCACTTTTCGTGAACGCTCGGATCCGTGGAGGGCCCACGGGAAAGCAATATTTTACTGAAAAGGTACCCACTAAAGGTCTTAATTTTAACGTGTGCTATCGAGAGCTTCCACATTTTTAAACGAACAGTCAAGAATTATGAAACTCATCTGAAGTAACTAGTCGCTTCACGCCGGAGACGGCTGCTGGCGCACGTAAGACCTGAGGTGTAACGTGCTGTGCTGTGATGTAAGGGCCACGGCCTGTCTATCTCGTGAGCGACGTTTCCTTCCAAACGTGAGGGCATTTTGACGTCACAAGTAATATCACGAGGTGTACAGCAATATTGACAATTGATTCGGACAACATGCAGTATGCCGGTTTAAGGCGGATTGAAAACGTATCACCAACAAGTCACCCTTATCATTAAAAGGCGGTTATTAACGCATCAACGATATAAACCTTCAAGAGATGCTTTGATAACAGACGCTTAAGGCAAACATTACGTGAATGGTGGTAGCGTAATGAATACTGTGGTGACTTATAAAGTGCAAGGATGTAGATTCGCATCTTACAACATGCAAATATTTTTTATGTTAGTTTTGTTAATACATTCTGGGCAATTCTTATGAATGTAATACCAGTGTTTCTGCAATATTCGATGTTATTTAACATTTCCGTCTGATTAGAGAACGAAAGATGAAATAAATATTTGGTTGTTTATTTCCGAATAAGTGACGATTTCCGAATGTGTGCTTAGGCAAGAACCTAAGAGGACAGCTTAAATTGTTGCAAGTGAAACGACGAACAATAACAATCGCATTCTATCTCGTCACAAATATTTCGAGCATACACTCATCTCACAAGTCCTCCTGCAAACCGATGTCACTTCTGGTTAGTACATTTCTGCCGCTTAGGACATGTGTGAGCTGTTACCCATGTGAGAGAGGCTCTCATCGAACGCTAACGAAAGTCGATAGCAGTTTCTGCGCTCGTCGATATTGCATGTGACATCAAAATGACGTCACGTTTGCAGAAAGTGTTGTGAAACGAGTGTTATCCTTCGTGGGGGAAGGTTGAATGCTCGCCAGTATGTGGCTAGAACACTGAACCCTGTTGTCATACGTTTCACCAGCAGGGTAGCAAATGGCACATTCCAGCAAGCTAATGCAAGACCGCACACTGTAGTTCGCAATCTAAACGCCTAAGGAACGTATGGCTCGTTGACTGGACTGTCCAGTCCTCTGATATCTCAATCAATAGAACACGTCTGCGATGCAGTGGGAAGACAAGAAAAAAGCACACGTGACTGCTCTATACAAGAAGGGCAAAAGAACAGAACCGCAAAATTACAGACCAGTTTCCCTAACATCGGTCTGCTGCATTATCCTTGAACACATTCTCACTTCGAATGTAACAAACTGTCTGGAGACTGAGAATCTTATGTACACGAATCAGCATGGTTTCAGAAAGCATCGCTCGTGCGAAACTCATTTTGCCCTTTTCTCACGCGATATACTGCGAACTATGAATGAAGGGCAATGGGCTGATACCGTATTTCTAGATTTCCGGAAAGTGTTTGACACGCTGCCCCACTGCAGGCTGTTAAAGAATTTACGAACATATGGAATAAGTTCACAGATATGTGACAGGCTCGAATGCTTCTCAAGTTACAGAACCCGGTTGGTTGTCCTCGACAGTGAGTGTTCATCAGAGACAAATATATCGTCAGAAGTGCCCCAGGCAAGTGTAACAGAACCGCTTTTGTTCTCCACATACAGAAATGACATGGCGGAGTAGGTGGGCAGCAGTCGGCTTTTGTTTGCTGACGTTCTGTGGTGTACGGTATGGGTATCGCCTTGAGTGACTGCAACCGGCTGGGTGGGCGAGCAGTTCTAGGCGCTTCAGTCTCTAACCGCGCGACCGCTACGGCGCAGGTTCGAATCCTGCCTCGGGCATGGATGTGTGTCCTTAGGTTAGTTAGGTTTAAGTAGTTCTAAGTTGTAGGGGACTGATGACCTCAGATGTTAAGTCCCTTAGCGCTCAGAGCCATTTGAACCAATTGAGTGACTGCAGGAGGATACAGGACAGAAAAATGTAAGTTAATGAGGATGAGTAGGAAAAACAAACCTGTAATGTTCGGATGTGGCATTTAAAAATGTCCTGCTTAACTCAGTGAAGTTGTTTAAATATCTCGCAGTAACGTTCCAAGGCGATATGAAATACAACGCGCATGTGAGGATTGTGGTAGGTAAGTCGAATGGTCGAATTCGATTTATTGGGAGAATTCTAGGAACGTATGGTTCATCTGTAAAGGAGACCGCATACAGGACGCTAGTGCGACGTATTCTTGAGTACTGTTCGAGTGGCTGGGATCCGTAGCAGGTCGGATTAAAGGCAAACGGTGAAGCAATTCAGAGGCGGGCTGCTAGATTTGTTACTGGTAGGTAACAAGAGATGAATACACTAAACAGATTCAGGAGGATGTAGGTTGCAGTAGGTACTAGGAGATGAAGAAGCTTGCGCAGGATAGAGTAGCATGGAGAGCTGCATCAAACCAGTCTCTGGACTGAAGACCACAACAACAACAACAGGTTCGAACAACACGCAAGTGTTACGGACATTTTTCGGGAACTCAAACGGGAATCCATGGACAGTCTCTTCAGGGAACACCAACGAGAAAATTTAGAGAACCGGTATTTGAAGCTGACTGCAGAAAGATTCTACTGCCTCCAGCGTACATTCGGCGTAAAGGCCACGAAGATAAGATACTAGAAATTAGGACTCCTAAGGTACTAAAAATTAGAACTCATAAGGAAGCATATACACTACTGGCCATTAAAATTGCTACACCAAGAAGAAATTCAGATGATAAACGGGTATTCATTGGACAAATATATTATACTACAACTGACATGTGATTACATTTTCACGCAATTTAGGTGCACAGATCCTGAGAAATCAGTATCCACAACAACCACCTCTGGCCATAATAACGGCCCTGATACGCCTGGGCATTGAGTCAAACAGAGATTGGATGGCGTGTACAGGTACAGCTGCCCATGCAGCTTCAGCACGATACCACAGTTCATCAAGAGTAATGACTGGCGTATTGTGACGACCCAGTTGCTCGGCCACCATTGACCAGACGTTTACAATTGGTGAGAGATCTGGAGAATGTGCTGGCTAGGGCAGCAGTCGAATATTTTCTGTATCCAGAGAGGCCCGTACAGGACCTTCAACATGCGGTCGTGCATTATCCTGCTGAAATGTAGGGTTTCGCAGGGATCGAATGAAGGGGAGAGCCACGGGTCGTAACACATCTGAAATGCAACGTCCACTGTTCACAAGAGGCGACCGAGACGTGTAATCAGTGGCACCCCATACCATCACGCCGGGTGATACGCCAGTATGTCGATGACGAATGCACGCTTCCAATGTGCGTTCATCGCGATGTCACCAAACACGGATGCGACCATCATGATGCTGTAAATAGAACCTGGATTCATCCGAAAAGATGACGTTTTGCCATTCGTGCACCCAGGTTCGTCGTTGAATACGCCATCGCAGGCGCTCCTGTCTGTAATGCAGCGTCAAGGGTAACCGCAGCCACAGTCACCGACCTGATAGTCCATGCTGCTGCAAACGTCGTCGAACTGTACGTGCAGATGGTTGTTGTCTTGCTAACGTCCCCATGTGTTGACTCAGAGATCAAGACGTGGCTGCATGATCCGTTACAGCCGTGCGGATAAGATGCCTGTCATCTCGACTACTAGTGATAGAGGCCGTTGGGATCCAGCACGGCGTTCTGTATTACCCTCCTGAACCCACCGATTCCATATTCTGCTAACAGTCATTGGATCTCGACCAACGTGAGCAGCAATGTCGCGATAGATAAACCGCAATCGCGATAGGCTACAATCCGTGATGGTACACATTTCTCCTCCTTACACGAGGCATCACAACAACGTTTCACCAGGCAACGCCGGTCAACTGCTGTTTGTGTATGAGAAATCGATTGGAAACTTTCCTCATGTCAGCACGTTGTAGGTGTCGCCACCGGCGCCAACCTTGTATGAATGTTCTGATAAGCCAATCATTTGCATATCACAGCATCTTCTTCCTGTCGGTTAAATTTCGCGTCTGTAGCACGTCATCTTCATGGTGTATCGATTTTAATGGGCAGTAGTATAGATAGTAGTTTTTCCCTCGTTCTATTTGCGAGTAGAACAGAGAAGGAAATGACAAGTAGTGGTACAGTCCGCCACGCGCCATACGGTGATTTGCGGAGTATCTATGTAATTTAGATGCAAATGTTTCCGTGGAAGACTCCAGCCGATTAATCTTTATGAACTAACAGAGCACGTGTTCCAGATCTGACAAGAAATTCCTTAAGATAACATTCGGAGGCCGTTTGCTGCCACGAGATAAAGAATATAAGAGTGACTCGTGGACGTCGTGATGACACCTGATAGTGATGTCGATGATGGACACCAGTTCCGACTGGGGTGAAGGTAGCCGTTATGTTATGAGCATCTCGTAAGGTTTGATAACTATCGGACTGATGTCCCGAGGTGTAACGTTTTTCCGTTTCCCTCAGTAGAGGCGGCGGCAGAGAGCGGACTGGGTGCGGACTCACCGTTGCGGCCCATCAGATCGTCGAGGTCCTCGTCGGACATGGGCGGGTTCTCCTCGTCGATGGCGCGCTGCAGGTCGTCGACGGCCACCTCGACGGCTGCGCCCGCCTCCAGCAGACGGCGGCGCGTCGCCTCCGCCGCCCCCGGCCGCTTCACCAGCACGTCCAGCGAGACCGTGCCGTTGGCCTGCGCGTCGCTCCACACCATCACGTCTGCCGACACACCGGACACACCCCACTCACAAAACAACACAGTGTCTGACACGAGACATTTCTACTGTATTAATGTGGTAATTTTGAGTACTGGATTATTTTTTATGTAATACACGCTGGTGTCCAGAATTAAAGCAACAAACGGAAATTTTGCAAGGCTGCGTTTATTTTGCCACAAAACAGTATTAAGAGGTGATAGTAAAGAAGAAACAGTGTGAAGAAGTCACAACGTAAGTAACTGCAACGTGCATAACTGTAGCCAAAATTTTCTTCGTTTTTTGCAACTTGACGGATTTGCACACAAATCCGACAACTGGTTAACGTGCTCAGTATGGGGGGTGACCATCTCTGGCAGCAATATAGACCTGACAACGACGAAGCATGTTGTGAATCATGTCATCAGTCTGATATTGAGGCAGTAACGCCCGTTCTTCCTGCAGAGCTGCTCGCAAGTCTTGGAGAGTAGTTGGTGGATGCTGATGTGGCGCATCGCAGACATGCTCCATGGGATTCAAATCGGGACAGCGAGCACGCCACGCCTTGCGTGCAGTATATTCCGTTTCGAAGAAAACATCAACCACCCGTGCTCTATGAGGTCGAGCATTATCGTCCATCAAAAAAATGGTTCAAATGGCTCTGAGCACTATGCGACTTAACTTCTGAGGTCATCAGTCGCCTAGAACTTAGAAATAATTAAATCTAACTAACCTAAAGACATCACACACATCCATGCCCGATGCAGGTTCAAATGGTTCAAATGGCTCTGAGCACTATGGGACTCAACTGCTGAGGTCATTAGTCCCCTAGAACATAGAACTAGTTAAACCTAACTAACCTAAGGACATCACAAACGTCTATGCCCGAGGCAGGATTCGATTCTGCGACCGTAGCGGTCTTGCGGTTCCAGACTGCAGTGCCTTTAACCGCGCGGCCACTTCGGCCGGCTATCGTCCATCAATACGAAGTCTGGGCCTCTGGGCCCAAAGTACCTCGCTACAATCGAATCACACATGAGGTGCCAAAATCTCGTCACGATACCTGACAGCAGTTGAACCTTGCCGATTCACCCTTACAATTTATGGAGAAGTGTTTGAGTGGTCAACATAATCCCCGCCCACCACCATTAGGTATCCTCCTCAATATCGGTCTCTTTCCACAACGTTTTGATCCCGAAATCTTGTCCGACGTTCTCTCCAGATGTGACTCCGTCGAGAATCACTCGAGACCCATCTGTGAAAAGAACATTGGCCCATAGTTCGACCGTCCAGGTAGCATGTTGACGACTCCACTCTACACGTTCCCTTCTGTGAAGACACGTCATAGGCACAGGTACAGCAGGTCTCTGGCAGTAAAGGCCACTCTGCTGAAACCTTTTGTACAGCGTTTGCCTCGATACAACACGTCCAGTGGATGCTGACAGATCAGACCCCAGTTGCCGTGCAGTACCAACGCGGTACCGTCGTGCCCTTACAGCCAAATAACAGTTCCCTCTTTCTGATGTCACATGTGGCCGGCCCTTCCCTGGTCTTCGGGATACAGTTTCGGTCTCTATAAAATGTCATCACATCCGAGAAACAACAGTACGATTCACATTAAGCCGTCGGGCCCTATCAGCTTGCGACTGTCCTGCTTCCATTTTTCCCCTGGCCCTCCACCGCAGGGAGAGTGGTAGACGTCGTCTCCTTGCCATACTGCAGCGTCTATGACTGCGTGCACAGCGACTGAGGATGTGGAACTACCCGGCAAACACTACCCCGTTTGACAGGCGCCCTGACATCATTGTTGGTGTGAGTGTCTGTTGGCCGAATGCTATCTTCTGTGCAGAATACGATTGTACGGACAGCTGTTGACAGTTTTGTTTGATTATATCCTGAATTAGACGGGGAAATAGCGTTTTGCTGCTTTAATTTTGGTCACCACAGTATTTCATCACTATTTTGTAATTTTTTTTATGAACGAATATGATTATGTAATTTAAATGCAATATCTGAAAGCCGGCCGGAGTGGCCGTGCGCTTAAAGGCGCTACAGTCTGGAACCGAGCGTCCGCTACGGTCGCAGGTTCGAATCCTGCCTCGGGCATGGATGTGTATGATGTCCTTAGGTTAGTTAGGTTTAATTTGTTCTAAGTTCTAGGCGACTGATGACCTCAGCAGTTGAGTCGCATAGTGTTCAGAGCCATTTGAACCATTTTATAAGCCAATATCTGAAAAAAGAGTTATGTACCAACACTCAGGTACACGCTGGTCTAGTCAAGGCGATTTGCTACTGTAAACATTCAAAGGGTGTATCTGAAGAAGGGAACAATGTCGATGGACGCGGACGCGCACAGGACTGTTGGGTCCGGTACAGTAAGAGTCTGACAGAGGCGGTCAGGCGTATTGCTCGCTAGCGGCATGTAGTGCGCCCCATTGCAAGCTATCAAACTGGAAGAACCGTATGTTATGACCAGGCACAATTACGGTGTTAATTGGGCACAGTGAAAAAAACATCGCGGGGAATTAATATGGAAGAAGACCACTGTGGGCCCAAAATTGTTAATTGCAAAGCGATGCTAAGAGGATCCTGTTGCCATGTATTGTCGGCGATCATTACCTTACGCAGCACCAGCAGCCACTCACTGAAGTAAGACCAGGGCTACTTTAATATTTAGAAGTGTTTCAAGGCTAGCCAGATGTGTTTCAGAGTAGCGAAGATAGACAAGTGCTTATAGCTCTCAACCTATGCAGTTTAGATCCCATGTTTATTAGACTTTTTTTGTTTTGGTCCATACTACCCCTGTAAAAGTATGTCGGTGACGTTCCAATTCATTCGTTATGTCAGTGGTCGTAATTTTTTTTTTCTTTTTTTTTTGCCTAAGAGCCGATATTGACACTACAGGGTGATACCTCGGGCTGAGTAACCAAATGGTGGGGTGGAGGTAAAATGGCCACTCAAAGACATATTCAATTTCCATCAACCCATGGTTATTGATGGAAGTGAGCCGTGGTAAAAAATTTGCTGTTTTGAAGAGCGCGCCGCAGCGCGTTGTGTGAAGCAGTCGCTCTCCGTTTCTGGCGGTGGCACCGCTGTGCTAATCGCAGCTTTGGTGTCTCCCTCTGGTGGGGAAGCGGAAAGGTTGCCTGTTCGCGTGCACTTAAGGGGCGCTATGAGCTCTGTAGAGGGAGTCTGTCAGTCGAAGTGAGTCGGGGCAGATGGTCAGTCGGAGTGAGGCTGGGTCAGTCAGTCAGTCTCGGCGAGTTCAGTTGGTCAGCCGGCTCAGTGTGCGGCAGTCAGTGTCTACTTGTCGTCCGGAGTGCTAGTATGTGTTAGGCAGCCAGACTGCTCGAGTTTGTTTAGGCAATGGGCATTGGCGGTTGGATCGATCGGTTAGTCGCTCGCGCACTGGGACACAAGATGACTTGTCCGTCTTGAGCGTCGGCGCATGTGAGGTCGCCACGGCAGTCCTGTGGGCCGCGCCGTATACGAGGCGTAGTGGCTTCGCGGCCGACACGAGAGCAGCAGGAGCCAATCTACCACATCGGTCTGCCCGGTGCGAGCTGCGACGCCGTGAGACAGGAGATCGGCGCGCCTTCCTGCGTCCGTTGAAGTGGCTGGCAGCGGACGGTTCGGGAGAGCATTTTGGGGGTCCGGCGCCAGGTCTTCGCCAGACATCGCAGTTTTTTCTTGGTCAGTCTCTCGTCCCCAGTTTGGTGGCTCCGAGCACTATGGGACTTAACAGCTGAGGTCATCAGTCCCCTAGAACTTAGAATTACTTAAACCTAACTAACCTAAGGACCAGAATGAGATTTTCACTCTGCAGCGGAGTGTGCGCTGATATGAAACTTCCTGGCAGATTAAAACTGTGTGCCCGACCGAGACTCGAACTCGGGACCTTTGCCTTTCGCGGGCAAGTGCTCTACCAACTGAGCTACCCAAGCACGACTCACGGCCGGTACTCACAGCTTTACTTCTGCCAGTATCTCGTCTCCTACCTTCCAAACTTTACAGAAGCTCTCCTGCGAACCTTGCAGAACTAGCACTCCTGAAAGAAAGGATATTGCGGAGACATGGCTTAGCCACAGCCTGGGGGAGGTTTCCAGAATGAGATTTTCACTCTGCAGCGGAGTGTGCGTTGATATGAAACTTCCTGGCAGATTAAAACTGTGTGCCCGACCGGGACTCGAACTCGGGACCTTTGCCTTTCGCGGGCAAGTGCTCTCCCATCTGAGCTACCGAAGCACGACTCACGCCCGGTACTCACAGCTTTACTTCTGCCAGTATCTCGTCTCCTACCTTCCAAACTTTACAGAAGCTCTCCTGCGAACCTTGCAGAACTAGCAGGAGTGCTAGTGGGATACAACTTTACAGTAGTTCTCCTCATGAGGGAAAAATTATTTCGTCATTTATACTACCGACGACAGTGCTGCCAAAGCAGAGTTGCTAAACACAGCCTTCCAAAATTCCTTCACTAAAGAGGACGCAATACATATTCCGTAATTCGAATCAAAAACTTCTGCCAATATGAGTAATTTAGAACTAGATATCATCGGAGTAGTGAAGCAACTTAAATTACTCATTAAAAGCAAGTTTTTCAGTCCAGGCAGTATACCAATTACGTTCCTTTCAGCGTATGCCGACACAATAGCTCCATACTTAACAAACATTTACAACCGTTCGGGCCGGTCGCTGGTGGCCGAGCGGTTCTAGGCGCTTCAGTCTGGAACCGCGCGACCACTACGGTCGCAGCTTCGAATCCTGCCTCGGGCATGAATGTGTGTGATGTCCTTAGGTTAGTTAGGTTTAAGTAGTTCTAAGTTCTAGGGGACTGATGACCTGAGATGTTAAGTCCCATAGTGCTCAGAGCCATTTGAAGCCAACCGTTCGCCCGACGAAAGTTCCGTACCCATAGATTGGAAAGTTGCACCGGTCGCACCAATACCCAAGAAAGGTAGCAGGAGTAATCCACTAAATTATAGTCCCATATCATTAGCGCCGATATGTAGCAGGATTTTGGAACAAGAGCAGCACGTTTTGTATTATCGTGAACTAGGGGAGAGAGTATCATGACGTGGTACGAGATTTGGGATGGACACCATTAACACAAAGGCGTTTGTCATTGCGGTGGAATCTTCTCACGAAATTCCAATCGTCAACTTTCTCCTACGAATGCGAAAATATTTTGTTGCCGCCGACCTGCATAGGGAGAAACGATTATTACAATAAAAAAATTTAACCACGAATATGACCTTCCTCGTCATTTTATTACAACGAATCATACAGTTAACGACGGGTTTTCGAGAGATCCTCAATTTCCTAGTGCTCAGAAACTGAGTATATACGCATATGGACTTTAACTAACAGGCAATATGGCGCATCACAACTCTGTTCTACACTGAAGCGCCAAAGAAGCTGGGCGCTGCGCCTGCGGTCGCCAACGCCTATATAAGACAACAAGTGTCTGGCGTAGTTGTTAAATCGGTTACTGCTGCTGCTGCAATGGCAGCTTATCAAGATTTAAATGAGTTTGAACGTGGTGTTATAGTCGGCGCACGACCGATGGTACACAGCATCTCCGAGGTAGCGATAAAGTGGAGGTTTTCCGTACGACCACTTCACGACTGTACCATGAATATCAGGATTCCGGTAAAACATCAAATCTCCGACATCGCTGCGAGCGGAAAAAGCTCCTACAAGAACGGGACCAACGACGACTGAAGAGAATCTTTCAACGTGACAGAAGTGCAACCCTTCCGCAAATTGCTGCAGATTTCAATGCTGGGCAATCAACAAGTGTCAGCGTGCGAACCATTCAAAGAAACATAATCGATATGGGCTTTCAGTGCCCGAAGGCCCTCTCGTGTACCCTTATGACTGCACGACGCAAAACTTTACGCCTCGCCTGGGCCCGTCAACACCGAACATTGGGCTATTGAGAGAAAACATGTTGCGCGTCCGAACGAGTCTCGTTTCTAATTGTATCGAGCAGATGGACGTGTACGGTTATGGCGAAAACCTAGTGAATTATTGACCCCGCATGTCAGCACGGGACGGTTCAAGCTGGTGGAGGCCCCGTAATGGTGTGGGGCGTGTGGAGTGATATGGGACCCCTGATACGTCTAGATACGAGTCTGACAGGCGGCACGTTCGTAAGCATTCTGTCTCATCACCTGCATCTATTCATGTGCATTGTGCATTCAGACCGACTTGGGTATTTCAAACAGGACAATGCGACACCCCACACGTCCAGAATTGCTACAGAGTGGCTCCAGGAACACTCTTCTCAATTTAATCACTTTCACTGGCCACCAAACTGCCCAGACATGAACATTATTGAGCATATCTGAGATGCCTTGAAACGTGCTATTCAGAAGAGATCTCCAACCCCTCGTACTCTTACGGATTTACGGACAGCTCTGCAGGACTCACGGTGTCAGCGCCCTCCAGCACTACTTCAGACATTAGTCGAGACCATGCCACATCTTGTTGCGGCACTTCTGCGTGCTCGCGGGGACCCTAAACGATAATGGGAAGGTGTACCAATCTCTTTGGCTCTAGTGTATATGCGCAAAATTTGCAGGTGCTCAAACGGTTCAAATGGCTCTGAGCACTATGGGACTTAAGATCTGAGGTCAACAGTCTCCTAGAACGTAGAACTACTTAAACCTAATTAAGCTAAGGACATCACACACATCCATGCCCGAGGCAGTATTCGAACCTGCGACCGTAGCGGTCGAGCGGTTCCAGACTGAAGCGCCTAGAACCGCTCGGCCACACCGGCCGGCGCAGCTGCTCAGAAACGGGATCTGTAGATATGGGTTTCAACTGACAGACAATATGGCTCCTCGCAAC
Source organism: Schistocerca piceifrons (assembly GCF_021461385.2). NCBI lineage: Eukaryota > Metazoa > Arthropoda > Insecta > Orthoptera > Acrididae > Schistocerca > Schistocerca piceifrons. The sequence continues at coordinate 256,805,466 of NC_060139.1, read as the reverse complement.
TCCGTAGTACATGAACAAACTAAGTTGACACTCGGCGCGGTGGCCGACGGAAACTACGGTAAATGGGAAATGTGTTTGCAGTGTCGTCCACCAGCCAGTGTCAGCGTAGTTTGAGAACTTTTAACATTGCAGCGCTTCAGCAATCGTGAATAGTTTAATGATTATAAAGAATCCGCCTCGACTGCAAATAGAAACCGGATGTTGATCTAGGTTTCGGCGCGGATAACCACGCCTTCTTCGGAACACACTAATACTACAAACTGCCTAAAGAGGCATGGTCCAACATTAATACAGAACGCCCATGCCTCTTTAGACAGTTTGTAGTTTTAGTGTGTTCCGAAGAAGGCGTCAACATCCGGTTTCCATTTGCAATCGAGGCGGATTCTTTATAACCATTCAACATAGTTTGCACGTACAGCACTGAAGGGAGATGGCGTGGATGTGACGTAGGCGGCGTTCTGCCATCTCATTGGTCAAGGTTCAAACGCACGTTCGGAATATCTGCCATTGCTTTGCAAGGAGAGACTCCCCAACGCGCTACTCAGCCCTGTGACGTCGTAAACTCGGCACGCTCGTCGTTCCAGTGCACGGCCCGTCTGCCGACAAATTTTGTGCTGCAGCTTAGCGCACCTTCATTGTCTCGGAGGACGACGCGGACGTTGTCTGCAGCGTCTGCCGGCGCCATCACCCTCAGCAGCTGGGCGCCGCTGTACGAGACGCGGGGCAGCGCCGCCTCCGCCTCCGCCCCCGCCGCCGCCTCCTGCTGCTCGGCGACGGCCGCCTCCACGGGCAGCCGCGAGTCGTCCACCACCGTCACCGCCGCCGGCGCCTCCTCGGGGGCGGCGTCTGAGCCGGCAGCGGCGCCGCCCGCGGCGCCGGCGGTGGAGGCGGCGGCCGCGGAGGCGAGCAGCAGCAGCAGCAGGTGTAGCGTCGCCATGGCAGCACTGGGCGGGCGGAGGCCTCGGGCACCGCTTATATAGCGGCAGCAGCCCGGGTCCCTGACCCCGTGCGGTCGTTCGCACGCGCGGCCAGCCCGGCCCAGGTGGCCGCGGAGACGCCGTCCGCTGCTCCGGACACCTCTGCCGTCGCCCATCAGCGCGATGTCATTCGGCGGACTCAGCCGCCGCGGCAGGCGCCGTTTAAAAACACGTCTCCCACATTCTTACAGCCGGTAGTGCAATGTGTAATCTCCCCCCCCCCCTCCTTCCTTCTTCCATCAATTGTCCAACTTAAACAATGCCCAGTCCAAGTAATTAATAAGCAAAGTCTTTTATGAAGATTTGAGAGCAGCGAGCAGCGAAGATTACAATAAACTTTCAAGTTCACTTAGCTTCTCATGCTGAGAGGGCTCCAGTTCTTCTTGTGTAGGGGTATGATTCCTGATCCTAAAAATCTAACATCAGGTCCTCATGGTTGTTTTGAACTAAATAAATTGGAAGATTGTTGTTGCCGAATTTCTTACGTAAATATATTTTCCACCGATTTTCTCACATTTTAGTGTAGCACACAGTATTTTGATTTTTCACATTAACGAATTACATTGTTCGCACCTATTATAAAAAAAAGTCCTATCACATCAGAGGCAAGCTTACAACTCTCACACTCTGCGGAAATAACAATATTGCAAAGGGTTTACAATTTTTCTTAATAAATGAATTCTTGCTAGTTTTCGATTATTATTTCATACATGAATCCACAAATAAACATAGTAAACAGTACAGGACTCCGAAATTAATAATAGAAATGTTAAGTGTGCAAATAATTCGTAAATTCAAATGTTTCTAAAAAATAATTTTAATTGTACATTCAGAACTAGTACTTATCGATAATAATATCAAAAGTAAAATATTTCATAATGTAATTCCTTTTCCTAAAGTTTAGCCTGAAATATAACATACTGTGTATAAAATTATACGACAGTTTTCAGAAAAGCAACTGAGATAATATTAACCTGTCCAAAATTCGAAAAATAATATTGGTATCGACAACTACTCTTGAGAAAAAGTAATACTAGACGGAGTTGTGCTATCGCAAGTGGAACCACATTTATTCGGATTACGCTACACCAGAGATCACGTAAACTGCGCCCCGCGAATCGAATCAGGACGGCGACGTCAGTTCATCCGGACCGACGACGCTACTTGAATTTGCTCCGTAAAAGGTACTGGAGTGTCAAGCAAAATTTGAGACTGGATTGAGGATCTTTTGGTAGGGAGGACACATCATGTTATCTTGGATGGAGAGTTATCGTCAGCTGTAGAGGTAACTTCGGGTGTGCCACAGGGAATAGTGTTGGGACCTTTGTTGCTCATGTCGTATGGTTGGTTAGTTGATTTGGGGGGAGGGGACCAAACAGCGAGGTCGTCGTTCACATCGTATTGGGGAAGGATGGGGAAGGAAGTCGTCCGTGTCCTTTCAAAGGAACCATCCCGGCATTTGCCTGAAGCGATGTAGGGAAATCGCAGCAACCCTAAATCAGGAGGGCCGGACGCCGGTTTGAACTGTCGGCTTCCCGAATGCGAATCCCGTTTGCTAACCACTGCGCCATCCCGCTCTTTCCATGTTGTATATTAATGACGCAGTTACCTGTAGTGAAGTGCAGTCTGAAAGAAGCTGCATAAATATTCAGTCAGATCTTGATAAGATTTCGAAGTTGTGCAAAGATTGGCAGCTTGCCTTCAGTGTTCAGAAACCATACACCTTTAAAACAAAAAATCTTAGTGTCCTATGACTGCAATATCAATGAGTCACAGTTGTGATCGGCCTACTCCTACGAATTCCTGGGTGTAGCACTTTGTAGAGACATGAAATGGAATGATCACAGAGGCTTAGTAATGCATAAAGCAGGTGGTAGACTTTGGTTTATTGGTAGAATACTGGGGAAGTGCAATCAGTCGACAAAGGAGATTGCTTACAACTCACTCGTGTGACCCATTCTAAAATATTATTCAAGTGTGTAGGATCCGTATCAAACAGGACTAATAGATGATGTTCAATGTGTACAGAGAAGGGCAGTACGAACGGTTACAGGACTATTTGATTCCTGGGAGAGTGTTACACTGATGCTGAAAAACTAAACTGGCACACTCTTGGAGCTACGCGTAATGTATCTCGGGAAAGTTTTTCCATTTCAGTCCGGGGTTGGTACAGCAACCAGTATGTATGATATAAAGAAACAAGCAGTCTTGGTTGCAATTTTAAAAACTCTTTATTATTTCCCAATGACGTGTTTCACCTTTATTTTGGCATCTTCGGATTGGCTAGTCTTTCCTAGCAATGGGTACATGGGATACCGCGCATAAAATATCCCAGCACGTAAATGCCCCTTGTCAAAGCTTCAGTGACGTGTGCAGCTAGAATATGTATGGACTACACCTGCGGCATGTTACTGATGTGAAGACTTACTGTAGATATGATCCGGTATGGCTTGCATAGTACTGCGCCGAATGTAATAAGGACATTGCGGATATTTTATGCAAGGTATCTCATGTACCAAATATCAGTCAATCATAAGATGCGCAAAAGAAACGTGAAATGCTTCACTGGTAAAGAATTAAAAAAATTTGGCACCGCAACCAAGACAGCTTTTTTCTTCATATCTCGAAAAACACTTCTGACAAAGTTTCAAGAACTGGCTTTCAATGATGACTCTAGGAATATACTACAACTCCCCACATACCGCTCACACAGGGATTAGAATAATTACAGCACGCACAGAGGCATTCAGGCGATCATTCTCCCTGCGCTCAATACGTGAATGGAACAGGAAGAAACCCTAATAACTGGTAGAATGGGCTGTACCCTCTGCCAGGCACTTTGCGATGGTTTGTAGAGTATAGACGTAGCTGTAGATGTACATGTATGGAACACGAGACGTTGCGATATAATTCAAATTTAAATTTCGTGTTTGCAATACTAGGATATCTTCTCACTTGCGAAAACCTTGCGTTTGGGTTACGGAATGATGATGTGGTTCTCGTTCGTTCTTTTGTAACTTATTCAGCCCCGTGTGAAAGAAATTTGGTGAACTCTGCGCTACGCCGTAGGTCTTCTGAACTATCAGTTAGCCGGAAATTCAGAAAAAAACGGGGATGGTTCAATAAATGACACCACACAATCTTTTTTCTCAGGACTTAACTGTTCTTACGAGTTATAATGTTCCTTTTCGTGACCAGTGTACTTCAGGCATCTGTTCCGAAAAATAAACTTCAACCAAAAGAATGCCACCGAAATTACCATTGATATTCATCAAACAAATAGTTATATTTTGCAACAATGACCGAAAACAAATTTTGTAACCGAGTTAATTAATTTAGTATAATCAGACAAGCTTGTATTTAAGTACGTAACTGATATTGATTGAAATATTAACTACTTAACGATGAGCCAGCTCATGCTTGATGCTTCAGCAAAAGTTATGAACTTTATTTGTTTGGTTTAAAATGATGTTAAGTAGCAATTACTGACTTGTGTTTAGGCAGTAACGTGCAAGCTCAAATGAAAGTGCCACGACAATGATGTGACTGGAAGTTAACTGTTACTGTACTGAAACACTTTAGAATCAGTGAAAATCTACACCGTCTAGCCACTAGCAACACACTACGTCATATGTACTCAGCGTCACTGTCGTTCCGTTTTACGTTGCGCTGCCTGCGATTAATCAACATTTCATACTAGTTTTTATAGCAGTTGCGCTCAATACGATTTTACAAGTAGTAGCAGTCACTACAGACAACGCCGAATTCATGAGAACCAAGATTACATGCAGAACACAGAAAATATAAGATCACTTGCGCCCGGAACGCCATCAAGATCAAAAACAGATGAAAAGATCGAGAAAGTAGGTTATCTGATTGAATGTGAACATCAGTTGGGTATTCGATCGATTGCCGAAACTGTAGGAAACTGGTGCTGAAAATTCTTACGATCGAGCAACAAGAAGTTCATGAAATATTTGTATTGACACTTTGAATACCAATGAAAATATTCTAATTTCTTGGAAAGAATCGTAACATGTGACAATTTTTTATTTTTGCACTTATGATCCAGAAAGTAAGTGCCAACCCATACATTCCAAGGACCTAATTTTTTTGTTTTTTTTAAAAAAAAGCAAGCTCGAATGAGCAAATCAAGATTCAAGGTAATGATGATTATTTTACTCAATATTGATGGAATTGTATCTTCACTGATTTTCTGAAGGTCAGACTATTAGTCAACATTACTATCTTGAGGTTCTTACTCAACTCTGTGAGAAAAAACGAAAAAAATGACCTGAATTGTGGAAGAACAAGTCATGGGTTCTGGATCAACACAACACACCGGCTCATACCGCATTGTCTTTTAAGACATTTCTAGCGAAGTACAGCATCCCAGTGTTTGATCATCAGTGATTATTTATCTATTCTCCAAGGTCAAATCTGCATTAAAAGGAGCAAGATTTCAGTCCCTTGAAGCAGTGCAAGAAAAAGCGGGATGTGTCTTTAAGGAGCTCACAGAGGAAGACTTCCAGCGCTTGTTACATTAATGGAAAATTCTCATGGAGCGTTGTAGGGATAGAGGACGGCGTATACTGAGGTTGATAGCAACTAAATTTGTATGTTTTTGAAATAAAATGTTGTACAGTAACAGGCCTGTTATTTTATAGTACCTCGTATGCTCGCCCATTAAACATTTACAACGCCTTGCCTCTCTTTGCGTACCACAGCGACAATGCATGTAATTACACGCTCTAGCACAGCCACTTTGCGTCCATTGTCGAACACTGTCAGCTTGCAACTCTGCCTGTTCCCGTGCGCTGCATCTCAACGACGTTAGTGCCACACTGTTAACAATATCTACGGGTTTTATATAATGCGATATCTCTGACTCTGACAGCGTTTCTACTACAGTGTTTTACAATATTGGTTTTGTGTAGTTTCTCATTACGGTACAGTCCTTCAAATAATGATCACTGCCAATAAAAGAACAAAGTACTTACATATATAGTCAGAAAATAATATCTAGACTGTGAAATGAATGAGGTGATAATTATGAGGTTCTGTGTTATAGTACTACAAAGCAACATTTACATTAAATGTATTATTTTTCTACATAGTCTCCATCACGTTCTACGGTCTTACGCCAGCTTTGTGTAAGAGTGTGTACTCCCTGTTGATGAAAGCTCTTGCTCTGCGCTCGTAGTCATGTTTTCACTGCATGAATTACGCTTTTCGTCATCTTCAGAGTGTGTCCCACGAGGAGAAAACGTAAGTGGACCAAACAAGGTGTTATATCTGTCTGGGTGGATAAGGCAGTGATGTCCGACCCAATTTGGGAATGTGTTCTCAAGTTTTGAGACTCGTGTGTTGGAGCATGATTTATTTTGGATTCTTTTCAGACTGAGCACGTTGGAAACACTTGTTCACTTGTGCCTCTGAATTAAGCTTGACCTTTCCGACGAAACACCCACGGGAATGTCACCATTACTAGCCCAGAATTCACTTTCCCAGCGAATGGAGTTGCCTTGAGTGGCTTCATTTTTTTTAGTGATAGCAGGTGATCCCAGTCGAGTGACTGTAATTTTGTTTCCATCTCAAAGTGATGCACCCAGGTTTCGCCACCTGTAACGATCGGTGACAGAGAGTAGTCCTGAAACTGCTCCAATAGTTGAGGTGGAATGGCTTTTCTTTTAATGTTGTGGTCTGTTGTGAGCATTCGTGGAACTCATCTTCAGTACATCTTTCAATATCCAAAAGTCTCTATTATCGCACACACGTTTCCAATGATTACCGATAGTCTGACAGCCAACTGCCAGTTTGCCGTGCACCGGTATGCACTAACAATGCCTTCCGTGAAATTCACTGTGTCGGGAGCAATGGCTCTGATACGAAGTCCCAAACGTGTCCGACCATGGAGATCAGTTCCAGCACTTCCTGGCACTTTAACTCTCTTTACTCAAGTTGCAACAGTACTCCTAAAAACTGCAACATTACGACACACTGCACACAAACGATTATGGATGTTCACTACGTTTTCTTTTTCCAAAACCAAGAATTCGATCATAGCACGGTGATTATAACGAGTGTCTTGAATAGACGCTATTTTGTGGTACAGTACGGCAGTAACATCTGCCGGAATGGTTCGAAATTTCTCACACGTGCAGATGAAACATAAAATCTGAAGCATGTAAAAGGATATTTTACTATAGACACTGAGGTGACAAAAGACATGGGACACCTCCTAATATCGTGTCGGACGTCCTTACTCCATGCGTACTGCAGCAACGTGACGTGGCACTGACTCAACAAGTCGTTGGAAGTCCCGTGTAAAAATACTGAGCCATACTGCCTGCCGCTATAGCTGTAAATAAATGCGAAAGCGTTGACGGTACAGGATTTTGTTGCCTAACTGACCTCTCGATTGTATCCCATAAATGTTCCATGGGATTCATGTAGGTCGATTTGGGTGGTCAAATCATTTTCTCGAATTTTCCAGATTCTTCGTCAAACCAATCGCGAACAGTTGTCGCCCAGTGACATGACACATTGTCAAACATAAAAATTCCATCGTTGTTTGGGAACATGAAGTCTTTGAATAGTTGCAAGGGGTCTCAGAGTAGCCAGACATAACCATTTCCAGTCAATGATCGGTTTAGGACACTTCCCATTCCATGTAAACAAAGCAATCACCACTATGGAACCAGCACCGGCTTGTACAGTGCCTTGTTCAGAACTTGGGTGGTTTGCGCCACCCTCGAACCATACCATCATCTCTTACCAACTGAAATCGGAACTCATCCGACCACACTACGGTTTTGCAGTCGTTTATGGTCCAACTGACATGGTTACAACTCACGAGGGGCGCTGTAGGCGACGTGCTGTTAGCAAAGGCACTCGCGTCGGTCGTCTACTGCCATAGGCTATTAACGCCAGATTTCGCCGAATGTCCTAGAGGATACGTTCGTCGTATGTCCCACATTCATTTCTGCAGTAACTTCATGCAGTATTGCTTGTCTGTTAGCTCTGACGACTCTATGCCAACGTCGCTTCTCTCGATCGTTAAGTGAAGGGTGTCGGTCACTGTGTTGCCCGTAGTGAGAGGTAGTACCCGAAATTTGGCATTCTCTGCACGCTCTTGACACTACGGATCTCGGAATACTGAATACCCTAACGATTTTCGCAACTGAATGTCCCATGCGTCTAGCTCCAACTACCATTACGCGTTCAAAGTCTGTGCGGCCCTAATCACGTCAGAAACCTTTTCACGTGAATCACTTGGGCACAAATGAGAGCTCCGCCAATGCACTGCCTTTTTATACCTTGTATATCCGGTACTATCGCATCTCTCTATCCCATGATTTTTGTCATGTCAGTCAGTATCAGCATCTGATAATAATGGAGTGGCAATATTTATTGAATGATACTAACAGAATGACATGGATTAAATACCATAAAGAGATACACTGTATTTACTTTCTCCTGAACACATAAATTAACATTACTTTAACTTATATTTTGAACAGACAGTTAAGAAAAGTTCGGTTGGTTGGTTGGTTTGGGGAAGGAGACCAGACAGCGTGGTCATCGGTCTCATCGGATTAGGGAAGGATGGGGAAGGAAGTCGGCCGTGCCCTTTCAGAGGAACCATCCCGGCATTTGCCTGGAGTGATTTAGGGAAATCACGGAAAACCTAAATCAGGATGGCCGGACGCGGGATTGAACCGTCGTCCTTCCGAATGCGAGTCCAGTGTCTAACCACTGCGCCACCTCGCTCGGTAAAGAAAAGTTCGTTTTATACACTAAAATAAACAGTAAATTTTATCTTGTGCCAGATTAGCTCGTCCTCCATGTGCAGCACGATCACTAGGCGTTCATCAGCATCAGTCGCGCCGGAGTTGTCTCGGTCTGGCGCTCCAAATAAACCATTACTTTGTCGGTCTGCGTTGTTGCCTCTTTGTCTGTCATAATGTCTTCAGATTGAGCGCCAACTTAGCCAACTAGTCCATCATCATATCAGCATAGTCTCCATACGAATAAATTATTTCATCATCAGCAATCATGGACAACACTCGTCCATATGTATTCTCTGAAGTCATTTTATGCTAGCGATAGAAGAGGGCAGTGATAACTGACACCGTGTCTAGATTCGTGTACGGCTGTTGGCTGAACTTAAATTTAATGATTGTCGTCATGGATACTTGCCGCTATTACTTCCATAGTATCTAATACTTTACAGTAAACGTTTTCTTTAAGTCATCGGTCTTTTGACTGCTTCAATGTAGCGCGCCACGAATTCCTCTCCTGTGCCAACCTCTTCGTCTCAGAGTAGCACTTGCAACTTACGTCCTCAATTATTTGCTGGCTGTAATGCAACCTCTGTCTTGCTCTATAGTTTTTATCCTCTACAGCTCAATCTGCTACCGTGAAGTCATTCCCTGATGTCTTAAAAGGTGTCCTATGACCCTGTACCTTCTTCTCGTCAGTGCTTTCCACATATACCTTTCCTCTCGATTCTGTGCAGAACCTCCTCATTCCTTACCTTATCAGTCCACCTAATTTTCAACATTCGTCTGTAGCATCACGTCTCAAATGTTTCGGTTCTCTTCTGTTCCAGTTTTCCCACAGTCTATGTTTTACTACCATACACGGCAGTGCTCCAAACGTACGTACATTCTAGGAAACGTCTTCCTCAAATTGAGGCTTATGTTTAACACTACACTACTGGCCATTAAAATTGCTACACCAAGAAGAAATGCAGATGATAAACCGGTATTCATTGGACAAATATATTATACTAGAACTGACATATGATTACATTTTCACGCAATTTGGGTGCATAGATCCTGAGAAATCAGTACCCAGAACAACCACCTCTGGCCGTAATAACGGACTTGATACGCCTGGGCATTGAGTCAAACAGAGCTTGGATGGCGTGTAAGATACAGCTGCCCATGCAGCTTCAACACGATACCACAGTTCATCAAGAGTAGTGACTGGCGTATTGTGACGAGCCAGTTGCTCGGCCACCATTGACCAGACGTTTTCAGTTGGTGAGTGATCTGGAGATGTGCTGGCCAGGGCAGCAGTCCAACATTTTCTGTATCCAGAAAGGCCCGTAAAGGACCTGCAACATGCGGTCGTGCATTATCCTGCTGAAATGTAGGGTTTCGTAGGCATCGAATGAAGGGTAAGGCCACGGGTCGTAACACATCTTAAATGTAACGTCCACTGTTCAAAGTGCCGTCAATGCAAACAAGAGGCGACCGAGACGTGTAACCAATGGCACCCCATACCATCACGGCGGGTGATACGCCAGTATGGCGATGACGAAAACACACTTCCAATGTGCGTACACCGCCATGTCGCCAAACACGGAAGCGACCATCATGATGCTGTAAACAGAACCTGGATTCATCCGAAAAAATGTCGTTTTGCCATTCGTGCACCCAGGTTCGTCGTTGAGTACACCATCACAGGCGCTCCTGTCTGTGATGCAGCGTCACGGGTAACCGCAGCCATGGTCTCCGAGCTGATAGTCATGGTGTTGCAAATGTCGTCGAACTGTTCTTGCAGATGGTAGTTGCCTTGCAAACGTCTCCATCTGTTGACTCAGGGATCGAGACGTTTCTGAACGATCCGTTATAGCCATGCGGATAAGATGCCTGTCATCTCGACTGCTAGTGATACGAGGCCGTTGGGATCCAGGACGGCGTTCCGTATTACCCTCCTGAACCCACCGATTCCATATTCTGCTAACAGTCATTGGATCTCGACCAACGTGAGCAGCAATGTCGCGATACGCTAAACCGCAATCGCGATAGGCTACAATCCGACCTCTATCAAAGTCGGAAACGTGATGGCATGCATTTCTCCCCCTTACACGAGGCATCACAACAACGTTTCACCAGGCAACGCCGGTCAACTGCCGTTTGTGTAAGAGAAATCGATTGGAAACTTTCCTCATGTCAGCACGTTGTAGGTGTCGCCACCGGCGCCAACCTTGTGTGAATGCTCTGAAAAGCTAATCATTTGCATATCACAGCATCTTCTTCCTGTCGGTTAAATTTCGCGCCTGTAGCACGTCATCTTCGTGGTGTAGTAATTTAATGGCCAGTAGCGTATTGGACTTCTCTTGACCAGGAATGCCATTATTTCCAGTGCTAGTCTGCTTTTTATGTCAGCCTTGCTCCAGCTGTCATGGGTTATTTCGCTGCCTAGGTATCAGAATTGCCTAACTACGACTATTTCGTGAACCCTGATTCTGATGTTATGTTTCTCGCTGTTCTCTTTTCAGCTAGTTCTCATTACTTTCGTCTTTCCTCGATTTACTCGCAATCCATAATCTGTACCTTTAGACTGTTCAACACATCCTGTAATTCTTCTTCACTTTCATCCAGGATAGCAATGTCATCAGCCAATGTTTCCATTGATGTCCTTTCACCTTAAATTTCTGTTCCACTCCTGAACCTTTCTTTTATTTGCGTCATTGCTTCCTCGATGTATTGATTGAACAGTAGGAGCAAAAGACTTCATCCCTGTCTTATACCCTTGCAATCAAAGGACATCGTTCTTGGTCATTCCTACTACCAAATCCATATTCCCCAACAACCCTTTCTTCTACTCCTTCCCCTACAAATGCATTCCAATCCCTCATGACAAGCAGATTTTCATCTCCCATTATGTACTACATTAACAGTTCAATATTTTCATATATATTTTCTGTTTCTGCACTTTCTGCTTGCGACGTCGTCATGTATACCCGAACTATCGTTTTCGGTGTATGTTTGCTGTCGATTCTGATGAGAACAACCCTGTCACTGAACTGTTCACAGTAACACACCCTCTACCCTACCTTCCTACTCATAACGAATTATACTCCCATCATACCATTTTCTGCTGCTGTTGATATTACCCTATACTCGTCTGACCAGACATCGTTGAGTTCTTTCCGTTGCACTTTGCTGATCCCCACTATATCTAGACTGCGGCTTTGCATTTCGCTTTTAAGATTTTCTAACTTTCCTACAACGTTAAAGCTCCTTACATTCCACGTCCCGACTAATAAAACGTTAGCCTTTCTTTGGTTATTCAATCTTTTTTCTCTTGGTCACCTCCTCCTTGGCAATCTCTTCCCTCGGGGGACTAGTCCGGAATCTTTTGGTAATGGAGAGATCATCATGACACTTTTTTAATTACAGGTCACATGTCCTGTGGATGAACATTATGTATCTTTAATGCAGTGGTTTCCATTGCCTTCTGCATCCTCATGCCGTTGATCATTGCTGATTCTTCCGCCTTTTAGGGGCAGTTTCCGAACGAACACAAGTAAAAGAGAGTGCCCTGAACCTCTGCCCGCTCCTCCACCCTCTTCGACGAGGCCGTTGGCAGAATGAGGGGAGGTTGACTTCTTATGCCGGAAGTCTTCGGCCGCCATTGCTGATGATTTTTATTCAAAATTTAAGCAGTGGTGAGGTGCGAAGACGGAACCCCGGAGCTTTCCATTAGTAGTCAAAGAGGCTACTCCTAGACCACGGGTATAAAAAAAATAAAAATCCCGATGAACTGGAGTTCTGGTATAATGAGGCTGGATGACGGAGATTCCATGGTACTGGTACTAATTACGAAAAAAGTCTGGAAGCGAAGAGTTGATGCGATGTGGGTCATTTTGCCGATTGATAGCCATCTTGTGCTAGGTGTCCTGTCCCGTTGGTCTCTCTCTGAGAGTAATTAACAGCTCCTGTCTTATTCATCACTTCAGCCGACTGTGCCTGTGTGGCTAGTTGAAATAAACGTAAACGTCGCCAGATCAGTGGTATTCGACGATCTGTCATAAAGAGTAACCGCACTAGATAATCGAAATCAGAAAAGTGCTCTATTAGTAATAGTCTTAGTAGTTTTATCCATCCGTAGATCTCCTTTACAAGGATACTGGAGATGTCTTGGTATTACAATCTAAGAACAACAGATATAAAATAATTCACATATATAGACATTTACAGACTTACGAGTGTAAATTGACAAGGATGAGACAGCTAGTCGGTAGCGGTCTTATACACTCCTGGAAATTGAAATAAGAACACCGTGAATTCATTGTCCCAGGAAGGGGAAACTTTATTGACACATTCCTGGGGTCAGATACATCACATGATCACACTGACAGAACCACAGGCACATAGACACAGGCAACAGAGCATGCACAATGTCGGCACTAGTACAGTGTATATCCACCTTTCGCAGCAATGCAGGCTGCTATTCTCCCATGGAGACGATCGTAGAGATGCTGGATGTAGTCCTGTGGAACGGCTTGCCATGCCATTTCCACCTGGCGACTCAGTTGGACCAGCATTCGTGCTGGACGTGCAGACCGCGTGAGACGACGCTTCATCCAGTCCCAAACATGCTCAATGGGGGACAGATCCGGAGATCTTGCTGGCCAGGGTAACTGACTTACACCTTCTAGAGCACGTTGGGTGGCACAGGATACATGCGGACGTGCATTGTCCTGTTGGAACAGCAAGTTCCGTTGCCGGTCTAGGAATGGTAGAACGATGGGTTCAATGACGGTTTGGATGTACCGTGCACTATTCAGTGTCCCCTCGACGATCACCAGTGGTGTACGGCCAGTGTAGGAGATCGCTCCCCACACCATGATGCCAGGTGTTGGCCCTGTGTGCCTCGGTCGTACGCAGTCCTGATTGTGGCGCTCACCTGCACGGCGCCAAACACGCATACGACCATCATTGGCACCAAGGCAGAAGCGACTCTCATCGCTGAAGACGACACGTCTCCATTCGTCCCTCCATTCACGCCTGTCGCGACACCACTGGAGGCGGGCTGCACGATGTTGGGGCGTGAGCGGAAGACGGCCTAACGGTGTGCGGGACCGTAGCCCAGCTTCATGGAGACGGTTGCGAATGGTCCTCGCCGATACCCCAGGAGCAACAGTGTCCCTAATTTGCTGGGAAGTGGCGGTGCGGTCCCCTACGGCACTGCGTAGGATCCTACGGTCTTGGCGTGCATCCGTGCGTCGCTGCGGTCCGGTCCCAGGTCGACGGGCACGTGCACCTTCCGCCGACCACTGGCGACAACATCGATGTACTGTGGAGACCTCACGCCCCACGTGTTGAGCAATTCGGCGGTACGTCCACCCGGCCTCCCGCATGCCCACTATACGCCCTCGCTCAAAGTCCGTCAACTGCACATACGGTTCACGTCCACGCTGTCGCGGCATGCTACCAGTGTTAAAGACTGCGATGGAGCTCCGTATGCCACGGCAAACTGGCTGACACTGACGGCGGCGGTGCACAAATGCTGCGCAGCTAGCGCCATTCGACGGCCAACACCGCGGTTCCTGGTGTGTCCGCTGTGCCGTGCGTGTGATCATTGCTTGTACAGCCCTCTCGCAGTGTCCGGAGCAAGTATGGTGGGTCTGACACACCGGTGTCAATGTGTTCTTTTTTCCGTTTCCAGGAGTGTAGTAGGGACCGTACCGGCATTTGCCTGAAATAATTTAGGGAAACCAATAAAACCTAAATCTGGATAGTCGGATGCAGGGTCACCTCAGTGCCATCTCCCTCAGTCTATCCCTAGCGTACAAAATGGCTCAAATAGCTCTAAGCACTATGGGACTTAACACCTGAGGTCATCAGTCCCCTAGACTTTAAACTACTTAAACCTAACTAACCTAAGGACATCACACACATTCATGCCCGAGGCAGAATTCGAACCTGCGACCGTAGCAGCAGCGCGGTTCCGGAGTGAAGCGCCTAGAACCGCTCGGTCACAGCGGCCGGCTCCTAGCGTACAATTTTCTTACTCCCAGTCACTATACGCCCTTCACACACACTGTTTCATAACACTACACGCACAATCAGCTGACAACAGGACCATTTTATGTACCGCAACTTCCCATTTGCTAGTTTCAAAAATTGAGTCAGTATTCCTCCATAAAGAGTTGGATGATGAGGTCAGAAAGAGGATGATAGATTTGGAAGTAAGTTTTTCCAGAAGAGATAAAAAGAAGGAAAAAATATAGTGTGAAAATATTTTGTGCAATGACAGAAGTTTTAGTACAGTTGAATGGTTCAAATGGCTCTGAGCACTATGAGACTCAACTGCTGAGGTCATCAGTCCCCTAGAACTTAGAACTAGTTAAACCTAACTAACCGAAGGACATCACAAACATCCATGCCCGAGGCAGGATTCGAACCTGCGACCGTAGCGGTCTTGCAGTTCCAGACTGCAGCGCCTTTAACCGCACGGCCACTTCGGCCGGCTTTAGTACAGTTGTTATTATTATTAATTTGTGTTACATTTTTTACCGAAGTACTACTCTGTATTTTCGAAGCAATCTTTCAATGTATAGAATGTGCTGCTGAAGGGATACTTTTTTTATTTTCAAGAAATTTTGTTTTAGCAATTTTTTTAACCTACCTTGGCAGTTTATTGTAGTTTTATTCCTTGGTAGAAAATGTTGTTTTGAGTTTTATGTTTATTGTCTTTGGTAAATATAAGTTCAGTGTAGATATTGTTCCATGGTCATGGATAGAGCTATTTATGCAGCAGTAATCAACTTTAGTTTTGACGTGTTAAACTTACTGGTAAATGTGATCACACAGTGCAGGTGAAATTCCCAGTGTTACCAACAGGTCTATACTAAGAGCTCGACTCGTTGGAGTCGTTGTCATTATTCTCATGACCCTTTTCGACAATTTGCTATGGATGAAAGGCCATCGGTTGGATCCTACCAGCAGGGTTGAATAGCAATGTTGTAACTCTTCAGGCTTTCCCGGCGATCTAATGACATCTTGGGTTGTCGGGTGTTCTGCCGGATATCAGCGTCGTACTTGCACGATATTTCGGTCACGTAGCTCGTGGCCTTCACCAGGTGCGACCTGAGACTGCTCCTCGAGTGGTGTGTCGGATGGGATATCTGTATCCCTCGTTTTGTTTCGAAGGACCGGGACTGCTCGAGCCCATACCCTCTGTCAGGTATTATAGGGTTTCGGAATGATGGGTTTGGGGAAGAATCGTGAGTAGTGTCTCTTTGGTTGTTGGTAGGATGGTCTTGGAAGGATATTTCTGGGATGATTTAGGGTGTGGATTGATCTGAGATTGGGATAGGATCGGATATCGGCGTCTTCTTGGCTTTTCTCGCCCCAACGCGCCGACTGCGTTGTGGCTCGGCGAACGTGGTCCCCCCCTTGAGGAGGGCGGCGAGATCGTTCCCGGCGTCTCGTGGTAAGGTTTGGACGACTGTTGGCTGTCGTGAAACAGCCTTCTTCTGTTCTTCGTCAGAGACCGGGGCTGCGTTTTCCTTGGTGGTAGCCTCGCTGACGCTGACGCTGCACTGGTGAGGGTGGACCCTCGGCTTGAGACGGAAGTTCTAGCGCCGGGGCGCTTCCCCTTCCTCATGGCGGTGTGGTGAGTGGAGTCTTGGCGGTAGAGAATGGCTTGGCGGTGTGCATGTTGCTTTTTTTTTTTTAACCCAAAGAAGACAGGAGAGAGAGAGAGAGAGAGAGACAGTAGAAGTGGAGGAAAACGAAAGGCCTCTTATGGCTGGCCCGGTGGTTTTTTTTTTTGTTTTTTTTTTTTAAAGAGAAAAGGAAGTAGAAGGGACAGTAAGAGAAGCAGGAAGACGAAAGGCTCAATTGCCAAGCCGGTCGTTGATGAGATGGAAGAGAAGAAGCAGAAGAGAGAATGAGAGAAGAAGATTAGAAAAACGAAGACCAACAGAGCTGGTTGGCGACTCTGACGGCGAGGTAGACACTCTTAGATTGAGGGGTCGGAGGCAATGAGCAGTTGGCAGGGAAGGGGGAGGAAGAAAGGAAGGGGACACAGGGAGTGAGGAGGGGTAGGGAAAAGGGGGGGGGAGGCGACCAGTGATCAGGCGGCAAGGAGGTCAGGCCATCGGGTGGTGGCCAGACGGTGGAGGCGAGTGCCGAGAGAAAGGATAAGAGGATTGGCAGACTGGCAGGAGTGGTGATAGAAGGAAATGGCAGAGGAGCAGATGCGTTCGCGAAGGAGGGGGATTCCAGCAAGAAAATGAAGTTCACGGGTGGGGAAACGGTACGGGAGGTGGAGGGCAAGGCGGAGAGCACGGTTCTGTACCGTTTGGAGACGGTGGAGATGTGTAGTGGCGGCATTGCCCCACACAACGGAAGCATACTCAAGGATGGGGCGGATCAGGGATGTGTAGAGGAGGACGCCAAGGTGCCGGGGAAGGGAGGAGGACGGGTTAATGAAGGGATAGAGCTGACCAAGACGCTCCAAGGCCTTGCGCCATATGTCCTCGATGTGGGGACGCCAGGTAACGGCCCTGTCCAGGGTGACCCCCAGATATTTGGCGGTCCCAGCCCATGGGGCAGGGGTGCCAAGGACAGTGACGGGGGGATAATTGATGGGCCACCGGCGCCGACACATGATGAGAGCCTGCGTTTTGGCAGGGTTAAATGCCAGGCGCCATTTTTTGGCATACTCCATGAGAGAGTCGATAGCTGATTGAAGATGCTGTCGGAGGAGGGCCTTGCTCCGGGAGCGAGCATAAACAGCCGTATCGTCAGCATACAGGGCGAGATGAACCCATGGAGTGGTGGGCGTATCGGCTGTGAAAAGGCTGTACAGGACAGGGCCGAGCACACTCCCCTGCGGATGCGCCGCCTGGTGGAGGTACCACCCGGGATTCGAACATGGAAAGTGCGGCCTTCTAGGTAGGTGGCGATGAGACGGACATGGGAGGTGGAGAAGCCATGCTGAAAGAGCTTGTACAGCAGACCCTCATGCCAGACTGAGTCGAAGGCCTGGGAGACGTCGAGGAAGATGGCCCCGAAGTACTCCCGACGCTCGATGGCGTCCAGTGCCTCCTCAACGAGGCGGAGGAGCTGGTGCATGGTGGCATGGCCACAGCGGAAGCCAAATTGAACGTCGGGGAGCACGCGCTCCCGGGCGACATGTATTAGGACTCGCTTGAGGTACAGCCGCTCAAACAGCTTGGCGAGGGCGGGAAGGAGGCTGATGGGACGATAGCTGGAAGGGGAGCGAGGGTCTTTACCAGGTTTAGGGATGGCAATCACCTCCGCATGTTTCCAAGCGGAAGGGAATTGCCCGTTGGAGAGGATGGAATTGAAGGTGGAGGTAAGGATGGGGACGGAGGGTGGGGGAAGCTGTTTGAGAAGCTGGTTGGTCAAGGTGTCAGGGCCGCCAGCTTTCCAAGGATGGAGGTACCGAATCTCCCGGGCGACCTCCTCATCTGTGACGGGGGTGATGAAGTCGTCAGGGTCATGGGTGCCGAGGAACCGGTGGACATGAGCCGTGACCAGGCGGACATGGGCGGGGTCAATGTGATCATCGACCGGTGTGAAGCTGCGCGCAAAAACGTCAGCCAAGGCGTTGGCCTTAGCGTCAGGATCGCACACAGCCTCAGCACCGACCAGGAGGGGGGGAAGACGGCGACGCTTCCGGAGGAACTGAGAGACCAGGCGCCAGGCAGATGCTTCTTGGAGATTGAGAGCAGAGAGCTTTGCCTCCCAGGCGGCATTGCGATGGGCTTGAATAGCGGCCCGTATCTCGCGCTGCATTCGGTTCACATGCCGCTTGGTGGCAGGGTTGCGGGTGCGTTGCCAGTCGCGGATGGCCGGGTTCTTAGTCGTGATGAGGGCACGGATGGCTGGGGGTAGAGGACGCAAGTGGGAGGGGGGATGGGGAGGGGTGGCGGCAACAGCAGCAGCTACGGCAGCATCCATGAAGTGCGTGAGGGTGAGGTCAGCCCCCACCCTAGCGGCGTCGGGGATAGTGGGCAGAGCCGCCTCGACGTGCCGCCGATAGGAGTCCCAGTCTATGCCCCGCAAGTCCAAGGAGGCACGGGGTGGCTCCAGGGACCCGACAAGGTCGATGGAGTAGACGACAGGGACGTGGTCAGAGGCTAGGGCGGCACGAGTGGTGGCGTCGATAGGGAGGGGGAGACCTTTTACGAGGGCGACGTCGAGGACATCCGGAGGGCCACGATGGGGGAAGATGGTGGGGTTGAATGGGCTGACGACGCGGGCACCATGTGCCTCGACCACACGAAGGAGGCGACGGCCATGGGTGTTTGTGAGGCGACTGTGCCAGGCAGTATGTTTGGCGTTGCAGTCGCCCCCAACGAAGAGATCGCCGCCTAAAGATAGGACTGTGGCGAAGTCAGGGGCATGGAGGAGGCCACGGGGCCGACGGTAAAGGGCCAAAAATGTTATAGGGCCTCGCACAGTGTGCACGACGACGCCGGTGGCCTCAAGGGTGGCAAGGGCGGGGAGAGTAATCGGGTGGTGGCGGAGGGATGCGCGGTCATACACTGCGGTTCCGCCAAAGGCGGTTAGCTGATCGGTCCGGTAGCAGCAGAAATTGGGGACCCGGACACTGACCCCCAGCTTAAGATGGGACTCAGTGAGGAGGCAGATATCGATCCCTTCGTCAAGCAGAAACTGCCGGAATTCCCCTTGCTGGCGGTGGATGCCATTGGCATTCCAGACGAGGACGGTGAGGCCATGGAGTCTAACAGCCATGACGGGGGGTGGGGAGGGTGGCGGTGATGGAGGAGAGGGAGTGGGAAAGGGCGGCTGCAATTTGTTGGGGAATGGAATGTAGGAGGGCGTCAAGGGGTCCAGTGATCGCAGACGTCAAAGCGTCCACGACACTGGAGATAAGGTCTCCAAAGACCAGGGGGACAGGGGTGGAGGGGAGAGGGTGGGGGCAAGGACCAGGATGGGCACGGGGAAGGAGGGGAGGGGGCTAGGCGGGAGCTGGGGTGAATGGGGCTGGCTGGGGGTAGGGGGAGTGGGGGAGGTGGTCAGGAGGGGGAATGGGGATGGCAAGGAGGGGGGTGGGGAGGGATGGGAAGGTTGCGGGAGATGGTGGGGGGCGGGAGGGCGGGAGGGAAGATGGGCCGGGTGGACGTGACCCTGCAGGGGGACCCGCAGAGCCAACCTCGCGGCGCTCCATGAGGGAAGGGGCCGCAGAGCATCGCTGATGGGCGCGAAACGACTTAATTTTGGGACAGCCCTGGTAATTACCTGTGTGGGCACCACCACAGCGAGCACAGGTGGGGGGGACTTCCCGAGGTTTAGAGCAGGAGGTGGATTCGTGTCCACCGGCGCACTTGACACACCGCACTGCACGAGTGCAATCACTCGCATAGTGCGCCAGGCCCTGGCACCGGTAGCAAATGAGAATGAGGCGCCAAGAACGGGGCTTCTCGATGGTGACAGAACATCGGTCGATGGCAGGGAGAGTCAGGAGGACTCTATTTTCTGGTGTGTCGTCGGCAGAGACAAAGTAAAGGGGGGTGGGGAGTTTGGTGCAGGGAGAGACGACACGGGAGATGACAGCAGGGGTGATGTTGAGGGCAAGCAGCGCCTCCCGGAGGTCGTCGGCGGCATATTTAAAAGGGAGGCCGCGGACAACAACCCGGAGCCGCCTCGACCTCTGTGGGGAGGTGGAGCAGCCAATGTTCTGTTCTCCAAAAATATGAATTACCTTCTTGAGGTCGTTGGGGGATTGGAGGTAGAGGCAGTAGAGGTCTTCGCCTGTCTGCTTCACACGGTAGTCAGAGTCAGTGATGTGGTCCAGGAGTTTTCGGAGATTTGTGTAAGGTTCTGTATATTCCACCAGAATGGGAGGGGGCGGCGGAGGTTTGGGGTGGGAGGGCTGGGAGGGGGGGGGGGGGAGGAGTGTCTGCCGTGCCGTCAGAAATCGGCGCGAACTGGTTGTGCACCGGGACTGTCGGCGGCACGGTAAGGTGGCGGCGAGGCGCCGTCTTGCGGGGGATGGTGAATCCCTCCGCGTCAGATGCTGCCTTCTGCTTCTTTCCCCGGGCAGCGGCGGTGGGGGTGGCTTCAGAGCCGGAGGAGGCCGCAGCAGGCTTCCTCTTGCGAGACTCCTGCTCGACCTACATGGTGTCGTCGGCATTGACATTGTCGGCGGCAGCGGCGTGAGGGTAGAGAAACCGCCGAGCTCCCAAAGCGGGGTCAAACGGGTACTCTCCCTCCTCGGCAGCGTCACGGAGAGCGGTGAGGTGTTCCTCCAGGCCCTCCGCGATGTCGCTGTCGTCCATGTAGCCGCCGAGCGAGTCGCAGTCCGAATGCTCGGACACATTGACAGCGTCGGAAATGTCCGGCATGTCTAGGGCGGACGAGGGACGAAGGAAAGTGGAATCCTGCCTTTGCCTCGGCGCGCGCGGGCTGGTCCCACGTGAAGGGGGCCCTGACGCGCCATGTGCCCTATCTAACCACCTAAGGGCGGCGGTATCGATTCCTGAATCGATGCCACATCGCCCAGAAGAATCAGCAGAAGAGGTCGGCGTCGGCGGCAAGCCGCCAGCGGAAGAGGCAGCACTCTCAGGCGAAGGTGCAGAGTCCAAAGAACGAGCCATCTCAGAGTCCGGGTGAATAGGCCGGGTTGTCGTTGGTGGGGGACCGGATGGGGCCGCTGACGAAGCTAGCTCCGCCAGGCGGCGATCCGCCACACCCTCAGCTCCAGAACACACAACAGCGCAAGTGACATCGCAGCTCGGAATGCGGGGGGGGGGGGGGGGGGCAGCCTCAACCTTTTCGGTATTTATGCCTATGGCCTTCCCCCTCCACCAACGGCTGCAGGCGCTTCCTCTGTGGTCCGCGCCCATTCCCTGCGACCTGCTGGAGCGTTGCTGCTCCGTCTTCCATCCGCTGCGGTTCTAGGTGTTTCCTCTGCGGTCCGCGCCCACCAAACCAGCTCCTGGGGGTTTCATCTACGGTCTGGGGTACCAAGCGTTCCCCCTGCAGTCCGCGCGCGCTCACCACGACCTGTTGGAGCGTTGCCGCTCCGTTTTTCGTCCGCTGCGGCTCTGGATGTTCCCTCTGCGGTCCGCGCCCACCAGTCCCACTTCTGGGTGTTCCATCTTCGGTCTGGTGCGCCTGGCAGTCCATCAGGGGCTCGTTTTCCATCTCCATGTCTCTGGTTCTTCTGTTTGTGTAGTGTTGCAGCTGGCCCCGTTGCTCCTTTAACAATTCCAGAGCCGGATCCCAGGCTCTGCAAAGCCGGTACCCTGTGTCACGGTTCATAAGATCGTCAGCCATTTTAATTTCTATCGATTCTCTTAAAACACTGTCCCAAAATCTGGGTGTTTGTGCTAGAATCTTGGTATCCTCATACTTCATGGCATGATCTAGTTCTAGACAGTGTTCAGCAATGGCTGACTTAGTCACCTGTCTTAATCTAGTGTGCCTCTGATGTTCTTTGCACCTGATCTCCACAGTTCTTGTCGTCTGGCCAATGTAGGGCATGCCACATTGACAAGGTATATTGTAAATCCCTGGTTTTCGTAACCCCAGATCGTCTTTGACACTCCCCAGCAGTCCCCCAATCTTGTTGGATGGACAGAAAACACACTTCATATTGTGTTTACGGAGGATCCTACTGATTCTGGCAGAAATAGAGCCAGCATAGGGCAGATATGCCACCTTCTTTGCTTCATCTTGGTCTTCTTCAGGAACCTGTGGTATAGTGGCTGGTTGGAGTGTCCTCTCAATTTTTCTGTCCGTGTATCCATTCATGGAGAAAACTGTTTTGAGACGTTCTATCTCTATAGGTAGATTCTCTTGGTCTGACAGGGCACGTGCTCTGTCGACCAAAGTCTTTAGAACCCCATTCTTCTGTGCAGGGTGGTGACAGCTGCTGGCCTGCAGATATAAATCAGTGTGTGTTGGTTTTCGGTACACACTGTGGGCAATTGATCCATCTGCTTTCCTCTGAACTAGTACGTCCAGAAATGGCAGCTGGCCATTCTTCTCCAGTTCCATGGTGAACTTGATATTGGTCGCAGGGAATGGGCGCGGACCACAGAGGAAGCGCCTGCAGCCGTTGATGGAGGGGGAAGGCCATAGGCATAAATACTGGACCAGGTCTACTCGAGGAGCAGTCTCAGGTCGCACCTGATGAGGGCCACGAGCTACGTGACCGAAATATCGTGCAAGTACGACGTTGATATCCGGCAGAACACCCGACGACCCAAGATGTCAGCAATATTGTGACTGTGGATCGATTCCAGGGTGGATCGATTCCAGGGTGGCAATAATAACATGTAATCTATTACAGCGCGCACCGACTATCCAGTTGAAGATTTGCGGTTTTTCTCATTATCTTCGCGTAGTTACGAGAGTTTTCAAAAAATAAAAAAGCTAGGCCTTAAGTCTTCTGTTTCCATTACAACGAATATTTTCCTTTGGAATACGCAGTTATGCGTGTGACTCGCGTTTTAGATCGCGCCCTGAGGTAGTGAAACGCAGTCATCAGTTATCAAGGCACGCGGTATGACCTTCGTCTGATCACACGAATGTTTTGACTTTCCGGGAAATGAGAATCGTCGACAGGAGAAGATAAACTGAAAAACGGAAACGGAAAAAGAAATTGAAATTACAATTAAATCAATACCATTAGCTACTGACAGGCGTTGAAATACATCACCGGGGACAGTTGAAAATGTGTGCCCCGACCTGGACTCGAACCCGGGATCTCCTGCTCACATGGCAGTTACTCAATCAATTTAAAAAAAAAATTTTTTTTATCTCATTTTGTTCGTCATAGTTCGTTGCATCTGTTCGTGACGGACGTCCCCTGTCGCCCGTTTAAGTTCTTTGTTGATTCACTCACTCAGTTTTTTTTAATTATTATTATTACAGAGGGCAGCTAACCCTCTTACCGAACACGCTGAGCTACCGTATCGGCTATCCATCTGAGCCACCGAGGACACAGAGGATAGTGCGACTGCAGGGACTTATCGCCGGCACGCTCCTAGTGAGACCCACGTTCTCAACTTATAATCCACACACTACAATCGTAGTGCCCCTGCCATTATACCCATTACTCGCGGCAGACAATCCACCGAGTCCCGTAAGAGATCAGGCAATTCGTGTGCATCAGCACTAAAGAAGATCATCAGCCGGTTAGCCTTAACGATATGAAGATGGCATGCTGGCGAGCGCCATATCCATAAAATATCGTAACATGCGAGCATAAAACATGTTCCAAGCCCACCAAGGCTGTAGCTTGGGAAAGAATCGTTCTGCCGATACTTGAGTTTTACTAGGCCGTCTAGGACCCACACTAGATAAGATTTACTCTAAAGATTGAGAATATCCGATGAAGGGTAATGTGTTTCTTTTGGCGAGCGCGAAAGCGTCACGGACATGTTCAACCAATACGATATTGCAGTGTGATTGCGAATACGCTGCTAAGTTACTTTGGACGCCTCTACATGTACTCGAATATCCATTATGTATATTCCCGTATGGGCGATACATTTTACTTGAAAGTTTCTTGTCCTGTGTCGGCGGATAAATACAATATTGCAGTGCCTGTGTTTGCACATTGCATCGTAATTTGGAATAACACGGGCACTGCAATATCGTACTTATCCGCCGACATCGGGCAAGCGACTTTCAAGTAAAATGTCTCGGCCGTACGGGAAAATACATCTTGGATGCCCCAGTACAGGTTGTCGACATGTGCTGCACGGATATCCAAGTGCTAAGGCGACCGCTCGCGATAAGCGGGAAATTCGGGTTCGAGTCCCGGTGCGACACAAATTTTCACTGTCGTCATTCCATTCCACAGCTAATGGTTGTTCCTATTCGCAGTTGCGAATACATTTAATGTAAGTTCAGCCAACTCCTATGGCAGAGAGAAGCATTGTGCGACACGGTGTGCTTTACTGCTGAAATTTCGAGAGCGTACTTTGCTAGAGGAGTGAACCAATATTTTGCTCCCCCCCCCCCCCCCCCCCCCCTCCGTATGTCTCGCGAAAAGACGATGACGGAAAGATTAGAAATATTCACGCCCACACGGTGGCTTACCAACAATCGTTTTGTTCGTGGACCATTTCCGTGGAAGAGGAAAAGTTAATGGAGAGGGGGGGGGGAGGGGGGAAGAGGAGAGTGACAGTCGTTCACGGAGTACCCTGCGCCACACTTCGTAAGATGGTTTTCGGAGTACTGAAGAGCCAAAACGTTATGATCAACTGCTTAATAGTTTGTTTGTCCGTCTCTGGAACATTCAACCAACTTCGCCGTTTTCGAGATACTCGTTCACAGGCTCTGCGTAATAATAATCAGCCCCTTGTCAAAGTCGCTTATCTCAATGGATTTCCCCGTTTGCAGTCCATATCTTTGCTAGGGTGATCCCCCATCCGTGTCTGCTCCACTTACATACTTTTGTTACCGCGTCACGTGCCCGCAACGCCACCAGGCGGCATTCAACGTGCCGCTGGGCAGTGGTCATAACGTTTTGGCTCATCGGTGTCTATGCAGACGTAGATGCAGAAAAACGGCCACACACCACCACCACTAGCCAAGTGGACCGTTACCATTGCGAAGAACGTCCTTTTGTACTAGTCGACGTAGCAATTACGAAAGGAAGTGCTCGAAAGACGGAACTGTTGCTGAACACACGAATTTATGAATGCTGAAATCATTTTATATGTCCATCGCAGGCTGTCATTTTTGTTTATATCGATGAATTTTTTGCATATTACTCGACCCGTGTTAATTTTCAAACGCAGCACGAAACAGTTGGTTTTAAATATGAATCACATTTCAACCAGACAGCTGCATTTGAAAACGACTGCAGGCAATACGTGATGCAGTAAAGTGTATTTGAATAAAAAAATTGGCAGGCTTTTAAAATGGCTTCAGCACGGACAAATTATGTCGACGATATGGATCTACTCAGTCACGACAATACTAATGAAACACGCGGAGTTAGAATGCTCCAATAAAATGCTACGTTACTGCCTGTTACGTCGCGTGATGCTGAGAGAATTAGATTAGCAAATGAGACACTTAAAGTAGTAAAGGAGTTTTGCTATTTGGGGAGCAAAATAACTGATGATGGTCGAAGTAGGGAGGACATAAAATGTAGACTGGCAATGTCAAGGAAAGCATTTCTGAAGAAGAGAAATTTGTTAACATCGAGTATAGGTTTAAATGTCAGGAAGTCGTTTCTGAAAGTATTTGTATGGAGTGTAGCCATGTATTGAAGTGAAATATGGACGATAAATAGTTTGGAAAGAAGAGAATAGAAGCTTTCGAAATGTGGTGCTACAGAAGAATGCAGAAGATTAGATGGGAAGATCACATAACTAATGATGAAGTATTGAATAGAATTGGGGAGAAGAGGAGTATGTGGCACAACTTGACAAAAAGAAGGGAAAGGTTATTAGGACATGTCCTGAGGCATCAAGGGATCACCAATTTAGTATTGGAGGGCAGCGTGGAGGGTAAAAATCGTAGAGGGAGACGAAGAGATGAATACACTAAACAGATTCAGAAGGATGTAGGTTGCAGTAGGTACTGGGAGATGAAGAACCTTGCACAGGATAGAGTAGCATGGAGAGCTGCATCAAACCAGTCTCAGGACTGAAGACCACAACAACAACAACGCGCCAGAGAAAACTGACTTGCAGCTCCCTGTCACATAAATACATAGAAGTGCCAGAGAAACTCTACACCCGCCTAATATCGTGTAGCGGTCCCGCGAGCACGCAGAAGTGCCGCAACACGACATAGCATGGACTCGACTAATGTCTGAAGTAGCAATAGAGGGAACTGGCACCATGAATCCTGCAGGGCTGTTCATGAATTCGTAAGAGCACCAGGGGGTGCAGATCTCTTCTGAACAGCACGTCGCAAGGCGTCCCAGATATGCTCAATAATGTTTATGTCTGGAGAGTTTGGTGAACAGCAGAAGTGGTTAAACTCAGAGGAGTGTTCCTGGAGCCACTCTGTAGCAATTCTGGACGTCTCATTGTCCTGCTGGAATTGCCGAAGTCCGTCGGTACGCACAATGGGCATGAACGGATGCAGCTCATCAGACAGGATGCTTACGTATGTGTCACCTGTCAGAGTCGTATCTAGACGTATCAGGGGTCCCATATCACACCAACTGCACACGCTCCACACCATTACAGAGCCTCCACCAGCTTGAACAGACCTCTGCTGACATGCAGGGTCCATGGATTCATGAGATTGTCTCCAACCCGCACATGACCATCTGCTTAATGCAATTTGAAACGACACTCGTCCGACCAGAGAACATGTTTCCAGTCATCAACAGTCCAATGCCAGTGTTGAAGGGGCCCGGGCGAGGCGTATAGCTTTGTGTACTGTACACAAGGGTTCACGAGTGGACCTACGGCTCCAAAAGCCCATATTGATGATGTTTCGTTGAATGGTTCGCACACTGACACTCGTTGATGGCAGAGCATTCAAATCTGCAGCAATTTTGCGGAAGGGTTACACTTCTGTCACGTTGAACGATTGTTTCCAGTCGTCGTTGGTCCCTTTCTTGCAGGATCTTTTCCCGGCCCCAGCTATGTCGGGACACTTGTGGAATGGTCGTAAGGGAAAATCCCGACTCCATCGCTACCTCGGATATGCTGTGCCCCATCGCTCGTGTGCCGAATACAACACCACGTTCAATGTTACTTAGATCTTTAGCGGGAGTAAGCATTTTAATAATTGCGCCAGACACTAGTTGTTTTATTTATGCGTTGCCGACAGCAACGCCGTATTTTGCCTGTTTACATAAAGTAGGGCTTATTTCAATAGTGGTACAAGTTCATTACCTCCACTTTTCTGCCTGTAATGTTTCAGAAGTTAATGATCCAAACAAACAGAAAAAAAGTTCATCTATAGCAAGAAGTCATATGCTTGAATATTTCTGGTATCTCAACTGCAGCCGGCCGGTGTGCCCGTGCGGTTCTAAGCGCTTCAGTTTGGAACCGCGTGACCGCTACGGTCGCAGGTTCGAATCCTGCCTCGGGCATGGATGTGTGTGATGTCCTTAGGTTAGTTAGGTTTAAGTAGTTCTAAGTTCTAGGGGACTGATGACCTGAGAAGTTAAGTCCCATAGTGCTCAGAGCCATTTATCTCAACTGCAGATTTTTCAGCGCCCCTTTATCTTTAGGACTCTGTATCTCAAAATGAACAAAAATGGACTTGTACCACTATTGAAATAAGCCCTTCTTATCTCTGTATTTGAATACGCATGCCTATACCAGTTTCTTTGGCACTTCAGTGTAATAATGTAACTAACTAGACGATGTTTCCCGAATCCCGTACGGCTGTAATCCATCACAAGAATTAAAGTGTCTCCAGACGGTGGATCTCGATCCGGACTTGGGCAGCACGCGACGCCAGGCCACCGACCCCCTCCTGCCCCCCTCCTGCCCCCCTCCTGCCCCCCCCCCTCCTAGATGACGCACTGCCCGTACTGCATGGGCCGTACTCAATGCCGCGGACAGTTACACCGCTAGCTCGTGACTGGCATGCTGCTGCATCAGAGGTCAGGGCCCTTTTAACACACACACGTCCCACCTCTCTCTGCGGTCTGCGACCCGAACGCGCTCAATCAGGGGCCACGCCTCCACAGAGCAGCCGCCTTGAATACTCGTCTGGGGCTACAAGAATTCCGACTGTACGAGATCGCCAGGTTGAACGAAGCTGACCTGCGTTAAATGTGCATTTCTCTTTGCATTCTTCAGACAGACCGAAGCCGTTAAACGGCATTGATGGTGATTCGTCTATCGAATGCGGAATCAGGTCTGGGTATTTTTCGATGCGAGTCGGAAATTCGTCAGTACTGGCTTTTAGCCTGTCTTCTTTCCCACCATGACCAACTCTGTATGAAGAACGGCAAGATGTACACCAAATGGATGGTTTTCCACAAACAAATACTGTATTTCGGTTATGCTTCTCGTAATGTACTTACATGCAAGAAGAGCTAATTACACCCGAACTTTACGAGTTGCGACATAATTCCAGTTACGAATCAGCTTATTAATTTCAATGAGTAATACCCATCTGCAGATGTACAAAATCTTGTCTTGCAAAATATAGTAAAATTATAAAACAAGGCATCAGGTATTAGATTAAGCATAAACGAAACAGTCACATACATGAGTCAATACGGTTTACTAACCATATCGGGTCGGCATTTGTAGAAATGGCGCAGTAACAATAAGGAGCCAAACAAGCTTCAGAGTCATCAAGCCTATTACAGCTGTGGATATGCTACTAAAATTTTATAGGCATACGACGAATCTTGTTGCGCTCATTATTGTGGCTGTGCCGTTTTTACATATTCCAATTCCGTATGATTACCAAACTGTGTATAACAGGTGTGTGACTTTTACGTTCATGTTAAAACTGATTTCTGATGCCTTGTTTTTTTAATTTTCTTCATTTTGTACAACGCGAGGCCTCTGTATTTTTTAGGTCTTATTAAGATCATTGTTGACTGAAACTAGTAAACTGATGTATAAAAAGAGTTGTGAGTCGTAAATGGAATAAGAAATATATAAATAGTCTTACAACCGAAGTTGTTTCCCACGATGTGTTACAGGAATCTTTTGCTATTCTCACACTAAAATTAAAGGTAAGGAAAATACATACGCGAAAGTGGGACGCACACTAAGACTTTTTTCTTAGACAAACGCTGGAACTCCTTCCATTTAGTACCAATTGGGAATCCCGTTGCGTCACCAAATCTCGCCTGCCTGAAAATAACCGCGACTCTATGATCGTAGTGGGCTGGATGTGAAGCAGGGCGCTCTGCTCCTTGGAGCAGAGAAAAAATCGTGAACAAACAAGAAAATCAGAGCAACTAACAAGATGATATATTGCTTTCGATTTATACGTTTGTGTTGTATTAGACACTGGTCGAAGTTTTGCACCACCAGAAATGCATGCTTGAACATCCAGTGCAAATACTAGACAAGCCTGCAGGTTGCGCTGTTGTATTTGACCACGAATAAAAACTGTGGAATGCTCTCAGTATATTGCAAGTGTCGACTGAGGTGAGAACATCGTTCTGTGTAATTGTGAGTCCATTATGTGGGAGCTGAGTGAATTCAGACGTGAACAAAGAGTTGGCACTCTTCTAGTGGTGCTTCTGTAACCAAGGTAGCCGAAGTGCTTCGTGTGTCAGGAGGCACCGTATCGAAGATTTATACCGCATACACGGAAAACGGAAAAACGTGATCCGCTAAGTCACAGCGCGAACGGAAATGTATGTTGAGTGGAAATGAAAATGAGCGTACGGCATTGTGGGTCGGGAGTCCCCCATTCGGGGAAGTCCGGCAGCCGAGGGCAAGTACTTATTGCATTCGATGCCACATTTGGCGACTTGCGCGTCGGAGATGGGGATGAAATGATAATCAGGACAACACAACACCCAGTCGCTGAGCGGAAAAAATCTCCTGCCCCAACCGAGAATCGAACCCGGGCCCCTGGGCGTGGCATTCCGCCGCGCTGACCACTTTTTTTATCTCATTTTGTTCTATATTGTTCGTTGAATATGTTCGTGGCGGATGACCGATGACATCTACATCTACATCTACATCTACATCTACATGATTACTCTGCAATTCACATTTAAGTGCTTGGCAGAGGGTTCATCGAACCACAATCATACTATCTCTCTACCATTCCACTCCCGAACAGCGCGCGGGAAAAACGAACACATAAGCCTTTCTGTTCGAGCTCTGATTTCTCTTATTTTATTTTGATGATCATTCCTACCTATGTAGGTTGGGCTCACCAAAATATTTTCGCATTCGGAAGAGGAAGTTGGTGACTGAAATTTCGTAAATAGATCTCGCCGCGACGAAAAACGTCTTTGCTTTAATGACTTCCATCCCAACTCGCGTATCATATCTGCCACACTCTCTGCAAAACGAGCTGCCCTTTTTTGCACCCTTTCGATGTTCTCCATCAATCCCACCTGGTAAGGATCCCACACAGCGCAGCAATATTCTAACAGAGGACGAGCGAGTGTAGTGTAAGCTGTCTCTTTAGTGGACTTGTTGTATCTTCTAAGTGTCGTGCCAATGAAACGCAACCTTTGGCTCGCCTTCCCCACAATATTATCTATGTGGTCTTTCCAACTGAAGTTGTTCGTAATTTTAACACCCAGGTACTTAGTTGAATTGACAGCCTTGAGAATTGTACTATTTATCGAGTAATCGAATTCCAACGGATTTCTTTTGGAACTCGTGTGGATCACCTCACACTTTTCGTTATTTAGCGTCAACTGCCACCTGCCACACCATACAGCAATCTTTTCTAAATCGCTTTGCAACTGATACTGGTCTTCGGATGACCTTACTAGACGGTAAATTACAGCATCATCTGTGAACAACCTAAGAGAACTGCTCAGATTGTCACCCAGGTCATTTATATAGATCAGGAACAGCAGAGGTCCCAAGACGCTTCCCTGGGGAACACCTGATATCACTTCAGTTTTACTCGATGATTTGCCGTCTATTACTACGAACTACGACCTTCCTGACAGGAAATCACGAATCCAGTCGCACAACTGAGACGATACCCCGTAGGCCCGCAGTTTGATTAATAGTCGCTTGAGAGGAACAGTGTCAAAAGCTTTCCGGAAATCTAGAAATACGGAATCAACTTGAGATCCCCTGTCGATAGCGGCCATTACTTCGTGCGAATAGAGAGCTCAGGTTGTTCACTCAGTTTTTTATTACAGAGGGTAGCTAAACCCTCTGACGGAACACGCTGAGCTACCGTGTCAGCAACCACCCAGCTAACGGGGGCGGTCTGTATGTTCAGTGACCGTGACTTACGGTAAGTAGAGAAACGTGACGAAAAATAAGGGGACGACAGCTGCAAAAGTCACTGCAGAACAGAATGTCGCTGTCGCGAACCCTGTCAGCACCAAAACAACACGAAGGGAGCTCCATTAGCTGAGAATGGCAGGGCGAGGTGGAATTCCAAAACCACTCACCAGTGAGGAAAATCCCCATAACTGAAAAACGTGGTGCCGCAGCCATGAAACCTGGACTATGGAGCAATGGAAGAAGGACTGGTGGGATCAGTCTTGTTTAGCAGTGTTTCGAGCATCTGGCCGACTTTAAATCACAGGTGTGAAATGTGACGGGGGTTCGGTGATGTTTTCTGCAGCCATATCGTGGTATTCCATTGGCCTCATGGCTACATTGCAACGTCGCATTAGTGCCAACCGTTTTGTGAGCAATTGGTAGTAAATGGAAGGAGTTCCAGCATTTGTCTAAAAGAAAAAGGTATTAGCGTGTGTCCCACTTTCGAGTATGTATTTTCCTTATCTTTAATTTTAGTGTGAGAATTGCAAGAGATTCCTGTAACATATCTCGGGAAACAAGTTCGGCTGAAAGACTATTTATATATATTTCTTATTCCATTTACGACTCTTCATTCTTTTTATTCATCAGTTTACTAGTTTCAGTCAGCAATGGCCATTTTCAGACCTAAAAAATACAGAGGCCTCGCGTTGTACAAAATTATGAAAATTAAAAAAAAAAACAAGGCATCATAAATCAGTTTAAACATGAACGAAACAGTCACACACGTATTATTCACAGTTTGGCAATCGTACGGAATTGGGATATGTAAAAACGGCACAGCCACGAAAATGAGCTCAACAAGTTTCGTCGTGTCCTTATAAAATTTAAGTAGCACATCCACAGCTTGTCGTGTCCTGACATAGGTGGGAGAGGGAGAAAAGGGGTTACTGGTCAGTCTGCGTTCCCGAGCGGTACAGAGCAGGAGGCAGAAGGACAATTCACAGTGAAGGCATTCGATTGTTTTCTTCTATCTGAGCCAAGACTGGTACAGGCATTTACTAGAGATGCAGGTGGTGAGACTTGGTAGGGAACTCGTTGTGGAGACTCTTGGACAAACAGGGTTTTGAAATAGTAGTTTATTCCAGACAGGACTAGCTAATACACTGAAGGCTAGTTGTAGGGTTATAAAAAGCATGAATAACACTCTTACAACAGAAGCCAGTGCAGAAGTCCCAGGAGTGGATGCTAACCACAGTAGCAAACACTAGCAGCATCTTAAGGCTACAACTTGGCTGCAAAACAGAACGTACTGAATGTGACATTGTTCACTGAGGCACTCCAACTGAGAGAGCAGATATACACGGAGCTGGACCGAGGCTGGAGTCGACGGACGCGGATTCGGCGCCCAGATCGTCTGACTGAGAACTCCGCCAAAATGCGAAATCTAGGGGTTTTAAAGTCTCGCGTGGGGGCACTGTTTTTCCCACTTACAGCCACCCAGCCAATCCCGCAGGTCTCTTGTAGGCGCCTGCCAATCCCGGTTTAGTTAGGTCCCCTCTACTGCTCCTAAGGGGGGGATGTTAATGCAGTTACACTAACGAAGTCCGTATTTGTGTGTGGGTGATCAGGTCCATCCCACGGTAGAAAGTTTATTCCGCAGTGGTGATAGTGTGTTCCAAGGCGACAAGGCCCCTGGTCAGACATCTAGTATCATCGAGAACTGGTGTGGTGAACACGACGATGAACCGTCGCATCTCCCATGTCTACCACAGTCACCAGATCTCAATATTATTGATCCTTTGTAGTGTACTTTAGAGAGAAACATGCGAAATCGCTATCCACGTCCATGATCCTTACCTGAACTTTCCACTTTTTTGCAGAAAGAATGGCATAAGAATCCCTTAGAAACCATTCCGAGACAATTGGAAGCTGTTTTGAATGCCAACGGTTTTCCTGTGTCGTATTGGTTCAAATGGCTCTGAGCGCTATGGGACTTAACATCTGAAGTCATCAGTCCCCTAGAACTTAGAACTACTTAAACCTAACTAACCTAAGCACATCACACACATCCATGCCCGAGGCAGGATTCGAACCTGCGACCGTAGCGGTCCCTGTGTCGTATTAGGCACGGTAATACGTAGTGTTTCCATAGTTTTGCCCAACGCTTGTATCTGTGTATGTGTACGGAGTTAGATTCAAGGGAATCAAGGAATGAAAGAATAACCCCTACGAAAGTAAAAATGGTTCAAATGGCTCTGAGCACTATGCGACTTAACTTCTGAGGTCATCAGTAGCCTAGAACTTAGAACTAATTAAACCTAACTAACCTAAGGACATCACACACATCCATGCCCGAGGCAGGATTCGAACCTGCGACTTAGCGGTCGCTCGGTTCCAGACTGTAACGCCTAGAACCGCACGGCCACTCTGGCCGGCTACGAAAGTAAAAAAGTAACTTTACTGTCTGTTGTAAACCGTACATCTGTGAAAGAATATGTGCTGCTGAGTAAATTTCAATACCGTGTTGCTTCACACCGTGCATTTTAACACGCTGTGGTACTCCATAGGGCTGGGAAACAGCGAACGCTTAAAACCGATACCGGTATTTGGTTTTTGAATAAACCGGTATTTTTCGATATTTGTATGTTCTCGGCTGTAACTAGTGTTTTATTTTTATTTTTAACTAATAACCGAATAAAAACCGAAATATCAATTAGTTATAGGGGGTAGGGTTGTTTGGGGGAAGAGACTAATCAGCGAGGTCATCGGTCTCATCGGATTATGGAAGGACAAGGAAGGAAGTCGGCCGTGCCCTTTCAAAGGAACCATCCCGGCATTTGCCTGGAGCGATTTAGGGAAATCACGGAAAACCTAAATCAGGATGGCCGGACGCGAGATTGAACCGTCGTCCTCCCGAATGTGAGTCCAGCGTCAATTAGTTATGGCAGCAGTACTGAAATTTTTTTGTTTTTAAATAATCTTATTTAAAGCAGTAATTTTTACTCGTAAAATTTGCATTATTTTGATATATTGCGCTTTCCTAGAAAATGGGGAAAATGATCAGTGTTGTTTTAATAAAAATGCCGACAGAATGGAGCAACAAACACATGGCATAAGAACTGGTACAGCATTGCTGAGACAATAATGCACCTGTCACCGCTCTGTGTTGTAGCTTAAGGTACGTGCGTATGCACAGTGTGCAAGATTAGGCCCCCAGTGCAGTGTGCAAGACTTGGCCCCCAACTGGTCTATACAATAGTATTTCGCTGCCGTCGCCGGACATCCGTTGTGTAGCAGAATGGCACCGACCCTAGTCTGGAAATATTTATGCAAAGTGACGTAGCAATGAAGTAGATGCTTCATTTGCTTTAAGAGTTTAAAGATTTGGCTGCCAGTTTTATGAAGTAATAAAGGAGAAAGGAAATTATTATTTTTTTCTCTTAAACCAAGTACTACATAGACATTTTCTACAACAGAAAAGAGTTTCTCAATCTCATTCCACTTCTAAACGATAAAAGACTTAACAGTTTATCGCCATTTAAGGTAATTCCTGAGATTAACAAAAGTTTTTAGACAAACCAGGCCTTATTAGACCCATTTTACTGCTTTAGCTATAATAAAAAACTGCTGTTTGTTAAACTTGCGGAAATGTTCGTGAATGTGTTACACGCATGATGCGACACCGGCACTTTCTGCTGTTGACGTAAGATGACATTTAACAAGTCAATGTGGTCCAAGATGAACAGGTCGATCACGGCCACCTTGGCCTCCAGGATGATCTGACCTCATATCTCTGGATTTTTCAATCTGGCGTGACCTCGGAAGTGAAGTGTACAACATTCCCGTTGATACGGTTGAAGAATAAAATTAGTCTTGACAATATTGACAGGATGATCCAGGGCTGTCTGAAAGAAATCTTAGCACGCTGCATAGCAGAGTGGAACACCGACTCAAAACGTGAGGATGAAGGGTGGAGTTCCTGCTCTAACACGTCTCACCCCATCTTGATAAGAGCAATGAATTGTCATGAGCGCACGATTAGTGTCATCCATATTGCATTTACTATTTAATGTTGCAAGAGAAGATGTTGTAGAAGTACTTATCTTCATTCAGTGTCGTGCCTAGGGCAAAATTACAGATAACAATCTTTTCCATACTAACGTTCATCTGAGCTTTTGGTTGTAAAAGACAGAAGCAGTTACGAGGAGAGCATGACAAGTTCCGTAATCCAATTTTACAGAAACTCCGCTCAGTGGCAGAGGAGTCAAAATAAGCGAACACGTGTCTTGGCTTATCCGCAGACACTCTGCCGTGTCTGAGAAAATGACAGTCAGATTTTACGACGTGATATAAACATCTTTCATCGCAGTGTTCTCACTCGAAATGGTGGTAGACTGGGTAACCACTACAGGAAATTCAAATTTTTCAAGTTTCTGATCAAGATCAAGACCAACACTTTTATATTTTGTAACTCTTTCTGCATTTTATCTACTTGATACTATGCAAATTTTATAGGCCACAGAAAACCTTTTTCATCTTAATTTTTTGCATTAATACACCTTTTGTAGTTTCATTAATTCTATTTAATGTCCATCGCGACCCATGTGCTTGAAAATTACCCATTCTTGATAAAACATTTTGTTTACCATTCTTAAGTTTAATTAATTCTCTTTGGTTTATGAGCCGATAGTTTTCTGTGTGGAAATTAAAGTCCATAATATTTTTATTTGTCTGCATTTGGTATTAACAAGAAAGTTTTAAAATTATTTTCAATCCATGATGAAATTTTAGATTGTCTTTTACAGTTTTCTTAATTTTCTGTTTTACTGCAGTCAAGTAATGGTTAGGTTCTACTGAGTTTACATTATTTTCAAAATTTATTGTTTGTAATATGTTTCCAAATGCATGATCAACTAGATAATCATTAATTGCTTTTTGTTTCTTTGTTTCCCAGACATGTTGGTAGAAGATGGAAATATTTTTTCAGTGGTTCCTCTTCCTTAGTTTCGAATATGTCATCACCAAAATGGAGTAATTCCATCCAAAGACTTCCACATTGCATCAGACGTAAACCTGAGACTTTATGTCTATTAAAAAATGTAATTAGATCAGCTTTCCTTACTTTACTATATTCTCTAAAATTATTTCTTTTACAATAGTCACACAGTTGAACAGCTATGAATTTCTCCATTTGACCTTCCTATTTATAGAAAATGAAATTTATTAGAACTGTCAGTAAAAAATAAGATTTCAGAAATCGACTGGAAAAGAATACTTCTCTAATTTATATTTAAAAATTCAGCATGAGAGGATTCTCCTTTCATATTTTTATGTATACCAAAAGACATTTTTTACATTTATTATTATGTTTATCTTATGTGAAGTATTTATGTAAAAACTCCTTAAATTTTTAATTTCCTGACAAACATTGCATTTTTTGTAGGTGTATCAGTTTCTTGTTTTTCATCATTATTTATCGATAATAATATTTTCGTGTATGTTCTTCACTCAGAGTTCGTTGTAAATGGCTTTTATGATTATATTTAGAAATATTTTTCCCACATACACAAGGAATTCCTTTACTGTTGTAATTTCTTACATGTTATTCATTTTCACATTGTCTACACATCGTTCTACAACCATCTTTTGTGTATTTCTGAAAAGTAAAATTCGCAGTTGACTTCTCAGTGTTACAATATTTCCAAAATTTGGATTTGACACAAGAGTGCTCTGGTTGTTGATGAACCTGCTCCATTTACATAGAAACATTTATTAGATTTGTGGCAAAGTACAATAGTAGAACTAATGTCATTTATTTACAGTTAAAACTTTAAACGATCTGTACAACAGACCCTACAAAAAACCAGGTCTAACATAAAAGTAAAAACTCTAACAAAAATGACTCTTAAATTGAGTCAATTATAGATCTAATCAACAACAAGCTTATATATAATAATAAGCAAGTGTTTATGATTATCATTGAGAATAATAATCCATAGTTTAAAGCTACAGACGTCTGTAATATTCTTGAATATAAAAGAGCTAGAGACGCAACTAATGATCATGTAAAAGAAAAAAAAAGGATTTAGAAAATTAAAGAACAGTGAAATACTAGTCTTCCAAAATCTTCATCCAGATACTATGTTTATCAATGAACCAGTTTTGTATAGTTTAATTATGAAATCTTAGCTGAAATGAGCTGAAGAATTCCAATATTAGGTTTATGAAAAAGTTCTTCCTCAATTCGAAAACATGGGGAATATAAAATTAGAAAAGAAGTAATAACTTTTCATAATGACTAGGTAAATCATAAAGATTATTGTATAGAACAACTACAAAAAATAAATACAAGAAATGAAGAAATCGTTGAAATGGAAGAGAAATGAATACAAAATGTAAGAGAATCAGTAAATGTTGCTTCAGAAACAATAATCAAAAGAAATGAAGAAATAAATACATTATTACCTCATGTCACACTTTAAACAGTTAACAAAAATTTAAAACCAACATTTATTCTTTTAAACTTATTCGATGATGACTGTGAATATAATTATTTTGGCACTAGAAAACAACAAAAAAATTGCATAAGCTGTTGTACAGAATCGAAGATAGACATCCTAATTGCGAACAAATGTTAAGTGTTAATTATAATCCTAACTCAGTACATTTATACCAAAGAA
This sequence comes from Schistocerca piceifrons, assembly GCF_021461385.2. Classification (NCBI taxonomy): domain Eukaryota; kingdom Metazoa; phylum Arthropoda; class Insecta; order Orthoptera; family Acrididae; genus Schistocerca; species Schistocerca piceifrons. The sequence goes on along the minus strand of NC_060139.1, from coordinate 256,767,181 downwards.
TGAAAGAAACTTTAAGAATAATTTGTTGGTATAATTTTTTTTATATTTTGAATGACTATACACAAGAACAATTGATTAAAGATGTAATTAATTCACCACAATTATATGATGCATAAGCAGACTTTTAGTCTATGTTTAGATTAATTCTTTTAATAACTTTTCTACACAATGGACATTTTTACCTTTAACCATTAATCAACACACCCTTTATGAAAAATGTGATTACAGTTTATTTTCACAAATTGATATTTTCATTACCTAACTTTTAGAACAATCATTATCTTCAGACTGTTCCAGTATTTCAAAAGGTTTAAATGTATCTTCTAAGAATGATTCTGGTAGTACTTGATATTTTAAAATATATTTCCAATTAACATTATCTTCAAATTCTCTTATAAAATCTTCAGATAATTTTTGATCATTTGATATTTTACTTCAATTTAATTTACCTTGGAATTCTGTTGTAAGATCTTCAGATAATATTTGTTAACTTGATACATAAATCCAACTTACCTTATTATGAAATTCTGTCATAAAATCTTCAGATAACTATTGATATTTGATACATATTATTCCAATGTAATTGCTCTTGAAATTCTTTTATAAAATCTTAACAATTTCTTAGCATATATTTGGAATTTAATATGTCGTGAAATTCTCTCATAAATTTTTAAGAAATATTATAATATCTCGAAATTAAATGTTTCCATTCTTTTTCACAAACTGATTTTTCTTTTTAGTATAATCAACAACTATTTCACTACATGTTTCATTTGTTTAATACAACTTAAATAACTGTCGAAAATTTAAATTTGTACACAGAAGATGAATCATTACAATAAGTTGTTGTTGTTTAGTTCTTAATTCATTCACTTCATTGTTAACATTCTAGTTACTAATAAGATCAATAAGTTGTTGTTTTCTCAGTTTTCAATTTCCTTTATGTCCTAATTGTTTTGCATTGGCTATCAATTTACTGACTTTCAGACTATTTAGACTCCCTATTTATTAGAAATAATTTTTATTAGATTTTAAAAAAATGGAAATTTCAGCCACCTACAATGATATAGATTTTACATTTTAATCAGCGATTAGTGTTCCACTTTCTGGAAAATTAAAATACATTTGTGTTGAATATTTTTGAATTTATTCAGGAAAAGAAATATCAACTGAATTTGGGTTCTTGGTATTTGGAGAGAAAAATGTACTTGTTACAAATGATATTTTATCTTTTCTATACGGAATTCCAGGGGTCAATCATTTAACCACTGAAGATTTTAAGTTTGATAAAAAAACATTATGTTAAATTTCTTAAAGATAACAATATACCATATACAGATATTAAATGTGGCAATTTATTAGCTTTCGATTATGAATACATTCAAGGTGATATAAATATTTCAACAGCAAATAATCTTGTTCAACAGAAGTTGATTTCATTAACAGTTATTGATTTAAAGAATTGGTAGTGACATTCAATACAAAGCATATGAACAAATAAAAAAATACCATTTAAGTATAGAAAAAATATTTATAGATTACATGAAATATACAAAAGAATGTGAAACTGTTCTAGTTATAGAATTGGCTATCGATTTCCAAAATAAATTAAAAATAAAAGAACAACAACAACTTGTTGTACAACTAACAGAAGAAAAATCTTAAAACATAAATTTAACCTATGTAAGTAGAAAAATATCGAAAATAGAATGTAATGACTTCATATACATAGTGACTACAAAACAAAATAAAGACAACTGTTATAAAGTTTGTGGAACAACAGTCAAGTAAATCAAATCTGTATTACACTCCTGGAAATGGAAAAAAGAACACATTGACACCAGTGTGTCAGACCCACCGTACTTGCTCCGGACACTCCGAGAGGGCTGTACAAGCAATGATCACACGCACGGCACAGCGGACACACCAGGAACCGCGGTGTTGGCCGTTGAATGGCGCTAGCTGCGCAGCATTTGTGCACCGCCGCCGTCAGTGTCAGCCAGTTTGCCGTGGCATACGGAGCTCCATCGCAGTCTTTAACACTGGTACCATGCCGCGACAGCGTGGACGTGAACCGTATGTGCAGTTGACGGACTTTGAGCGAGGGCGTATAGTGGGCATGCGGGAGGCCGGGTGGACGTACCGCCGAATTGCTCAACACGTGGGGCGTGAGGTCTCCACAGTACATCGATGTTGTCGCCAGTGGTCGGCGGAAGGTGCACGTGCCCGTCGACCTGGGACCGGACCGCAGCGACGCACGGATGCACGCCAAGACCGTAGGAGCCTACGCAGTGCCGTAGGGGACCGCACCGCCACTTCCCAGCAAATTAGGGACACTGTTGCTCCTGGGGTATCGGCGAGGACCATTCGCAACCGTCTCCATGAAGCTGGGCTACGGTCCCGCACACCGTTAGGCCGTCTTCCGCTCACGCCCCAACATCGTGCAGCCCGCCTCCAGTGGTGTCGCGACAGGCGTGAATGGAGGGACGAATGGAGACGTGTCGTCTTCAGTGATGAGAGTCGCTTCTGCCTTGGTGCCAATGATGGTCGTATGCGTATTTGGCGCCGTGCAGGTGAGCGCCACAATCAGGACTGCATACGACCGAGGCACACAGGGCCAACACCCGGCATCATGGTGTGGGGAGCGATCTCTTACACTGGCCGTACACTACTGGTGATCGTCGAGGGGACACTGAATAGTGCACGGTACATCCAAACCGTCATCGAACCCATCGTTCTACCACTCCTAGACCGGCAAGGGAACTTGCTGTTCCAACAGGACAATGCACGTCCGCATGTATCCCGTGCCACCCAACGTGCTCTAGAAGGTGTAAGTCAACTACCCTGGCCAGCAAGATCTCCGGATCTGTCCCCCATTGAGCATGTTTGGGACTGGATGAAGCGTCGTCTCACGCGGTCTGCACGTCCAGCACGAACGCTGGTCCAACTGAGGCGCCAGGTGGAAATGGCATGGCAAGTCGTTCCACAGGACTACATCCAGCATCTCTACGATCGTCTCCATGGGAGAATAGCAGCCTGCATTGCTGCGAAAGGTGGATATATGCTGTACTAGTGCCGACATTGTGCATGCTCTGTTGCCTGTGTCTATGTGCCTGTGGTTCTGTCAGTGTGATCATGTGATGTATCTGACCCCAGGAATGTGTCAATAAAGTTTCCCCTTCCTGGGACAATGAATTCACGGTGTTCTTATTTCAATTTCCAGGAGTGTATTTAAATGCAATACTGGTGAACAGACAGAGAATGTGTTAATTACCCTTCTACTAAAGAATTTTTAAAACAGTTCTTAAAAACAGAAAGCAAGAAGGAATAGAATTGTACAACATGAATTTCAATGATATAAAATATTACTTATACATTTTTATTGATAGAAAGAGTGATTTGTTGTTAACTGAACCAGAATTAAATGATGATGAGTTAAGAGAAAATATTTAACAACATATTCATACCTCCTCCAGAAATACACCCTGTAAAAGTTTTGTTAGTTGTAAGTTCTAGGTAATTCTCTTAGAGGACTCACGAATGGAACTATCTTGGAGAAAAAGTGAGCTGGAACCTACACTTACTATCTACTAATCAATGACACACCAGTTTTCTGGATGCCTATTGTCAATAATAAAGCTCCCACATTTTTGGAGTGAGGATTTGCTCAAGCGAGAGTTATCAAAAACACGTGGGAATCCTTATGTCCCTGTACTTGAGGACTTATAAAAGGAAATTTAGCTCCCCTCATACACCTCTACAGGGTGCAGAACAACGCACAACAGCTTAAGATGCGCTGAATCTTGCCCAAACCGCCACGTTTGCAGGGGCATCGCAAGGTATGGTCTGGTCTCAACAAAATAAGGACAAATAATGCAGGAGGTGCTGATTCACTACACAAACTGGGATCAAAACGTTGCCAAAAACTATCATTTCCTGGCGGTTCAGAGGATTTCCTGGCGCAATAAACATATGATTTGAATATAGTCAGTGACAGGATATACATCTGTGAAGTTCTGTGATTTCTAAATAATGTAAATTTAACTGACTTATAACTACGAATTTTTCTGTGTGTTAAACGTGTGTAATATTGTTAAAAACTTTTTCTGGTTTGATATGGTGCTAGGCATACACTAAATCAATAAATAAACGCAGCTAGCTGCACTTTTGAGTTCCAGTGATTAAAGCAGTATGGAGAAAGATGTTTCCATTGAAAAACGCAATCTGTAAATGTCATGAGAGGAGTGAAAACCATTTTTGAACAGTTTATATTCATTTGTGTAGGTGCAAGCATCTTCATCAATCGAAGATTTATTGGCACTGAACAATTTCAGCATTGTTGTCCAGTTTATGATGCCTCAGAAATCATACTGAGAAGTATTAGGACGGTAGTCGATTTTAAATCGGTGTTAGATCATAATTACGACCTGTGTACAAAGTGTTTAACTGGACAGCTCATCATAATTGGATAGCATTCTGTAGATATTACACACGGGGTTTAAACGGAACTAGTAATTCTGTATTTTTTAAACGAGAGGTTGGGCGATATAAAACGAAATGAGAAAAGCAACACAACATTAGCTTGATGATTAGATTTTGTCTCCATGTGGTTATCTTCATGTCAAAGGTCAATATGCAGAGAGCATTCCACGAGATAAGATGGAACCTTACTATGACAGTGTCACAAGACTGATTAACTGCGTCAGTGCATTTTACTATTAACGGCAGCGATGCAACATGGCTTCTATTTTATTTGACTCCACGGCACGAACAGGGCTATTGTAAGTAATTTTATGATACCTGAAGATGAAAATACACAGCACAAAAGAATTAAAGGATTACTTTTTCGAAACCCCCTAATTGCCTCCCATTGCGACACACATAGTGAAATATGGCTCAAAGGTCCCTACAACCTTCCTCTGTAATGGTGTTAACATTTTCAAAAAAAAGGATCAGAGCTCAGAAATTCATGTGACTTATGCTGTGGGTTAATGATGTTACATTGGCACCAAACTTCATCACAATTCTGCCTAACTCCAACGTGGGCGTGTCACATGATGAGAAGGTCGTCACAGTCCCTCTTACCCATGTTTCGCCCTTCTTTTAATGCCTCTGTGAAGACCATTCAACGAAATTTGAACGTGGTCGTGATCTGTGGCAGGAAAACGTACTTGTACATTTACATCCTACCTTTTTCGCGTCATCGCTGGGGTGAGGGGAGCAGGGGATGGGGTGGGAGATGCAACATTAAGATGTGCGTGAATAAAACGGCAAGGGATCCCTACCAGAATCCCCTAGTTCGACAACATTCTGGGTATGAACCACGCATCTTCATTGAGCACGTTACAAAGTGCCTGCCTGAAACGTTGACACACATTCTGCCTTGCTTCTGCTCTAGCGGCTGATGGCAGGCAAACACCGCCTGATGGGTGTTGAAAGGTTTGCCTATCTTCTCAGGCGCTAGAGCAGCACGTAACGTGTGTTGAAGTTTCAAGCAGCTACATTTATAACAACATGCTCAACGAAAGTGTGTAGGTCATACCCAGGCTGTTTCCGAACTTGGGGAGTCTGAGAGGGATCCTTTCTACATCTACATATCCACATATATATTCCGCTAGCCACCAAACGGTGTGTGGCGGAGGGCGCAATTCGCGCCAAAGTCATATTTCCCCCCTCTGTTCCACTCGCGGATCGCTCGAGAGAAAAACGACTGTCTGAACGCTTCAGTACGAGCTCTAATTTCCCTTATCTTTGAATGGTGGTCACTGCGCAATTTGAAAGTTGGTGGTAATAATACATGCTCTACGTCCTCGACGAAGATCGGATTTCGGAATTTAGTGAGCAGCCCCTTCCGTTTAGCGCGTCGTCTATCTACAAGCGTATCCCACTTCAAACTTTCTGTGAGATTTGTAACGCTCTTGCGATGGCTAAATGTACCAGTCACGAATCTTGCCGCTCTTCTTTGGACCTTCTCAGTCTCTTGAATCAGACTCAACTGGTAAGGGTCCCATACCGACCAACAATAAGACTGGACGAACTAACGTTTTTAAGCAATTTCCTTTGTTGAAGGACTGCATAGCTTCAGGATTCTACCAATAAACCGCAATCTAGAATTCGTCTTGCCCGTTACTTGTGTAATCTGATCATTCCATTTGAGATCATTTCGAAAAGTCACACCGAGACACTTGACGGATGTTACCGCTTCCAAAGACTGGGTATTTATTTTGTACTCGTACATTAATGGGGATTTTCGCCTTGTTATACGTAGTAGGTTACACTTTCCAATATTGAGAGGTAACTGCCAGTCATTACACCACGCATTTATTTTCTACAAATCCTCATTGATTTGTTCACAACTTTCGTGTGATACTACTTTCCTGTAGTCAACAGCATCATCGGCAAACAGTCTAATGCCGCGGTCAATACCATCAATCAGATCGTTTACGTAAATCGTAAAAAGCAGTGGACCAATTACGCTGCCCTGGGGCACACCTGAAGTTACGCTTGTTTCTGTTGAAGGACGACATATTGCTCTCTGTCTGATAGAAAACTTTCTATCCAACCGCATATGACATCGGATAGACCGTAAGCGGGCACTTTTTGGAGCAAGCGACAGTGCGGAACTGAGTCGAACGCCTTTCGAAAGTCGAGAAATGTGGCTTCAGCCTGGGAGCCGGTATCTAGAGCCTGTTGTATATCATGCACAAAGAGGGCCATCTGTGTCTCGCATGACCGCTGTTTCCTAAAACCGTGCTGGTTTCTGCAGATGAGCTTCTCAGAGTCTAGAAAGGTCATTATGTCTGAACACAAAACATGTTCCATGCTTCTACAACAAATCGATGTCAGTGAAACTGGCCGGTAATTATGTGCATCCGATTTTACACCCTTTTTATAGATTGCTATGACCTGGGCCTTCTTCCAGTCCCGTGAAACTTTCCGCTGTTCCAATTATCTCTGATAGATGATGGATAAGAATGGTGCTATATTTGTAGCATAGCCAACATTTAACCTTACGGGGTTCCGTCTGGGCCAGATGTCTTCCTAGCGTCTAAGGATCTTAACCCTTTTACAATCCCAGATACACTATGTCAACAATCCTTGCATTTGTTCGGTAAGTGAAAGAAGGAATGGTGCTGCAGTCCTCTACCGTAAACGAGTTTTTGAAAGCTAGGTTTAGAATTTCGGCCTTCTGCTTATCATCATCCCTTACAATACCCGTACTGTCAGCAAGAGAAGGTAATGAATTATTTGTGGCGTTCACAGATTTTACGTACGACCAAAATTTTTTGGGGCTATTTTTAGAATCTGCTGATAAAATATTGCTTTCAAATTCGTTAAAAGAATCTCTCATCGACCTTTTGACAATGCTTTCATTTCGCATAATTTCTTTTTCTCAGCGGGGCAGTGACTACGTTTAAAACGACTGTGCACAATTCTCTGTTTTCTCAGCACCTTCCTAATGTGTTTGTTGTACCAAGGTGGATCCTTTCCCTCCCCTATATTTTTGCTAGGCACATACTTCTGTAGCATGTGTTGGACAATACCTTTAAATTCCGACCAATGGTGCTCGATATCTTTGTGTCCTGCGGTGAATGCTTGGAGCTGACTATGAAGATATTCATTAATGACACTTTAATTTGCTTTCCCAAACAAGAAAACTCTACGCTGGTTTTTTTTTTTTTTCAACTTCCACTGCCATAGAAGCCACAGCGACATTATGGTCGCTAATACCTTCTTCTAGATTAATTTCCTGAAAAAGATCAGGTCAGTTTGTCGCCAAGATAACTAATACGTTTCCATCTCGAGATTGTTTTCTAACCAATTGATCAAGGTTGTATGTTGAGAGCGCTATCAGAAAAACTTCACACCAGTCTCTGCTTCTGCCCCCTGTGATAAACGTGTAATTTTCCCAGTCAATGGATGCCGGATTAAAGTCTCCACCTACAACTAATGGATAATTTGAACATTTATTTCCTATGTGCTCACGACTTTCCCTGAAACGCTCTGCGACTTTTGTTGCGAATACGGGTGGTCTATAAAAACATCCTAATACAATGGTCAATCCTTGTCTGAATTACAGCTTTATCCAGACTTTGCCGTTTTATTCACGCACACCTTTATGTTGCAGCCCCCCCCCCCCCCTCCTCCCCTGTGATCACGCCACGCTATAGGAGGGTGAGAAAAAGGACGGATATAAATGCAAAAGTACCCTTTCATGCCACGGATCACATTCAAATTTCGTCAAATGGATTTGAACGGTCCCTAGTAGTTCCAGTCTGTACACGAGGGCAAAAAGTGCGGTCGTCCTCCCCTCCAAAGGGGTGCGATCGCGTTCAATGGGATGCAGCCCCACAATGTCCTTAGAGAGGGACAGCAAGTCCAAGGGTGTCAGCAATGAGAAAGGTTGTCAAGAATGACTTTCTGTTCTTCGTCGACCTGCGAATTGTCGTTTTCGACCGCGAAATTTGTGGGAATCAACGCCTCAAGGGATGGGGTGGTTTCATTGACGCCCTTTATGCCATCCACCGAGGCCTTTTCCTGTCGATTCTAAGCGGCACCGAGGCCTTTTCCTGTCGATTCTAAGCGGCGGTGTGCCTGAAAAGTTTTCCTCGGCCGTCCATAAGAAAACCGCGTGATTTCAACGCTGGGCGTCGCGGTTCTGACCTGCATCACAGAGATGTCAAAAGAAGAAGTGAAATGTGGGTAAGAGTGGCTGTGACGACCTCATTGTGTGATACGTCCACGGTGGTGTTAGGTAGAATTGTGGTGAAGTTTGGTGCCAATGTGACATCATTTATCCACATTACAGCTCACAACTGCTGAACTGTGGCCTTGCTTCCGCATGTGTCGACACCTTGCTATTTGAAGCGTTGCCGTGCACGAATATGACGGCATGCTTTTGCACCATTACAGAGGATAGTTGTAAACACCATTGAGACAAATTTCAAATTTATGCGTCGCCAGTGGAAGGCAATTACGGGGTTTCGAAAAAGTGATCCTTGTGTGATCGACAGCGGAGTTAATAAACAAGTATTTCAGCAGCAGGTTTTAGTGGTTCTGAAATTCTTTTCTTTTTTTTCCAAATGATAGGAGTGTATGGCATCATTGGCCGGGAGGCCCCATTCGGGGAAGTTCGGCCGTCAAGTGCAAGTCTTATTTCATTCGACGCCACATTGAGCGACTTGCGCGCTGGTGATGAGAATGAAATGATGATGAGGACAACACAACACCCAGTCCACGAGCAGAAAAAAATCTCCAACCCGGCCGGAAATCGAACCCGGGCCCGCTTGCATGAGGGGCGAGCACGTTATCACCCAGCTAAGCAGGCGGACTTTTTTTCAAATATTTACGAGCTATGGGGAATTACCTGCACAAAACATACTTCTTGTTTATGCCGCCAAGAAATGTGATAATTGCTTGTAGTGATATTGACGACACAGTGCATTTCCTCCTTATTATAATGTAAACAAGACTAGAATCAATGTCTGCATCCACATATGTAGACATTCCATAGCTGTTCTTGCGAAAAGTTTCTGTGCGACCATTAATAAGCTTCACGTGAATGTACTTCTTTGTCTCGAAAGCCTGTAAAAACGTTTGAAACCCAATGCTGCATCACTATAGGTACAGTAAGATATGCAATCTCATTCCGATTTGTATGTAGTTATGACACATGTTTGTCTTTATACATAAACCAGCGAACTCGGCAATGCTTTGGAGTTTTCAGACATACGGCGCGAGGCATTTGAGACAGGCCACTCCAAACGCATACTGAGTTAATAAACCTACATCGAGATGCGTTTTTCGCCGCTACTTCCTAACTGACCTCCTGCTTTGATTTTCGCCATAGATAAAACTAAAGTGTTATGTTTGTTGAGTGTGCATACTACGAGTATTTTGCGTTTCCTGAACGACCGTTTCAGTGCTCTTCAAATGTTCTTTTCAGAGGGTCTGTCATTTCATATGCGGAATGGGAGCGACATCCGTCGTGTTGATACCACACTGATTGCCATAAGTCCTGTGGGATGTCTTCCAATAACTGCGGCAACAGCATATCATAGAGACTCGAGATACTTCAGTCTATTTAGATTTCCATCAGTAAAACAGGGGCCAATGACGCGGGTCTTGAAAAACATGCACCAAACTTTGATAGACAAACAAAGTTGTTTTTATCCGCTTCATTGAGTCAGCGTAGATTCTCAACTGATGGTTAGTGCATATTGCGAAGATTGACTTACGCAAGGTTTGCAAACGATGCATCCATGCATCCTCCTTAAACAAAACTTTGCCCTTTTTGTAGATAACATTCGGAGGACTGTAACCAGTTTTGATAGTCACAGGTATGAAGCTGTAGATGCAGCGAAAAAATGGCTCTGAGCACTATGAGACTTAACTTCTAAGGTCATCAGTCCCCTAGAACTTAGAACTACTTACACCTAACTAACCTAAGGACAACACACACATCCATGCCCGAGGCAGGATTCGAACCTGTGACCGTAGCGGTCACGCGGTTCCAGACTGTAGCGCCTTTAACCGCTTGGCCACCCCGGCCGGCGCCAGGCAGCGAAATGTGAAGCGTATTTCCGAGATGCCTCTTAGTGACATCTGCGTTATGTGTTACTGTTGCTAAAATGTTACTTCCATTTCTTACATCAGTTGCTCTTCTTTTTCCTCGGTGTATTTTGCTCTCCACACTTACAGTTTGCAGAACTTTTTTTAATAATGTCGTTAGTGCTTGGCGCGATGTGGATGTTCTTCCGAAAGAGTTTTGCGACATTTGCCTCAAACGATATTCTCTCTTTCGTCTGTCGTATACGTTATCAATGTCTCAACAGATTTACGAGTAAGTTAGCTGATTGCTACAACAGCTGAAGGCCTTCAAGCGCACAGGTAAACACAAGAGCCATACCTGAGTTACGTGTTTGCTTACATTTGGTATGATAGGGCAGAGATGGTAGAACCGTTTCTCGTACCAGTGGAACAGTCGTTCGCGGCGCTGTTATCTTGATACCATTAGATCAAGACCCATACATGTTATGTCGTTGAAGTTCTCTTAGAAGGATCTTTTAAATGTCACAGAAGAAAGTATATAATTTCATTAGAAAAAACAGTGTCAGTGTAGTAATTCGGCGATTATACGCTATAAAAATTATTTGCAAACATAAGTTTGTCATATTGTCCGCTATAACTTGGTGAAGATCTCACCTCGATATATTTATTGATTCTGGATATATTTGGGATGTCCTGTCTTACCTTCCTCATCCTCTGTCTTGGAATTCGACTTACATCAAAATCTGGGGTAACCCTGGATTCCTCGTTGCGATATCGCCCACTTTGACGTTATGGGACTCAAATTTATAATAAATCATGTGTAACACAAGTGAAAAAGACTCCTTTGTTTTCGGTTTAGGGTTTCTTGCTTTTAAAGTTTCATCTTTAAATTTTTTTGTACACAACACAATTACAAAAGTTCAGAATATACAACATCTTTCGTTTTTTTGGATACTGTGTGGTAATAGTATGAACTGATTTTTGAACTACCAGTTCATGAAAAGGCACCATACAACTGACCATGAGAAAAATTTGTCTAATTGTTTACACACCCAACCATCGTAGTTAAAACCGACTGAGAAGGAGAAAATGAAACTGTACATTTTCACAACATGGCGCAGCATAGCATTTCCTTTCTCACAGTTGATTTTAACAGAAAACCTGTACATTGCCGTTTAAAGAAATATACAATCTTTAGTTAACATCTGTCCAAATATTTGTTAGAGCATTGTGTAATACTGTCAATAAATTTGCCAATAAATACACAAGATTTTTCATAACAATGTTTATTAGAGCAACGTGTAACAATTTGAAGTAAATCAGTCAAGAACTATTCGAGATTTTTGGAAACAACGTTTCCTAATTAATTATTTTATTTTATTTACTTATTTAACCTGATCTGAATTAGAGCCATCAGACCCTCTCTTACACTGCACCAGGGTTCACACACATGTACACAGGGTACTTGTACTGCTGCTACTTTGCCACTATAGTCCGATTAAAATTACTTGATAGTTGAGTCTGTCACTTGCTGCTACAGTATTGTCACATCCGCTGCCAGCTATAGGTCGGCAGGTTACGGTGGCCGATGCGCAGTGAACAGTTTTCGTTCAAAGTGCTGGGCGAGTTCATTCGTTTGTTCAGAAAGGGAGGCCGACAAGCATTCGCCACTTTTCGACCGGTCGGCGATGACAGAATAGAGGCGCACGCACTGCAGACTCTCTCAAACGATTTTACAGAAACTATGGGTAAAAAAATTCATTTTTGCTTTATTTGTAGCTTTATATCTCAGGTTCATTATGACATGCCCACCATTTCATTAATAGTCATAGTTACTGGGATATTTGCGTGTAAGTAAGACACTGAGCAAAATTCGAAAAAGTTTTCAATGCAAAACAGGGGTCGCTATGATTTTGCACTTGGCGCATGGTACATAATATGTTGCTGCGTATGAAATTTAGCTAAAACATTGCATTTTTCTTTAGATTTGGTTGGAGGTCTCTACCTGTCACTAACCTCGAGAAAATTGATCTGAAATAGCGCACTCATTTGCGAACGCACTGCGCCAGCGATAAAGCCGGAGTGAAATATCCACAACATTCCTCATATTTCATAAATGGTTTGAGATATCGAAATGACGTTTTGGCAAATGATAGCACACAAAGAGGAGAGTATTTTTCCATATGATTATTATGCAAAACTTCATTATCTATCGTGTTATTCCACTAACTACAGACTTTCCTATGAAAGAATTTAATTTTTAACGGCCATCGATAGCTGGTGAAACGAGAAATGCTATGTGTTTTGGAACAACATAAGTAAAGTCACTGCAGGTATATTTTGTACTGAGAATGTGCTTTTTCATAAGATGCTGACCTTACCTTTCCTCAGTTCCTTACTTAATAAACTTAAAAAAACCACTCTCTCAGAATTCTTTCGCAACTGCGTATGCACAACACATTAGCGTGGCGAGACTGTGTAAACTCTGGTGAGTTTTGGCAAGAGAAGCAAATTTTAACATGGCAACAAGAGAAATGTGTAGGTTTTACTTAAAATTCCCCACTCGTGAGTCTTCTCTGAAAGTTACAAATTGTTAACATATCAGGAGAAAATAAATCACTGAATTTTCTACGGAATTCTCTTTCTCAAAGAAGAGGTGACAAATCTTTTTGGTCACCGTGCAAGTATGGGGGTGGAGGCGCCCCGCTTAATATTTACCAAAAGTTTGAAAGACTTTAGTTTAAAACGGCATTCCCCCTACAGCGCTCTGAGCGACCCCCCCACCACTGCCGCTCTTGTTTAGTTGGTTGGTTGGTTGATTTGGGGGAGGGGACCAAACAGCGAGGTCTTCGGTCCCGTCGGATTTGGAAAGGATGGGGATGGAAGTCGGCCGTGCCCTTTCAAAGGAACCATCCCGGCATTTGCACTGCCGCTCTTCCCCAGCCGACTGCACATCTAGCGGAGACGGCGTTTTGGGTTCTCTACGAGGTGCGACAATAAAGTAATGAGACTGATGTGAAAAGAAAATGTTGCTTACCATTTTAGTCAAGAGCAAAGTAGTTCCCTTCTTATTGCACACACTTTTTCCAGCGCTTCTGCCATTGATGGTAACATTTCTGGAACTTATCTTCTGTAATATCCTCCAAGAACCTCGTCACAGCTTTTTGGACATCTTGTGTTGTTTGAAAATGGCGTCCCTTGACCACCGTTTTGACTCTTGGAAATAGAAAAAGGTCGCACAGAGCGATATCTGGTGAATAAGGTGGCTGTGGTAGTACTGAGATTTGTTTTGAGGTTAAAAGTTGCTGTACTGACAGAGCAGTATGGGATGGCGCAGAATCCAATTATCAGCATTGTTGGCGCGGTCACCAATAACTCTTATGAAGTATTTCTAAAATTTCTTTGTAGTAATATTGGTTAACTGTTTGTCCAGGAGGCATCCATTCTTTATGAACAATTCCCTTGGAATCAAAGAGGCACACACGCATGCATTTCACTTTTGACTTTGACATGCAAGCTTTTTTTGGTCTGGGTGATGCCTTTCACCATGCGAACTTTGGCGTTTTGTCTCTGTATCGTACTGAACAAAACAACTTTCATCACCAATGATAACACAGCTCAACAATTCTGGATTGATTTCCGTTTACTCTAACAGATCAGCTGCCACATTTTTCCATATTCTTGCTGTTGTGGTGTGAGATTTTTGGGGACCATTTTTCACAAATCTTTCTCATACCAAGATCTTCTGTTATTATTAGATGAACCGTTTCTATATTAACGTCCAGTTCTTCTGCAATCATTTTCACGGATAATCTTCGATCATTCGTTCTGCCTTCGCTACACATTTTATGCCAACGAAAAACTTGAGCACTTGACATAACCTCCTCTCCAAAAGCCTTCTGAAGCTTACCGTAAGTTGTCGTCGCGTTTTCACCCGATTTAACGCAAAAAGAAATGGCATACCGTTGCGCAATATTATGCGGTTCCATTCCGTGAGGAGAGACACAAACACGTGTTAACTTATTACAGCACAACTCACGACTGAGCAGTTGCATCGATGTGCCAGTTGGACTAGAAGCAGCTTATAGATAAAGGTTAAAGTTTTTGTGCCTACGCAAGCCTGCAGGGTTGCCACAGCTTGCAAAGAAAATCAGTCTATTACTTTATTGTCGCACCTAGTATACCGCTCGGTTATATGCGACACAGAAACACGGCGGGTCACTTCACAAATGCTGCTAATGTGTAACACAGAACGATGACAGTTCGCGCATGTCGAGGCACGGATGGGGATTGCATTGTTGGCGGTTGCAAGTTACAGTTGCGGCAAATGCATGCACCGGCTTTGTGCTTGAGGAAAGCGTGTACCCTATAAATAATGTCTCTCGCTTGCTTAAGGAGAATTTGGGAGAATTTGTAGTTTGTCACCACCATCAGCGAAGACAACTGGCAATAAATGGAATAAAAATTCACTAATAACTCGCTGTGATCACATTTAACGCTCGTGCTGACTACGACATTCACAGCAGAGCGCTCAGAACACTGCTGAACGCTCATTGGCTGTCGGACAATGCGTGACGTAGGTGCGCAGAACGAACCTAATCGTGACTCCAACTAACGGAAGTTGTCGCCGCGAGGTACGTCTGAAATGCAAGATGCTCTGTCGACACTTGATCTTGGGTGACCAAAGACAAAACTCCAGCAGACGACGCGTTCTGTAGTCCTGAATTTAAATTCATGTCTAAACACAACCTCGTGACGTACAACGCATCCGAGAAAACTGCGGTCAACAATCTGCGACAGAACAAAATCGCGATCGCTTTGTTCACGGCGATTGTAGCTAACCTATACGAGCAAACTCAAGACTAAAAATTTCAGTTGTAGCTAACCTATACGAGCAAACTCAAGACAGAAAAATTTCAGTTCCAGCGCTAAAAGCAAACTGTAATTTCTCGCTATCACTCGTTACCTGAGGCTATTCTCGCACTGTCTACACGAGCTGCCGCGTTACCAATCGATGAGCGGACCTGGTTGGCACTTCGTTGCAGATTACAGGCCACACAGGCACATTCCATAAGAAAAAAGAATGATAGGAAGAAAAATAAGTGCAACTTTTAGTCAATACAATGCTGAAAACGACACAGCAGAGAGTTAGAAACGCTGCATTTGACGAGATTCGAGCGTACGACCTTCTACACGTCAGCGCACATTCCGCTGCTGAGTGAAAATTTCATTCTGGAAACATTCCCAGGTTATGGCTAAGCCATGTCTCCTCAGTATTCTTTCCTCCAGGAGTGCTAGTTCTGCAAGGTTCGCAGAAGAGCATTTGTGAATTTTGGAAGGTAAGAAGTAAAGCTGCGAGGAAGGGCCCTGAGTCGTACTTGGATAGTTCAGTCGATAGAGCACTTGCCTGTGAAAGGCAAAGATCCCTGGTTCGAGTCTCGGTCCGGCTTCCAGTTTTGATCTCCCAGGAAGTTTCATACCAGCGCACACTCCTCTGCAGAGTGAAAATTTCATTCTGGGATCATTGTACGTGTATTGTTTTCGGTGTGGTTTTCATGTGTGATGAAACACGAAATAACCCAAACACCTCAAGGAAGAGAGCCGGACAAGGAACTGGCAGCGAACTGACCAATTGTTGTGGCAGTCTGGCAAGCGTGAACAATTTAGGAGTGATGTTGAGCGTTCTGACTGGAGGAAGCCATTTCAACACTTGAAGTATCAACTATCAAGTAATTTTAATTGGACTAGATAGTGATAATAGTTATAATAGTAATTATT
This sequence comes from Schistocerca piceifrons, assembly GCF_021461385.2. Lineage (NCBI taxonomy): Eukaryota > Metazoa > Arthropoda > Insecta > Orthoptera > Acrididae > Schistocerca > Schistocerca piceifrons. Next base: position 256,750,852 of record NC_060139.1, on the reverse strand, counting down.
ATTATAATGGCAGTAATGATCTGGGAGATATAAAAAGAATTTATAGAAGTATAAAGTACATCTTTTCTAAAATCTAATTCTGGGGAACGAAATTTAAGGGGACTGCACTAGCTGAGAATGCTGAGAAATGGGGAAGATCTGATTGAAAGGAAGGATGTACAACGAGTGCACACAGGGACAATAGTAATTGTTATTCTTGCTTTAGTAGATATGTCAATAACTGTCTTCTGAAGACTAAGATGTTATTCAGTTTACTAATATAATCCAGGAGGTTATTCCAGTGCCGTGTTTCTGCTACTGAGAAGGACTTCGAGAAAGTGGGTCACAAGAGATTTTCCTCTGACACGAGCGGCTGTTTGTGCCATGTTGTTCAGGCAAGAGCGTTAAGGTCGAGGAGAGATGTAAGGGACAGTGTTCGATGATAAGACAGCAGGGATGACAGAGGGTACGGAAATCTCTACGCCTGTCTGCACACAGCCAGGATAGCTGTGCATATGGCGGTGAAATGTGATCAAAGAGTCGAACATCACACGTATGACGAACACAGGCATTCATAATCAGTTTCAGGCGCTATGAGCTTTCCTGAGAAAGGCCTTGCAAAATAACATCGCTGTAACCAATAACTGGAATTATAAACGTTTTTACGAGTTTCTTTCTCAGGTCAAGAGAGAATAGCTTTTTATATTATTGTAAAACGTGAAGAGATGTGCATGCTTTCTTGCAAATTGCAGTTATGTGCTGAGTCCAGTTTAGATATTCATCTATTTTTCTCCTAGAATCCTAGGAGAGAAGTTGATATTTGTTTCCATTTAGAATTAAAGATGGCAGAAATTTGCCATATTTCAGGATAATGAGCCTAGAATGACTGATCAGTACCGCTTCGTTATGGATAGGTTGAGCTTTAACCTTATATCTGACACCCATTTTCATAGAGCACACAGGTCGATATTGAGATTTTCGAGAGCTTTTTTCATATTTATTGGTTCTGGACTTAAATACAGCTGGAGGTCGTTAGCGTACATGTGGTATTTGCATTAGGACAAAACTGATGACACATCATTGACATACAAATGAAAAGAGGAAAGGACGTCAGTCAGTCAGTCGAAAAGGAAGAACAGATTTAATTGTTTACTACAGACAAACAACAAAAGACAGAAACGCATTGCGCGTATCACTGTATTCAGGAAGGTTCAAAGTTTTGAAACAGCTGCGATGTTGTTTATTTGTAGCAACATGGCGGCTACACCACAAGAGAAATTATTTGTGTGTTCGAATTTGCACGAAGTCAATCCATTGTTAAAGAGCACCGTGCATTCCAACGCCGATTCTGCAAAAAACAGCCTCTGCACAAGCAGATTTATGACTGGCATACAGAGTTCTTGAAAGTCGGTTGCGTATGCAAAGGGAATTGCACTGGTCGGCCATGCACGTCTGATGAAAACGCCGAGCATATACGAGATGCGTCCACACAGAGTCGTCGGAAGTCCATAAGACGGGCGTGCCAGGGACACAAGCTTCCTCAAACAACGGTGTGGCGTGTTCAGGAGCGACGCCAACATGTGAAGCTTTATGAGTTGCAGTTACTGCAGCAATTGCATCCCTCCGACCATAACAGAAGCTACGAATTTCGCATTTCAGTTCTCCAGGATACGGCAGAGAACATTTTCTGTGTACACCTGTACTGGTCTTTTTTTATTTAATTTGGTACTTCCCGTAATGCTATGTAAACTGATTTAACAATAAATACGAGGGTCGGTCGGTAAGTCTCCGCAATATCCTTTCTTTCAGGAGTGCTAGTCCTGCAAGGTTCACAGGAGAGCTTCTGTAAGGTTTGGAAGGTAGGAGACGAGATACTGGCAGAAGTAAAGCTGTGAGGACCGGGCGTGAGTCGTGCTTCGGTAGCTCAGATGGTAGAGCACTTGCCCGCGAAAGGCAAAGGTCCCGAGTTCGAGTCTCGGTCGGGCACACAGTTTTAATCTGCCAGGAAGTTTCATATCAGCGCACACTCCGCTGCAGAGTGAAAATCTCATTCTGGAAACTTCACCCAGGCTGTGGCTAAGCCATGTCTCCGCAATATCCTTTCTTTCAGGAGTGCTAGTCCTGCAAGGTTCGCAGGAGAGCTTGTGTAAGGTTTGGAAGGTAGGAGACGAGATACTGGCAGAAGTAAAGCTGTGAGGACCGGCCGTGAGTCGTGCTCCGGTAGCTCAGATGGTAGAGCACTTGCCCGCGAAAGGCAAAGGTCCCGAGTTCGAGTCTCGGTCGGGCACACAGTTTTAACCTGCCAGGAAGTTTCGTTACTTTTGCGGCTAGTATGCATTGTTACCGTACTGGAAGCAAAATTGCGAATATCGAGAGAATCAAGAACCGTGCTGTGATTGAATATCCTCATTTGAAGGGAATGACTCCCAACGAAATTGCGGAGGACATGCTGAATACACTTAAGCACAGTGCTCCGTCCTACGCAACAGTGAAAAACTGGGTGTCGACTTCAAACGTGGAAGAACGAGTGTAGAAGATGCGCCAAGGAGCGGCAGGCCTGTCACCGTTGCCACTGATGAAACAGTGGCTGCAATTCACGATACGATTTGGCAGGATCGTCGAACACCGTTGCAGCACATTGAAACCATATTGGAAATCTCCCATGCGCGTGCTCATGACATTATTGTGGATATTTTGGGAATGCGTACAGTTTCACCTCGGTGCGCCCCGAAAGACTTGAATACAGTTCAGATACGGGAGCGTGTGCAGTGCTGTGAAAAAATCGTCCGCCAGTTCGAAGCGGATGAAGACGGCTTTCTTGCAGTGGACGAAACGTGGGTTCACCATTTTGATCCGAGACAAAACAAGTCACAACAATGGAAAAATCCTTCATCCCCTACCTCAAAAAAATTCCGGGTGCAAAAATCAGCCGGTAACGTAATGGCATAGGTCTTCTGGGATGTAGAAGGGGTAATTATGGTGGATTACTTGCGAAAGCCGAGCGGTTCTTGGCGCTTCAGTCCGGAACCGTGCGACTGCTACGGCCGCAGGTTCGAATCCTGCCTCGGGCATGGATATGTGTGATGTCCTTAGGTTAGTTAGGTTTTAGTAGTTCTAAGTTCTCGGGGACTGATTACCTCAGATGTTAAGTCCCATAGCGCTCAGAGCCATTTTGAACTTGCGAAAGGGCGTAACTATCAATGCATTATACTATTGCAACCTCCTGCGGCGTTTGAGAGAAGAAACAAAGAAAAGAAAGGCGCGGAAAATTCTTTTGCATCAGAACAACGCACCGGCGCACAGAGCCCTCGCAACACTGGAAATTCTGCATGACTGCCGGTTGGAATTGTTACGTCATCCGCCACATTCTCCAGATTTGGCTCTATCAGACATGGAAAAAAAGGCCATAAAGGACGACGATTCGACAATCATGATGCAGTGGTTGACGCTGTGAACGCTTGGTTGGACTCGAAATCGTAGACATTTTATTTGAGTGGTTTTCAGAAGTTATCTGAGCGTGGTCGCAAGTGTATTAGTGTACACGGGTATTATATTAAAAAAAATCGTTATTATGAAATTTCTGTCATTCTTTATTTGTTAGGCTAGAAACTATTCGACCACCATCGTACGCTGGGTGGACAAAACTCAGGGGAAGGCACTGGATGTGATATTGGGCTGCTGAAGCCTATGCCCTCCCTTTGTCTCTCCACACAGTCTCGGCAGGACTTCCTGACGGCCAACAGTGAAGGCGACGGCGTAGAGTGGTCTGGATTTCGAAAAAGTTGGTCAAAAATAGAAAAAAGCTATAGATTGAAACATAAAGTAGTGTAGAGGAGTTATCGAGATCGCTGATTACGAATTTGATATTATAACTCCAAAATTCAAAAAATCGGATCCAATATGGCCGGCCACTTAATTCAAAATGGTTATGGTTTTTGAGGTCGCTGATTACGAATTCCGTATTACAATTTCAAAATTAAAAATGGCAAATAACGATTGTAATATTACAATTGCAAAATAAAAAACAGTATCTTATTCTTTGGCTTTTATTTTGAAACTTGTTGAGGTAACTGTTATGAACCAGCTATCTACAGTTATAACATATGTAAATAAAAAGACTGCGTAAAGACCAATAGCTCTCACTATCGAGATAGTTATTATGTTTGAAATCAAAGTAACTATCATGCTTATCAGAAATTTCTAGAAAATTTTCAAACCCGTTATCACGGAAAGGTAAAAGCTCTAGTGCGTCCATTGACAGATTTTTACTTTTTCTGGGTTTCATTACTCTGAGGTTCGAAATAAGAGGATCCGAAGATACGAGGAGCTAATGAAATACATCTACCGTTGTATTTGTGCGTGAACTTTTCCTGGAAAACCGTTCACGATATTTTTTCGTATATTTATTTCTGGTTTCCTGAGCATCTTCAGATAATTGGCCTACTGGTAACATCCCCTGGTTCTCCTACCTGAGCGTAGTGCATTAACACGGTATGAACTGTATGCTACTTGGGAAAACTCGTCTACGCACATTTCCGCAGTATCATGACAATACTTTCGAAATTTCTGGATGGTCACGTTATTTCATTGGTCATGACCCGCAAAGAAACGTGAAATCGATGAATGTAATCTTCGTTCAGACCCAGGATTTGAGCAGATACTGATCTTATTTTAGGTTAGAATTAAATTTCCATATTTCTGTACTAAATTACAATACCCACGTTAATAATCGTGGAGGAAGAAAACCACTCTTTATTGTTTTGAAGAAACCGTTCAGTTGTTCTTTGAGATTGTTCCCATCTCCATTCAAGTGTGGCAACAGAACCTTCAAAGATTGTCTAGCCTAGTCAAGCATTGACAACAGTTTTCCTTCTTTGTCGCAAAATGTTGCTCTAAACATTTACGTTGCGTATCTAAGTCCGATCTGAAATTATTCTGTACAACCTCGAATAGTTCTCGACGAGTGTAGATTATTTTATCAATATGCTAATCTAAATTACAGACAACGCGAACTAACATTAGTAACCGCGAAAAACAGAAACGATTACAACTATTTCCCACAAATTCCGCTGCAGTGCAGCACTGTAGAGGACAGGTAATTCTCGTTTCCACATTACCAACACGCTTCCATATTGCATCATAATATCCATTCGAATTATTAGTTACACAAATGATAAAAATTTCACTAAAGGAAGACACCTTTTATTTACATTAAAATTATTCTAAAAGCAACAGTGGCCGTAGCGGTCGAACCTAGTCTATTAAAACAGCTACTCAGCATGGTTCAAAGTTGTTTATTTCTAACCTCAAAAGTATAGAGGCAGAGACGGGCAGAATTTTCTTTCACGTTCTCTTACAGAACATCGTAAGCTATACGTCCCATGTTGAGAACGTAGCCAGGATTTGTCAAAGGTGGGGGTCCAATTTGTTAAAGAGGACCTTAAAAAGACTTACATTTTTCATTTATTCTGAAAATTTCCATGAAGAACGATAAACTGTTTTATTCGAAAATCACCTCGGAGTTTTTCACGAAGCTGAGATAAAATTACGTTACTTGGGCTGTAACGTTACATGTATTTAGGCGAGCTAATCGGGTGCCCATTATTGGTAAGAGATAAGATGAAACTGTTGTGCGGCTGCACGCTAGCGGACCCTGGGATCAGGGCCAAGTGATCAGTATAGGCCAGCCAGGGACAAAGACGAGCAGAGTCGCTGGCAGTGGGTAAATCCCAAGACTGGGAATTCAGGCGGCAGCTGCTCGCATGGCCTTTTTGCAGGAGACGTTGCTCCAAAACTGGCGGAGTGTAAGACAAATTGAAAATTACGATTCATTAAGGAACATTGCATCGTAATTCAGAATAATACAGGTACTGCAGTATCGTATTTACATTACTGGCCATTAAAATTGCTACACCAAGAAGAAATGCAGATGATATAAGGATATTCATTGGTGAAATATATTATACTAGAACTGACATGTGACTACATTTTCACGCAGCTTAGGTGCATAGATCCTGAGAAATCAGTACCCAGAACAACCACCTCTGGCCGTAATAACGGCCTTGATACGCCTGGGCATTGAGTCAAACAGAGCTTGGATGGCGTGTACAGGTACAGCTGCCCGTGCAGCTTCAACACGATACCACAGTTCATCAAGAGTAGTGACTGGCGTATTGTGACGAGCCAGCACATCTGAAATGTAACGTCCACTGTTCAAAGCGCCGTCAATGCGAACAAGAGGTGACCGAGATGTGTAACCAATGGCAGACCCCATACAATCACGCCGTGTGATACGCCAATATGGCGATGACGAATACACGCTTCCAGTGTGCGTTCACCGCGATGTCGCCAAACACGGATGCGACCATCATGATGCTGTAAACAGAACCTGGATTCATCCGAAAAAATGACGTTTTGCCATTCGTGTACCCAGGTTCGTCGTTGAGTACACCATCGCAGGCACTCCTATCTGTGATGCAGCGTCAAGGGTAACCGCAGCCATGGTCTCCGAGCTGGTAGTCCATGCTGCTGCAAACGTCGTCGAACTGTTCGTGCAGATGGTTGTTGTCTTGCAAACGTCCCCATCTGTTGACTCAGGGATCGAGACGTGGCTGCACGATCCCTTAGAGCCATGCGGATAAGATGCCTGTGCGTTCGCGGCGCACGAGGCGGAGGGTCAATGTGGAGGCTGGCCGTGTGGCATCGCTCGCTCAGCCTGTGAGTGGACATGTAGCCGCTCCTTCAGCAAGGTCCGAGCAGGCACACGGGGGAGGGGTTTATTAGTTATTGGGAGTTCCAACGTTAGGCGGGTGATGCAGCCCCTTAGGGAAATAGCGGAAAGGTCGGGGAAGAAGGCCAGTGTTCACTCTGTCTGCTTGCCGGGACGTGGAGATGTGGAGGAGGCCAGAGAGCACTGGGTGCACCCGACTGCAAATTGTTGCCGTCTGGGTTCAGAGGTCACCTCAATTCGTACAGGCGGATGGCGGAGTTGGTGAAGGCGGAAAGCCTCGCTCGCGGGGTGGAATCTGAGCTAACTATTCGTAGTATCGTTCCCAGAACTGATCGCGGTCCTCTGGTTTGGAGCCGAGTAGAAGACTTAAACCAGAGGCTCAGACGATTCTGCGGAGATCTGTGGTGCAAATTTCTCGACCTCCGCTATCGGGTGGAGAAATGTAGGGTCCTCCTGAATAGGTCAGGCGTGCACTACACGCAGGAAGAGGCTACAAGGGTAGCGAAGTACGTGTGGAGTGCACATGTGGGTTTTTTTAGGTTAAAGAATTCCCTCCCTAGGCCCGACAAGACGCCTCCTGAGACGCGGCAAGGTAGGAGTAGGCAAAATGCAACAGGGAATAACAATATTAATGTGCTAATAGTAAACTGCAGGAGCGCCTATAGAAAGGTCCCAGAACTACTCTCATTAATAAACGGTCAAAATACCCACATAGTACTAGGGACAGAAAGTTGGCTGAAAGCAGATGTAAACAGTAATGAAATTCTAAACTCAGATTGGATTGTATACCGCAGAGACAGGCTGGACAGTGAAGGGGGACGCGTGTTAATAGCGATAAAAAGTGCAAAAGTATCGAAGGAAATTGACGGAGATCCGAAATGTGAAATAATTTGCGTGAAGGTCACGGTTAAAGCAGGCTCAGACATGGTAATTTGACGTCTCTATAGGCCCCCTGGCTCAGCATAATTTGGAAAATATTTCGAGTAGATTTCCCCACCATGTTATAGTTCTGGGTGGAGATTTTAATTTGCCGGATATAGACTGGGAGACTCAAACGTTCATAACAGGTGGCAGGAACAAAGAATCCAGTGAAATTTTTTTAAGTCCTTTATCTGAAAACTACCTTGAGCAGTTAAACAGAGAACCGACTCGTGGCAATAACATATTAGACCTTCTGGTGACAAACAGACCCGAACTATTTGAAAAAGTTAACGCAGAACAGGGAATCAGCAATCATAAAGCGGTTACTGCATCGATGATTTCAGCAGTAAATAGAAATATTGAAAAAGGTAGGAAGATTTTTCTGTTTAGCATAAGTGACAAAAAGCAGATTTCAGAGTACCTGACGGCTCAACACAAAAGTTTTGTTTTAAGTAAAGATAGTGTTGAGGATCAGTGGACAAAGTTCAAAACCATCGTACAATATGTGTTAGATGAGTATGTGCTAAGCAAGATCGTAAGAGATGGAAAAGAGCCACCGTGGTACAACAACCGCGTTAGAAAACTGCTGCGGAAGCAAAGAGAGCTTCACAGCAAACATAAACATAGCCAACGCCTTGCAGACAAACAAAAATTACGCGAAGCGAAATTTAATGTGAGGAGAGCCTGCGAGAGGCGTTAAATGAATTCGAAAGTAAAGTTCTATGTACCGACTTGGCAGAAAATCCTAAGAAATTTTGGTCTTATGTCAAAGCGGTAGGTGGATCAAAACAAAATTTCCAGACACTCTGTGACCAAAATGGTACTGAAACAGAGGATGACAGACTAAAGGCCAAAATACTAAATGTCTTCTTCCGAAGCTGTTTCACAGAGGAAGACTGCACTGTAGTTCGTTCTCTAGATTGTCGCAAAGATGACAAAATGGTAGATATCGAAACAGACAACAGAGGGATTGAAAAACAATTAAAATCGCTCAAAAGAGGAAAGGCCGCTGGACCTGATGGGATACCAGTTCGATGTTACACAGAGTACGCGAAGGAACTTGCCGCCCTTCTTGCAGCGGTGTACCGTAGGTCTCTAGAAGAGCGTAGCGTTCCAAAGGATTGGAAAAGGGCACAGGTCATCCCCGTTTTCAAGAAGGGACGTCGAACAGATGTGTGGAACTATAGACCTATATCTCTAACGTCGATCAGTTGTAGAATTTTGGAACACGTATTATGTTCGAGTATAATGACTTTTCTGGAGACTAGAAATCTACTGTGTAGGAATCAGCATGGGTTTCAAAAAAGAAGGCCGTGTGAAACCCAGCTCGCGCTATTCGTCCAGGAGACTTACAGGGCCTTAGACACGGGTTCCCAGGTAGATGCCGTGTTTCTTGACTTCCGTAAGGCGTTCGATACAGTTCCCCGCAGTCGTTTAATGAACAAAGTAACAGCATATGGACTATCAGACCAATTGCGTGATTGGATTGAAGAGTTCCTAGATAACAGAACGCAGCATGTCATTCTCAATGGAGAAAAGTCTTCCGAAGTAAGAGTGATTTCAGGTGTGTTGCAGGGGAGTGTCGCAGGACCGTTGTTATTCACAATATACATAAATGACCTTGTGGATGACATCGGAAGTTCACTGAGGCATTTTGCGGATGATGCTGTGGTACATCGAGAGGTTTTAACAATGGAAAATTCTACTGAAATGCAGGAGGATCTGCAGCGAATTGACGCATCGTGCAGGGAATAGCAATTGAATCTCAATGTAGACAAGGGGTAATGTGCTGCGAATGCATAGAAAGAAAGATCCCATATCATTTAGCTACAATATAGCAGGTCAGCAACTGAAAGCAGTTAATTTCATAAATTATCTGGGAGTACGCATTAGGAGTGATTTAAAATGGAAAGATCATATAAAGTTGATCGTCGGTAAAGCAGATGCCAGACTGACATTCATTGGAAGAATCCTAAGAAAATGCAATCCGAAAACAAAGGAAGTAGGTTACACTGCTTGAATACTGCTCAGCAGTGTGGGATCCGTACCAGATAGGGTTGATAGAAGAGATAGAGAAGATCCAACGGAGAGCAGCGCGCTTCGTTACAGGATCATTTAGTAATCGCGAAAGCTTTACGGAGATGATAGATAAACTGCAGTGGAAGACTCTGCAGGAGAGACGCTCAGTAGCTCGGTACGGACTTTTGTTGAAGTTTCGAGAACATACCTTCACCGAGGAGTCAAGCAGTATATTGCTTCCTTCTACGTATATCCCGCAAAGAGACCATGAGGATAAAATCAGAGAGATTAGAGCCCACACAGAGGCATACAGACAATCCTTCTTTCCACGAACAATACGAGGCTGGAATAGAAGGGAGAACCGATAGAGGTACTCAAGGTACCCTCTGCCACACACCGTCAGGTGGTTTGCGGAGTATGGATGTAGATGTACATCTCGACTGCTAGTGATACGAGGCCGTTGGGATCCAGGACGGCGTTCCTTATTACCCTCCTGAACCCACCGATTCCATATTCTCCTAACAGTCATTGGATCTCGACCAACGCGAGCAGCAATGTCGCGATACGATAAACCGAATCGCGATAGGCTACAATCCGACCTTTATCAAAGTCGGAAACGTGATGGTACGCATTTCTCCTCCTTACACGAGGCATCACAACAACGTTTCACCAGGCAACGCCGGTCGACTGCTGTTTGTGTATGAGAAATCGGTTGGAAACTTCGCTCGTGTCAGCTCGTTGTAGGTGTCGCCACCGGCGCCAACCTTGTGTGAATGCTCTGAAAAGCTTATCATTTGCATATCACAGCATCTTCTTCCTGTCGGCTAAATTTTGCGTCTGTAGCACTTCATCTTCGTGGTGTAGCAATTTTAATGGCCAGTAGTGTATTCGCTGATACTGAGCAAGCAACTTCCAAGTAAAATGTCTCCCCTGCACGGGAATATACATAAGGGATGTACGAATACAGGTTGTAGACACCTGATTGCGACATGTGGAAGTTTAGGTGTGGCCGAGATTCGTGCTCACATACCCAAATGCTTAAGATGACCGTTCGCGAAAAGCGGGAAATCCGGTCCAGCACAAATTTTCATTTTCGAGATTCCATTATACAGCTGATTGTTGTCCATATTCGCAGTTTGGAATCCATTTTACGTAAGCTGAAAGATGACTTCCCATAGCTCTCTGAATTAACAAGTTTTAAAAGCTTCATGCGATTTCAGTATATGATGTCTCAGGTGAGCATTGCACTATAGCTATCATTGCTGAAAGCTACATATGTGCACATATTTTTTCTCGATTTATTGCGTTTTTTATATCTTTTCATTATGATGATGTTTCCAGTACATCGTATTCTCCACAATAACACAATGCAAATGACTGCAGCTTGAATACCTCACATTTTGTCATACATGTATTTATTCATTAAACGGTTTACTATTTTGCCAATAATTTTATTTACATGTTGACTGCATGCTAGTTTCTAAATGGTCAGTCACATGTGTTAGTAGACATCACGATTGAAAGGACAACCAAGAGACCCTTCTGTCAAAAAGGCATAAATAATTGTTTAAAAAATATTTAACGACAATCTGTTGTCATTTATCATGAGCACACTTGCGCAAGATTCTGGCTTATTTATTTATTAACCAACCATTATTCTATTTGTTATAAATAACCTGAGTGTAATCCATTGTTTATGAGATTTCTTTATTTAAATATTCTTGTAATATACTAGTTTACCTGGGAAGTGGTCAAGTTCAAGCAAATCACGTCTATAGAGCTAAGAACGATATATTTGAGATGGGGACGGCCTTCAGGCAGTGGAAAACAGACAGTAGCGGAGTACTAAGGGGGTCAGCAGGAGACTGGGACTTTCCAAGTGAGGGATTCTGACACTTTGTGTCAAATGCTGTAAGAAAGCAGACCTGCCTATTGTAAAATGCGTGATTTAGTCGTACAGATGATTGATTTTTGGCAGTGATTGGCGCTACAATACTCTTAACTTCGAAGGGATCTAACTTACGAGAGTTCTGAATGTGTCCGGGAGTAGGATTCATATTTTTTCCGCTTGTATTGCGGATCTGTGAACAGCCAGAGTATGAGTTACTGTTCTTTGTATCACGTGTGTTAATCTGTAAATCATCATGTTGTACTCTCAACTGTTTTGCGCTGGTGAATATTTCGTGTATTGTGATTATGAAATGGACTTAGTTTTCGTGTATCTTCAATGACTATTTAGTTTGGGGATTTTGCTACGATTCTCGTAACTCTGCCAACGTAACTTTATTGCATTTCTGTCAGTATTTTAACTGAGTATCGTAAAGTTCCCCTTTTATTTGAGATGTCCATTCTTGAATAAACATTATTTGCTAAAATTCTCGTAACTCTCCCATCGTAACTTTATTGCATTTCTGTCGGTATTTTAACTGAGTATCTTAAGAGCACTTCCTCTTTTATTTGAGATGTCCATCCTTGAATAAATATTATTCATCATAATTAACTGTCATCTACATCAATTACAGTCGTTAGAATAGAACCTTTGTTATTAAATTATTCATATAACTTTTACGTCGTATTTCTACATATTTTTCTAACTATTGGCAATCACGAGATACAGCTACAAGAATGGAATACAACAAAAAATATCCAGCAAGGAAGTCCACGGCAAAACAGAAAAATTTATACATTCAGTCCGCAAAAAACGTTTGCGATTTTACGGTCACCTCAGACAAGTGGACGGGAACACGTTGACCAAGATATTCCACTTTTTTCATTCAAATCCCAAACCCAGAATTCACTGTTTTAGAAATATCAAAGAAGACATCAATTCCATGCAAATCAGACCCGAAGACGCCTGTGAGAGGAATCTCTTGCGTAAGAAGAGGGTAACGAACGAGCTACACAGAGACGAGCATCCAAAATGAAGAGGTGGTGCCGCGAAGACGAAGGAGCGAAAGTAAGCCCAATCCAAGCCCGCCCGGTTAGCCGAGCGGTCTAAAGCCGTCGGCACACGGACCGTGCTGTCGAACGTTAACGTTGAGCGTGCCAAGTTCAACGTGCTGCTGAACGCTCAGGAACGATGCAACTCTTGCATACGGTACGTGGGCCCCAACGTGGAATACGCGATCGCAACGCACTCCAGCGGCACTTGAGGGATGTTTCTAGTTCGTAAATCACACTGATTACTCAACAGGCACGCGTAAAATTGCCACGTTAGCTCTATTAAAATGTACATTTCCTTCATCGTCCACGAAAAGGAAAGTACCATGTCCAATCAATAAGGACACAGGCTTATAAAAGTTCCATTACAAACAGTGCGGTACAAATTTGGAATACTTCTCCGCATAAGATAAACATTATTTCATCATTCCCACATTTTAGTAAAACCCCAAGGTCAGTCTTACGTGATCACTGTTCCTACCCAGTAGCAGAATCTTTGCAACGTGTGAATTACGAACCGTAAAAGAAAAAGGAGCAAAATATCTTTATACAAGTAGCGCAAGCTCTCTAGTAGATTAAGCCAATCGAACAAAGTCACCCTTCAAAAAAAGGTGAGCTTATATTTATATAACATCAAATATTATAACATATACTTATCTGAAACTAATAATAAAGTATCAGAACCTAATAAAAACGTAGAACCTAATAAAAACGTGAATGTTAGGAAAAGGAATTGGAAGTGTTACGACGCGAACCAACACCCCAACAAAAACTCCATTATTGGTCAGAGACGCTACTCATTATGCTACACCAACAACAAACTCCTTGGCCTTAGCCATATTGTCTTACCCGTTCCTGAAAGCATTAATAGTAGATAATTATGTTACTAATTGAAATTTAACTATAACAAATTGTACCAAGAACAATGCGTTTTGGGTGGATCTTCAGTGTGTCGCTGCCTTCAAATAGCCTACAGTTATAATACGCAAGTTACAATAATTCTTTTGCCTCAAATGTGATGTTTCTCATTATTTTTGGAACGAATAACACAGTTAACAATGGGTTATCCACTGATTCTCAATTTGCTGGTGCTCAGAAACGGAATATATACATATAGGCTTGAAATGAATGCCAATATGGCACCGCACAACTCTGTACTGAAGGGAGACGGCGTGCGTGTGACGTAGGTGGCGTTGTGCGATCTCATTGGTGAACGCTCAGACGCACGCTCAGAATATCTGACATGCCAGATACTGCTCTGCACGTTCGGAAAGACTCCCGAACGTGCTATTCCACGCTATCACGTCAGAAACTCTGCACGCTCAACGTTCCGATGCACGGTCCGTGTGCCGACGGCTTAACGCTCGGCTTTCTGGAGCGTGAAGGAGCGCCTGGTCCCCAGCACGAATCCGGTCCGTCCTTTGAGCCGGCCAGTCTGTGGATGGTTTTTAGGCGGTTTTCCATTCGCCTCGGCGAATGCGGGCTGGTTCCCCTTATTCCGCCTCAACTACACTATGTCGCTGATTGCTGCGCAAACAAGTCCTCCACGTACGCGTACACCACAATTTCTCTACCACGCAAACATAGGGGTTACACTCGTCTGGTGTGAGACGTGCTCTGGAGGGGATCCAACGGGGGCCGAACCGCACAATTACCCTGGGTTCGGTGTGGGGCGGAGGAGGGGTGAAGTGGACTGCGGTAGTCGTCGCGGGGTTGGGGACCACTGCGGCTGCGACGGGGACGGAGCCTCTCCGTCATTTCTATGTCCCCGGTTAACATACAACATACGAGTCCAGTCCCACAAAGGAACTTGAGCTTCAAACGAGGCAACGTTCACAATGTAACAAGACTTGGCGTGGTCCTGGTGTCCCCACCGGAAAAAAATATAATAATACTGTGTTATTATTAGGATGCTGTTATTAATATCAGTTGTTCTATCTTTATGGTGAAGTTTTACCATAGTTTTGATGTGCCTATGGCAGCTGAATCGAATTATTTACATTGCATGCATCATAATGCTAATAAACAGCGATTCACAATTGCCCGAACAGCCTATCGTATAGCAACTCATGTAAAGGTCGAAAGATTTTAGGACTCGTACGGAACTACCGTATAACAATGCCGCAGATGTAATCGATTCGCGTCGTACAGCAGGCAGAAGAGCTTCCAATGAACCACTGAGAAGCCCGACGGCGTGACACGACGCATTTGCATAACCACGGGCAGCGACCGCTCCACCCCTAATTTCCGCATTCCGCCCACGGCCGGTGGCGCTGTGGCTCCGTACGACTTAGCGGCCGCCAGGGTCAACAGCCGTGAGAGCGCGGCGCAGGGCTGCCAACGTGCCCGCGCCGACGGGCCGCTTCCAATCGCGTCCGGCCCACGCGTTCGCCAGTGCCGCGCTTGATGAGCTGTGCGTGACTAGCAGCTCTGAAACGCGGGCGACCAAGCGGGCTGACGCGGGAGGCCGGCCTTGACCGCCCAGCTAAGCTGCAGCACGAGCCAACAAGCTCAGCAGGAAGAGAGAGCAGGCCCACCGCCCGGCGCCGAGCTCTGACGCATGCACAAGTCCCGCGCCCGCATAGCCCAGTGGTGCTTACTGCCGTGGTGTGTACGTCTACACCTATATCGAAATGACTACTTCACATTTAAGCTCCTGGTAGAGGGTTCATTGCCGGCCGGAGTGGCCGTGCGGTTCTAGGCGCTACAGTCTGCAACCGAGCGGCCGCTACGGTCGCAGGTTCGAATCCTGCCTCGGGCACGGATGTGTGTGATGTCCTTAGGTTAGTTAGGTTTAATTAGTTCTAAGTTCTAGGCGACTGATGACCTCAGAAGTTAAGTCGCATAGTGCTCAGAGCTTTTTTTTTTTGTTTATTTTTTTTTAAGGGTTCATTGAACCACCTTCAAGTTATTTCTCTACCGGGATGAAATTTCCGTTCTGCAGCGGAGTGTGCGCTGATATGAAACTTCTTACCAGATTAAAACTGTGTGCCGCACCGAGACTCCAATTCGGGACCTACACTCTGTTCATCATAAAGCCTAGCACGACGACATTGGGTTGCGCCACTCGTTGCGTGGACTGAATTGCACGCAAATGGTTTCATATTTGACTGTAGACACGGCCAAACCAGTATATACTTCAGTTTCGTCGTTTTGTGGGTTCCTGAGTCGTGTATGAAATGAAAGTTTTGGCAGCTGCACGTCGCACGAGTTGTGATGAGGTTAAAGCTTGTTGCGTGGAATCGCTGCATAAGAAAAAATAAGAAACGTGTTTCGATTCGTGACTAGATGAAGAAAAGACGTCAGCTCGGTTGCTCGGCACCCTTGCTGAAATAATTTGTAATGGAAGACCCAATAAGTTCTTTTAATTATCTTAGAATGTCGCACCAGAACTGTTAACGTTTCTTCTAAATAGAGTTATGCAATAAGGAATAAAGATATTGTAATGCATGAAGCACTGTCGCCAGAAGTGAAATTACATATAATATTGCGTGCATTGCAGTCGAGAACACTGTGCATACTATAAGATACGGTTTTAGTTGGTGATGACCCTATTTCATTAACAGCAATAATTATTAACATTAACAGTAATAATTATTAACATTAGCAACAATAATTATTCGAAGCAGGCTGCATTAAGAAGAGAATGGTTTGCAAACTACTGTCTTGAAGATAGATCTGTACAGTGGCAATATTTCAAAATTCTAACATATGTGAATGGGGAGCACTGCAGCAACGTTTTAAATAGACGAATATTGAACAGAGAATGCAGCTTCTTGAATTTGTATAGCCTTCCCTCCTGTCAACAATATTTCTATATGGTTGGCCAACTCGAACGATGGGATTTTAGTCTTGTAGACGAGATCATTGCCAGAGCTAGAATTACACTTGCTTGTATTTTTCTTAGTTCAGTTGTATATGTGCTCCTAAATCAATAAATTTTGCCCTGCAGTTCAGATATAGTCAAACCATCTCCATTATGATCGCACATGACGGTCTCAGCGGCAGCAATATGTTGCTTATTTCTGTAATCAGCATCACTGAAATCCCACAAACACCTATGCAAAGTATAGACATCCAAAAAGCGAACATTATTCTCCGTTCCCCACTTCATATTTCAGTTTGTCTACACTCTACGAACACACATAACCTCAAAACTCATGCAACTAGTGTCGCCAAAGTTGGAACACGCCGAAAGTGTTTAGTTTCAGAAACGAGTTGCACAAACGCGCGGCGCGCATGCGCTGTGGCCCGTAGCGCAGTTGCTATCAACGAAGTGTCGTCGTGTAAACGAGGCTTTAGAATAGACCCCGCAGCGCGGGGTAGCCGTGCGATCTTAAGGCGTCTTGTCACAGTCCGCGCGGCCCCTGCCGTCGGAGGTTCGAGACCTCCCTCGGGCGTGGGTGTGTGTGTTGTCCACAGCGTAAGTTAGTTTAAGTTAGATTTAGTAGTGTGTAAACTTAGGAACCCATTACCTAAGCAGATCTTACCACAAATTTACAATAAACCCGACGTAAACAAACACAAACGCGATGATTGGTCAGAAACCATCGCATACACTGGTGCTGTTAAACTCTTGGAAGTAGGTCTTCCTTATGTACACTCCTGGAAATTGAAATAAGAACACCGTGAATTCATTGTCCCAGGAAGGGGAAACTTTATTGACACATTCCTGGGGTCAGATACATCACATGATCACACTGACAGAACCACAGGCACATAGACACAGGCAACAGAGCATGCACAATGTCGGCACTAGTACAGTGTATATCCACCTTTCGCAGCAATGCAGGCTGCTATTCTCCCATGGAGACGATCGTAGAGATGCTGGATGTAGTCCTGTGGAACGGCTTGCCATGCCATTTCCACCTGGCGCCTCAGTTGGACCAGCGTTCGTGCTGAACGTGCAGACCGCGTGAGACGACGCTTCATCCAGTCCCAAACATGCTCAATGGGGGACAGATCCGGAGATCTTGCTGGCCAGGGTAGTTGACTTACACCTTCTAGAGCACGTTGGGTGGCATGGGATACATGCGGACGTGCATTGTCCTGTTGGAACAGCAAGTTCCCTTGCCGATCTAGGAATGGTAGAACGATGGGTTCGATGACGGTTTGGATGTACCGTGCACTATTCAGTGTCCCCTCGACGATCACCAGTGGTGTACGGCCAGTGTAGGAGATCGCTCCTCACACCATGATGCCGGGTGTTGGCCCTGTGTGCCTCGGTCGTTTGCAGTCCTGATTGTGGCGCTCACCTGCACGGCGCCAAACACGCATACGACCATCATTGGCACCAAGGCAGAAGCGACTCTCATCGCTGAAGACGACACGTCTCCATTCGTCCCTCCATTCACGCCTGTCGCGACACCACTGGAGGCGGGCTGCACGATGTTGGGGCGTGAGCGGAAGACGGCCTAACGGTGTGCGGGACCGTAGCCCAGCTTCATGGAGACGGTTGCGAATGGTCCTCGCCGATACCCCAGGAGCAACAGTGTCCCTAATTTGCTGGGAAGTGGCGGTGCGGTCCCCTACGGCACTGCGTAGGATCCTACGGTCTTGGCGTGCATCCGTGCGTCGCTGCGGTCCGGTCCCAGGTAGACGGACACGTGCACCTTCCGCCGACCACTGGCGACAACATCGATGTACTGTGGAGACCTCACGCCCCACGTGTTGAGCAATTCGGCGGTACGTCCACCCGGCCTCCCGCATGCCCACTATACGCCCTCGCTCAAAGTCCGTCAACTGCACATACGGTTCACGTCCACGCTGTCGCGGCATGCTACCAGTGTTAAAGACTGCGATGGAGCTCCGTATGCCACGGCAAACTGGCTGACACTGACGGCGGCGGTGAACAAATGCTGCGCAGCTAGCGCCATTCGACGGCCAACACCGCGGTTCCTGGTGTGTCCGCTGTGCCGTGCGTGTGATCATTGCTTGTACAGCCCTCTCGCAGTGTCCGGAGCAAGTATGATGGGTCTGACACACCGGTGTCAATGTGTTCTTTTTTCCATTTCCAGGAGTGTATTACATATGGTATTACTAAGTTACGTTAAATGAAACTTCGACACATTCCAATGTGTTAACAGCCATCAACGCTTTTCTTAATCACGCTTTAGCTTTGTAGTTTCTATTTAAAATATCGTGTACAGTCACAGCCTCTGAACTGTTGTGCTCCGATTGTCGCGCTGTTAATAAGCAGTATGAAAATGGCTGAGGTTGCTTTTTGCTCCGTAGCGAAACACGCGTATGGCAAACGGTTAATAAATGACGAGAAATAGGTTGTTCTTAATTTTTTTCATAAATTTGCAGAAAAATATCGGCTTTGAAGTTTACCGAGGGACTGTATTTGATACAGTTGAGACACAAATGTACACTAGATGTATAGCAGAATCGGTAGCGTAGATACTCTGTAGTTCATAGGTCGCTGGTTCAAGTCTCACCTTGGTCATCCTTCTTTTTCGTTCAATTTGAAATTGTAAAATTCATCATCATTTTTACGGATAATGCATGTCTTCTTGTTTCTAATTACGTACTGCAAGCGAAATTCCTGTTTTCATTTCAAACACTAATTCTTAACTGTCGATATTTTACGAAAGAATGCTAATAAATGTTGCTTAAATTAAGAAAACATAACAATGTAATTTTAGGACAAAAATGAAAAACCAAATACTATTTATTTGGACTGTGTCCATTGTTTTATACCACAGACGTTCTCTCACACTAACCAGGTTAATGAGTGTCGAAGAAACAAGAAAAAAAACAATCATTTTCACAGCATCAGGCACACCATAAAAATGCTGCGTTTCTACATCTTCCACTGTACCATTACGATAGGAACCCAACACAACTGGTCTGGAGCCAAGTTAAGGGATTTGTCGCGAGAAATAAAAAAGAATGTTAAGCTGCCAGCCGTACTGGAACTAAGGCACGCAGCTTTTTCATATGTCACTGCCAAACGTGTCCTCCCCCCATGAACCATGGACCCTGCCGTTGGTGGGGAGGCTTGCGTGCCTCAGCGATACAGATGGCCGTACCGTAGGTGCAACCACAACGGAGGGTATCTGTTGAGAGACCTGACAAACACGTGGTTCCTGAAGAGGGGCAGCAGCATTTTCAGTAGTTGCAGGGGCAACAGTCTGGATGATTGACTGATCTGGCCTTGTAACATTAACCAAAACGGCCTTGCTGTGCTGGTACTGCGAACGGCTGAAAGCAAGGGGAAACTACAGCCGTAATTTTTCCCGAGGACATGCAGCTTTACTGTATGATTAAATGATGATGGCGTCCTCTTGGGTAAAATATTCTGGAGGTAAAATAGTCCCCCATTCGGATCTCCGGGCGGGGACTACTCAAGAGGACGTCGTTATCAGGAGAAAGAAAACTGGCATTCTACGGATCGGAGCGTGGAATGTCAGATCCCTTAATCGGGCAGGTTGTTGTTTGTTGTTGTTGTGGTCTTCAGTCCTGAGACTGGTTTGATGCAGCTCTCCATGCCACTCTATCCTGTGCAAGCTTCTTCATCTCCCAGTACCTACTGCAACCTACATCCTTCTGAATCTGCTTAGTGTATTCATCTCTTGGTCTCCCTCTACGATTTTTACCCTCCACGCTGCCCTCCAATACTAAATTGGTGATCCCTTGATGCCTCAGAACATGTCCTACCAACCGATCCCTTCTTCTGGTCAAGTTGTGCCACAAACTTCTCTTCTCCCCAATCCTATTCTATACTTCCTCATTAGTTATGTGATCTACCCATCTAATCTTCAGCATTCTTCTGTAGCACCACATTTCGAAAGCTTCTGTTCTCTTCTTGTCCAAACTATTTATCGTCCATGTTTCACTTCCATACATGGCTACACTCCATACGAATACTTTCAGAAATGACTTCCTGACACTTAAATCTATACTCGATGTTAACAAATTTCTCTTCTTCAGAAACGCTTTCCTTGCCATTGCCAGCCTACATTTTATATCCTCTCTACTTCGACCATCATCAGTTGTTTTGCTCCCCAAATAGCAAAACTCCTTTACTACTTTAAGTGCCTCATTTCCTAATCTAATTCCCTCAGCATCACCCGACTTAATTAGACTACATTCCATTATCCTTGTTTTGCTTTTGTTGATGTTCATCTTATATCCTCCTTTCAAGACACTGTCCATTCCATTCAACTGCTCTTCCAAGTCCTTTGCTGTCTCTGACAGAATTACAATGTCATCGGCGAACCTCAAAGTTTTTATTTCTTCTCCATGAATTTTAATACCTACCCCGAATTTTTCTTTTGTTTCCTTTACTGCTTGCTCAATATACAGATTGAACAACATCGGGGAGAGGCTACAACCCTGTCTTACTCCCTTCCCAACCGCTGCTTCCCTTTCATGCCCCTCGACTCTTATAACTGCCATTTGGTTTCTGTACAAATTGTAAATAGCCTTTCGCTCCCTGTATTTTACCCCTGCCACCTTCAGAATTTGAAAGAGAGTATTCCAGTCAACATTGTCAAAAGCTTTCTCTAAGTCTACAAATGCTAGAAACGTAGGTTTGCCTTTCCTTAATCTTTCTTCTAAGATAAGTCGTAAGGTCAGTATTGCCTCACGTGTTCCAGTGTTTCTACGGAATCCAAACTGATCTTCCCCGAGGTTGGCTTCTGCTAGTTTTTCCATTCGTCTGTAAAGAATTCGTGTTAGTATTTTGCAGCTGTGACTTATTAAGCTGATAGTTCGGTAACTTTCACATCTGTCAACACCTGCTTTCTTTGGGATTGGAATTATTATATTCTTCTTGAAGTCTGAGGGTATTTCGCCTGTTTCATACATCTTGCTCACCAGATGGTAGAGTTTTGTCAGGACTGGCTCTCCCACGGCCGTCAGTAGTTCCAATGGAATATTGTCTACTCCGGGGGCCTTGTTTCGACTCAGGTCTTTCAGTGCTCTGTCAAACTCTTCACGCAGTATGGTATCTCCCATTTCATCTTCATCTACATCCTCTTCCATTTCCATAATATTGTCCTCAAGTACATCGCCCTTGTATAGACCCTCTATATACTCCTTCCACCTTTCTGCTTTCCCTTCTTTGCTTAGAACTGGGTTTCCATCTGAGCTCTTGATATTCATACCAGTCGTTCTCTTATCTCCAAAGGTCTCTTTAATTTTCCTTTTGGCGGTATCTATCTTACCCCTAGTGAGATAGGCCTCTACATCCTTACATTTGTCCTCTAGCCATCCCTGCTTAGCCATTTTGCACTTCCTGTCGATCTCATTTTTGAGACGTTTGTATTCCTTTTTGCCTGTTTCACTTACTGTATTTTTATATTTTCTCCTTACATCAATTAAATTCAATATTTCTTCTGTTACCCAAGGATTTCTACTAGCCCTCGTCTTTTTACCTACTTGATCCTCTGCTGCCTTCACTACTTCATCCCTCAAAGCTACCCATTCTTCTTCTACTGTATTTATTTCCCCCATTCCTGTCAATTGCTCCCTTATGCTCTCCCTGAATCTCTGTACAACCTCTGGTTCTTTCAGTTTATCCAGGTCCCATCTCCTTAAATTACCATCTTTTTGCAGTTTCTTCAGTTTTAATCTACAATCGGGCAGGTAGGTTAGAAAATTTAAAAAGGGAAATGGATAGGTTAAAGTTAGATATAGTGGGAATTAGTAAAGTTCGGTGGCAGGAGGAACAAGACTTTTGGTCAGGTGATTACAGGGTTATAAATACAAAATCAAGTAGGGGTAATGCAGGAGTAGGTTTAATAATGAATAAAAAAATAAGAGTGCGGGTTAGCTACTACAAACAGCATAGTGAACGCATTATTGTGGCCAAGATAGACACAAAGCCCATGCCTACTACAGTAGTACAAGTTTATATGCCAACTAGCTCTGCAGATGATGAAGAAATTGATGAAATGTATGACGAGATAAAAGAAATTATTCAGGTAGTGAAGGGAGACGAAAATTTAATAGTCATGGGTGACTGGAATTCGCCAGTAGGAAAAGGGAGAGAAGGAAACATAGTAGGTGAATATGGATTGGGGGGAAGAAATGAAAGAGGAAGCCGCCTTGTAGAATTTTGCACAGAGCATAACTTAATCATAGCTAACACTTGGTTCAAGAATCATGAAAGACGGTTGTATACCTGGAAGAATCCTGGAGATACTAAAAGGTATCAGATAGATTACATAATGGTTAGACAGAGATTTAGGAACCAGGTTTTAAATTGTAAGACATTTCCAGGGGCAGATGTGGATTCTGACCACAATCTAGTGGTTATGAACTGCAGATTGAAACTGAAGAAACTGCAAAAAGGCGGGAATTTAAGGAGATGGGACCTGGAGAAACTGAAAGAACCAGAGGTTGTAGAGAGTTTCAGGGAGAGCATAAGGGAACAATTGACAGGAGTGGGGGAAAGAAATACAGTAGAAGAAGAATGGGTAGCTGTGAGGGATGAAGTAGTGAAGGCAGCAGAGGATCAAGTAGGTAAAAAGACGAGGGCTAATAGAAATCCTTGGGTGACAGAAGAAATATTGAATTTAATTGACGAAAGGAGAAAATATAAAAATGCAGTAAATGAAGCAGGCAAAAAGGAATACAAACGTCTCAAAAATAAGATCGACAGGAAGTGCAAAATGGCTAAGCAGGCATGGCTAGAGGACAAATGTAAGGATGTAGAGGCTTGTCTCACTAGGGGTAAGATAGATACTGCCTACAGGAAAATTAAAGAGACCTTTGGAGAGAAGAGAACCACTTGTATGAATATCAAGAGCTCAGATGGCAACCCAGTTCTAAGCAAAGAAGGGAAGCCAGGAAGGTGGAAGGAGTATATAGAGGGTTTATTCAAGGGCGATGTACTTGAGGACAATATTATGGAAATGGAAGAGGATGCAGATGAGGATGAAATGGAAGATAAGATACTGCGTGAAGAGTTTGACAGAGCACTGAAAGACCTGAGTCGAAACAAGGCCCCGGGAGTAGACAACATTCCATTAGAACTACTGATGGCCTTGGGAGAGCCAGTCATGACAAAACTCTACCATCTGGTGAGCAAGATGTATGAGACAGGCGAAATACCCACAGACTTCAAGAAGAATATAATAATTCCAATCCCAAAGAAAGCAGGTGTTGACAGATGTGAAAATTACCGACCTATCAGTTTAATAAGTCACAGCTGCAAAATACTAACGCGAATTCTTTACAGACGAATGGAAAAACTGGTAGAAGCGGACCTCGGGGATGATGAGTTTGGATTCCGTAGAAATGTTGGAACACGTGAGGCAATACTAACCTTACGACTTATCTTAGAAGAAAGATTAAGAAAAGGCAAACCTACGTTTCTAGCATTTGTAGACTTAGAGAAAGCTCTTGACAACGTTAACTGGAATACTCTCTTTCAAATTCTGAAGGTGGCAGGGGTAAAATACAGGGACCGAAAGGCTATTTACAATTTGTACAGAAACCAGATGGCAGTTATAAGAGTCGAGGGGCATGAAAGGGAAGCAGTGGTTGGGAAAGGAGTGAGACAGGGTTGTAGCTTCTCCCCGATGTTATTCAATCTGTATATTGAGCAAGCAGTAAAGGAAACAAAAGAAAAATTCGGAGTAGGTATTAAAATTCATGGAGAAGAAGTAAAAACTTTGAGGTTCGCCGATGACATTGTAAATCTGTCAGAGACTGCAAAGGACTTGGAAGAGCAGTTGAACGGAATGGACAGTGTCTTGAAAGGAGGATATAAGATGAACATCAACAAAAGCAAAACGAGGATAATGGAATGTAGTCAAATTAAATCGGGTGATGCTGAAGGGATTAGATTAGGAAATGAGACACTTAAAGTAGTAAAGGAGTTTTGCTATTTAGGGAGTAAAATAACTGATGATGGTCGAAGTAGAGAGGATATAAAATGTAGACTGGCAATGGCAAGGAAATCGTTTCTGAAGAAGAGAAATTTGTTAACATCGAGTATAGATTTAAGCGTCAGGAAGTCGTTTCTGAAAGTATTTGTATGGAGAGTTGCCATGTATAGAAGTGAAACATGGACGATAAATAGTTTGGACAAGAAGAGAATAGAAGCTTTCGAAATGTGGTGCTACAGAAGAATGCTGAAGATAAGGTGGGTAGATCACGTAACTAATGAGGAGGTATTGAATAGGATTGGGGAGGAGAGAAGTTTGTGGCACAACTTGACTAGAAGAAGGGATCGGTTGGTAGGACATGTTTTGAGGCATCAAGGGATCACAAATTTAGCATTGGAGGGCAGCGTGGAGGGTAAAAATCGTAGAGGGAGACCAAGAGATGAATACACTAAGCAGATTCAGAAGGATGTAGGTTGCAGTAGGTACTGGGAGATGAAAAGCTTGCACAGGATAGAGTAGCATGGAGAGCTGCATCAAACCAGTCTCAGGACTGAAGACCACAACAACAACTGCCAAATGCTGGCGGGTGATAGAATGGCACATCATAAAAGGAGAAAATGCTGCGCTTGGATGGCTTCGTCGATTCTGTTGTTAAGTGACTCGTTCCAGAACTGAAACGTATTTCGCTAATTCGGATAACAAAGGAGTTGCCGTCCGTGGAGAAGTTCTCCAGGTCTTTTGTCTCTGATGCGTGTGGACCTGTAACTGCTCAAAAAAAAGTTAGTGATCCATCAGTGGAATGATCCTTGAGGTATTTCTTCATGTGAGTTTTGAAAGTGTCCATCATCCTCTCGGCACCACGAAACTCCTCGCTACAGAATTGTGGGCCGTTTTCAGTTACAAGTACTTCTGGCAGACCTTCAATTGCAAAAATTGTTTCTAAGGCTGTGATGGTGTTGGTGGTTGATGTGACATGGCATCGGGAAATGTACAGAAATGAGAAGTAAGCATCAACTACTATCAAGAACGTGGCGTTAAGCACAGGCCTGACAAAATCAATGTTTACCTGCTCCCAACGGCGAGCACATTGTGGCCAAGAAGCAAATGAATATTGTGGGACTCCCTGCCGGCTTTGCTAGGACAGGCATGTTTGGGTGCGTCGTTCGATCTCCTGGTTCATGCCCGGTCAGTAAGTGAACCTGCGAGCCAGGAGTTTAGTTCGGGGTACCCCCCAGTGACCTTGGTGCAATAATTGCAGGACGTGCCGATGTAAAGAATACTTTTGGGTGTCCCTCATCGGAAATGGGTAGAATTACTCCATCGATCGACACGAGCTGATGGTGGGCATTAAAGAACCGACGGAATGCCGTGGGAACCTTGGGAGGTTGTCGTTCGAGCCATCCATGAAGTACGTGACTCCGAACTTGTAGGAGTACCTCGTTGCTACTGGTCGTGTCTGCGACCCTGCAGCTGGTAATGGGAAAAAAATCTACGGTCGCTTCTGCTTCTTCATCGATGTGAAAACACAGAATTTCTTCTTTGCTGAACTTTGGATCAGGTCCCCATGGAACGCGGGAGAGGGCTTCAGTATTGGCATGCTCAATCGTGTTGCGGAAGTGAGTCTCATACTGGTAGCGCACCAAAAATAAAGCCCAGCGCTGGAGGCCGTGAGCAGTCCTATCTGGAATCTACGCTGCTGGATTGAATAAGGAGATCAGTGGTTAGTGGTCTGTGACGAGGTGAAACATTGTGCCATAAACAGAAACGTGGAATTTCTTTAGTTCGAAGATGATAACCAGTGCTTCTTTTTCTATTTGTGAGTACCTGCATTGGGTGTCAGTCAATGTTTTCGATGCATAGGCCACAGGATGCTCACAGCCATCCGTCTCCCTGTGTGCCAGGACCGATCCGACGCCTGTATCAGATGTGACCGTTGCAATAACTGCTTTGTGACTTCCTAGGCTTTCCCAGCGTAATAAGTCTTGAAAGTCTCTTTGGGTTTGCTGCCGGATACTAAAATCAACTCACTTCGATATTTCGGCGATCCAACTGGTCGCCATCTTCAGGAGGGCCTCAGTTCTCAGCGGGACTCTTCAGCAGAGTAGCATTCTCCTGAAGATGGCGACCAGTTGGATCGCCGAAATATCGAATCGAGTTCATTTTAGGATCCGGCAGCAAATCTGAAGAGACTTTCAAGACTTATTACGCCGGGAAAGCCTACGAAGTCACATCACTTACCTCTACGGGGAGGAGGTGGTGAAACTTGTACAGATGTTAGATAAACTTCGGAGGAAAAAAGGAAAGCTGTTGAGTACACTCGCCTTCTTCCTGAGATGCCATGACGAAGTTATTATTCCTTATTTTGCCAGACCTGTTCATTTTATGAATAGCTTAACCCAAGAACTTGAGCATTTGATGTCTGTTTTTAAGGAAGCAGATTCTTCGGGTTTGCTGCCGGATCTTAAAATCAACTCGATTCGATATTTCGGCGATCCAACTGGTTGCCATCTTCAGGAGAACCCTGCTTCTGCTGATGAGTTCCGCTGAGAACTGACGCCAGGCTGCAAATCGACGTGCTATATAGGCCACCGTACAGGACACGGCGCATGCACCGCCCATCACGGTTGCTGCCCCGAAGAGTGGGCAGGTAGCGCCGCCCTTAGTAGAAGACTGGCGGCAACGATATATTGCACACGGGGCCGCACCGAAGAACGTTCTGTTTTGATGCGGGATAGTACAGGATTCCACGTCCTGCTAAGAGGAAACCCATTGTCTCTGTTAATTAAATTATCTGCCAACCTAATTTCAATTGCCTCTTTATAGACACTGTTCCAAACACCAGAAGTGCTGGCAACTATTACAGTTTCGTCAAATTTCGTATCGTGTCCCTCATTTAAGCAGTGTTCTGCTACTACCGATTTTTTCAGCTTTTGTAGCCTCGTATGACGGCGATGTTCCACACGCCTGTTATGAACTGTGCGAATCGAACGGCCGATGTAAGCCTTCCCACATTGACGCGGAATTTTGTATACACCGGGTTTCTAAGCCCCAAATCGTCTTTCACAGAGTCGAGTAGACAAGAAATATCTGCTTTGTTGTATCAAAGCGTGCCAGACACGGGGCCGTCAATAACTGGGATTTCAATCTACAGAAGGTGCGCTCGCAAGCTGGTGTCCACTGGAAAGGCACTCCTTTTTTGCATAACTAGGACAAGGGGGCGGTTTCTGTTGCTGCTGCAGGTAATAACTTTCAGTAATACGATATCTTCTCCAGAAAGAAACGAAGCTGCTTAAGCGTTGATGGTCTGGGAAATCTGATTATGGCTTCGATATGTTTATCCATAGGACGAATGCCCGAGCTGGAAAGGGCTCGAAACAACAATCTTTTTCTTTTCTGCATTTTAGGCCAGCCTCCCTTAAGACACTGAATAAACATTTCAGATTGCGAAGGTGTTCCTCCATGGTTCTCCCCGTTACAATGATGTCGCCTAAATAGTTAATGCATCCATCTACTACGAGTGCTGATTATTACAAAAACCATTGAAAAATTGCGGGGGCACAAGTTCTCATCGGAATCACTGTTAACGACTAAGAAGGCAATGTGGTAGGTGACATTATGATATATCGTTGGCAGTTCGACTTGACCACGTACTGGGATGGTATGTTTATCATATGCCGTTAGATGTCTCTTTGTTTCTTGCAAGAGAGGAGCTCCTAGTTTCAGATAGGTGCCGTAATTCAGAATGCTCACGGCTGTGCCAGTGTGTACTTGTAATTGAACTGGTTTCTCTGCAATTTGCACTTCTGCGAAAAGCTTATTGAAGTCTTTTGATGGTCTATAGTAACTACCAGATTAATGTCCATCTGTTGAGCAGGAGGCTATCTTGCCTGACGGGACTTACGACATACAGAAGTCAAATGGCCGTTGACAGAACAGTTTTGGTAAAAGGCCCATCTTCACGTTGATGTATTTTAAAACAATCTGGACACGACGGCAATCGTTTTGGTACCCATGACCGGTTTGATTAGCTCGAACAGAGTGCAGGGTGTTGTTGGTTAATGGTACGGCATACCGCCTGTACAGTTGCTACATCCAAATCGCCACTAGTGTCGCCATTGGCTGCTGGCTCGGATGTGTTTACATCAACGGCTGCTATGTCGAACCAGAACTACAGTTACTTGCCTGCCGCACGGGTCACTTCGAAGCTTTGTGCTAAGTCCAAAACTTTGTCTAATGGCAGGCCTTTGAGTTGAAGTGCATCAGATGATCATGTGCCAGATCATTTCTTCTGCATTTGATTCCTTTTAGGGGTAGCATAATGACATTTTCGCCCTAAACCTTGCAATTCTACGGCCCATTCTCTATTAGTCTTGTTCGGCTGTTGCTTGCATTGGTAAAATGCTACCCGGGAGGAAATAACATGGATATACCGCTGGTAACATTTAGTCAGCAACGAACGAATATTGGAAAAGTTGAGCTCTGAGGCTTTGATAAGGGAGCCAATTTGCACAGTAGCCGATAAATCTCAGGTTTTGACCAAGACAAAAATAAAGATTTGATGAGGCGGCGATCAGTTACATCTACATCTATCTACATCTACATCCATACTCCGCAAGCCACCTGACGGTGTGTGGAAATGCTCCAGTAATCTTGATTCGTAGGCTTCCCAATCCTCTAAAGCCTCATCAGAGGGAAGAAAAGTCGCCACTTGTTGCGTTGCTTGCGTCTGCAGTAAGCTTTGAAGAAATGGTTGGAGGTTGTTCAGTAGCAGCTTCTGGTTCTCATCCTGCTGATGAATAAGCTGCGTGGGTAGAGCTTCCTCTGCAGATGGTTGCTGCCTCTTCGACATTTTATTGTGTTATAACTAGGTATAACGCAATAAATATATCATCATTCTACGATGTATTGACACAATAGAAATAATTCTGTTAACAAGCGCCAAGTTGTAGATAAACACATTACGGAAAATTGTACACTGAAGCGCCAAAGAAACTGGTGTAGACATGTGTATTCAGATACAGAGATATTTCAACAGACAGAATACGGCGCTGCGGTCGGCAACGCCTATATAAGACAGCAAGTGTCTGGCACAGTTGTTAGATCGGTTCCTGCTGCTACACTTGCAGGTTATCAAGATTAAGTGAGTTTGAACGTGGTGTTACAGTCAGCGCACGAGCGATAGGACACAGAATCCCCGAGATAACGATGAAGTGGGAATTTTCCCGTACGAACATTTCAGGAGTGTACCGTGAATATTAGTAATCCGGTAAAACAATAAATTTTCGACATCGCTGCGGCCAGAAAAACCTACTGCAACAGGAGAATCGTTCAACGAGACAGAAGTGCAACCCTTCCTCAGACTGCTGCAGATTTCAATGCTGGGCCGTCAACAAGCGTCAGCGTGCGAACCATTCAACGAAACATCATCGATATAAGCTTTCGGAACCGAAGGCCCACTCGTGTGCCCTTGATTATTGCACGACACAGAGCTTTACGCCTCACCTGGGCCCATCCATTCCGACAGTGGATTGTTGATGACTGGAAACATGTTGCCTGGTCAGACGAGTCTCGTTTCAAATTGTATCAAGCGGATGGACGTGTAGGGGTATGGAGACAACCTCATGAATCCATGGGCCCTGCATGTCAGCAGGGGACTCTTCAAGGTGGTGGACGCTCTGTAATGGTGTGGGGCGTGTGCAACTGGAGTGATATGGGACCCCTGATACGTCTAGATACGACTCTGATGGGTGACATCCTGTCTGATCGCTTACATCCTTTCCTGTCCATTGTGCATTCCGACGGACTTGGGCAATTCTAGCAAGACAATGCGAACCCCACACGTTCAGAATTGCTACAGAGTGGATCCGGGAACAGTATTCTGAGTTTAAGCACTTCCACTGGCCACCAGTCTCCCCAGACATGAGCATTATTGAGCATATCTGGGATGCCTTGCAACGTGCTGTTCAGAAGAGATCTCCACCCCCTCGGATCTTACGGATTTACAGAAAGCCCTGCACGATTCATGGTGGGAGTTCCCTCCAGCACTACTTCAGGCATTATTGGAGTCCATGCCATGTCCTGCTGCGGAACTTCTGCGTGCTCGCGGGGGGCCTACACAATATTAGGCACGCGTACCAATTTTTTTGGCTCTTCAGTGTATAAACTGATGGTGGTTATACCAACGTCCAGGGAAACCACAAGTCCGTTGACATACTAAGCCTAGCGAACGTCGAAGTCCAAGTTCCAGTATAGCATGCGGATTCTAACACAAGAGCGCTGCCGAATGAACATCGAACAGCAGGTCGACCGCAGCATAGCACTTCGAGTTGTGAAGTAGAAACATAGCAAGATGCGACCTGGCTTGTGGACGTCAGTAGCGCCGTTAAATAAGGCTCCGCGGTTAGTGGAGCCGGCGGCTGTGTCGCTGTGTATTCTGGGCAGCCAACCGCTGAGTGTTATGGGTGGCCGGGTGGCCAATCGCTGTGTTTTGGAGCGCGAAGGTAGCCTGCGGTGTTAACAGCGGGCCGCGCACCAAGTGCGGCCAGCGATACTTTTCTCGGCCGCGCGTAATGCAGCGCGCCCGTGCTGGGTGCGGAGATTTAACAGTGGTGGATACCACAGTCTCCCATGTCGTGTATGTAGGTCAGGAACTGCCGAGGGCGTAAACACTACCTTGGGAAACACCAGACATTTCTTCTGTTTTACTCAATGACATTCCGTCCCCTTCTACGAATCCAATTGCACAACTGCGGCGATACTCCATAGACATGCAATCTGACAGGAAGTCGCTTGTGAAAAATGGTGTCGAATGCCTTCTGGAAACCTAAAAATGTGGAATCAGTTTGACATTCCCTGTCGATAGCACTCATTACTTCGTGAGACGAATCCGTGCTGGATGTTTGTCAATAAATCGTTTTCTTTGAGGTTCAAAATGGTTCTGAGCACTATGGGGCTTAACAGCTGAGGACGTCAGTCCCCTAGAACTTAGAACTACTTAAACCTAACTAACCTAAGGACATCACACACATCCATGCCCGAGGCAGGATTCGAACCTGCGACTGTAGCGGTCGCATGGCTCCAGACTGAAGCGCCTAGAACCGCTCGGCCACCCTGGCCGGCTTTCTTTGAGGTAATTCGTAATGTTCGAACACAACATATGTTCTAAAATCCTACTACAAATCGACGTTAGTGATATGGGTCTGTAATTCAACGAATTATTGCTATTTCCTTTCTATGGTGCTGGTGTGACTTGCGCAACTTTCCAGTCTTTAGGTACGGATCTTTCGAAGAGCGGGCAGTTGTATACTACTGCTAAGTACAGGGCTGTTGTACCATCATATCTGAAAGGAACAAGACTC
Source organism: Schistocerca piceifrons (assembly GCF_021461385.2). Classification (NCBI taxonomy): domain Eukaryota; kingdom Metazoa; phylum Arthropoda; class Insecta; order Orthoptera; family Acrididae; genus Schistocerca; species Schistocerca piceifrons. The sequence goes on along the minus strand of NC_060139.1, from coordinate 256,719,062 downwards.
ATACACAATCTGGACCGGAGGCCTTCGGTTTATTAAGAGGTTTAAGCTGCTTCGCTACACCGTACATATCTTCTTCTAAGTTACTCACGTTGGCTGTTGTTCTAGATTCGAACGCTGGAGTATTTCCTTCGTCTTCTTTGGTTAAGTACTTTCGGAAAACCGTGTTTGGTACCTCTGTCATCAGTGACACCACCATTGTTATCGCGCAGTGAAGGTACTGATTGCGTCTTGCCGCTGGTCTGCAGAACACGGAAGTAACTAATTCTCAAATTAAGAGTGCAAATGCACAACATTCTAAGTGCCTTTTACTTCGCAAAACGCGTTTTCAGTGCTAATGTAGTCTCGGTGCTCTGTTGCATGCTCGTAGTTGTGATCCAGGTGTCAAACCATGGAGAAAGTCTTCCAAACACGCGTTAGTATATGGCGGACGTTCTTTGTGCCAAGCCCTGTTTCACTATGGAGCTCCAAAATTTAAAAGATACCCTATGAGGAGTGGTTTTCTTTGACTGCTGCCTCACCATTTAAAAACCTGATACTCTATTTCGGTACTTCTATTATCGCAAATGATACGTAGTGCCTCAATATTAATGCCATTTGGAACCACAACTTTCTTACTGCTATTTCGTCGAAAATGCATTTTTGAGACCGTGGCTGCATATAAAATACAAGTTTATACCTGTAAAGAATAGTGGTCTAGCGGTTCTAGGCGCGCAGTCCGGAACCGCGCGACTGCTACGGTCGCAGGTTCGAATCCTGCCTCGGGCATGGATGTGTGTGATGTCCTTAGGTTAGTTAGGTTTAAGTAGTTCTAAGTTCTAGGGGACTGATGACCACAGTAGTTAAGTCCCATAGTGCTCAGAGCCATTTGAACTATTTGTAAAGAATAATGGTGTTTATTTACACACACAGCTCCGTTACTGGTTTCGAAAAGTTTGTATTGCATTGGCTGTTATTACATTAGTTGTTGAAAAAAACCACAGCCAATAACTAATGTAAAAAACAACAAACGTAATATGAAGATGAACAGCCATCTGAAGATGTATCTGTCAGTTCGAAACCGTAATCGCACTGTATGTGTAAATGAACACCATTATTGACAGTGGCTGTCTGCTACTTTCTTCTTTGCGATAATCGGTATGTGAAAATTTTCGTATTGGCACCAATCAGTTTTCTGGTATGTCACTTAGAACATTCTTAACAAAGTATTTATTTTCTAATTTCACTTATTACTTTTTACGGGGATGCTGTGAGCAGCACAAGTCTGTGATATGAAAATACCTTCTCAGCTCATTAGATAAAAATCTGTTGTGTACAAACAGATATACACTACTGGCCATTAAAACTGCTATACCAAGAAGAAATTGCAGATGATAAACGGGTATTCATTGGACAAATATATTATACTAGAACAGACATGTTATTACATTTTCACGCAGTTTGGGTGCATAGATCCTGAAAAATCAGTACCCAGAACAACCACCTCTGGACATAATAACGGCCTTGATACGCCTGGGCATTGAGTCAAAAAGAGCTTGGATGGCGTGTACAGGTACAGCTGCCCATACAGCTTCAACACGATACCACAGTTCATCAAGAGTAGTGACTGGCGTATTGTGACGAGCCAGTTGCTCGGTCACCATTGACCAGACGCTTTCAATTGGTGAGAGATCTGGAGAATGTGCTGGCCAGGGCAGCAGTCGAACATTTTCTGTATCCAGAAAGGCCCGTACAGGACCTGCAACATGCGGTCGTGCATTATCCTGCTGAAATGGAGGGTTTCGCAAGGATCAAATGAAGGGTAGAGCCACGGGTCGCAACACATCTGAAAAGTAACGGCCACTGTTCAAAGTGCCGTCAGTGCGAACAAGAGGTAACCGAGACGTGTAACCAATGGCACCCCATATAATCACGCCGGGTGATACGCCAGTACGGCGATGACGAATACACGCTTCCAATGTGCTTTCATCGCGATGTCGCCAAACACGGATGCGACGATCATGATGCTGTGAACAGAACCTGGATTCATCCGAAAAAATGACGTATTGCCATTCGTGCGCCCAGGTTCGTCGTTGAGTACACCATCGCAGGCGCTCCTGCCTGTGATGCAGCGTCAAGGGTAACCGCAGCCATGGTCTCCGAGCTGATAGTCCATGCTGCTGCAAACGTCGTCGAACTGTTCGTGCAGATGGTTGTTGTCTTGCAAACGTCCCCATCTGTTGACTCAGGGATCGAGACGTGGCTGCACGATCCGTTACAGCCATGCAGATAAGATGACTGTCATCTCGACCGCTAGTGATACGAGGCCGTTGGGATCCAGCACGGCGTTCCGTATCACCCTCCTGAACCCACCGATTCCATATTCTGCTAACAGTCATTGGATCTCGACCAACGCGAGCAGCAATGTCGCGATACGATAAACCGCAATCGCGATAGGCTACAATCCGACCTTTATCAAAGTCGGAAACGTGATGGTACGCACTTCTCCACCTTACACGAGGCATCACAACAACGTTTCACCATGCAACGCCGGACAACTGCTGTTTGTGTATGAGAAATCGGTTGGAAACTTCCCTCATGTCTGCACGTTGTAGGTGTCGCCACCGGCGCCAACCGTGTGTGAATGCTCTGAAAAGCTAATCATTTGCATATCACAGCATCTTCTTCCTGTCCGTTAAATTTCGCGTCTGTAGCACGTCATCTTCGTGGTGTAGCAATTTTAATGGCCAGTAGTGTACAATGTTTTTTGATTCTTCCGGAAAGTGTCACATTTGGCCCTTACAAAGTTTTCTACTTCGAATCCTCAATTTTTAATGGAAGTGCGTTATTTACAGGGTCCCTTTTCAACAGTGCTACCTACTGCTGCAAATTGCGTATCAGTTCTCAAAAACAGCATTTGGTGACTCTTTCCTAGCTTCACTCCATAGGTAGCTCGTGCGGTGGTTCAAAAAAAAAAAATTGTTCAAATGGCTCTGACAAGGGAACCTCCCCATCGCACCCCCCTCAGATGTAGTTATAAGTTGGCACAGTGGATAGGCCTTGAAAAACTGAACACAGATCAGTTGAGAAAATAGGAAGAAGTTGTGTGGAACTGTGAAAAAATAAGCAAAATATACAAACTGAGTAGTTCAAGCGAAGATATGCAACATTAAGGACGATAGGAACGCAGGAGCGCCGTGGTCTCGTCGTAACGTGAGCAGCTGCGCAACGAAAGGTCCTAGGTTTAAATCTTCCATCGAGTGAAAAGTTTAATTTTTTATTTTCGGTTTATGTGACAAACTCTTATGTTTTCATCACTTTTTTGGGAGTGATTATCACATCCACAAGAAAACCTAAATCGGGCAAGGTAGAAGAATCTTTTTACCCATTCGCCAAGTGTACAAGTTAGGTGGGTCGACAATATATTCCTGTCATGTGACGCACATGCCGTCACCAGCCTCGTATAGAATATATCAGATGTGTTTTCCTGTGGAGGAATCGGTTGACCTATGACCTTGAGACAAATGTTTTCTGTTCCCATTGGAGAGGCACGTCCTTTCGTCTACTAATCGCACGGTTTTGCGATGCGGTCGCAAAACACAGACACTAAACTTATTACAGTGAACAGAGATGTCAATGAACGAACGGAGAGATAATAACTATGCAAAAATAAAGAAAGTAAAATTTTCACTCGAGGGAAGACTTGAACCAAGGACCTGTCGTTCGCCAGCTGCTCACGCTACCACGGGACCACGGCGCTCCTAATCTCACAGAGTCCATTTTGGTGCTTATGTGGCCCATTGACTACTCAGTTTGTATATTTTGCTTATTTTTTCACAGTTCCACACAACTTCTTCTTGTTTTCTCGATTGATCTGTGTTCAGTTTATCAAGGCCTATCCACTCTGCCAACCTATAACTAAATCTGAGGGGGGTGCGATGGGGAGGTTACCTTGTGAGCACTACGGGACTTAACAGCTGAGGTTATCAGTCCCCTTGAACTTAGAACTACTTAAACGTAACTAACCTAAGGACATCACACACATCCATGCCCGAGGCCGGATTCGAACGTGCGACCGGAGCGGTCTCGCGGTTCCAGACTGACGCGCCTAGAACTGCACGGCCACAACGGCCGGCTTCGTGCGGTGGACTTGTGATTGCTGCATCTGCCATTGTGAAACAAATAAACCTGACAGCGCAACTCGACATTCACTACTTACTGTAATGGTTATTCCAGAACAGGACTCAGTGCTGTTAATGATATATCTATTAAGTTGGCAGTGGTCAGACACGCAAGCTGTCCATAGTCTTCAGACAAACGCTGACTTCCAGGAATAAGGAGCGTTGCCGCCAGGAAAAGCTCAGTGAATTGTTAGCAACAATCAAATATACTTTGTTCTTATAGTATGCTTTATACTTAAGCTGCCCTCTGTTATTTTTTTAGGTCTACTCGAGCACTGACTGTGTTGAATGCGTTCTCGACGCTTCAGTTTTGCGATAAAACCAGACACACAAGTTCCCCAAAATATGTACAGTACGTACAGGTCGGCCCAGTGGCGGATTTAAAGGGGGGGGCACAGGGGCACGTGCCTTCCCCCCCCCCCCCCTTCTCCCAGACGGGGTTCGTATAAAACATCACTTGTCAGAACATTGTAATCGTGACCCACGCATGTACTTGCAACTGCGGCCGGCAGATGATCGTAGTAGAAGCATTGCCATTCCTATTCGGTATAACGTAAACAAGCAGCGCTGGCAATCTGTTACTTGTGGAATGAACGTGATCACCGCGGTAATCGTTTGTAAGCGTACATTATTGTGTTTGCTTCCCGCTGTGCGTTAGACAGGTGACGGACGATATTAGTGTGTTCAAACGTTCAAATGTGTGTGAAATCTTATGTGACTTAACTGCTAAAGTCATCAGTCCCTAAGCTTACACATTACTTAACCTAAATTATCCTAAGGACAAACACACACACCCATACCCGAGGGAACACTCGAACCTAAGCCGGGACCAGCCGCACAGTCCATGACTGCAGCGCCTGAGACCGCTCGGCTAATCCCTCCCGGCTATTAGTGAGTCTAAACGACAAATACACTTCACTGGTTCTTTTTGTAAAAATTTAAAAGGTGAAAGTGAAATTAATGTTGGAGAAGTGGCATCACTCTCAGCGATTGTGAATTCAGCTTCTACAAGTAATTCGTCTATTAAGCAAAGCCGGTGGTTTATGTGATGACGAGATTATTATGGATGAACATAATATTGGTTATTTGGTGAACAGAAGTCAACATGTGGCGGACGAGGAAATATTCCAATGGTTAAAGTGCATTCGGGTACCTACTGCCAAATTTTGCTTTCCGATAGTTGCAGAAGGCAATAAAATGCGATCGTTCCAGAGAAAACGGCTGGAGGAAAATGTTTGGCTGGCCTACAGCAACAATTAAGTGCCGGATTCTTTGAAGTTTCCGTTCTCTCCGGTTGGGGGGAGAGGGGGGGGGGAGAGGCAATAATGATGTAAAATTAGGAAGACTAGTAAATGAACCAATGAAAATGTATAAGAAAGCCACTAAAAGTATACATAGTCACCCAGAGCAAGCGTATCAAAGACAAGTATGGTTACCTGGAAGAACTTTCTGCATGTGACTGAAGGGAAGTCAACGGATGTTTTAACAAGAATGAATGAGGTTAGAAAGAGACGAGTGGACGAAAACAGAAAAAAAAAATAATCGCAATTATAAGGACAATAATGTTATATGGAGCCCAAAATATACCCTTGCGGGGGCATAGAGACGGATTATTGTTTGGTGAAGGTAATCGGAGATGGACAGTGAATCATTGGAATCTACTTCGGAGGGTAACTTTCGTGTTTTGCTGAAATTTCGAATTGACGCACGGGATGAAATATTAATACAACACATGTAGTCTGTCTCTGAAACGCCAGTTATACAAGCAAGACAACACAAAATTATTTAATAGAATGATATTCTGATGTTATTACTGGAGAAATGGATGATTCCGCAAAGACAGGAATCCAAATGTTTCACCATAATAGCAGATGAGACAACTGATATAAGCATCTCTGAACAGTTATCGCTATGCATACGTTTCTTTGTTGTTGAGAGTAGTGTCGTAAGAGAAGAATTTGTAAAATTTATTAAAGCAAATGGCACTGATGTAGTTTATTGCAGAGAACAATCCTACGACGGAGGAGCGAATATGAGCGGTAAATTTAAAGAAGTTTATGCAGTTATATCACAGGAACAGCAATTAGCAATTTACAGTCGCTGTGCTAGTCACAGGCTCAATCTTTCACGAAGCACAGCCTGTACTCTAAACAGCGTACGAAATGCAATGGGTATAACTGGTTCCGTAGCGAACTTCATCGGGGCATTGCTCAACAGTGACACTTACTAGAGGAAGAAATACAGTGGGAAAGACTCAAACAATTAAGAAACTGTGTGAAACACATTGAATAGGGAAGCATGATGCTGTCGTGCATTTTCGAGACATCGTTCCTAGGTTGACTATTGCGCTGCAGAAACTGTGTAACATTCGCAGTGGTATCAGTACTGCAACGACTGCATTTTCCTTACTTGATGCTGTGCAGCCATCAGAATTTTTTGTAAGTTTATGTGTACTCGCCGAAGTGCCAGGGATAACGTCGCCACTTGCTCGATAACTGCAAGACAAGGAGGACCTATTCCAACCAAGGAAACTCGAGGAAGCAGCGTGCGACAGCTTGAAAGAACTTCATCAGGACAGCATTTTACACTTCTCCTGTCTTAAAAGCAGCAAAAGAGCTTGCTGAGAATTCTGGCACTGAGATAAAAACTCTAAGTAGAGTAGCAATCTGGATTCTTTCTCTAGATTCTCTGTCTAGTGAACTGGCCTATAGATACCCCAAAGCACACCTTGAGGCCGTTGGTCGTTAAAAGAAGCTAATAATAAGCAAATCTGAAATGCTGGTACAATAATAACCAGTGTAACTGTCAGAATGTTGAATGCAAGGATGCAAACATGCGTGTTGTGTTGTACAGATGCTGTATATAAATTTGTGGGATGGAGTTCCATGCCTGTTGCACTGGGTCGGTCATTAAAAGGACGATTAATACTGTTTGTGGATGACGCCGGAGTTGTCGTCCGATGATGCTCCATATGTGCTCGACTAAAGACAGATCTGGTGATCGAGCAGGCCAAGGCAACATGTCGACACGCTGTAAAGGATGTTGGATAACAACACAGGTGCGTGGGAGAGCGTTATCCTGTTGGAAAACGCCACTTGGAATGCTGTTCATGAAAGGCAGCACATCTACAGCTACATGGATACTCTGCAAATCACATTTAAGTGCCTGGCAGAGGGTTCATCGAACCACCTTCACTATTCTCTATTATTCCAATTTCGTATAGTGCAGGGAAAGAAAGAACACGTACATCTTCCCGTCCTAGCTCTGATTTCCCTTATTTTATCATGGTGATCATTTCTCCTTATGTAAGTCGGTGTCAAAAAGATACACACATCAAAAAACGGTTTGCATCACCCCAGTTCCCAGAACTCCTGAAGACAGACATTGACCGTGGATATTGTATCACAGACACAGTCCCTTTGACTTTTCAGAGATGTCATTAAACCCACCCAAAGATGTAAACAACCATGCATGTGCAGTGCCTCTTAGATGGAGGGGGTCCGACAGCCGATCAGTTCGTCATTCCACCAGGAAGGAGATACACGGCTCGTGTTGTCTGTAGTTCAACCATGCCTAGACGGTCAATAACGCGGTTCGATCGCGTCCGCATTGTTACTTTGTGCCAGGAAGGGCTCTCAGCAAGGGAAGTGTCCAGGCGTCTTGGAGTGAACCAGTCGGACATGGAGGAGGTACAGAGAGATAGGAACTGTCGATGACATGCCTCGCTTAGGCAGCCCAAGGGCTACTACTGCAGTGGATGACCGCTACCTACGGATTATGGCTCGGAGGAGCCCTGACAATAACGCCACCATGTTGAATAATGCTTTCTGCGCAGTCACAGGACGTCGTGTTACGACTCAAACTGTGTGAAACTTCATTCCCGACGTCCGTGGCGAGGTCTGTCTTTGCAACCACAGCACCATGCAGCGTGGTACAGATGGGCCCAACAACATGCCAAATGGCCCGCTCAGGATTGGCATCACGTTCTCTTCACCGATGAGCGTCGCACATGTCTTCAACCAGACAATCGTCGGAGACGTGTTTGGAGCAACCCGATCAGGCTGAACGCCTTAGACACATTGATCAGCGAGTGCAGCAAGGTGGAGGTTCCCTGCTGTTTTGGGGTAGCATTATGTAGGGCCGGCGTATGTCGCTGGTGATCATGGAAGGCGCCGTAACGGCTGTACGATACGTGAATGCCATCCTCCGACCGATAGTGCAACTATATCGGCAGCATATTGGCGAGGCATTCGTCTTCATGGACGACAATTCGCGCCCCCATCGTGCACACCTTGTGAATGATGTCCTTCAGGATAACAACATCGCTCGACTAGAGTGGCCAGCATGTTCTCCAGACATAAATCCTATCGAACATATCTGGGATAGATTGCAAAGGGCTGTTTACGGACGACATGACCCACCAACCACTCTGAGGGATCTACACCTAATAGCCGTTGAGGAGAGGGACAATCGGGACCAACAGTGCCTTGATGAACTTGTGGATAGTATGCGACGAGAAATATAGGCATGCACCAGTGCAAGAGGACGTGCTACTTGGTATTAGAGGTACCTTTGAAGGTCTCACTGTATGGCGGTACAACATGCAATGTGTGCTTTTCATGAACAATAAAAAGGGCGGAAATGATGTTTATGTTGATCCCTATTCAATTTTCTGTACAAGTTCCGGAACTCTCGAAACCGAGATGATGCAAAGCTTTTTTTGATGTGTGTATTTTCGCATACGGAGGAGAAAGTTGGTGATTGCAATTCCGTGAGAAGATTTCGCCGCAACGTAAAACGCCTTTGTTTTAATGATGTCCATCCCAAATTCAGTATCATTTCAATGACACTCTCTCCCATATTTCGCGATAATACGAAACGTGCTGCCCTCCTTTGAACTTTTTCGATGTACTCCGTCAATCGTATCTGGTAAGGATCCCACACCGCACAACAATATTCTAAAAGAGGACGGACAAGCGTAGTGTAGGCAGTCTCCTTAGTAGGTCTGTTGCATTTTCTAAGCGTCCTGCCAATAAAACGCAGCCTTTGGTTAGCCTTCCACACAACATTTTCTGTGTGTTCCATCCAACTTATGTTGTTCGTAATTGTGGTTCCTAAGTATTTAGTTGAATTTACGGCCTTTAGATTTGACTGATTTATCGTGTAAATGAAGTTTAACGGATTCCTTTTAGCACTCATGTGGATGACCCAACACTTTTCGTTATTTAGGGTCAATTGTCAATTTTCGCACCATACAGATATCTTTTCTAAATCGTTTTGCAATTTGCTTTGATCTTCTGATGACTTTATTAGTCGATAAACGATAGCGTCACCTACAAACAGCCTAAGAGGGCTGCTCAGATTGCCTCCCAAATCGTTTATATAGATAAGTAACAGCAAAGGGCCTATTACACTACCTTGGGGAACGCCAGATACAATTTCTGTTTTACTCGACGACTTTCCGTCAATTTGTACGAACTGTGACCTCTCTGACAGGAAATCACGAATCCAGTCACATAACTGAGACGATATTCCATAAGCACGCAATTTCACTACAAGCTGCTTGTGTGGTAGTGTCATAAGCCTTCCGGAAATCCAGAAATACGGAATCAATCTGAAATCCCTTGACAATAGCACTCAACACTTCAGTTGTGTTTCACAAGATCGATCTTTCCTAATTCCATGTTAACTCTGTGTCAACAGACCGTTTTCTTCGAGGTAAATCATGACGTTCGAACACAATACACGTTACAAAATCCTGTTGCATACCGACGTTAACGATATGGGCCTGTAATTTAGTGGATTACTCCTACTGCCGCTCTTGAATATTTGTGTGACCTGTGCAATTTTCCACTCTTTGGGTATGGTTCTTTCGTCGAGCGAACAGCTCGTATGATCGTTAAGTATGAAGCTATTGCATCAGCATACTCTGAAAGGAACCTAATAGGTATACAGTCTGGACCAGAAGACTTGCTTTTATTAAGTGAGTAAAGTTGCTTCATTACTCCGAGGACAGTTACTTCTACGTTACTAATGTTCGTAGCTGTTCTTCATTCGAATTCTGGAATATTTACTTCGTCTTCTTTTGTGAAGGCATTTCGAAGGGCTCTGTTTAGTAACTCTGCTTTGGCAACACTGTCTTCGATAGTATCTCCATTGCTATCACGCAGAGAAGGCATTGTGTCTTGCCTGTAGCATACTTTACATACGCCCAGTATCTCCTTGGATTTTCTGCCAGGCTTCGAGACAAAGTTTTGTTGTGAAAACTATTATAAGCATGTCGCGTTGAAGTCCGCTCTAAATTTCGAGCTTCTGTAAAAGATGGCCAGTCTTGGGGATTTTGGTTCAAATGGTTCAAATGGCTCTGAGCACTATGGGACTTAACAGCTGTGGTCATCAGTCCCCTAGAACTTAGAACTACTTAAACCTAACTAACCTAAGGACATTACACACATCCATGCCCGAGGCAGGATTCGAACCTGCGACCGTAGCAGTCGCACGGTTCCGAACTGCGCGCCTAGAACCGCGAGACCACCGCGGCCGGCTGGGGATTTTGCTTCTGTTTAAATTTTGCATGTTTGTTTCGTTGTTCCTGACCCGTTTTGTGTACCAAAGAGGCTCAGATCCGTCGTTTGTTAATTTATTTGGTATAAATCTCTCAATTTCTGCCGATACTATATCTCTGAATTCAAGCCATATCTGGTCTACACTTACATTATTAATTTGGAAGGAGTGGAGATTGTCTCCCAGGAAGGCGTCAATTGAATTTTTATGTGCTTCTTTGAAGAGGTATATTATTCGTTTATTTTTGGAAGATTTGGGGTTACAATATTCAGTCTCGCTACGACAATCCTGTGTTCACTAATCCCTCCGGCGGAAGTTCGAGTCCTCCCTCGGGCATGGGTGTGTGGGTTTGTCCTTAGGATAATTTAGGGTTAAGTAGTGTGTAAGCTTAGGGACTGATGACCTTAGCAGTTAAGTCCCATAAGATTTCACACACATCTGAACATTTGAACTAATCCCTGTATCCGTTTTAATGTTCGTTATTAACTCAGGATTATTTGTTGCTAAGAGGTCAAGTGTGTTTTCACAACTGTTTACTATTCGAGGTGGGCTCGTGAACTAATTGCTCGAAATAATTTTCAGAGAATGCATTCAGCATAATTTCGGATGATGTTTTCTGCGTACCTCCGGAATTATTATTTTCGCCAACATATCGACGGTAAATTAAAGTCATCACCAACTATAATCGTATGAGTCGGGTACATGTTTGAAATCAAACTCGTTTTCTTTGAACCTTTCAGCAACTGTATCATCTGAATTGGGAGGCCGGTAAAAGTATCCAGTTATTAATTTATTCCGGTTGCCAACAATGACCTCTGCCCAGACGAACTCACAGGAACTAGATAATTCAATTTCGCGACAAGATAAACAACTTCTAACACCAACAAACACGCCATCGCCAACCGTGTTTAGCCTGTCCTTTCGAAACATCGTTAGGTTCTTCGCGAAAATTTCGGATGAGCTTATCTCCGGCTTTAGCCAAATTTCAGTGCTTGTAACGATTCGGGCATCAGTGCCTTCTGTTAGTGCCCGGAGCTCTGGTACTTTTCCAACACAGCTACGACAATTTACAGCTGTTGTACCGATGGTTCCTGTATCTATGTTCTTCCTGTGTTCATCTGCACCCTTTGTGACTGAAGCCCTTTTTGTGGGGACCGATGACCTAGCAGTTTGGTCCCTTCCTTCCTCTTTCAACCAACCCTTTTTGTGTTTTCCCGAGACCCTCTAACCTAAAAAACCGTCCAGTCCACGCCACACAGCCCCTGCTACCCGTGTAGCCACCTCCTGCGCACAGTGGACTCCTGACCCATTCATCGGAACCCGAAACCCAACCACCTTTTGGCGCAAGTCAACGAATCTGCAGCCTACACGGTCGCAGAACCGTCTGAGCTTCTGATTCAGACTCTCCACTCGGCTCTGTACTAGAGGTCCGCAATCGGTCCTGTCCACTATGCTGCAAATGGTCAGCTCTGCTTTCATCTCGCAAGCAAGACTGGCAGCCCTTACCACTTCCGTTAGCCGCTCGAAACCAGAGGTCGACTCATCAGCGTGACGTACAAATTTGCAGTGAGGGTGCATAGTATAACCCCTGCAACCGAGACTGTAACTCCAGGTGTATAGTCATGCTCAAAAGCATCCGAACGACCTGAATTGCATTTTGCCTTATTCGCATGCAACCCGCATAACGCAGCTGTCTAGCAGCCCTCTAATGGCTCTGAGCGCTATGGGACTTAACATCTTAGGTCATCAGTCCCCTAGAACTTAGAACTACTCAAACCTAACTAACCTAAGGACATCACACATCTATGCCCGAGGCAGGATTCGAACCTGCGACCGTAGTGGTCGCGCGGTTCCATACTGAAGCGCATAGAACCGCTCGGCCACTTCGGCCGGCAATCGCTCCTCAGTACAGGCGTTTTACTATTGAAAATGGTTCCAACAAGTCACCACTAAAAGACACTGTTCTGTATCGCAGTAACTCAAGATGTAAAGTAATACCACGATACTACAAATATCAGGGAACACCTTATCACAGGTAAGACTGTCCTTAAGGCTCGTAAGCTCACATTTATTACAGTAAATGACATACCTGAAATGTTACCAGTGTCATTATTACATCAGATAGGTAATGCACGTAGTAAGTTCGTCATATTCATGATTTCCTCTTCAAAGTAACATACCGTACTTATTATTTTACACAAAGTGACATTAAAAATTTAAGTTATTCACGAACAGCTAGTTGAGAATACGTATGAACTTCAAATGACAAGACGTACCGTCTCATTCTGCATACGTATTCAAACCCAGGTCATGCAGACTAAGCAAAGATTTCGTGACTGATACAAAAATGGCTCTGAACACTATGGGACTTAACTTCTGAGGTCATCAGTCCCCTAGAACTTAGAACTACATAAACCTAACTAACCTAAGGACATCACACACATCCATGCCCGAGGCAGGATGCGAACCTGCGACCGTAGCAGTCGCGCGGTTCCAGACTGTAGCGCCTAGAACCGCTCGGCCACCCAGGCCGGCACTGACAGAACCTAACAGTCATTCCTGACTAGGCAAACAGAGAGTGATATAGCTCGATTTTAGACAGTATCAGTTAGCAAACATCAACTTTAAATTACATAATGTAAACATTTTTAACGGACGCGAATTCCTACCAAGCATCTGTTGTCCCCGTTAACGAACTACGAGAGACGTTAAATATTGCTCCTTCACAAGTAACTTACTTGAAATGACGTGAGGTAAAGCTTTGTGTTGGACAGGGATTCGAACCCAGAACCTAATCGGATTGTTATCGAAGCACAATCAACTGTGACATATCGGATTTTCTCGGCAGTAGTAAGAAGTTTTAACTGAAATGTCGAGACGAAACATTAATTTTTTCCTTCCCAGGACTCCAACCCGGCACCTATTGCTGTTATGTTCTAGAGAAAACGAACGTTAAATATGGGTTTGTTACACCAGCAGCGACATGTGAGCATGTTTGAGCCAGAAATAATAAGACGAAGAGTTCAGTGCTGACTGGTAATCGAACCCCACATGTATCGTTGTTGACTAAACACAAAATGACGTCAGCTACCGAATTTTTCTCCACCAGCAGCTCGGAATAACATCCTTGAACTTACAGTGATCTCGCAAATAGTTCTGTGTCTCACTGGGAGTCAAAAACGTCAGATATCGTTAGTGTTGACAACAAATGAAAATAGATTAAAAATCAAAATTATTATCCATCAGCGGATAGCTGTTGTCATGCTAGGGCTTGATAATACATAATGAAAACTTAAGTGTCGGGCCAGGATTCGAAACCATTCACTCGCAATATGTGGAGATGTTGAGGAATCTGCTGTTTTGAACAAACAACAAATTGTAGTCGAGCTGTATTGACACGAAGGGATCAAATACCGCGTTAAGGGCGGTCTGAGTTGCATTTCCAGTTCAGAACCAATTTTATCGACATACAGAAGATCAAATAAAAGAGGGAATAAGTGTCCTGTGACCCTACATAGCGTTTGTTTCGTCACTAGAAATAAATAACTAGTATAAGAAAGGTTACAGGTGATAGAGTTTCTATACGTCGCCACTCCTGACTTTATTGTGTTTCAACCTAACGTCTACTTGGTAGAGAAGGAATATCATGTTTAATGTGAATTTCAGACCACAATGCCTTATACCTTCTTCATTTGGCGTAGCCAGAAGAGAATAGAAGCTGTCTCTCTCTATCAAAAGTCATCGGCAGAAGTTGGAACCGAACCCAGACCGTAAGTATATGAACGTATCATCAATCCAACAGACCTCCAGATCCTCTTCTCTGTGACTCACTTTTCCATCATAACGCCGTTGCGCCACACTGGATGAGAATTCTGACACACAGGCGCCCTGTAGTGGTTACCAGCATGTTCAGTACATTCATTTACTTGGTTGACCGAATTGCCATGAATTAGCTCCCTCGGCTACCCAGTGCATACATTCGACTCTATTTTGTAATCACCGAAATAAAGTCACGTAACTGCCACCTACACAGAACTGCCAACAGTGTAGAATGCAGAAATTTAAATAGGAAGTGTTCCTTTTGACTTGAGCTACTCTGTTGCGCTATCTGTTTGTTGAAACCATCATGCAGTGCAAAAGAAAAGCTATAACTGTCTGTCTCTCAGAAGTCTACATCCGGCCATATGCATTATCTCACAGCACTGTAGAATGCGGAAATTCTGCAGGAATTGTTGTTGACTTCTGGAGCTGCTGTAGCTGCGTGTCAGCTAGTAGCATAACACTAAGCATCGCGCAGCGTAGATAAGACGTCGCGAGTTCGAGTGCATTCACTGCTACATTTTTTAAAAAGCAATTCTGCTGTCTGCTGAAGTTACCAATCTAATGTAACTTTGAACATAATTCTCTTCACTTCTCAACCCAAAATAGTCGCATGTGGAAAAAGGGCTAACTTCTGCGACATTTTGTTCAAATGGCTCTGAGCACTATGGGACTTAACTTCTAAGGTCATCAGTCCCCTAGAACTTAGAAATACTTAAACCTAACTAATCTAAGGACATCACACACATCCATGCCTGAGGCAGGATTCGAACCTGCGACCGTAGCGGTCTCGCGGTTCCAGACTGTAGCTTCTAGAACCGCTCGACCACCCAGGCCGGCGACATTTTGTTCTTTTCAGGTTTAATAGACGGCCAGGCAGCAGATGCATCTCTAAACTTTTTTATTATGTATGGGGAGAGAGCATCGTGCCAAAATACATCAGAAAAGCATTTTTTACATTAGCTGTCATGTGGTAGTGGCATTTTAGTCTTCTTCAAACCTTGTTTGACAGCTTTAACTCAGAACAAGTTTTCTACATGCATGTAATCAATAAACTGCATGTGCATTGTCAGGCTGTTATAGATAACATCAGAGAATTCGCATATATCGTTGATGATTAATTTCTCTCTCATGTTTGCTATTGTTTAACAACGATAAAAGAAACCTTACGAAAATTGTGCACTGTATTATAAGACGTGAAATAAAACTACCCACAATAACCTTACGACGAAAATCTGTTTTCATAAAACTGAGTATCTGTACACAAGCGTGCCTTTATCGGCATCAATTAGTAAAATACTACTCACTTAGATTTATCTTGGGTCTGTATTTAATTGGTACGCTGTGTTATACTCAAGGGGTATGCAAATCTGGTATTTCATAAACAAAGTTATGTATTCCTAGAAACCCAAAATTTGCTTGTTAGCAGTGGAAAGAGACGTTATCTGTTGTGCTACATTGCAAGTCTTTCACCATTTCACTATGAGCCGAAAGTATTTTCTTGCAATTTCCTTATCGAGGTTTGTTTGACTGCTTGTAGCTCTTTCACAAAAGGGATAAAAACGTTATATTGAGCGGGACTGGAACCGCGAACCATAACAGACGTTTTTCCACAGGTCAGCACATTAGCACAGAGCTAGCGAAGAGGTATCCGTCGTGCCTTCCTCTTACAAGGCCAATAATGGCTAGAATTCGTAAACTACTATTTAAAGGACGAGATTAGTTGCGATTCCCACGTGCAACGACTTTCCTGGGCTGAAAACCGTAAATTTACAATCTTTTGTTACACCTCAAGCGATAATAACTCAGATTATTCAATGGAAATGACAGGGAAAATCAAGTGAACTTTGAGACTTAATTCCACAGAACACCTTGCCAAATCTCAGTTATAGTACCAGCAGAAAGAAGACGAACCGATGTGTTCCTACAGCGGGCTGGGAAGTGACCATAGATGGCGTCTCAAAGACACGGCTGCCACGGCTTGGAATACGTAATGCATTTCTGTAACTAGGTTTAGGGACTGGAGCGTAGTTACTAAAAATACTCAGAACTGACTGCAAATTAAGCATCATAAATCAGTAACTCTCATAGTTGCTTTTATATTTCTTTCGTAAGTGTACTCAAACCTAAGAAACTCATTCACAGGCGTTTTCGTGCCTGGCCGATAGTCGAGCACAACAAACAAATGATAAAAAAGCAAAAAAAGCATATATATATATATATATATATATATATATATATATATATATATATATATATATATAGGGTGGGTTACCTAACGTTACCGTTGGATGTATTTCGTAAACCACATCAAATACTGACGAACCGATTCCACAGACCGAACGGGAGGAGAGGGGCTAGTGTAATTGTTTAACACAAACCATACAAAAATGCACGGAAGTATGTTTTTTAACACTAACCTAGGTTTTTTTAAATGGAACCACGTTTGTTGTGTTAGCACATCTGAACATATAAACAAATACGTAATCAGTGCCGTTTGTTGCATTGTGAAATGTTAATTACATCCGGAGATATTGTAACCTAAAGTTGACGCTTTAAACCTCCGACGTTCAGTTGCGTGTTGTAACAAACACGGGCCACGGTCGGCGAGCAGCATCTGCAGGGACATGTTTACGATGACGACCGTGTTTACGAGTGTGGCTGTAGTGCACTGTTGTGGTTTTGTCTAGCTGTCGCAGTGTCCGCATGTAGCGCTTGCTGCTATTGTTATTCTGCTTTCGTCTCCGCACGCAGACCAACTGTAGTACACCGTGTTACCGGACGACTGTGATAGTGTAGTGTTGTAGGAACTGTGATCATGGTGTATTCAAACTCTGAAAAGGCGGAGATGATACTCATCTATTGCGAGTGTCGACGAAATGCAGCTGAAGCCTGCAGGGTGTATGCAGAACGGTACCCGGACAGAGAGCATCCAACGTGCCGCACATTGCAAAACATCTACCGCCAACTGTATGCAACAGGTATGGTCGTAGCACGCAAACGGGTCCGTAACAGGCCCGTCACAGGAGAAGCGAGTGCAGTTGGTGTGTTAGCTGCTGTTGCCATGAACCCACACATGAGTACACGGGACATTGCGAGAGCCGGTGGACTGAGTCAAAGTAGTGTCATGCGCATACTGCATCGTCACCGCTTTCACCCGTTTCATGTGTCGCTACATCAGCAATTACATGGTGATGACTTTAATCATCGAGTGCAATTCTGTCAATGGGCATTAACAGAGAATGTGTTGCAGTTCTACCTGTTTACCGATGAAGCGGGTTTCACAAACCACGGGGCAGTGAATCTACGGAACATGCATTACTGGTCCGTGGACAATCCTCGCTGGCTCAGACAGGTAGAGCGACAGCGACCGTGGACTGTAAATGTGTGGTGCGGAATCATTGGCGACCACCTCATTGGTCCTCACTTCATTGCAGGGGCCCAAACAGCTGCAACATACATCGCGTTTCTACAGAATGATCTGCCAACGTTGCTCGAAAATGTCCCACTGGAAACGCGTCGACGTATGTGGTATCAGCATGATGGTGCACCTGCACATTCCGCAATTAACACTAGGCTGACCCTTGACAGGATGTTCGACGGGCGTTTCATAGGACGTGGAGGACGCATAAATTGGCCAGCCCGTTCTCCTGATCTTACACCTCTGGACTTCTTTCTGTGGGGTACGTTAAAGGAGAATGTGTACCGTGATGAGCCTACAACCCGAGAGGATATGAAACAACGTATTGTGGCAGCCTGCGGCGACATTACACCAGATGTACTGCGGCGTGTACGACATTCATTACTCCAGAGATTGCAATTGTGTGCAGCAAATGATGGCCACCACATTGAACATCTATTGGCCTGACATGTCGGGACACACTCTATTCCACTCAGTAATTGAAAACGGAAACCACGTGTGTACGTGTACCTCACCCCTTATGGTAATGTACATGTTCATCAGTGGAAAAGACCAATAAACAGGTGTTAGCATGTGGACGTAATGTGCTGTTCCAGTCTCTTCTGTACCTAAGGTCCATCACCGTTCCCTTTGGATCCCTACGTAATTCGGTGCTCTCCGATACACACGATCGAACAGCAGAGGAGTGGTACTCAAGCGTCAACTTTAGGTTACAATATCTCCGGATAATTAACATTTTACAATGCAACAAACGGCACTGATTACGTATTTGTTTATATGTTCAGATGTGCTAACAAAACTAACGGGGTTCCATTTTAAAAAAACGTAGGTTTGTGTTAAAAAAACATACTTCCGTGCACTTTTTTATGGTTTGTATTAACCAATTACACTAGCCCCTCTCCTCACGTTTGGTCTGTGGAATCGATTCGTCACTATTTGATGTGGTTTACGAAATATATCCAACGGTAATGTTACGTGACTCACCCTGTATATATATAAAAGAATGAGAGAGAGAGAGTAAAAAATTGTTGTAAGGAAATTGAATCATGGTATGTAAAGAAATTTCCATTAAAATGACACGTTCCACATCATTATGAAATGTCGTACTCAAGATCTATGGAACAAGTATTAATCTAATCTAATCTAATCATATTGCTGACGAGCCATGAAGAGTCATGAATTACCGAAATTTTCGCCAATATCAGTAACCAAATCTAAACCTGAAAATAAAAGACAACAGTTTTTGTAATAAACTGGGACTCCTATCAAGACCCTTTCGTCCCTGTTAACTAACCACGAAAGATGTCTGACACAGTCCACTCAGAAGTAACAAAGTGTGCATGTATTTACAGATGAAGACATGATGTGAAGTTCTGTGACGGAGATACGAAACCAACACGTAATCGGATTGTCAACTAAGTAAAATCAAATGTTACGTATCGGTTTTTCTTACCAGCTGGTAGGTGTTTGAATCTAAAATAAGGTTTCAAAATTTTGTGCCTGAGCGACAATCGAACCGCACACCTACCGTCCTTCTTTATCATCCACGAATATAGCTTAAGTATCAATTGGAAAGGAACTAAATGATTGACCTATACTGTTCTGATCAGATCCTCGGAAGAGGAGATACGAATTCGAATCACAGTCCAGCACCAAATTTTTCAACGTCTCTAGTTCAATGAAGTACAAGTAAGATAATAGCTCTGTTTCTTCAAATGGCTATCAGTTCATCAAATAAAATAAATGTAAGTAAGTTTACTGGCGACAGTATTTCTGTTTACCATGACTTCCGCCTTTGTCATTTCCCAACATAAACCGGCTCTGCCCAGTTGGTAATGAAGGAACGTGATGTTTAATGCGCATTCTGGATTATAACGTCTTTTTCTTGAGGTTAACAGTGGTAAAGTAAATATGTTTGTGGCTCTTAAAAGTAAATGTGATAGTTCGTTCCACATTTCCCAGCGCCAGGAGTGTGCTGTAACGGATGATGGGCTTAGCTAACAAAATTAGTCACGGTGGAAAAAATGCGAGGCTATTAAATGGTTAAGTAGAAGCAAGCTTCTGACGTGGAGATCATACTATTCTCATTTCAGCAGGATGTAAAGACTCTTCTAGGCATCATAGCTTCAATGTGAAGCCATTTTGAAATTTTCACTAATTTAGCAAATTTCTTAGTTCGAGGAAATCCACTGTGAAGTGTGAAGTTACCGGATAATTCGATTATTACCGTCATTATTACTATCATTTTCTTCATACCGCTGCTGGAACACATGTGCTTGAAGATTGTTTAATGGCGGCCGGAGTGTGGCAGCGGTTCTAGTCGCTACAGTCTGGAACCACGCGACCGCTATGGTCGCAGATTCGAATCCTGCCTCGGGCATGGATGTGTGTGATGTCCTTAGGTTAGTTAGGTTTAAGTAGTTCTAAGTTCAAGGGGACTGATGACCTCAGATGTTAAGTCCCTTAGTGCTCAGAGCCATTTGAACCATTAAAAAAAAAAAAAAGAAAAAGAAAAAGATCGTTTAATGCCGTTTGGTCTTTATAGATTTAGTTGCCCAAGAACGGGTTCTTTCCCTGTCTGTGGAATCCTTTTCATGTTAATATCAAACATCAGCAATTACTCGAAGATTACATTAAAAACTAAAGTAAATGATGAAGACGTTACTTGATAACAAAAACGCGCTGCCTTTCTTCATTTACTTGCGCCTAGAAATGGCTGTCGAATACTGCCAAACCAAAAGCCAAGGGATCTTCCTACCTTCCGATATACGTCGCTGTCAGTTCTTCCATATGATTTGGTCGACGTGACCTGTTTCAAGTTGTGTATGACACAGAATGTTTTAGAAAATCAATTTTTTTCCTTTGTAATAAACAGAAAGATTTTCATTCTAAGCTATCCAAGTTCAAAATTTTCGCTATTAGTTCAAATTTAATATTCGCTCCTGTAATGTAGGAAAGTATTTCTCAGTTGCAAAACCCGCATTCGACTCATTGAATTTACACTTAGTCGATGACCACAAATTCTAGCTCAGAGTGGCACCAGTTTAAGTAACCTAATGTAGCGAAGACTGTTTGCCAGCGCTCTTTCTCACCGGAAAATACGCAATTCATTCATCGCATTCATTGGGCTCCATAAGTACCCTGTAACAGTAATTTCTATGTGTATGCAATGCATACGGATTGTAGAATTTAGTGGTGCTCTCTCTTCCACTTCTGTATACAATATGCCTAACCTAAACGGGCCCTTTATCATTACAGGCCCTGGGCAGTGCAGCATCATACCGACAACAGTAATGTGCTTATACTGACAACCTCACTGTTCATTTTACCTGATTCTGTAATCATTTAAATACGAGGCGTGTTTTTTAAGTAAGTACCGCTTTGAAATTAAAAAAAGACGTGCTAAGATATCTCAATAATTTTATTTTTACATGAAAGCCTGTACCTTAATCTGCGCACTGACGCCATTAGTCTGATTCTTCCATGTTTACGTTGTGTACTGAGTGTTTAAGATGCCTCCGATAACCGTAAGGCCTAAAAGCGATCGATATTCATCGTGAGATCTGTGCAGTTTATGGAGAAAACATTATGAGTGATGGAACGTTAAGGAAGTGGGTGAGAGCATTTAAAGATGGCCGCACAGATGTGCATGATGAACAACGGACTGGGCGTCCTTCGGTCATTAATGAAAGTTTGGTGCAGGAAGTGGACAATAAGGTGAGAGAAAACAGACGCTTTACGATTTCCTCCTTGCGGGATGACTTTCCTAATGTTTCTCGTAGTGTTTTGTATGGCATTGTGACCGAGCACTTGAATTACCGAAAGTTGTGCGCACGTGTGTACCGAAAATGTTGACGGATGTGCACAAAACCAAACGTTTGACAGTGCATTGACTTTTCTTGAGCGGTACCACAACGACGGTGATGATTTTTTAAGCCAAATTGTTATGGGCGATGAAACATGGGTGGCCTACGTCACACCAGAATCAAAGCAACAGTCCATGGAAGTTGAGCAAGGGCATCGTTTTGCTGCAAGACAATGCCCGTCCGCATGTGGCGAATCAGACCAACGATCTCATCACATCTGTTCGACTGGAAATTCTAGATCATCCTCCATACAGCCTCGATCTTGCGCCCAGTGACTACCATCTGTTCCTGCACTTGAAGGAACACCCGGGCGGTCAGCGTCTTCAAGACGATGACGGAGTCAAACAGTGGTGATGAAGTGGTTAACAAGTCAGGCGGCAGACTTCTATGAGGTGGATATTCAAAAACTGGTACAACGTTATGAAAAGTGCATCAATATTGACGGAAATTATGTAGAAAAGTAGATTAAGGTACAGGCTTTCATGTAAAAATAAAATTACTGAGATATCTTAGCACGTCTTTTTTTAATTTCAAAACGGTACTTACTTAAAAAAACACACCTCCTAAAACAACATGACCTTCCAGTGGGAGACATTTCGTCCCCCTTTTCCTTCTGTGAAATTTGTTAGTAAGTCTTTGCCTTCCAACCAGCGAAATGCGGTAGAGTACGGCTGGTAAACGATTCACAAACCACGATTTAGTGCCATTAAGACGATTTATTTCGTAGTTGAAGGAATTTAGTTTCTTCTTAAATCTTTTGCAGCAACGTTCACAAATATCACAAATAGAAGAAGCTCTTTATTCAGGTACAAAGGTTGCAAAACAAACTTCCCACAGTTTGTGTCAGGTTGATCTTTTCGTCTAACAGCACTGCGTAAGTATTTTATCTGAGAGGTATCACAAGTAGTGTTCCTGTAGCTGTGAGAATCATTGGTTGAAAACGAGTTTGTGTTAGGTTGAACTTTTCATCTGATAGCACTGCGTGTGTTCCTGTAACTGTGGGAATCATTGGTTGAAAACGAGTTTAACTCCAATGGGTACAGTACTGCTAAATATTCTAAATGATTATCAAACTAAGTCTGAGTTCATCCACTAACTGAGGCGTATTGATAATTTTGAAGCTAGACTGTGTATCCTTGTCTAGCCTTGCGTGGGCATTGAAAGGCGTTTACACACACATATACAATACTATGAATACTTCGAAAGCTACAGTTAACGTTGCTCTCATAAACAATTTTTTTTAATTCTTCTGGGTCTTCAGCGTGCAACATGTGTTGTAAATACAGTCTTAGACAAAAAAAAAAAAAAAAAAAAAAAATTGACCGCCGAGTCGTTCATGTAAGGTGGACAATACAGTCGTGCTCCCTTCAGAATTCTATGTCCAGCAATATGCTCGATCTAGCAACATTGTAGACTGCGGCACTTCCCGGTGGAAGTCTTGACTGCAGTCTGAGTACACCATGCTTGATTACGACCGTAGTCTTGAGGTAAAACGCGAGACTTGCTAATACGACGTCTGGCAACCGAAAGCACACGTCGACAAAACTTTTATCGCCCCTTTCCTCTCGGTGTTGAAGCTGTGAGTGTAATTCAGGTGAATCTACAATATATTTCGCTTTCTGTCACGTTGGTAATAACAGTTTGGTTCAACAATTTCTTAGCGAGAGATTTCTTGGCCGACCATTTGCCTCTGAACACCGCATGCGTCTGATTTCTCTGGGACCCGTTTGCTGCCTACCGGTGGGGGCTGAGGCACTGCGCTGCCTCGCCTTCTGCCAACTATGTCTGCTCCACTCCTCACTCTCGACGGGGTCAAATGCTTTAATGCTGAGTGGTGACCCATAAAATCTGTCTACGATTTGTGTTTCACACTCGATAGCGACGGAACCACAAAACCGTTTTCATTTGATAAGTATTTTATTACACTAGTATGCAATACATCAATGTTGCACAGAATTAATTTCATTGTTTCTGATTCAGTGCGCTATAATGAAAGTGTCACATCCTGTTCTGTTTCCTTTCACAGGAGATTCTTCAACTAATTTATTTTTGTCATGGATTCATATGTGTTAGTCAAGGTACAGAGAGTAAATGCAATATACTGTGTTTGGTTTCTTTCTTTGATTCCCTATGGTAAATGTATGCAAAACATTGTGTCAATACCTTTCAGAACCGGCTCTATAGCTACTCAGGCAAATTGCTTGTTTTGAGGTCCATACATTAATTAATGGAGAAGTGAACACTGTTCAAAAGTGATATTTAAAATATTCAATTGGATTTAAGGCGACAAAATTGCCCATATTTGAAGCTACCCAGAGAAAAAATAAGTTGCTAGAGCCGCTGTTAGCAAATGTCCGCAAAGAGTTCCTAATTGCTACTGTGGAAATTTAGCATAGAGGCCCTATAGCAATCAAGAGGTTCATTTCCTTCATACTTATCACCCTGGCATGTGAATCTTAAGTGAAGAACAATATTGAAATTCATATCGTTGATGGTCGATTCGAATTTCTTCAGAGATGCTTGTATTGTGAAGCAGCTTGACAGTCAGTAAGCCGAGATCTATGATCATTAACACAACTTACTGTGTCGAGCTACCAAGAGGACTTGATATGTAAAGGTTTTCTTCAGATTTTGCTACAGAATTTTTTCTGGAAATTCGCAGCTCCATAAAATAAATCAGAAAAAAAATGCTCACACACGCTGGCCACTACTACAGTTAGACGTGACGACTCTGAGCCGTTGCGACACCAGACACTACGATTTCCTCCTTGCGGGATGACTTTCCTAATGTTTCTCGTAGTGTTTTGTATGGCATTGTTGTGTGTTATTGCTTGGTGTTCAAAAGAAAAATATTATGCCTGCTCGCACGAGGTATTAGAGCGAGGTCGCAAGAAGGCTGTGGACACACTGCTGCCAGCACGCCACTCTCATCATGGTATTGGTTGCTCAGCCTCATAATGCATCATGAACGATAATAAAAGTTGGCACTTATGTGAAGAATAGCATTTCTTTAGCCAAAAAATTGAATTTTCTGTCTCAGTGTCTTAGTTTACATGAGGATTATGTAGCACAAGTCATTCAAATGGAAAGGGAATACAAGTGAATTTAGCGAGTCTATTCAATACCATACGCAGTAGTGATTTTGCTGACAGTGATGCCAAATTTTTGTGACGATGTTGCCAATTCTCAGCTGTGCTAGGAACAGCTCTGTAGTGGTATGTGAGGAAGATCATGTGCTCGTATCATGGGAGGATACGGAGAGGAGGCGCAGGGTTTGGTTAATATGCAGCGTTTTCTCCTATCAGTTGTGTCAAACATTCAGGTGTATAATCTTCCATAACGATTACAGTTTTCCACAAAATATATACGAATAAAACACTTACCTTGTTGACTTATGACCACAGCAGTTGAGTCCCATAGTGCTCAGAACCATTTGAACTTACCTTGTTACTTTGTGACAAAAGATAATCTCAGTACAATAAAAAGTCTTTGGAAATCAACTTTGCCCACCTGTCACGAAAAGTTAGATAAACACTTCGCACCTCGAAATCGATTGCATCAATGTGCAGCCTTGTGATCATACAACTAGACTTTCATGAATTGCACGAGAATGTAGAAAAATGTTTGTGCGAATGGAAGCTATAAGAAACACAGTTAACTAATTATTCTGTGCCACGTAATAATCAATTCATTTGAAAATTCATAAGAGAAGAAACAAACAATTATGCCCATTAAGACAGAAACTAAAGTGCAGATGTGGGCACTGTGCAGATCTGCGCTTTTTCATCTTCAGATCTACAGAAATAATGTATACTAATCAGCATATTCATTGCTTTCATAACTGGATCAACACCCGTGAGCCTGATTGTTTCTTTGTATCCTTCCATCCGCTATCTTTGTGTGTTATTGCTTGGTGTTCAAAAGAAAAATATTATGCCTGCTCGCACGAGGTATTAGAACGAGGTCGCAAGAAGGCTAACGAATTATAATCAAAATACACTGAGACATGACTTGTCGTCATGGTGTTAAGTAAACAGAAATAGTTGGGTATTATTGCCTGCATCACCGGCGTCCCGTTGTCATCTTCTCTTACTGAGATTTTCATATAACCCTGAATACAGGACGCCGAGATAAATGTGTATATTATCTGTGACTAAACATCCCACATTCTATTCATCCTGATCCATTCGTTACGTGCATCGGCAACAATGAGTTATAGGAAGGCTGTTGTGAGGTGACGAATAACAATAACAATGGTAGTAATAACAAATCACTAATCAAGGGTGTTAACTGCATTACAGACAATTGTTAACGAGTAACCCAGTAGCCATACATGTCGCTAGTACAACGAGATATTACCTATCAACTATCGTTGCTTTACATCACGAGAAGAACATGGCGTCACCGTGCTGATATTTGAAATACATTTCTGCTTTCTCTGTCTCTCTTTTTATTTTTTGAGGAAAGCATCGAGAGGCGCGAGTAATAAGTAATAATAGCTTCTCGCTGCTGGTGTAACAAACCCACATTTAACGTTCATTTTCTCTAGAATATAGCAGCAATAAGTGCCGGGTTGGAATCCTGGGAAGAAAAAAATTAATGTTTCGTCTCGTCATTTCAGTTAAAACTTCTTGCTACTGCCGAGGAAATCCGATATGTCACAGTTGATTGTGCTTCGATAACAATCCGATTAGGTTCTGGGTTCGAATCCCTGTCCAACACAAAGCTTTACCTCACGGCATTTCACGTAAGTTACTTGAAAATTAGCAATATTTAACGTCTCTCGCAGTTCGTTAACAGGGACAACAGATGCTGGAGGAATTCGCGTCCGTTAAAAATGTTTACGTTATGTAATTTAAAGTTGATGTTTGCTAACTGATACTGCTTAAAATCGAGGTATATCACTCTCTGTTTGCCTAGTCAGGAATGACTTGTTAGTTTCTGTCAGTCGCGAAATCTTTGCTTAGTCTGCATGACTTGGGTTTTAATACATATGCAGATTGAGACGGTACATCTTGTCATTTGAAATTCATACATATTCTCAACTAGCTGTTCGTGAATAACTTAAATTTTTAATGTCATTTTGTGTTAAATAATAAGTACGGCATGTTACTTTGAAGAGGAAATCATGAATATGACGCACTTACTACGTGCATTACCTATCTAATGTAATAATGACAGTGGTAACATTTCAGGTATGTCATTTACGGTATTGTAATAAATGTGAGCTTACGAGCCTTAATGACCGTCTTATCTGTGATAAGGTGTTCCCTGATATTTGTAGTATCGTGGTATTACATCTTGAGTTATTGCGATACAGAGCAGTGTTTTCTAGTGGTGACTTGTCGGAACTATTTTCAATAGTCAAACGACTGTAGCGAGGAGCCATTAGAGGACCTGCTAGACAGCTGCGTTATGCGGGTTGCATGCGAATCGGGCGAAATGCAATTCAGGTCGTTCGGATACTTTTGAGCACGACTGTACGTCCAGTGTGTCTAGTATGCAGACAGATTGGTTGCAGGCCCCAATTGGTCTTCTCCTGAACAACACTGAAGCAGAACCAGCTTTCATCAGAAAACGCAACAGGACTCCATCCTGCCCTCCATTGAGCTCTCGCTTACCACCACTGAAGTCACTAATGGAGATGGTTTTGGGTGAGTGGACTGCCCGCCACAGGACATTCGGGTCGCAGCTGTCCTCAATCTGTAACAGTTCGTTGTGTCACTGTGGTGCCAACTGCTGCTCATTTTGCTGCTGCAGATACACGATGCGCCAGAATCATACGCTGAACAAGATGGTCTTCCCTCTCGGTAGCGCCACG
This sequence comes from Schistocerca piceifrons, assembly GCF_021461385.2. Classification (NCBI taxonomy): domain Eukaryota; kingdom Metazoa; phylum Arthropoda; class Insecta; order Orthoptera; family Acrididae; genus Schistocerca; species Schistocerca piceifrons. Next base: position 256,691,414 of record NC_060139.1, on the reverse strand, counting down.
TGGCCGTCCAGAGAACAGTCTCCTTGCGACCTTACATTCTTACGACCACCGCTGCCAGCAATCATGTCCAGTGGCTACTTTCCTGCAGTACTGTAGAAGGAACAGTCAGCTTCTCGTAGCGCTATTACACAACCTCGTTCAAACACAATGAGGCGTTGATAATGGCGTTTTTGTCGCCTTAAAGGCGTTCTTGACTCACATCTACTCACCACGTCCGATCTCAAAGGTAAGTAACGCTCACGACTGTTTACAGCGTGTATATAAAGCGAACCTGATTTGCATCCTCTCATTGGCGTTACTAACGCCACTCTTATGCGACTGACGCGTAATTTGAATAGAAACACGCCTACCAACTTTGGTTTATGCCACACAACTCCTCCTTTGCATTTCGATTTTTTCCCCGTCAGTGTAGTTAAAAACAGCGTTTTATCGTTTGGGGCTAGTCTAATTGCACGATGGTCATAAAACAAAGGCATTATGCCATTAAATCTTACATGCAGTATAGCTCCTGTAATCCGCCACCTTTGTGATTAGGGTATGGGTCGGAACGCAAAAATGGCCATATTATCAGAAACTACAGTAAATCTCGTATTTACACTTAAAAAATTCTTTGAACTCAAAAATTACTACTGTACACATGTATATTGCTCTCTAGAGCAGTTGTAATTAACAGTATAATAGTTGTTATTATATACTAAAAAAGAGAAATACTGTACAGTATGTATTTACTCTACTGTACTGTACATATGTACAGTACTATAAAAATTGAAAGGTAGTCTATACACTATTAAAAATTAGTTAGTAAGAAAGGCAGTTATCGATTTTTGTGTAGCAGATGAAGTTCTAGACTTAGCTGCAGCATTCCTCCATTTTGTGATGCACAAAATGTATGCAGGTGTTGCAGTTGAGTTCTGCTTGGTGTAGTGAAGGGCAATATCTAATGCATTTTTGGCTCCGTTGTGTGAAATATTATAGGTGGTTCATCATCACCACTGTCCGAGTCCTCCTTCCCAGTTTCTTATTTTTTCCAAAAAGCAGCAATAGTCTGGTTGTCATTGAGCTCTGACTTTGTTACATTGGTTAATCCATGCCTCAATTTGACTGGCAAGGACATTCGATTTTACAATTTCTAGATCTTTAACGTTTCCTGCACATCGTTCTTCTGCTTGTCTTTGATCTGTCACTTTCGGTCATAACTTCAAAAATTTATGCTAAGATATTCGCTGCATGTCAGGTTTCAATAATTCATCCCTTGACTCAGTAATCATATAGATAGTATCTTTGACATTGAGGGGATTTCATAAGTTTCAAGTCTGTTACAACCTTCTTGAGGCTTCACTAAAATTGAGCTGATATACTTTCTGTGATACTGCCTCTTTAACCATTCTATCACTCCCTGACCCATTGGTTGGATACATGGTTGGTTGGTTGATTCAGGGGATGGGATCAAACAGCGAGGTCATCGGTCCCATTGGATACGTGATGTGACATTTGGTGGATGGAAGAGGACTGTTGTATCCCCATTTACTAAATCCTCCTCATATGGCTGTGATGGTGCATTATCCAACAGCAATAGAGCACCAACAGGCAGCTTTTTTGTTCCAATTATTTTTCAACAGGTGGAACAAACTCATCGAGAAACCAGGACTGCAGTCCATACAGGCCAGTTTTTTGTTGCTGTAATAAACTGGCAAGGAACATTAGTTAGTAATGTCCTAGGCTTCTTACATTTGCCTATAACAAACAGGGGAAGCTTGGGTGTACCGTTGGCGATGCTGCAAGGAGCAACAATTCGCCTCTTCCATTTCTGCCATGGTTCATTTGATGCAGTGAGCATTTTGTTTGGCAGCATTTTATAGTTTAGAGCTGTCTCATCTACATTATAGACTTACCAAGGTAACAGTTCATTTTCTCTGACAGTTTCTTGGAACTTCACAGAAAACAGCAGCAGATAGTTTTTCATCAGAAACTGAAACACACTAAACGCCATGACGGGTTTACTATATTGATTGTGTTTTACGAAGTTTTAACAGCGTATCACCTTTGTTTTATGGCCATCATTTGATTACACTGGCACCAAATGATGAAAAGCTGTTTTTAACTATTTCATGTATGAATGTTGTCATTTTAAGGTAGATTTTAGGAATGTGTGAAGCCATAATGGCATCAACACTAATCAACGATGTTTTATGATCTGAAGATAGCAAGATTGTTATCCTAAACTAGTAATCCATCCATGTGCAATTTTAACTTCTAAGGTTATCAATCCCTAACATAAATTAAAAAGAATTCGAATTTATTAATGTAGTATTCAGGTAGGGCGCAATTGACCTGTTAATGTAGTATGTGGAGTAAGTGTAGTGAATATTTGTTTTTGTGCATGAAGCTTCTATCAACTCAGTTTAACTCTTTTATCTTTGGTGACCAAATAGCTGAGACACACACCTTAAGTTTCTGCCATAACCTTTGGAAGACTGTGCTTGTTCACATTTGTCACTGTCACATGTAGATGACTACACTAGTTACCTGAGGTACAGATGCAGTGTGTGTGATGGTGTGCAGCAAAAAATCAGGTCAAGTCCTCCAGTCAATCAGTACATTATCAGACAACCTTTCTTTACATTTTAAATAACAAGCGGTATCATGTTCTTTAATAATCTGATCACGTTTGCAGTACCAGTAAAGACTAAAATGACTGATAGACGTGGTTTATTTTGAAAACAGTTGTGTTGTTTGTGATTAAAGGCATTAATGTAAGGAATGTGTAATTTAACTGTTGTTACCAGAAGCCAATGCCTCGGTTGACAGTTTCCCCTAGGTAGTGGTAAGACATATCCAGTGTGGTCATTGTAGCTATGGTCAGATGGGCTTTTGATGCACATTTAATGTGCTCAGGCTGGTGTGAACATGTTCAGAGAGGCATCTGTTCCCGATGTGTGGGGCAAGATGGATACTGGGGGGAGGTGAGCCATTCAATTCTCCAAAAGTATGAAGGCCAGGGATGTGGCATACCTTCCATGCAAACCAGACCCCTGCTAATGCCTCTCTTTGTACTAGTGCATACGTGTGCTGAACATGTCAAGGTCAGTGCTCCCCCACCATTCTGTCTGTCAACAACAGGGCCCTAACCTACATTCACCACCAACTGGCACAAGCCCAAATCAAAACATAACCTCTCTGCCTCCTTTGTGTAATAGCAAATGTAAGAGATACATGTGGAGTGTAGTTCATTCCAGAGACGATTGGTATGTAGGAAACTCTCACCTGGTTGAGTTTTGAGCCTGCTTGACCAGAGTCTTACAGGAAGTAGATATAACACTGTTTCCATAACAGATTCAAGAGATTACAGCTATCGTCCTTTCCTTCAAAATATACAGTGACAATACAGAAATTACAGCATAGGAATCACACAGCCAACAGTTGTAAATGACTGTTTGGTACACTGAACCAGGTTTTGACATCTCCAAGAAGTCTTCTTCAAAATGAAATTTTAAGAAACCATTAAATTACAATGCAAGAATGCAATGGTCAAAGTTTTGAGCACAGATGTTCAAGTCAAAAATTAAAATTACACACATTCAAGCCTTTAGCACGTACACCTTGCTAGGAACAACATCAGACCCAAATGCTTCAACATGTTTAATTTTAATTTTTAACTTCAGCGTATCTGCTCAAAACTTTGACTACTGCTTTCTCGCAATGTATTATTAAGGTTTCTTAAAATTTCATGCTGATGAAGATATCCTTAGAGGTGTCGAAACCTAGGTCAATGTACCAATCAGTTATTTGCAACCAGTTGGCTGTGTGATTCCTATGCTGAAACTTACATATGGTTGCTGAGAGACAGCCATGTTTAAAACTGTAATACAGAAATTAGTGAGAATTATAAACTGGAGGAACAAATGGGTGCAATATAGAACCTATACATAAAAAATAATTAAAAATGGCTTGTCCCTGGAGTATCACTCTTTGATTGGCCAAGGGTCAAGCGTGGTCCTCTGATTTGGAGCAGAGTGGACCAGAGACTCAGACGACTGCAACTGTATCAGATGCGAATTTATTGATCTCTGGTATTGAGTGGAGAGTTGTAGGGTTTCCCTTAATAATTCAGATGTGCACTACATACAGGAAGTAGCTACTAAGGTAGTGGCATACACATCATATACAGGGTTTTTTTTAGGTTAAAGACACCCCTCCTTGGAATCAGAGACAAAATGCCTTCCAAAACTAAAGTTACATCACCCACAATGATCTCAGAGAATACTCATCCTCACAGACCGAATACAGAAAAGGTTAATATGACGCAAACTGAAGGAACATCCAAGGAAAGATCCCAGAATTATTATCGCTTATTGTAAGTTATAATGTCCAGAGAGTATTAGGAACAGAAAGTTTGTTGAGACTGGAAGTGAATAGCAACTAAAACCTAAGTTTAGACTGGTATGTTTATAATAAGGATAGTCAAACAATGGAAACTCCAAGTTGAAATATCAATATTAGAGAAAGAATAGATTGCTACTCACTGTAAAGATGACCTGTTGAGTTGCAGACGTGCACAACAAAAAGACTGTTACATATTATAGCTTTCAGTCAAAGCCTTCTTCAACAAAAAAAACACACACACATTCACACCTCTCGCATATATGACTGTTAGCATCAGCAGCTCCAATTGGAATCTGGAGATTTCAAGTGAGTATTTAAAGAGCTCGGAGCTGCCAGTGGTGGTGGTCAGTGTGCATGAGGTGGGCTTGCTTATGTGAACGTGTTTCCCTTGTTGGAGAAGATTTTGGTCAAAAGCTATAATGTGTAACTTTTTTTGTTGTGCCTATCTACAACTCAATGGGTCATCTTTACAGTGAGTAGCAATTGTCTTTTTCTTAATATTGTTGATTATCATATGGTTAAGTTAAGTCACCAATGATGGTGGCGTATTTATTGCAGTAAAGAAGTTGATAATATATAGCGAGATTATCATGGATTCTGAATGTGAATTAATCTGAGTGGGGGTAAACATCAAAGGTCAGTCAAAAACAGTAACTGCATGCTTTTATACATCACCAGGCTCAGGAACTGTAGTGGCACAGTGATTCAGAGAGAACTTGCAGAACATTATTAATGCAGAACATTATAAATAATTTTCCTGTTCATGCCATTGTAACAAGGGGTGACTTCAACTTGCTAGGGAGAGATTGAGAGAATCATGCCATCAAAACTGGTGCCAGAGACAGATATTACTGTAACATCCACAGTAATGTCTTGTCCAAAAATTACTTTGAGCAGTTGATTAGAGAACTAACTTGTGACAGTAATGTCATAGAGGTCCTACAAACAAAAAGACCTGAATTTATCAAATCAGTTAATGCAGATGAAGGTACCAGTGATCATAAGGCTGTGATAGCGGCTATAACCACGTGTTTCATAAGGAATGTTAAGAGAGGTAGGAAAATATTTTTGTTTAATGCAAATTGCAGAGTATATGAAAGGTCGGCATCAAATATTCATTGATGAGGACCAAGGTGTGTAGCACAACTGGAAAAATTCATAAGCAGCATTCAGTATACCTTGGACAAATATGTTCCAAGCCAGGTCTTAAGGGATGGGGAAGATCGCCGTGGTTTAATAGACATATTAGAAAACTGCTATGTAAACAAAGAGAGCTTCACTGCAGATTCAACAGAATTCAAAACCTAGTTGACAAACAAAAGCTGAAGGAAGTGAAAATGGGCATAAGGAGATCAATGAGAGAAGTGTTCAATGGCTTTGAGAGTAAAATTTTGTCAAGCCGTCTGAGCAAAAACCTTAAGATGTAACAATATTATGAGAAGGAAAGTTGCGGCTCACCATACAGTGGAGATGCTGAGTCGCAGATTGGCACAACAAAGACTCACAATTATAGCTTTTGGCCATTAAGGCCTTTGTTAACAATACACACACACACACACACACACACACACACACACACACACTGCAGTTGTGTGTGTGAGCTGCGTTTGTGTGGCTTCAGTTGTCTGAGACTGCAGTCTGTGTGTGTCTACTGTTGACGAAGGCCTTAATGGCCAAAAGCTATAATTGTGGGTGTTTTTTTGTGCCTATCTGCGACTCAGCATCTCCACTATATGGTGAGTAGCAACTTTCCTTCTCATAATACTGTTACATTCAATCCTGGATTTTCCATTGTTTGAAAACCCTAAGTTGTTTTGATCTTACATAAAATAAGTAAGCACTTTGAAATCCTCTATTCATTCACTCAATGACAATACTGCCACTGAACCTGATGAAATCCTCTATTCATTCACTCAATGACAATACTGCCACTGAAGTTGATAACAACAGAGAGAAGGCTGAAATATTTAGTTCAGGCTTCCGAAATTATTTGACTGTGAAAGATCATAACACAGTGCTTTTCAATCATTGTATGAATGCCAAAATTGTAGCTATTGAGATAACTGGTTGTGGAATAGTTAAGCAACTACAACTGCTTAGCAGTAGAAAGGCATCAGGACCAGATAAGATACTTGTAAGATCCCACAAAGATTACACAAAAAAAACTCGTTTCCCTTTTAAAAGCAGTTTAACATAGGTTGTTGGAGTAATGAAGGGTACCTAGTGACTGGTACAAAAGCACAGATCATTCCCATTTTCAAGAAGGTTCATAGGGCAGATGCACATAATTATACACCTGTATTACTGATGTCAATCTGTTGTAGAATTATGGAATATGTTTTATGTTAAAGAATAATGACTTTTTTGGAGAACGAAAATCTCCTCTATCACAATCAACAAGCATTCTGCAAATAGAGATCTCATAAAACTCAGGTTGCTTTGTTCCTCTGTGAGATCCACAGCACTGTAGACAATGGCGCTCATGTTGATGCCATGTTCCTTGACTTCACGAAGTCATCTGACACCATCCCACATTGCCTTTTAGTGAAAAACATATGAGCTTACCCTGTTTTGGAGCAGGTTTGTAACTGGATTCAAGACTTCCTTACAGACAGAACTCAACATGTCGCTCTCAAGATAACGAACTTGACAGATGTAAAGTGTGACAGGACTGTTACTGTTCATACTACATATAAATGGTCTAGTTGAAAGTGTCGGAAGCTCTATAACACTGTCTGCAGATTATACAGCTGTGTATAAGAAAGTAGCAACGCCAGAAGACAGTATCAATTTGTAGAATGACCTGCAGAGGATTGATAATTGGTACAGGTTCTGGCAGTTGACCCTGAATATAAATAAATGAAACATATTGCGCATATATGGGAAAAAGAGCCCTATTGTACAAATACACTATTGACGACAAACTGCTGGAAAACAGCATCTACCATAAAATATCCACAAGTAACTGTCTGGAGTGATCTTAAGTGGAAAGACCACATAAAATAAATACTAGGAACAGCAGATACCAGACAGAGATTCATAGGACGAACCTGAAGGAAGTAAGACTTGTCCACGAAGGTAGTGGCTTTGATGGTGCTTGTTGACTGATTCTTGAGTACTGTTCATTCACCCAGGATCCTTACCCAGTAGCACTAATAGAAGGGATAGAGAAAATTCAATAAAGAGAGGCGTGTTTCATTACGGGATCATTTAGCCAGCACGAGAACATTACAAGGATGCTCAACAAACTCCACATGCTACAAGAGCGCCATTGTACGTCATGAAGAAGTTTACTACTGAAATTTCAAGAACACTTTCTGGGAAAAATTGGGGCACTTATTACTTCCTCCTGCATACATATCACGAGATGACCATAACAAAATTTGAGGCATTAAGAGCTAACACAGATGTTTACTGACAATCATCCTTCCCACGTGCCATTCAGAAGTGGAACAAGAAGTACCCTCTGCCATACACCTTTAGATGGGCTGCAGAGTATGATGTAGATTATATGAATTACATACCAGGAAAATCAAATACCAGACTGACATTCATATGAAGGACCTGAAGAAAATGTAACTCATTCGCGAAGGAAGTGGCTTTTAAGGTGCATGTTTGACCAATTCTTGAGTATTGTTCATCCAGAACAGTTAGTCATCTTACTAAAGTGTTCCCAAATTCTGCTTTTGTCTATTACGTGCAACACTGATGGTGGGACTTTTATTTAAATTGATAAGGATGTTGTAAATAAGAGCAGGAAAGCTGTTTCGAAAATCTTGTTGAGATACAATGGGCACCAATTTTGGCCATTAGATGGAATGATACCAAAATTCCCTACAGCCTGGTGCAAAGGGTACAACACACAATACACATACTGCTTTTGACACTATATGGTCATGTTTTGCAGAAGTGTGTGATGTGCTTGCCCTTGGCTTGGGCAAAGTGAGTCTGAGACGGTTCCTTGAGATCACCATTGTTTGATTCGGTATGCAGAAGCAATGAAGCCACTAGTGTCTGACAAAAGTGCAGCTGTGCAGTTGTTCTCGGTCTGCCTCCACAGACGCAACGACCGCAATTATGTGAGCACCATTTCAACATTACTTCCACTGGTTGCACACTCCCATCCTTTCCACTCTGGTCGGACTCTAAAAATAAAGCAATCCTACGGGAGACTAGCTGTAGCAGAGTAGTATTCTGTTTCTACATTTTCTGTAAAATGTGAAAATGTGCATTGTGTGTGTGTGTGTGTGTGTGTGTGTGTGTGTGTGTGTGTGTGTGGAGGGGGGGGGGGGGGGCACAGAGCTCACTCCAATGTATTGTTCCATTTAATTTGCATTCATCATCTCCAGGTCAGCAGACATCTCGAGGGAGAAACAGACAAGCTGGCGTGGATAGCACAGCAGGATAATGTGGAAACCTGCCACGAAGGATGCACATGACATGTAGGGCGAGCAGACCCACTGGCGAAGATGTATACTGGCAGGCAGCCAGGTGGGCCAGTGCTGAATTGAAGTTCATCCACTGCAGACCTCACAAAGCGTATCATGCCATGTGGTGTGCAGAGTGCCTAGCCAATTGCCATTAGCTGTCCACGCCAGCCGCGCACCGAATCCTTACCGTGCTTGTCTCCACGTGGGTTCAGACATCTCTGCTTCCTGTAGAAAGACTCACATGGAGAGTTCATTTACCTCTCACAGTGTTCTGCTCCCTCGCTATTAACGAGCCACCATCGGCCTGCGATGTATCCATGCCGACTATGTAGCAAAGAGGTGTTGTCACACTTGTGCAGGTCCTGAAGCCATTGCTAGGTGCTAACTTAATCATATTAAACATGGTTTGACTATTTTCTCACTGGTAAATGCATTAATTTATTCCATTTACTTTTTTCCTCTGACAAACATAACTTTTATTAGGTTGAATAATGCTGGCAGGAAGGAGATACCTTGTTGTTGTTGTTGTTGTTGTGGTCTTCAGTCCTGAGACTGGTTTGATGCAGCTCTCCATGCTACTCTATCCTGTGCAAGCTTTTTCATCTCCCAGTACCTACTGCAACCTACATCCTTCTGAATCTGCTTAGTGTATTCATCTCTTGGTCTCCCTCTACGATTTTTACCCTCCACGCTGCCCTCCAATACTAAATTGGTGATCCCTTCATGCCTCAGAACATGTCCTACCAACCGATCCCTTCTTCTGGTCAAGTTGTGCCACAAACTTCTCTTCTCCCCAATCCTATTCAATACTTCCTCATTAGTTATGTGATCTACCCATCTAATCTTCAGCATTCTTCTGTAGCACCACATTTCGAAAGCTTCTATTCTCTTCTTGTCCAAACTATTTATCGTCCATGTTTCACTTCCATACATGGCTACACTCCATACGAATACTTTCAGAAATGACTTCCTGACACTTAAATCTATACTCGATGTTAACAAATTTCTCTTCTTCAGAAACGCTTTCCTTGCCATTGCCAGCCTACATTTCATATCCTCTCTACTTCGACCATCATCAGTTATTTTGCTCCCCAAATAGCAAAACTCCTTTACTACTTTAATTGCCTCATTTCCTAATCTAATTCCCTCAGCATCACCCGACTTAATTAGACTACATTCCATTATCCTTGTTTTGCTTTTGTTGATGTTCATCTTATATCCTCCTTTCAAGACACTGTCCATTCCATTCAACTGCTCTTCCAAGTCCTTTGCTGTCTCTGACAGAATTACAATGTCATCGGCGAACCTCAAAGTTTTTATTTCTTCTCCATGAATTTTAATACCTACTCCGAATTTTTCTTTTGTTTCCTTTACTGCTTGCTCAATATACAGATTGAATAACATCGGGGAGAGGCTACAACCCTGTCTTACTCCCTTCCCAACCACTGCTTCCCTTTCATGTCCCTCGACTCTTATAACTGCCATCTGGTTTCTGTACAAATTGTAAATAGCCTTTCGCTCCCTGTATTTTACCCCTGCCACCTTCAGAATTTGAAAGAGAGTATTCCAGTCAACATTGTCAAAAGCTTTCTCTAAGTCTACAAATGCTAGAAACGTAGGTTTGCCTTTCCTTAATCTTTCTTCTAAGATAAGTCGTAAGGTCAGTATTGCCTCACGTGTTCCAGTGTTTCTACGGAATCCAAACTGATCTTCCCCGAGGTTGGCTTCTGCTAGTTTTTCCATTCGTCTGTAAAGAATTCGTGTTAGTATTTTGCAGCTGTGACTTATTAAGCTGATAGTTCGGTAATTTTCACATCTGTCAACACCTGCTTTCTTTGGGATTGGAATTATTATATTCTTCTTGAAGTCTGAGGGTATTTCGCCTGTTTCATACATCTTGCTCACCAGATGGTAGAGTTTTGTCAGGACTGGCTCTCCCACGGCCGTCAGTAGTTCCAATGGAATATTGTCTACTCCGGGGGCCTTGTTTCGACTCAGGTCTTTCAGTGCTCTGTCAAACTCTTCACGCAGTATGGTATCTCCCATTTCATCTTCATCTACATCCTCTTCCATTTCCATAATATTGTCCTCAAGTGCATCGCCCTTGTATAGACCCTCTATATACTCCTTCCACCTTTCTGCTTTCCCTTCTTTGCTTAGAACTGGGTTTCCATCTGAGCTCTTGATATTCATACCAGTCGTTCTCTTATCTCCAAAGGTCTCTTTAATTTTCCTTTAGGCGGTATCTATCTTACCCCTAGTGAGATAGGCCTCTACATCCTTACATTTGTCCTCTAGCCATTCCTGCTTAGCCATTTTGCACTTCCTGTCGATCTCATTTTTGAGACGTTTGTATTCCTTTTTGCCTGTTTCACTTACTGCATTTTTATATTTTCTCCTTTCATCAATTAAATTCAATATTTCTTCTGTTACCCAAGGATTTCTACTAGCCCTAGTCTTTTTACCTACTTGATCCTCTGCTGCCTTCACTACTTCATCCCTCTCAAAGCTACCCATTCTTCTTCTACTGTATTTATTTCCCCCATTCCTGTCAATTGCTCCCTTATGCTCTCCCTTATCTCTTGCAAAACACAGTCAATTCTCTATCAGAAAAATTACAGGAACAAACTTTTCCAGAAAGTAGGCAAAGAAGTTCAAATCGATTGTGCATGGAATAAATTATATAAGCAACCTTGTTGAGTGTGAATTAATTTCACATGCACAGCAACACCTCCTGGAAAGACTCTCCCCACCAACACCCAGCTACCACCACCCAAACCTTAACACTGTCTTTAGATCATCTTTGCTTTAAACAGTGTTTCTATACAGGGTGTCCCAGCTATCTTGTCCACCCAAAATATCTCTGGAACAATAACAGCTATTGGAAAACGACTTTCACCGGTATCAACGTAGGGCTGGGGCCCATGAATGTAAATATTTGGAAACATTCTAAAACAAAAGCATATGTGTTTTTTAACACAAACTTATGTTTTTTTAAATGGACCTCCTATATTTTTTCTTCAGCAATCCATAGCATGACAAAGCACATACACAATGGTGTTGATTGCATCGCAGTATTCCCATTACATCCCGAGATATTAAGACGCGAAGTTGACGCTTGAAACACCCGACATGCGCTGCTAGCGCACGCCCTGAGGCTCAGGCGTGAACCCCATGCTGCCCGTAATCGTGACGTGATTGACATGCGTAATCACACTTCCATACTTATCAAGAGGTCCGAAATGAATAATACAGTCAGCTGCCGTCCTGCATTAACGTCGCACATTCCAGCAGGTATTTATCCCATAGGCTAGGGGTGATGCGGTTCTGTAACATATCTGTGTACCGCAACGTTAGTCACAAAGTTAACTTCGCTCATCGTTAATCCGTTACTAAAAAGATAATGCCGTTCAACGTTAAAACTTTACTTTACTGTAGATCTAGCACAAGTGACAGTTAATCATTCACTCATAATAGTAAAATTCATGTTGATGGTTTTAGTGAAACGAGCAAGTGGACTAAAAGTTTTACCGTTGTTTAGGTAAAAATGTTTTGATTTGGGAAGTTCAGGTAGGACATAGAAGATGAATGTAAACATGTTTAACCAATTAGTTTTATCATCACATAATTATCAATGTTATGTTTATCTAATGCGCTAAATGACAAATTGCTGCAAAGAAATGTTTCTTAACGTCACTGGGTAAAATGGCCCTTTGTAGAAACTTCCACTGTGATACCAGCACTACATACTAAACATAGCGTTCACATCTCATGCTCAAAGTGATGCCCATTGGCTTGCATACGTAGGGTCACTCTGCGGATGAAGGATGCCCTGCTTTGTGCTACTGTTTCCTCTTTGATGGCTGTACTAGCATCAATAACGCGTTGCTTCATGTCCTCTGGTGTTGTTGATTCATGTTGGTAAACAGCATCCTTCACTGCTCCCCAAAGAAAATAATCCAGCGGTGTAAGGTCCGGAGATCGGGCAGGCCACCTAACTGGGCCACCTCGTCCAATCCACCTTCCAGGGAACTTACGGTTCAGAAGTCGTCGTGCTCGTAAGGCGTTATATGTAGGGCATCCATCATGCTGGTACCACATGACCATTCTCTGGTTCAGAGGTACGGCGTCCAAGAGAACAGGAAGATTGTGTCGTACAAATCTGGAGTACTGTTTGCCATTTTGGATGCCATTTATAAAGAAAGGTTCGATAATGGTATCTCCAATAATCCCACACCAAACATTAACTTTCCACGGACGTTGATGCTCTACCTGACGGAGTCATTTTGGATTGTCTGCGGACCAATAATGCATGTTCCTCATATTGACAATTCCTTTGTTGGAGAATGATGCCTCGTCGGTAAAGAGAACATCTGCAAAAAAAATTTGGATTAGTCAGAAGTTTTTGCTGAGCCCACCGACAAAATGTTACCCTATTGCGGAAGTCATTTCCATGAAGATCCTGGTGTAAATGAACATGGTAAGGATGAAATTTATGACGTTTTAAGAATACGCTGTGCACTTGATTTCGACACACCAACTTCACGTTCAATTTGACATGTGCTGATTTGAGGATTCACAGCTATGGTAGCGAGCACAGCAACTTCAGCACGTTCATCTGTGCGTGTTCTAGGACAATGTCGAGGTCTTGGATTTAAGCTTCCCGTTTCACGTAGACGAGATGTGAGACAAACATCCGGCGCGAAGGTGATGGCTTGTCAGGGAATCGTCTTCTGTACAGTCGTTCGGCCTGAACAGCATTTCGTCCACCTACAACAGGGTACAGTACAGGTATGTAGAGTAGGGTACAAAACAGACATATTAACTTAATAATCATAATGTTCGCTAACAGTACTATCAACAAACAAGCAATCTCATAACGTATTTCCCATCAACGTACATTCTCCATAGATCAGCAGCATTTATACCATATCTTCATGTGTGTACATTATACTGTACAGTATAAGTTCCACAACACAACGTTTATTCACAAGGTGTACTACCTCCGTGCCGTCACTAGATTACTCTGATGCACGACTACACTGGCAAGCGGTGTACTGCACGCCAAAGCAACAACAAATGGGATGCTCAGAGGGTGGTGGAGTACAGGAGTTTGCATGGGTCGCAAATCATAAACAAGGCGAAGTGGTAACTGTGGCAGTAGTGGGAACTACCTTGGACACTTTGACTAGGTAGAGCCAGGCCCTGCGCGACAGGCACAATGGGTCATATAATGCATTAGATAAAGCTTATTTTGGGTGTGCAGGATAAATAAGACAACCTGACGGGCGTACACTGACCGGTACTGGTTCATGTGTACGTAGACACGTAAAACGTGCAAGAGGGAAACCATTATGTGCTGATGGCAGCAGACCATATTATTCGTTTCAGACCTCTTGATAAGTATGGAGGTGTGATTACACATGTCAATCACATTGTGACTACGGGCAGCATGGGGTTCACGCCTGAGCCTCAGGACATGCGCTAGCAGCGCATGTCGGGTGTTAATGAGTCAACTTCGCGTCTTAATATCTCGGGATGTAATGGGGAATATTGTGATGCAATCAACGCCATTGTGTGTGTGCTTTGTCATGCTATGGATTGCTGAACAAAAAATATAGGTGGTTCATTTAAAAAAACATAAGTTTGTGTTAAAAAACACATATGCTTTCGTTTTAGAATGTTTCCAAATATGTACATTCATGGGCCCCAGCCCTACGCTGATACTGGTGAAAGTCGTTTTCCAATAGCTGTTATTGTTCCAGAGATATTTTGGGTGGACAAGATAGCTGGGACACCCTGTACATTCCTACCATATATCAGCCTCCCTTTGCTTAAGCACTGATACTGAATATCAAGAGTTCTCCCAACTTGTGTACGCTTCTTATTCTGTTGCAATTAAGTGTTCTACAAATGGACAATGAAACACATTATGAAATGCTGTATTACCAATTATTTCTTCAAATTGGTTTTAAGTGGAAACTGGGCACCACACTTTCTTTTGTTTCTATTCAGAATGGAGAGTTTGGCTCTTTTGAAGGTCAAATTTGACACACTCATATAGTTACTTGACACTCCCATATAGTTACAGAAATCAAGAAAGATCAATACCCAGCAACTTAACTGTATTTACAGCCTCTCTGAATCATAACTTTTTTAAATATTTAAGCATATCACCATATGGCTACGACGATCAACCCTTCCAGTTACTTTTCCTTTCACCTCTGATTCAGATCATTGAAAGTTAAAATCAATCAGTACATACAATTTTTGTGGAATTATAATTACCAACTAAATTAGACTTCATCAGAACTTCTCCATAAATATCACTACCTGTGCATGTGGCAGTGGTTCTTCAGTATGAAAACTTGATGAAAGATTATTAAAACAAGGTCACTCTGACTGTAAGAAAGCTACAGTCTAAGCAAATTAATAGGAGAATTCAATAGTAGAGTGTAGTATTGCAAATCTGAGTGTTAGTTATTTATAGACTCAAATATAAATGTAGTTCCAGTAATTATTTTATTTGTACAGTCTACATCGTATGTGATCTCACAGTTTTCAGTAATTCTTCCCAGCAAAGTCATGCAATAAGTGGTCAAAGAATGCTGTTGTAATACTGAAAATATATATTATTTTTGCTTCATGACTGTGCAAGATGAACTAGGCTCTTGTTAACCATTCAATAGATCACATTATTTTACAACCACTATTGTGGAAGAACAGAAATCGGTATAAACTATATTCTTTCAATTTCATTTTATCTACAGTGCTCAAAATATTATACTAGAACTAAATTATCATAAAATTTTCTTGCAATTCCATCTACATTTAACAAAAATTATGCACATTCACAGACACTCTCGACAAAAAAACTGGAACTTTATCAAATGGAAATAATTTGGGGAAAAATGAAACAGTTCACTGTGTTTCTCATATGAAAAATTAAAAGTAGTACATATACATATTCTTTACTATTATTAAGCAATCAGAAACAACACACCTTTTCTGACGGCAGAAGTAGCATTTATCATCAACGCAAATTTTCCTTTCGGAAGTCAACCACACACAATTATATTTATAACATAAGCTTTATAGGAACATAATGAAAATAGATACAACAGAAGATGTCTTTTTAATAATCTGAAGAATCTCTCAAGGATTCACTGAAATTCCAGTACCACCCTATAGCCACAGTGAAATTCAGTTACATGATTTTAACATCAATATTAGTCTGATAAACTGAAATCTCAAACATGTCTTCAAATGTCACAATACATAAATGTTTTAGCTCCTTAAATTAACACTCATAGAAAAAACTGTTCTTTACACACAGTTCTCAGAACAAATTACCTCAGAAATTAATAACTTAAGGAAAAAATATCAAAACATTATATTTCACCTTATAACTTCCATTACCTTAAAATGGAGCATGGGTGGATGAATGTCACAGTTACGGCCACTGTTACAATATTGTCTACACTTCTGACAACAAGAATTCATCAATCTTGAATGTTACACACAATCACACACCTTATTATTTGTGGGCATGTGTTCGATGGATGAGCATCCCACAATTCGACGTGAAAATTCTACCACAAACATCACATGGTGTCTTATCATACACCCATACGCGCCGCTTGTTGAGAACCATTTTCTTCCCTCGACCTCTGTTGTATCCACTTACACCCCGACCTCTGCCATATCGATTTACCCCCCGACCCCTGCTATATCCACTTACACCCCTACCTCTGCTATATCCACTCATACCTCGACCTCTGCCATATCCACTCATACCTCGACCTCTGCCGACACTTCCTGTTGGATGTCGTTTTGGTAACTCTTTCTTATCCTCTTGGGGAATTCTGGTGCCCTGTAAAATGGAAAGCGATTGACAATAGTATTACAGAACTGAAACATTATTTGTATGTGTTACATTAGCTAATGCGAGCAATATAAACCAGGGATCATCATGGCTACAAAGACACATTAACGTTCCACTGATATAACAATAAGAATGTGCATAAATAAAAGCAATTTCATAAGTCAATAATTGTCAGTTAAAGAGCTGGTACATTTTGCTACACAATGTCAGATGCAGTGAGTTTGGCTCCTGCTAATACTTTTTTTGAAAGTTTCAAGCAGACATTTTCTGTTGGCAGCTACTTGAAACCATCAACTTGATATGCAACTAAGAAAAGGGAGGGAAAAAAAGAAGGTTTTTTAGTTGAAGAATTGGGCATATGTGGAGATGAAAACCAAATCAGAGAAATTTCATGAATACTCTACACAGACACTGAAGAGAGTGTTTAAATATAGTCTAAAAGACACATGCTGCCAGCCAGTTCAACACACCAAGATCAAATCTATAAAATTGCATCCTAAAATAGAACAGGATCAAAATACCATGAAGGAACACATTTCACCATGACTCTTACAGAGTTTTTGTTTTCCAAAACTAGTCAATTTCGGTACTTGCCTTACGTTACTTCTCTGTTTTAGCTGTTCCTACAATGTAGGCAAATTGTAATTTATTTACTTACATTAAAAATTCTCATCTTAATAACAATGTAGAAAGATACTTACCGTAAAGATAATATGCTAAGTTGCAGACAGGAACATTTAAAAGACATTTACTTAAAACCTTTCAACCACAGCCTTCATTGGAGAGAGACAAACATACACCATTCATTCACACAAGCAAGCTTACTTTACACACACATGACTGATGATTCCAGCAGCTCGGGCCAGAATGCAGCTATCAAATAGGGTGGTAGCAGCAATCTAGAGTGGGTGGGGAGGGGGAAGGGGAAAGGATAGCAGTGTACAGGTGATGGCAGATAGGAGTGCTGTCTGACAGAGCATGCAGGGACCAGAATGCCAACAGGTGCAGTGCCACGAGGCTGTGGGGAAAGGAGGTGGAGAAAATGTAGCGAAAAAGAAAAGGGGGGGGGGGGGGGGGGGAGATGGGCAGGTACATTGGCAGAGGGTGGCAAACTAAGATTGTAGGAGATGGGAATGCAGAGCACATGATAGGATGGAGGGGGGGGGGGGGGGTGGAATCTGTTGGGTGGAAAATGTGGAGACACTGTGTTACTGTAGGTTGACACCAGGATAATCACAGGAACAGAGAATGTGTTCTAAAGATAACTCCCATCTGCACAGTTCACAAAAACTGGTAGTGGAAGGGAGGATGCAGATGACTCAGGTAGTGAAGCAGATCAACAGCTGGTGAATGTCATACCAATAGCAAAATCTGTGCAATGACTGCAGCAAAGCTGGTAAATGTCATGGCTGCTTTCACATCTGGCCCGGCTCCTAATGTGGTAGGACAAACCTACCTGCCACAGGACTGGAATAGAAAGCACTGGTGGGTGGACAGGGCAGGTCTTGTACCTGGGTCTTCCACAGGGATACGATCCTTGTGGCTAGGGGTTGGGGTTGAGGTTGGGAGTAGTGTAGGGATGGATCGGGATGTTAAGGAGGTTGGGTGGACAACTGAACACCACTTTAGGAGGAGTGGAAAGGGTCTTGGATAGGATGTCCATCATTTCAGGGCATGATGTTAGGTAATGAAAGCCCTGGCAAAGGATGTGGTTCAGTTGTTCCGTTCCAGCATGGTACTGGGTGACGAAGGAGGCACTCCTTCAAGGCTGGAACTTTTCTAAACTGTGCAGATGGGAGTTATCCTTGCAACACACTCTCTACTCCCTTAAGTATCCTGGCCTCAACCTATGATAACATACTGTCCCTACACCCTCCACCCAACAGTTTCCACCCCCCTTCTGCACTATCACTTCCTCCCCATTCCTGTCTCCTACATTCTGTTTGCCACGCTCTGCAAATGCACACGCCTATCTTTCCCTACTCCTCTCCTTTTTCAATCACTTTTTCCCCATCTTTCTGCCCCACAACCTGATGCCGTGCCTGCTGGTATTCTAGTCCTCTTACACTACACCAGACAGTGCTCTTTTCTCCTTCCACCCATACACTCCCCCCCCCCCTCCTCCTTCCCCTTTCCACGTCCCCTCTACACTGCTGCTATCATTCCATGTGATCGTTGCATTCTGGCCCAAGCTGCTGCAGTTGGCAGTCATGTGTGCATGAGTGTGTTCGCTTGTGTGAATGAATGGTGTGCGTTTCTCTTTTTCCGACAAATGCTGAGACCGGAATCTTATGTGTAAGTGTCTTTTAATGGCACCTGTCTGCAACTTAGCATGTGATCTTTATGGTACATATCAATTATCTTTCCCTAAATTGTTGCTATTTCTACCTGGAGTTTCCACTGTTTGATTCTCTCTGTGTAAATAGCTTTGTATGTAGACTGTGTGTCATTTCTCTTGCATTATGACATATGCATTCCACATCATTACAAAGTGCCGTATTCATGATCTATGGCACAAGTATTAATCTAATCTACAGGGCTATTACAAATGATTGAAGCGATTTCATAAATTCACTGTAGCTCCATTCATTGACATATGCTCATGACACACTACAGATACGTAGAAAAACTCAAAGTTTTGTTCGGCTGAAGCCGCACTTTAGGTTTCTGCCGCCAGAGCGCTCGAGAGCGCAGTGAGACAAAATGGCGACAGGAGACGAGAAAGCGTATGTCGTGCTTGAAATGCACTCACATCAGTCAGTCATAACAGTGCAACGACACTTCAGGAAGAAGTTCAACAAAGATCCACCAACTGCAAACTCCATTCGCCGATGGTATGCACAGTTTAAAGCTTCTGGATGCCTCTGTAAGGAGAAAACAGCTGGTCGGCCTGCAGTGAGCGAAGAAACGGTTGAACGCGTGCGGGCAAGTTTCACGCGTAGCCCGCGGAAGTCGACGAATAAAGCAAGCAGGGAGCTAAACGTACCACAGGATGGTGCTCCACCGCACTTCCATCATGATGTTCGGCATTTCTTAAACAGGAGATTGGAAAACCGATGGATCGGTCGTGGTGGAGATCATGATCAACAATTCATGTCATGGCCTCCACACTCTCCCGACTTAACACCATGCGATTTCTTTCTGTGGGGTTATGTGAAAGATTCAGTGTTTAAACCTCCTCTACCAAGAAATGTGCCAGAACTGCGAGCTCACATCAGCGATGCTTTCGAACTCATTGATGGGGACATGCTGCGCCGAGTGTGGGAGGAACTTGATTATCGGCTTGATGTCTGCCGAATCACTAAAGGGGCACGTATCGAACATTTGTGAATGCCTAAAAAAACTTTTTGAGTTTTTGTATGTGTGTGCAAAGCATTGTGAAAATATCTCAAATAATAAAGTTATTGTAGAGCTGCGAAATCGCTTCAATCATTTGTAATTACCCTGTATGTATAGGCACCAGTATGGTAGATGTGCTTATGCACACATATTATCTCAGATGTGAGATTAATTTTTCTATGATAGCAGTGTGTGATTGTTCCGTTATGTTCCCCATGTTTATGTATGTCTTGTCACTGTGACCTTGCAGGTGGAGGTGGTGGTGGTGGTGAGGGTAGGGGTTTCTGAAATTTAGACGTCTTAAAACATTATTGCTTTTCTCGAGGTACTGGTACAGTGGTACAGTACGCTGGCACATATCGTGAAAAATCAAGACTGCATTTTTTTATCTAACTGCAGTTGCCACTTGACAATGGTATTTTTACTACAAATGACAAATTTTGGAAAAATAAAATAAAATTTAACAGTTGAAGCAAAATCTATTCCTTCATTCACTGTAACTCAAGTAAATTATTTAGGAGTGAAACAATAAGTAAAACTACAAGTTTTTAGAAAAGAATACTTGAGACCTCGAACTGCAATACTGGGATTGACAGACATTTGCAGTAAATGTAATGAACTTTTCAGACTAGTTTATTTATTTCTGTGGTGTTACCTATACAAGTCAAAATGGGGTTGCTGTAGTGATCACTGCAAAATGGAATGAAGCAGTTATGAAATAAAGACCAATCACAGACTTAATACTTTAGTAAGGTTTAGCACAACGCCCTGCAAATATCTATATAAATGATTAAAGATCATGTCACTATGAGATTCCATTCCAAGATTTCAGGGGAAAGAAAAACAAGATGTGTTTATATCTAATCGACATTCGTACTCTGCAAGCCATTGTGAAGTGCATGGTACATGGTACTTCCTCCTGTAGAATAATCCAATATATTGTGGTTTCTTCCTGTTCCATTTATGTTGGGATTGTGGGAAGGACTGCATGTGCTGTTATAAATCTAATCTCATTTTCATGATCCCTTTGGGAGTGATATGGGAAGGACTGCGTGTGCTGTTATAAATCTAATTTCATTTTCATGATCCCTTTGGGAGTGATATGTCAGAGGCTGTAATATATTCCTAAATTTGAAATGATATTTGTCAAAATAACTTTGAAGTTATTGATGAAGAGAAAATGGGCACATCAATAAGCAGCTGGCTGAAGAAAACATTCAAATGATTAATGAGAGAAGAAAGGGCTCTCTAAGGTGAGAACATTGTCAATTTTCCAAACACATGTAAAAAGAGATTCCAAATAGGAAGGAAAAATCAATAAATAACATAAAAAAGTAAGTGCAGAAAGTGCAAGGAGACCATAAGGCTTGTCAGCCTGATTTGAGGGTGCAATCCAGTATGCCTGTTGTATCTGGCTCATCATGTGGGTTTACAAAAACTTCAATTTTTAACCCTCACATGGTGTCTGAGGTCTTCTTACACTTCACGGCTTGTTAAGCTACAAAGAAACAGTTTTAATGTGGATGTAGACTTCTCATCCTCCAGAAACGCCTTTGTGGACTTTTTATAATAATTGGGTAAAACAATTATGGTTATATCAAGGTTCATAGTATAATAATTTGAAATTTTTGCAGTGGAGACGATGTTATACTTCTACTTTATTACAAAAATAAAAACTTGGAAACAATTATCCCTATAAACAGACATTTATATGTCTATTGTAGTAAATAATTTGTAGAAAATACACACATGTGCATTGTCATGACAAGTTCACAGTTAGGAACTGCTTAATTGGAGTAAGATGTGGTGTTACATTTTATTTGTCATGGATGATGAAATACGATTTGAAAGGGACTACAGTTTCAAGTAGGATTTAGCAGATTTACTGAAGAGTGATACTGATAATGAATCAATTTTCGGAAATGAAGATGAGAGTGATGCTGATGCCGATATGATAAGAGAAGATGTACAGGTCTGAGATAAAGTGGATGTGAGTGAATGTGCAGATGATGATGATGGTAGTCAGGAAACTAATGCACCTATTCTTGTATCTAGAAGTGGAAAGATAACATAGGACATAGTACCACCTGATGTGCAAAAATGGTCAAATGTGTGTGAATTCCTAAGGGACCAAACTGCCCAGGTTCTCGATCCCTAGACACACTACTTAAACTAACTTAAAGTGACTTGTGTTAAGAACAACACACACACCCATGACCGAGGGAGGACTCGAACCTCAGACAGGAGGGGCCACACAATCCGTGACATGGCACCTCAAACTGCGTGGCCACTCCGCGCGGCCCTGATGTGCACAAGCCCATTTCAAGGAATGTAACACATGAAATTGCACATATTCCATGTTACCTTAGACCAAAACTTACAGACACGGACAGATTGTCTCAGACTTTTTACTACCCATCACATGCAGGGTGTAATAGTAATGCATATCAATAATCATGCAGATGATAGTAAAATTCTACACCCATATATTGAACACTGGATTGAACTTGACTCTACAGAACTGTAGGCATTCTTTGGTCTACTAATAATATGTGGCTCACACAAGGCATGTGGGAAAATGGCTTACCTGTTTTTTGAGCCACAATGAGCTTTTTAAGAGTAATTAATTACAGTATTGTTAAATAGTGTGTTTTAAAACAATTTCTGAAACAAAACAAACTAAAATATATTTGAGACATAGGTAGCACACAATTGCAACTTATACGAAACTTAATTATAGGAAGCAACTAAGGAACTGTAATTTCAACATTGTCCATGGGTCTCTCAAAAAACCATTATTATATTTGTGGAAATATTTTACATTTTACTGACATGAAGTTGCAAGAATCACTTTGGGGTCAAAAAAGACCTCAGACATACAATTTTCCAGAGCTGATACCATGCGAGGGTTAAACAATATGGAAGCCAATTTTGAGGTGTTTTAATTGGGAATCATGTTTGTAGGAAACAGGCATTTTGAGGACTAAGTAGTCATATTCATTAAATCGTTGGCATATTCTTAAACAAACATGGCCTCTACAAGGTTTGAATTTTTTTCATCATTAGGAAGTGAATTAAAAAATTCAACACTCGCATTTGGTAACCACTTACAGCAACTTCCATTATTTCTTCAAAATAAAGGGTGACCCAAAAGAAGAGAGGTAAAATTTGACACACGTGCCTGAAACCAAAAACAAGTGCAAAAAGCAGCTAAATAGATGGCGCTGGACAACAATGTATTAGTAATACCACATGAGAATTGTTAGTGTGACAGGTGCGAGGTATGCTGATGTGATAAAGAACTGCATCACCTTAGCATGGATGATAAACATATAGTGGAAGGTACAACTTTATGCAGGATGGTACTATACCCCATACTGCTACACTTGTGAAAGATCTCTTGCACACATCGTTTGGTGAGGATCGTGGTGTTGTGCAGCTATAAAGCTTGGCCTCCTAGGCCCCCATACCTCAATCTGAGTGATTATTGGTGGTGTTATCTGAAGTCTTCAAAACTACTACAATCATCCGACCTCATTATGGATGCTAAAAGACAAAATCCAACAGCTATTTCTCACCAAACCTACTGATATGCTGTACAGTGCTGTTCACAACAATGTCCCTCAACTACAGGTATTGTTGATGAACAATGGCCAACGTGCTGAGCATCTGTTATAAAGATCATCATCACTGTTAAAAATCAATTTTATGGTAACAATTGCTTTTGTATCATACAATGCACCATCTGTTGGCCATTTATAGTACTTTTTCTCTGGCTCAATAAAACCCCATTTCATTTCAAGCACTTGCGTCAATTTCTACCTCTCCACCTACATTATTCTGTGAAGTCAACATTATGAAAAGGGTAACTGCATGAACCACAGACCTTGCCGTTGGTGGGGAGGCTTGCGTGCCTCAACGATACAGATAGCCGTACCGTAGGTGCAACCACAACGGAGGGGTATCTGTTGAGAGGCCAGACAAACGTGTGGTTCCTGAAGAGGGGCAGCAGCCTTTTCAGTAGTTGCAGGGGCAACAGTCTGGATAATTGACTGATCTGGCCTTGTAACATTAACCAAAACGGCCTTGCTGTTGTGGTACTGCGAATGGCTGAAAGCAAGGGGAAACTACAGCCGTAATTTTTCCCGAGGGTATGCAGCTTTACTGTATGGTTAAATGATGATGGCGTCCTCTTGGGTAAAATATTCTGGAGGTAAAATAGTCCCCCATTCGGATCTCCGGGCGGGGACTACTCAAGAGGATGTCGTTATCAGGAGAAAGAAAACTGGCATTCTACGGATCGGAGCGTGGAATGTCAGATCCCTTAATCGGGCAGGCAGGTTAGAAAATTTAAAAAGGGAAATGGATAGGTTAAAGTTAGATATAGTGGGAATTAGTGAAGTTCGGTGGCACGAGGAACAAGACTTCTGGTCAGGTGAATACAGGGTTATAAATACAAAATCAAATAGGGGTAATGCAGGAGTAGGTTGAATAATGAATAAAAAAATAGGAGTGCGGGTAAGCTACTACAAACAGCATAGTGAACGCATTATTGTGGCCAAGATAGACACGAAGCCCATGCCTAGTACAGTAGTACAAGTTTATATGCCAACTAGCTCTGCAGATGACGAAGAAATTGAAGAAATGTATGATGAGATAAAAGAAATTATTCAGGTAGTGAAGGGAGATGAAAATTTAATAGTCATGGGTGACTGGAATTCGACAGTAGGAAAAGGGAGAGAAGGAAACATAGTAGGTGAATATTGATTGGGGCTAAGAAATGAAAGAGGAAGCTGTCTGTTAGAATTTTGCACAGAGCATAACTTAATCATAGCTAACACTTGGTTCAAGAATAATAAAAGAAGGTTGTATACATGGAAGAATCCTGGAGATACTAAAAGGTATCAGATAGATTATATAATGGTAAGACAGAGATTTACGAACCAGGTTTTAAATTGTAGGACATTTCCTGGGGCAGATGTGGACTCTGACCACAATCTATTGGTTACGAACTGTAGATTAAAACTGAAGAAATCTCAAAAAGGTGGGAATTTCAGGAGATGGGACCTGGATAAACTGAAAGAACCAGAGGTTGTAGAGAGTTTCAGGGAGAGCATAAGGGAACAATTGACAGGAGTGGGGGAAAGAAATACAGTAGAAGAAGAATGGGTAGCTGTGAGGGATGAAGTAGTGAAGGCAGCATAGGATCAAGTAGGTAAAAAGACGAGGGCTAATAGAAATCCTTGGGTGACAGAAGAAATATTGAATTTAATTGACGAAAGGAGAAAATATAAAAATGCAGTAAATGAAGCAGGCAAAAAGGAATACAAACGTCTCAAAAATGAGATCGACAGGAAGTGCAAAATGGCTAAGCAGGCATGGCTAGAGGACAAATGTAAGTATGTGGAGGCTTATCTCACTTGGGGTAAGATAGATACAGCCTAAAGGAAAATTAAAGAGACCTTTGGAGAAAAGAGAGCGACTTGTATGAATATCAAGAGCTCGGATGTAAACCCAGTTCTAAGCAAAGAGGGGAAAGCAGAAAGGTGGAAGGTGTATATAGAGGGTCTATACAAGGGCGATGTACTTGTGGACAATATTATGGAAATGGAAGAGGATGTAGATGAAGATGAAATGGGAGATACGATACTGCGTGAAGAGTTTGACAGAGCACTGAAAGACCTGAGTCGAAACGAGGCCCCGGGAGTAGCCAACATTCCATTGGAACTACTGACGGCCTTGGGAGAGCCAGTCCTGACAAAACTCTTCCATCTGGTGAGCAAGATGTATGAGACAGGCGAAATACCCTCAGACTTCAAGAAGAATATAATAATTCCAATCCCAAAGAAAGCAGGTGCTGACAGATGTGAAAATTACCGAACTATCAGTTTAATAAGTCACAGCTGCAAAATATTAATACGAATTATTTACAGGCGAATGGAAAAACTGATAGAAGCCGACCTCGGGGAAGATCAGTTTGGATTCCGTAGAAATGTTGGAACACGTGAGGCAATACTGACCTTAAGACTTATCTTAGAAGAAAGATTAAGGAAAGGCAAACCTACATTTCTAGCATTTGTAGACTTAGAGAAAGCTTTTGACAATGTTGACTGGAATACTCTCTTTCAAATTCTAAAGGTGGCAGGGGTAAAATACAGGGAGCGAAAGGCTATTTACAATTTGTACAGAAACCAGATAGCAGTTATAAGAGTCGAGGAGGCATGAAAGGGAAGCAGTGGTTGGGAAGGGAGTGAGACAGGGTTGTAGCCTTTCCCCGATGTTATTCAATCTGTATATTGAGCAAGCAGTAAAGGAAACAAAAGAAAAATTTGGAGTAGGTATTAAAATCCAGGGAGAAGAAATAAAAACTTTAAGGTTCGCCGATGACATTGTAATTCTGTCAGAGACAGCAAAGGACTTGGAAGAACAATTGAATGGAATGGACAGTGTCTTGAAAGGAGGATATAAGATGAACATCAACAAAAGCAAAACAAGGATAATGGAATGTAGTCGAGTTAAGTCGGGTGATGCTGAGGGAATTAGATTAGGAAATGACACACTTAAAGTAGTGAAGGAGTTTTGCTATTTGGGGAGCAAAATAACTGATGATGGTCGAAGTGGAGAGGATATAAAATGTAGAGTGGCAATGGCAAGGAAAGCGTTTCTGAAGAAAAGAAATTTGTTAACATTGAGTATAGATTTAAGAGTCAGGAAGTCGTTTCTGAAAGTATTTGTATGGAGTGTAGCCATGTATGGAAGTGAAACATGGACAATAAATAGTTTGGACAAGAAGAGAATAGAAGCTTTTGAAATGTGGTGCTACAGAAGAATGCTGAAGATTAGATGGGTAGATCACATAACTAATGAGGAGGTACTGAACAGAATTAGGGAGAAGAGGAGTTTGTGGCACAACTTGACTAGAAGAAGGGATCGGCTGGTAGGACATGTCCTGAGGCATCAAGGGATCACAAATTTGGCATTGGAGGGCAGCGTGGAGGGCAAAAGTCGTAGAGGGAGACCAAGAGATGAATACAGTAAGCAGATTCAGAAGGATGTAGGTTGCAGTAGGTACTGGGAGATGAAGGAGCTTGCACAGGTTAGAGTAGCATGGAGAGCTGCATCAAACCAGTCTCAGGACTGAAGACCACAACCACAACCACAACAACAACAACAACAACAACAACAACTGACCCCAGTTCCTGGCTGCTGAGGCCAGAAGTATTGAATTTTCAAATGTTAATTAACTTTTAGGTCACCCTGTACTTCACCATGTAAGCGATTCTGGAAAGGCAAGTGTTCTGGTGCATTAATATTCAAAGATGGAAAGCCTTTGGATCTCTCCCCTCTTACCCTTCAAAAACGGTAAATACAAATGCTTGTTCTTTCTTGTGGCCAGGAAAGCATTCCAATTAAATTTCTGAGTGTTATTTAATTACTGAGAGTTTCTCTGAAAAAACATTTGCAAGTAGATCCCAGTTTTGAACATCAACATATCACTTGCTCTTTCCAGTACTGAATAATGAAAGTGACGTTACAAGGCACCATCTACCTTACAAATAAAGTCTAAATATCCAATCAGCACAAAGGAACTCGCGATGGCGGTAGGATTTATTGCCGCTGAAAGAAAATTTATAATGGACCTTCCTGACAATCATTTGGTAAATTCTATGCACTGCAAACTGAAAGAATAGGAAATTTATCAGACAAACATTTCAAAACATCAATGCGTACATGTGCAACAAAATCTATACAAACTATGCCAAGTAAACATCATCTTATTTTTGCCCAACACATCTTGTCCTTTTTCTAACTGCCAAATATTGGTTAAGTTGGTCTATCATGATGGCAAGTGTCTTTCACCATCAGTCAGAAAGCAACTTTTGCAAAGTCCTGGCACAAGCAGCTCTTTGCACAAAAGAGCTGTCAGCTAGAGCAAGAAGTGGACAATGGAGATGCTCAAAGCCTGTGGCTGAGAGTCCGAAATGTTTCCAGTTTCACAGAGCAGAAGAGCTTAGGAAATCGGGAATCAGTGGCCTCACATGTGTATGAAGTGATCATGGACCATGTGGAGTGGCGATGATGTTTTAAGTGAGTTGTCCACCACAAGCCAATAAGTTACTGTTCAGCATGGAAACCAGACGCAAGCTCACAAGTGCATTCACAATAGTGGACATGGAATTATTCTTCCAGTTACCTAGGCAAGAGTTGTAGATTAGTGAGTGAGTACATGCTCAGTAGGTCTATGCCTCATATCAGAATGCAGAGCTGTTGGCTAACAGGAGGTGGTGTTTAATGAACAAGGCAGACTTGTCAAGGTCTCACTGAGCCAACAAGTTCAAGTTCCTTTGTAGAAACTTGAAGATTTTTTGTTTTTGTGCCTGACTATGTACCAAACTAATCTTCATGAATCATATAGGTTGAACAACAACAAAAAATTTTGATTTGACTGTAGGTTTCTCGGTAGAAATGATGAAACCAGTTTTCTCATATGGACAGTCACTGACAGAAGTGGAACCAACATCATGCAAGCCCCAGTGAAGTGTATGGGGACCCTTGCCATTCATGTTGTGTATATATATATGACCTGACTGACAATATATTTTTCCATGCAATTTATTAGTAACTTTACATTGCGATATTACAAGAAAAAATTAGTCACATTAAACCACATGCTGCTGATAGAATTAGATTAGGACTTGAGATACTAAAAGTTGAAGACAAGTTTTGCTGTTTGAGGATCAAATGACGGAGGAAGTAGAAAGAGTATTAAAATTCAGACTGGTTATAGCAAGAAAAGCATTTCTGCAAAAGAGAAATTTGTCAACACAGCATAACTTATCTGTCTGGAGCGTAGCCTTGTACAGAAGTGAAACTGGAAAATAAACAGTACAGAGAAGATGAGGATAGAAGCTTTTGACACAAGATGCAACAGAAGAATGCTGAAGAGTAGATGCATATACTAGATAACTAATGAAGAGGTGTTGATCGGATTAAAGAAAAATGTAGCACAACCTGAGTAAAAGAATGAATCAATGATTTGGATGACGAAACACATCCTGAGACATCAAAGAATAATCACTGTGGTAATGACAGGAAGTATGGGGGGCAGGGGGAGGTAAAAGTGGTAGAGGTAGACCAAGACGTGACTAAAACAAGCGGTTCAACTGGATGGAACTTTTTTGAGCCCATTACCCTGAGTGTAATCAGATATTACCTACTTCACCCCCCCCCCCCCCCCCCACCCTCCCCCAAATCCACATTTATGCCTAACTGAATTTTAGAATGAAAAACAATTCTTCAAATGACTTTATTTTCAAAATTACGAAGGATAAATGACATTGGGGTTGAAATGGAGTAGTGACATGTAAAATATGACTTTAACAAGTGAAGGTCACTTAGCCCCTCCAATTCAATTCTGTCTCCCGCCTCCAAGTTAGTGAACCCTGGGACTCTGGGCAACCCAGTGAAAGACTTGGTACCCAACCTCAATGGGAAACAGGTAGACGACAGCAGTAGAAATGGTGCTCCAAGGAATAGGAGGTTGGGCTGTGGGCTAATAAAATAGTCTTACTATGAAAGCTCAAAGAAATACAACTGGATAAACATGGAAAAGTAGCAAGGAATACGAGAAATGGAACTAGAGACCTGGGAAGCCTGATTGAAACAGTGAAAACATGCAAGGTGATATCATGCACTTGCAGGAGACAGGATGGACTCGACAGGGTACCTTCCAGAATCAGTATATTATGTACTATAGTGGCCACAATAGTGGACAAATATCTGGCGCAGGATTTATAGTCACCCAGAGCACTGAACAAATACTGACAGGATTTAACGCAATAGCTTCAAAGATATGTTATACACGAATAAAGGGGAAATTCTTTAACTACAGTCTCCTAAAGTCAGATGCCCCTACTGAGGAGAAAACAGCAGAAGAGCAGAAGATGATCTATGAGGAACTGGAGCAAGCTTATTGACAAGTGTCCAAACATGATATAAAATGGTGACAGGAGACATGACCGCTAAAGAAGGGCAGGAGCACATTTTCTCCCAACCAATGGTAAATACAGCCTCCATAGAGAGAGTAATAACAATGGACTCCGCCTGATAAATTTTGCAGCACCACTTAATATGACAGTTTCTAGTAGGTGGTTCCAGAATAAGAATATACATAAAATGACCTGTGTGTCACGAGGCAATAATGCCAGGAACCAAACTGATCATATAATAACAGATACCAGGCATGGTTCTGATATAATAGGCTGCCATACTTTTGGAGATGCTAAAATGGACCCAGATCATTATCTCCTCAATGCAAAAATTGAAGGGAGAGTTTCAAATGCACATAAAGTTAAAGGAGAAAAACAAAATAAGTATAATACCTCAGAACCAACGCAAGAAAGGCTGAACACACAACGATTAATTTGGAAAATAAATTGAGAGGAATCCTACGGAACTATATATTCATAACACAAATGAGCAGTGGTATAAAATGAGAAATGAAATACAGGCTGCTGCAGACGAAGTACAACAGACCAGAAAGAATGAATGGTATGACAAGAGTGTGAGGAGGCAACAAGAACAAAGAATGAAGCATATAAAAACATGCAGGCCAGAAGAAGAAGAAGAATGCTTTTGGTTGACTATAAAGAAAAAAGGCATGCAGAAAAGTGAATTATGAAAGCAGAGAAGAGAAGCTTTTTCAAAAGACTATTGCAGAACACTAAATCACTGAATAACCCTTATGAAAGCAGGAAATTATACACAAACGTGAATAACCTTAGAAAGGAATTTCAACTAAAAACTATGTAGAGGGAAAAAATGATGAATTAATAGCATCACAGGAAGGTGCGTTACACTGTTGGGCCGAGTACTTGAAGGAATTATAATGCTCAAGCATGTGAAATAACTGAAAATCACCAACTGGAAGAAGGGGAAAACGGGATGTCCTCAATGCAAGAGATTCGGCTAGCAATAAACAAACTAGCCAACAATATGTTACCAGGTAATGACAACCAGCCAGCTGAGCTTATTAAGTGTGGTGGAGAACATCTGATTAGATGCATGCTTGCCCTGATCTCAGATATGAGGGTTGGAACTTAAATAGTGGCAACTATTTATTCATAACTGATACAAAAGAGTTAAATGTTTGCACCTGTTACTGCCCTTCAAAGTAGTCACCGGTGTTGTGTAGAATCTTTGCCAGCGATGTGGAAGGCGTAGTATACCCTTAACAGAGTCTGTTCTCTTGATGGTGCAAATGGAGAGGTCTAAAGTTACGATGATTCTCTTGTACGACAGTGACGATGTTATCCTAATGCATTAGGTTCCTCCACGGCAGACCATCAATGCACAGTATTACTGTTTGTTTTTGGAGCATCACCTGCGACCAGCGTTGCGAAAGAAGCAGTGGCACTTTTTGCGCAACCCACCCATCATTTTGCACGACAACGCACAGGCGCATACAGCGCCAGCTGTGGCTGCTCTGTTCGGTCGATGAGACTGGGAAGTACTGTATCGTCCACCATACTCCACGGACTTAAGTCCTTGTGACTTTGACTTGATTCTGAAGATGAAGGAACCACTTCGTGGCATCCGTTTCAGAACTGTTTCAGAGATTTGACAGGCAGTAGACTGCTCCATTCGCACCATCAACAGAACAGCCTCTGCTAACGGTATACTATGTCTAACGGTATACTATGTCTTCCACATCGCTGGCTACGGGTTCTACACAATGCTGGTGGCTACTTCGAAGGACAGTAACAGGTGCAAACACTTAACTCTTTTGTATTGGTTGTTAATAAATAGTTGCCAGTATTGAGGTTCTAACCCTGGTATATAGATGCAAAAAGTCATCCCAGGTGATTGGAATACTGGTGTGAAATGTGCTATTCGTAAGAAAGGGGACATTCTGGAATGTACAAACTACGGGGGAATTACATTATTGAACACCGCATATGTCCTCCGTGCTTTGTACCCGTGTAAAACTTCTGCAGAAAAAGCAATAAGGAGATATCAGGTATGCTTTAGGTCTGGTCAATGAACTACTGCCCAAATATCAACCCCAAGACAGATATTGGAAAAAACAAGGGAGTCAATACAGAAACACATCATATATTTGTTAATTTTAAAGCAGCATATGACACCATAAGAATAAATAAGCTTATTTAAGCCATGAATGAACTGGGCATACAACAACATTTAACTCGTCTCATAAGTTTGACTATGGAAAAAGTATTATTTGATGTATGGATATAGCTTGTGCAGGATACAGTGGCCGATGCGCAGTAACTAGTTTTCATCCAAAGTGGTGGGCAAGTTCATTAGTTTGTTTGGAAGGGGATACTGATAAGTGTTTTCCACCTTTCGGCCAGTCACCAATGACAGAACTGAGGCACGCACCCTGCAATCAGTGTCAGTGTCGATGTAACTGCTGTCTGCGTCACGTCTGCTGTGCAGCGAGCTACGTTAATTTAAGTATCAACTGTATTGTTCTTACTTGTAACTTCTTCCATGTGTTTTTGCTTTTCGGAAGCTTTAATTTTTGAGTGCTAGTAACAGTGTTCCATAGAGTTCATCTTTGTTTTGAATACAGTCAGACAGAGTCCCTTTAGTCAGCTGTAGTGCCAGTAGTGCTAGTGTTTGTTTTGAATACAGTCCAGAGACAGATAGTGCTATTTTCATTGTTTTCAACAAGAAGTGTCTAGTAACCACAGTTTAGTCAGCTATCAGCCGCCTTTAGTGAATTAGCAGTCCAATTAAAAGTTTATTAACTCTCTACAGTAAATTGATTTCTTAGGATAGATAGGATGTGTGACTGCGGTGTGGACGCAGGAGGAGCTGGCCACTGTTTGCGAACAGTTGAATGTGTTGATGGCTGCGGATAGCCCTCTACAGGCTGCTGCCTCGGAGTGCAGCGGCAGTGGGGAGTCTGGTGCGTTGCATGGTTCACCCCAGGTGTTACATGCTTCACCCACGGTCCCTGCTGTCGAGACATCTTCGTGGGTACTGGGCGTGGTTGGGCTGCCCTCTCTCCAAGGGGAGTGGCGGGTTCAGCGGCGTTCGCGGCGCACAAGGCGGAGGGTCAATTTGGAGTCTGGCCGTGTAGCATCGCCTGCTCGGCCTGTGAGTGGACATGGGGTCGCTCCTACAGCAAGGTCCGAGCTGGCACAGGGGTGGGGGGGTTTATTAGTGATTGGGAGCGCCAAAGTTAGGCGGGTGATGGAGTCCCTTAGGGAAATAGCGCAAAGGTCGGGGAAGAACCCCAGTGTTCACTCTGTGTGGAGGAGGCCCTGCCGGCGGCGAGAGAGAGCATTGATTGCACCCGACTGCAACTTGTTGCTTATGTCGGCACCAATGACTCCTGCCATCTGGGTTCAGAGGTCATCCTCAGTTCACACAGGCGGTTGGTCGAGTTGGTGAAGGCGGAAAGCCTCGCTCGTTGGATGGAATCTGAGCTAACTATTTGTAGTATTGTTCCCATAACTGATCGCAGTCCTCTGGTTTGGAGCCGAGTGGAAGGCTTAAACTAGAGGCTCAGACGAGTCTGCAGTGCAAATTTCTCAACATCGGCTATTGGGTAGAGAAATGTAGGGTCCCCCTGAATAGATCAGGCGTGCACTACACGCAGGAAGCGGCTACAAGGGTAGCGGAGCACGTGTGGAGTGCACATGTGGGATTTTTAGGTTAGAGAATTCCCTTCCTAGGCCCGACAAGGCGCCTCCTCAGACGCGGCAAGGTAGTAGTAGGCAAAACGCAACAGGGAATAACAATATTAATGTGGTAATAGTAAACTGCGGGAGTGCCTATAGAAATGTCCCAGAACTCTCTCATTAATAAATGGTCACAGTGCCCACATAATACTAAGGACAGAATATCGGCTGAAACCAGATGTAAACAGTAATGAAATTCTAAACTCAGATTGGAATGTATACCGCAGAGACAGGCTGGACAGTGAAGGGGGAGCCGTATTTATAACGATAAAAAGTGCAATAGTATCAAAGGAAATTGATGGAGTTCTGAAAAGTGAAATAATTTGGGTGAAGGTCACAGTTAAAGCAGGCTGAAACATGGTAATTGGATATGAAACTTCCTGGCAGATTAAAACTGTGTGCCCGACCGAGACTCGAACTCGGGACCTTTGCCTTTCGTGGGCAAGTGCTCTACCAACTGAGCTACCGAAGCATGACTCACGGCCGGTACTCACAGCTTTACTTCTGCCAGTACCTCGTCTCCTACCTTCCAAACTTTACAGAAGCTCTCCTACGAACCGGCACTCCTGAGGAGACGACGTACTGGCAGAAGTAAAGCTGTGAGTACCGGCCGTGAGTCGTGCTTCCGTAGCTCAGTTGGTAGAGCACTTGCCCACGAAAGGCAAAGGTCCCGAGTTCGAGTCTCAGTCCGGCACACAGTTTTAATCTGCCAGGAAGTTTCATGTCAGCGCACACTCCGCTGCAGAGTGAAAATCTCATTATGGTAATTGGATGTCTCTATAGGTCCCCTGGCTCAGCAGCTGTTGTGGCAGAGTACCTGAAGGAAAATTTGGAAAATATTTCGAGTAGATTTCCCCACCATGTTATAGTTCTGGGTGGAGACTTTAATTTGCCGGATATAGACTGGGAGATTCAAACATTTATAACGGGTGGCAGGGACAAATAAAACCAGTGAAATTTTTTTACGTGCTTTATCTGAAAACTACCTTGAGCAGTTAAACAGAGAAGCGACTCATGGTGATAACATATTAGACCTTCTGGTGACAAACAAAGCCGAACTATTTGAAACAGTTAACGCAGAACAGGGAATCAGTGATCATAAAGCGGTTACAGCATCGATGATTTCAGCCGTAAATAGAAATATTAAAAAAGGTAGGAAGATTTTTCTGTTTAGCAAAAGTGACAAAAAGCAGATTTCAGAGTACTTGACGGCTCAACACAAAAGTTTTGTCTGAAGTACAGATAGTGTTGAGGATCAGTGGACAAAGTTCAAAACCATTATACAATATGCATTAGATGAGTATGTGCCAAGCAAGATAGTAAGACATGGTAAAGAGCCACCGTGGTACAACAACCGAGTTAGAAGACTGCTGCCATAGCAAAGGGAACTTCACAGCAAACATAAACATAGCCAAATCCTTGCAGATAAACAAAAATTACATGAAGAGAAATGTAGTGTGAGGAGGGCTATGCGAGAGGCATTCAATGAATTCGAAAGTAAAGTTCTATGTACTGACTTGGCAGAAAAACCTAAGAAATTTTGGTCTTATGTCAAAGCGGTAGGTGGATCAAAACAAAATGTCCAGACACTCTGTGACCAAAATGGTACTGAAACAATGGATGACAGACTAAAGGCCGAAATACTAAATGTCTTTTTCCAAAGCTGTTTCACAGAGGAAGACTGCACTGTAGTTCCTTCTCTAGATTGTCGCACAGATAACAAAATGATAGATATCGAAATAGATGACAGAGGGCTAGAGAAACAATTAAAATCGCTCAAAAGAGGAAAGGCCGCTGGATCTGATGTGATACAAGTTCGATTTTACACAGAGTATGCAAAGGAACTTGCCCCTCTCCTTGCAGTGGTGTACCATAGGAATCTAGAAGAGCGTAGTGTTCCAAAGGATTGGAAAAGGGCACAGGTCATCCCCATTTTCTAGAAGTGACGTCGAACAGATGTGATGAACTATAGAACTATTTCTCTAACGTCGATCATTTGTAGAATTTTGGAATACGTGTTATGTTCGAGAATAATGACTCTTCTGGAGGCTAGAAATCTACTCTGTAGGAATCAGCATACGTTTCGAAAAAGATGATCATGTGAAACCCAGCTCGCGCTATTCGTCCACGAGACTCAGAGGGCCATATACACGGGTTGCCAGGTAGATGCCGTGTTTCTGGACTTCTCCATACAGTTCCCCACAGTCATTTACTGAACAAAGTAAGAGCATATGGACCATCAGACCAATTGTGTGATTGGATTGAAGAGTTCCTAAATAACAAAACACAGCATGTCATTCTCCATGGAGAGAAGTCTTCCAAAGTAAGAGCGATTTCAGGTGTGCCACAGGGGAGTGTCGTAGGACCATTGCTGTTCACAATATACATAAATGATCTTGTGGATAACGTCGGTAGTTTACTGAGGCTCAGTGCGGATGATGCTGTGGTAAACTGAGAGGTTGTAACAATGGAAAATTGTACTGAAATGCAGGAGGGTCTGCAGCGAATTGACGTATGGTGCAGGGAATGGCAATTGAATCTCAATGTAGACAAGGGGTAATGTGCTGCGAATGCATAGAAAGAAAGATCCCTTATCATTTAGCTACAATATAGCAGGTCAGCAACTGGAAGCAGTTAATTCCATAAATTATCTGGGAGTAGGCATTAGGAGTGATTTAAAATGGAATGACCATATAAAATTAATAGTCGGTAATGCAGATGCCAGACACAGATTCATTGGAAGAATCCTAAGACAATGCAATCCAAAAACAAAGGAAGTAGGTTACAGTACACTTGTTCGCCCACCGCTTGAATACTGCTCACCAGTGTGGGATCTGTAACAGATAGGATTGATAGAAGAGATAGAGAAGATCCAACAAGAGAGCAGTGCGCTTCGTTACAGGATCATTTAGTAATCACGAAAGTGTTACGGAGATGATATATAAACTCCAGTGGAAGACTCTGCAGGAGAGACACTCAGTAGCTCGGTACAGGCTTTTGTTGAAGTTTTGAGAAAATTCCTTCACCGAGGAGTCAAGCAGTATATTGCTCCCTCCTACGTATATCTCGCGAAGAGACCATGAGGATAAAATCAGGGAGATTAGAGCCCACACAGAGGCATACCGACAATCCTTCTTTCCACGAACAATGCAAGACGGAACAGAAGGGAGAACCGATAGAAGCACTCGAGGTACCCTCTGCCACACAACGTCAGGTGGCTTGCAGAGTATGGATGTAGATGTAGATGTATCAAACAATATTACAGAAACTATTAGGGCGAGGGGGGGAGGAATCATTTTTCTTTACTTACAACTTTATGTGTCAGATGCATGATGATGTGCCCACCATTTTGTTAATAGTCATAGTTATTGTGATATTTACATGAATGTAAGACACTGCATGAAATTTGGAAAAGTATGCAATGAAAAACAGAGGTTGCTATGACTTTGCATTTGGTGCATGTTACATAATATGTTGTTGCACACAAAATTTAGCTAACACATTGAATTTTTCTTTACACTTGGGTGGGGATATCTAATTGTCACCAATTCTGAAAAAATTGATCTGATGTAGCTCACTCATTTGCAGTCATGCCACACCAGAGTGAAATACTCCTCAACATTCCCCATATTTCGCAAATGGTTTCATATACTGAAAGGACATTTTGGCAAATGATAGTACGCAATGAGGAAAATATTTTACCATATCGTTATTATGCAAAACCTCATTATCTACCAGGTTAATCCAATAACTATAGACTTTTTTGTAAAAGAACATCATTTTTAACAGCCATCAACAGTTGGCAAAACAAGAAATTCTATGGGTTTTGGAACAACATATGTGAAGATATTACAAGCTTTTTTTGTACGAAGATTGTGCTTCTTCATAAGCCACTAACTTTACTTTTCCTCAGTTGCTCACTTAATAAACTTAATAAACCACTGTTTCAGAATTCTCTCACAACTGTGTCTGCACATGTTAGTGAGGTGAGGCAGTGTAAACTCAGCTGCGTTTTGGCAAAAGAAGCAAATTTTGATATGGCAACTGGAGAAATGCGTAGGTTTTACTCAAAATTCACCGCTCATGATGCTTCGCTGAAAGTTACAAATGGTTAATAAGCCAGGCGAAAATAAATCACTGCATTTTCAGCAGTGTTCTTCTCAGATACTAATGAAAGCAGAGGTGAATGTAGATCTTTTTGAATGGTCACCATCAAAGTGTGGGTGTTGAAGGGCAATATAATATTTACAAAAAATTCGCGCGTGGGCTTCAGTTCAGAATGCTGTTTTCCCCTCCAGCACTCAACATTTCCTCCTCTACAGTGCTCTGAGGGACCCCCCACCATTGTCACCCCCCCCCCCCCCCAATTTACAGCCGACTGTGCATCTAGCGTCCACAGCATTTTGCACACTATACAAGAAAAGTTGACACCAAGTTTTGAAACTAACTGTGGGCTAAGGTAAAGGGATCCACTGTCGTGTATGCTTTTTAACATAGCACTAGAGAAGGTAGTAAGGACCCTCAAATCAACACAACAGGCACAATACACAATTGAATGCTGCAGCTTCTGGCATGGATATTACTGCCAGAACGGAACTAGCTGCTACAGAAATATATAGGGCATTGGCTGTAGCAGCAATCAAACGGAGTTGGAACTGAATATGAAGAAAACCAACCACATGTGGATAATATGACCAGAACTAAATACAATGTTAAAAATTGTCAGGTGCAAACACAACATGTTAGTGAATTTGTCTATCTGAGATCACTGGTAACATCACAGACTGATATTAGTATGGAAATAAAACAGCAAATCCACCTAGCTAATAAATGCTATTATGGGCTGGCCACATAATCTAAATCCAGAAGAACAAAGTGTCAACTGCATAAAAACTTTAATACGCCCAGTATTAACAAATGGCTCAAAAATGTGGACACTGACACAACAGCATGAAGAGCTAATACAATGTTTTGAATGAAAGATGTTATGCAAAAACTAAGCAGACAACTAGTGACGATGGAGTGTGGTTCAGACAATGTAATTTTGAACTTTACAAATTATACAAAGACCTTGAAATCATAAAGTTCATTAAAATAAACCACTTGAAATGGGTCGGCTATGCTTTTCGCGTGGGACATGAGAACCTAACAAAAATAGCACTGCTGCAAAATCCAGTGGAGCAAAGAAGTACAAGGAGACCAAGACTTCGATACTTGGATGACATATAAGATGATTTAAAAATTATTAGTGTCAGAGGATGGAGACAAGATGCTGGACAGGGACAAACGGAATGATGCCTTAGAGCAGGCAAAGCCCATCAAGGGCCAGGATGAAGAAGGATAAATGATATTTAGTTTTGTCAGCGTTTTATTAAACTACAAGCTAATGAGGCAACTGGTTCTGACTGCTAATTTCTAACAAAAAATTAGAGTGAGGAACCAGTTCTCAGTGCATCTATGTGTCATCTACAACTCCCTTTCAGAAAAGAAAGCTAACTAACTTGTTACAAAACATGTTTCCTCTGCATCATTCCTTTCCCCGACAACAACTGATTCCCCTCATGCTCAGCATCCCCATTTAGAATCAACTGAGTTAACCCTTTCATGATCAAATTAATAAAATTTCGCATATTACTGTAAAAATTGGTTTTTGGTATTGAAATTTTACTGAGTGAGGCCATATTTCTAAATTTATATTGCTGTTTAGAGTTTTATGACTATTTTAGGGGGAACATACACGTCTCGCTGGACTCGAGAAGGAATAAATGGTTCCATAAATTTATTTCTCATGAAGTCCTGTGAGACATATGCTCCATTTAAAATAATTTTTTTACTAGAGATTAGCATCTTAATTCAAACAAATTTCAAGACAATAAGCCAGTTTCAGTTTTGTCAACTGCTCACCATCCGAAAGAGATAAGATTTGCCACAAGACAAAATAGAGATGGTACAACCTCTGCTATATCCTGCTCTGTATACGTAGCAGAGTACACAGTTGTAATGGGAGCTGTAGACTGGTTTGACCACCAGAGAGAAAGATACACTACTGGTAGCAGGTCACTCAAATTGTGGCATTGTCTTTCTCATTTTCTTTTGGATTTTGCAACGGTAAACCGTTTCATCCTATGCAACTGTAATAATGGAGGAAAAGACAAGCATTCATCAGAAACAAACCACAAGTTTGTGGAGTCTTCTGTTTCATATCAAAATAAGGGATATAAAATAAGATTATAGCACCAAATAAAATGTGTAAACATTTTGACACAAATATGAACAAAACGCACAAATAGAAATTCTCTACACACACTGGCCACGTGGCAAAAACAACTAAACAAATTTAAAACTATATGCACAAATCTGTATATTTCTAGAAAACAGTGGAAAAAAGATAATAAATACCTTTACTGGACTTATCTATTGCAGATAGGAAAAGAATTTCATAACACTGCCAAAACACAAGGCACAAAATGCACAACAGAAACAATTAAGTGGTATCTCAACACTTTAGATGCCCAACAATGAGCCTGTGAATCAGTGAAATAAATTTGTATGTGAGGCACACGTCTCATCAGTCCAAAAAGGGGTTAAAATGTGTGCACTATACTTCTTGTTGTTGTGGTCTTCAGTCCTGAGACTGGTTTGATGCAGCTCTCCATGCTACTCTACCCTGTGCAAGCTTCTTCATCTCCCAGTACCTACTGCAACTTACATCCTTCTGAATCTGATTAGTGTATTCATCTCTTGGTCTCCCTCTACAATTTTTACCCTCCACGCCGCCTTCCAATACTAAATTTGTGATCCCTTGATGCCTCAGAACATGTCCTACCAACTGATCCCTTCTTCTAGTCAAATTGTCCCACAAACTCCTCCCCAATTATGTTCAATACCTCCTCATCAATTATGTGATCTACCCATCTAATCTTCAGTACTCTTCCGTAGCACCACATTTCGAAAGCTTCTATTCTCTTCTTGTCCAAACTATTTATCGTCCATGTTTCACTTCCATACATGGCTACACTCCATACAAATACTTTCAGAAACGACTTCCTGACACTTAAATCTATACTTGATGTTAACAAATTTCTCTTCTTCAGAAACACTGTCCTTGCCATTGCCACTCTACATTTTATATCCTCTCTACTTCGAACATCATCAGTTATTTTACTCCCCAAACAGCAAAACTCCTTTACTACTTTAAGCATCTGATTTCCTAATCTAATTCCCTCAGCATCACCCAATTTAATTCGACTACATTCCATTATCTTCGTTCTGCTTTTGTTGATGTTCATCTTATATCCACCTTTCAAGACACTGTCCATTCCGTTCAACTGCTCTTCCAGATCTTTTGCTGTCTCTAACAGAATCCCAGTGTCGTCCGCAAACCTCAAAGTTTTTATTTCTTCTCCATGGATTTTACTTCCTACTCCGAATTTTCCTTTTGTTTCCTTTACTGCTTGCTCAATATACAGATTGAATAACATCGGGGATAGGTTACAACCCTGTCTCACTCCCAAGCCAACCACTGCTTTCCTTTCATGCCCCTCCAACTCTTACAACTGCAGTCTGGTTTCTGTAAAAATTGTAAATAGCTTTTCACTCCCTGTATTTGACCCTTGCCACCTTCAAAATTTGAAAGAGAGTATTCCAGTCAACATTGTCAAAAGCTTTCTCTAAGTCTACAAGTGCTAGAAACGTAGGTTTGCCTTTCCTTAATCTATCTTCTAAGATAAGTCGTAGGGTCTGTATTGCCTCACGTGTTCCACCATTTCTACAGAATCCAAACTGATCTTCCCCGAGGTCGGCTTCTGCCAGTTTTTCTATTTGTCTGTAAAGAATTCGTGTTAGTATTTTGCAGCCGTGACTTATTAAACTGATAGTTTGGTAATTTTCACACCTGTCAGCACCTGCTTTCTTTGGGATTGGAATTATTTTATTCTTCTTGAAATCTGAGGGTATTTCGCCTGTCTGAAACATCTTGCTCACCAGATGGTAGATGTTTTGTCAGGACTGGTTCTCCCAAGGCTGTCAGTAATTCTAATGGAATGTTGTCTACTCCCGGGGCCTTGTTTCGGCTCAGGTCTTTCAGTGCTCTGTCAAACTCTTCACACAGTATCGTATCTCCCATTTCTTCTTCATCTATGTCCTCTTCCATTTCCATAATATTGTCCTCAAGTACATTGCCCTTGTATAGACCCTCTATATACTCCTTCCACCTTTCTGCCTTCCCTTCTTTGCTTAGAACTGGGGTTCCATCTGAGCTCTTGATTTTCATACAAGTGGTTCTCTTTTCTCCGAAGGTCTCTCTAATTTTCCTGTAGGCTGTATCTATCTTGCCCCTAGCGATGTATGCCTCTACATCCTTACATTTGTCCTCTAGCCATACCTGCTTAGCCATTTTGTACTTCCTGTCAATCTTATTTTTGAGACGTTTGTATTCCTTTTTGCCTGCTTCACTTATTGCATTTTTGTATTTTCTCCTTTCATCAATTAAATTCAGTATCTCTTCTGTTACTCAAGGATTTCTACCAGCCCTCGTCTTTTTACCTACTTGATCCTCTGCTGTCTTCACTACTTCATCCCTCAAAGCTATCCATTCTTCTTCGACTGTATTTCTTTCTCCCATTCCAGTCAATTGTTCCCTTATGCTCTCCCTGAAACTCTGTACAACCTCTGGTTCTTTCAGTTTATCCAGGTCCCATCTCCTTAAATTCCTACCTTTTTGCAGTTTCTTCAGTTTTAATCTACAGTTCATAACCAATAGATTGTGGTCAGAGTGCACATCTGCCCCTGGAAATGTCTTACAATTTAAAACCTGGTTCCTAAATCTCTGTCTTACGATTGTATAATCTGATACCTTCTAGCATCTTCAGGTTTCTTCCATGCATACAGCCTTCTTTCATGATTCTTGAGCCAAGTGTTAGCTATGATTAAGTTATGCTCTGTGCAAAATTCTACCAGATGCCTTCCTCTTTCATTTCTTATCCCCAACCCATATTCACCTACTACATTTCCTTCCTATACTTATTGTTTGTAAATCACTTGTAACTTCTGAACTAACAGAAATCTAAAGGATTTAGACTGCCAATGCTTTGTGTCTGACCACTGTCAATAATAATAATAATAATAATAATAATAATAATAATAATAACAAACAATGGAAAATCCAGGATGGAATAATAATAATATAGATGAGTTTTGCTATTTGGGCAGTAAAATAACTGATGCTGGCCAAGCAGAGTGGATATAAAATGTAGACTGGCAATGGCAGGAAAAGCGTTTCTGAAGAAGAGAAATTTTTTAATACTGTATTTAGACATCTGTATAAGGAAGTCTTTTCTGAATTTATTTGTCTGGAGTACAGTTTTGTAGGGAAGTGAGATATGGACAATAAACAATTCAGACAAGAAGAGAACAGAAGCTTTTGACATATAGTGCTCCTGAAGAATGCCGAAGACTGAATGCTGACAGGCACAATTAAAAGACATTTCCATAAAGCTTTCGGCCACATCCTTCATTAGCACAAAAGAAACACATGGCATTCATACTCACAAGCAAACACTGTCATGCACACAACTGCCATCTCTGGCAGCTCGGGCCCTGGCACTCCAGCCAGAAGTGGCAGTCATGTATGTATAGGATGTGCTTATTTTTTATGGAAGTGTCTTTAAATTTGTCTGTCTGCAACTTAACACATCTTCGTTTCGGTAAGCAGCAATCTATCTTTTTCTACATTGCTGATATTCCTCCCTGGAGTTTCCACTGTTTGAAGACTGGATGGGTAGATTACGTAAACAATGAGGCGGCACTGAACAGAATAGGAGGAAAGAAATTTGTGGCGTAACTTGACAAAAACAAGGCATTGGTTGAGAGGAAACTTTCTAAAACATCAAGGACTCACCAATTTAGTACTGGGGAGAAGTGTGGGGGTTAAAATAGTAGAGGGAGACCAAGAGGTGAATACAGTAAGCAGGTTAAAACTGATGTAGGTTGCAGCACTTCTTCAGTGATGAAGAGGCTCACAAAGGATAGAGTAGCATGGAGAGCTGCATCAAACCATTTTTTGGACAGAAGACCACAACAGCAGCAACAATGACAACAGCACCACCAACACAGTGTTTGTGGAAATTACCTACAAGTAGAAGGAGAGATTTGCAAAAGAGATTTAAGCATGTGCAATGTATACTTTTCAGTTTTACTATCATAGATCCACTGCACAAAGTAAGTGAGGAAGATGATGATCATACATTCGTTACGTAAGCTGCAACATCCAGCAGATTGTGTCACAGATTAATGCTAGTATTTGACAAAAGCTTCATTATTGCTAACATTTGTAACCAGAACTACAGTCTTATGAAATAGTGATGGTTGGTTGGCTGGTTCAAAAGGGGGAGGAAAGGGACCAAACCGTGAGGTCATTGGTCCCTTGTTCCCAGTAGAACAATTACCCAAGGGAAAGAAGACATACAGCATAACAACAGGAGAAAGGAAGAACCAGAAGAACGACAGAACAACACACACTTAAAAAAAACAGGGGGTGGAATAAACAGGGAGAAGAGATTAAAAACAAGAAAGCAGAGTACCATGGCTGGCTGACTGTGAGAATAAAAAGAAGAAGAAGCCAGCCACTCTGCAACACATTAAAACCTCCACCCTAAAAACCCTACGTTGGAGGACACAGAGGGACAAAGGACATGTGCTAAAACTCAGATC
Source organism: Schistocerca piceifrons (assembly GCF_021461385.2). Taxonomy (NCBI): domain Eukaryota; kingdom Metazoa; phylum Arthropoda; class Insecta; order Orthoptera; family Acrididae; genus Schistocerca; species Schistocerca piceifrons. Next base: position 256,646,955 of record NC_060139.1, on the reverse strand, counting down.
AAATGACAAAATCCACCCTCACAAATAAAACATAAAACTAAAGCTGCTGATGATGCACTGTTGCCCAACACCGAAGATAGTGTGCTGGGATGGTTAAAAGTCCGCCGCAGAGTGGCTAAAAGTGGGCAGTCCAACAAGAGGTGGACGACTGTCATTTGGGAGCCACAGCGACACTGAGATGGGTCCTCGCAACAGAGGAGGTAACCATGTGTGAGCCACGTATGGCCAATGTGGAGCCAACAAAGGACAACTGATTCCTTGTGAGAAGCCCACAGGGAAGACTTCCACACATTCACAGTCTCCTTTAAGACATGCAGTTTGTTGTGCATACTGTTATGCAACTCCGTCTTCCAAAGCCAAAAAACCTAGTGGCGTAAAGCAGAATGCTGGTCAGTTTCAGAGATGCCCATATCTCCAGGAGCAGTTTCCACGTAACTTGTTTGGCCAGCCTGTCAGCAAGTTCGTTGCCTGGGATTTCAACATGTCCTGAGGTCCACACGAACACCACTGAACGATTGGACCATTCCAGAGCAGAGATGAACTCCTGGATGTTCGCTCTCAAAGGATGGCGAGGGTAGGACTGGTCGATAGCTCGTAAGCTGCTCAGGGAGTCAGAACAGAGAAGAAACGACTCAACATAGCAGGAACGGACGTACTGGAGTGCACGAGATATGGCCACAAGCTCTGCAGTGAATACACTGCAGCCAATGGGCAAGGAAAGCTGTTCAACATAGCCTCTGTGGACGGAGGCGAAGCCAACATTACCATCAGCCATCGAGTCATCTGTGTAAACAACTTCAGAGCCCCGGAACACGTCAAGAATCGAGAGGAAGTGACAGCGGAGAGCGGCAGGGTTAACGGAGTCCTTAGGGCCATGCAAAAGGTCCAGATGAAGCTTCGGCCGAGGTGTACACCATGGAGGTGTACATGAATGGACCTCAAGTAGAGGTGGTAAAGGGAAGGACTCCAGTTCGGAGAGAAAGGATCGCATGAGAACTGCAATCGTGAGCCCTGACCTGGGCCACCGATGCAAGAGATTAACTGCTGCAGGTGGGAAAAAGAGACTGTAATTTGGACGCTCATTAGAACTACGAATGTGTGCAACATAACTAGCGAGCAGTTGTGCACGTTGAATCCACAATGGAGGGATTCTGGCTTCCACCAGGACACTGGTCACCGGACTTGTTCTAAAAGCTCCTGTCTCTAGGCGAACACCACAGTGGTGCACTGGGTCGAGTAAACGCAATGCTGAGGGCACCGCCAAACTGAAAATCAGACTCCCATAGTCAAGGTGAGACTGAACAAGAGCTCTGTAGAGCTGCAGCAGCGTAGAGTGATCTGCACCCCAGTTGGTGTTGCTCAGGCGGCAGAGAGCACTGAGGTACTGCACTTAAGCTGACGAAGGTGAGGTAGCCAAATCAATGAAGTGTCGAAAACCAGTCCTAAGAATCGATACATCTCCACGACAGTGAGTTCATCATCATTAAGATAAAGTTCAGGGTCCGGATGAATGGTACAACACCAACAGAAGTGCTTGACACATGACTTCGCAGCTCGAAACTGCAAGCTGCGGGCTAGAGCACATGAAGGCGCCTTGTCAATGGCTCCCCGTAGACGCTGCTCAAACACACCAGTACTGGAGGAGCAATATGAAAAGCTGAAGTCATCCGCATACAGAGACGGGGAGACCGATGGCTCAACAGCTGCTGCTAGGCTGTTAATGGCCACTAAAAATAGAGGTACACTCAATACAGAGCCCTGTGGAACGTCATTCTCCTGAATACGGGGGCAACTATGGGAGGCACCAACTTGGACATGGAAAATACGAAGCGACAGGAAGTTTTGGATAAAACTTGGGAGTGGGCCCTGGAGACCCCACTCATACAATGTGGCAAGGATATGATGTCGCCAGGTCGTATTGTATGCTTTACGTAAGTAAAAAAAGACAGCAACCAAGTGTTGGAGCCTCAAAAAGGCTGTTCGGATGGCAGACTCGATGGACACAAGATTATCAGTGGTATAGCAACCCTGGCGGAAGCAGCACTGACATGAAGCCAGCAGGTCACGTGACTCCAGGACTCATCCCAACTGCCGACATACCATATGTTCCAATACCTTACAAAGAATGTTGGTGAAGCTGATGGGCCGATAACTTTCCACATCAAGTGGGTTTTTACCAGGTTTGAGCACTGGAATGATGGTGCTCTCCTGCCATTGCGATGGAAAGGCACCACCGCACCAGATCCGGTTGAAGACGACGAGGAGATGTCGCTTGTAGTCAGATGAGAGATGTTTAATCGTCTGACTGTGGATCCGATCCAGCTCAGGAGCTGTGTCAGGGCAATGTGCAAGGGCACTGAGGAGCTCCCACTCTGTAAATGGGGCATTATAGGGTTCACTGTGGCGTATCGTGGACGTGAGGAATTTCCTTTCCATCTGCCATTTGAGGGTGCGAAAGGCTGGGGGGTAATTCTCTGATGCAGATGCTCAAGTACAGTGCTCAGCAAAGTGCTCGGCAATCGCATTTCCATCGGTAGAGAGCACACCACTGATGTTGACACCAGGGACACCTGTTGGGGTCTGGTACCCAAAAAGATGTCTAATCTTTGTCCAGAATTGGGAAGGTGATGGATGGGACCCAATGGTTGACACGTATCTCTCCCAACACTCCTGTTTCCATCATTTTATAAGCAGGCGAACATGGGCATGGAGCCGCTCAAAGGCCTTTAGTGCGCTAGGGAAGGGTGCCGCGTATGTCACTGTTTAGCTGGCTGATGCTCTTTAATTGCCTCAGCTACTTCCAACAACCACCAAGGGACTGTCTTTTGCTGGGGGCACCTCAAAGAATGAGGGATCACGTTTTCCACCGCAGAAATTATCGTTGTAGTGACCTGCTCAATCACAACATCAATGGCACCATATGGGGGAGATTCAACGGTGACAGCAGAGGTGAAGGCTACCCAGTCTGCCTTGTTTAAAGCCCATCTGGGTAGGTGTCCATAGGCATGACACTGGGGGAATGACAGGAAGATAAAGAAGTGGTCACTAACACACAGGTCGTCATGTGCTCTCCAGTGGATAGATGAGAGAAGTCCTGGGTTGCAAACTGATAAATCAATGGACGAGTAACTACCATGAGCCACACTGAAATGTGTGGTGGCCCCAGCACTTAAGAGGCGGAGGTCGAGTTGGGGCAGTAAATTTTTGACATCTCTGCCACGGCCAGTAAGCATGGTGCTACCCCACAAGGGATTATGGGCATTAAAAACTCCCAAAAGTAGGAAAGGTTTAGGGGTTGATCAATCAGTACAGCCAATACGTTCAGGGGTACCACACCATCTGGAGGGAGATATATGCTGCAGATAGTTATTTCCTGCATTGGGCCATATCCTGATAGCCACAGCTTCAAGAGGAGTTTGAAGGGGCACAGGTTCACTACATACCGAGTTTGTGACATAAATGCAAATTTCACCTAACACTATTACATTCGCTATGGTTCTTGTAATATACCCGGTAGCCACGAAGGGCAGGCACCCGCATTGCCAGGAACCAGATTTCCTGGAGGGCAATACAGAAAGCTCAACAGTTGCCGTAGCTCAGCCAGGTGGTGGAAGAAACTGCCACAATTCCATTGGAGGATGACATGATCTTGAGACTGGGAAGGCAAGAAACACTCAATGAGGCATCCTAAACCTGAGGGTCACATGCTACCACCAACTTATTTCCTGAACGGGCTATATCCATTATGTCTGAGAGTCTGGCGAGATCTAGGTCCTCACTGGACACCAGCACCTTCACCTCATCCTCAGATGCAGAGCTTGTAGGCAGTGGTGGTGTGGGTGCCACCGCAACTCCCTTGGTCTTGGGGGTCTTCTTTCTGGACTTCTCTTGCTGATCCTTGGGCTTCTCTGGCTGGGAGGGTTTCACTGATTCAGTCTCTGGGATTGAGGATGATCATCAAGCCCTACGACCAGTTGCTTCTGGGCACCTCAGACAGTGATGGGTGTCATCTTTCCCACTATCAGAAACCTGGGAAGGGAGTGACCCAAGGGACCCTTTCCCAGTGAGTGGAGCCGAAGAAGACTTGCGCTTCTCTGGCTGAGAAGTGGGGACTGGAGACCCCGATGCTTGGGGGGACAGTGCTCGCGAGGTAGGTGGAGAAAGAGCAACAGGGAGGGAAGTGGTCCCCCACCATCAAGGGGGCAGGTGTAGACTAACTCGCGGAACTGATGTGGCTACAACTGTTCTCGTAGCGGTGGCATAAGAGAAGGTCATAGCCACAGGATATAGGCGCTCAAATTTCCTCTTGGCCTCAGTGTAGGTCTTTCAGTCCAGGGTCTTGTACTCCATGGTTTTCCTTTCTCGCTGCAAAATCCTGCAGTCTGGTGAGCAAGGGGAATGATGCTCTCCACAGTTGACACAGATGGGAGGCAGGGCACATGGAGTATTGGGATGGGATGGACATACACAATCTTGACATGTGATGCTGGAAGAACAGCCGAACTTCCAGCACTTAAAGCAGCGCATTGGGGAGAGATATATGGCTTGACATCACAGCAGTAGACCATCACCTGGACCTTCTCGGGTAATGTGTCACCCTTGAAGGCCAAGATGAAGGCACCAGTAGCAAACTGATTATCTCTCGGACCCCGATGGACGCACTGGACAAAATGAACTCCTCGCACAGCTCATCATCAGACTGCAAAAGAAGGTCCCTGTGGAATATAATACCGTGGACCATATTTAAGCTCTTACGAGGTGTGATGGTAACAGAAAAAACCCCCAACTTGTCAAACACGAGTAATGCTCATGACTGGGCAGAGGATGCCATTTTTATCAAGACTGACCCTGATCGCATTTTGGACTAGCCCTCCACCTCCTCAAACTTGCCCTCTAAATGCTCTACAAGAAACTGAGGCTTCATTGAGACAAAGGAGCCCCCATCAGCTCTCGTACATACGAGGTACTGGGGCACATAAGGTTTGCTGCCATCCTTAGCCTGGCGTTCCTCCTATGGTGTGGCCAGGGAGGGGAACAATTTAGGACCATACTTCCTTGCATTGTACTGAGACTTGGAACAGTTAGAGACTGGTGGCATTTGATCACCAGCAAGTGACAATGTGCTACGCTTCATTGCGCGTCATCAGCCCTGATTCCACCCACTCCGACCAGGGGCCCTCCCAGCTGCAGCAAAGGCCACCTAGCAGGATGGCCATTGCCGCGAGTCCCAATGCTCCAGGATGATGGGCATGTAACCCTTGGCATACGTGGGGAGTTAACGGCAGAGGCATCAGCAGAGCTATCCCTGTGTAGTCAGGGGGCTACAACCAACAGGGTACATGGCGGCCCCACCACAACAGACTGGCTACCATGCTGGATATGAGGTGCAAAGAATTCTATGGTCATCGTCGACACAGAATTTGACATTGTGTAGTGGGTGGAGGAAAACACACCGAGGAAGGTGTCCTCACTCAAGAGATGGTGGATGAGCGGGACTGCAATGTCACGATGAGGAAGTGGGCTAAAGATCTTAATGCACGATGGACACGATGCGCTATGTAAGGCACCCTTCCCCAATTGGCTTGCTCTTCAGGAAAAGTTTGAAAAATAGAGGTCAAACCCTACAGGGGACCATCAAATAAAGGCCGAAAGGTGTGGGACTCCTTTTAGTTGCCCCTTATGACAGGCAGGAATACCTCAGCCTATTCTAACCCCAGGGCCCACAGGGGGAAATAGTGATGATAACTATAATCATAAAAAAATAATTTAGTTTCATGACCAAATCAGAATCCAACTATTTTGCTTTTATCCCTCAGAAAATTTCGTTTTACCCCTCAGGAGGTAATAACCCTCACGTTGCAAAGCACTGCCCTAAAGTGAATGACATTTTCATACAGGAACAAGGTCTTCTATCCTACTCTGCGCAGATAAAACACAGTTTATGATCACTCCCATTGGCCGTAACCCAGAGACTGGGGAAACAACAGACAGTTCTGCAGGTCAATAACAGCAGAGTTCACGACGTGAATGGCTAACCAAAAAATAAGTCCAGAGCAAAGAAAATCCATCCTTTGCATATAAACATTGCAAGGAGTAATCCAATCACAAATGTAGTACATGCAAGATAAAAATTCTCCTGCTCAATGGCTTGTAACTAAAGGCTTCAAAGACAAGTAAGGGACTGATGGCAGGTGTGTCAGGTCGCTGTATTTGCAGGCAGTCTCATGTCATGTCAGTGGATGGCTCCACGTGACATGCTGTGGATGCGTCTTCTACAGGAGCAAGCAGCCATTGTTAATTGTAAGTAGTTCAAGTATTTCTGGCCGTTCTCCATAAGGATACTCAGACTGGGTGGGGAATGTGAATCAATGTCTGATACTAAACAGAGAAAATGCCAAATTATGTACTGTGAAACAAAGTCAAGTGTTTGCCAAGCACAAGCTACAATTTAACAGCCGATCACAATTTCTTACTCAATACAAAAGAGATCGAATCCAAACATATTACGATGGCTAAGAAATTTCACAGACACTGCTTCATCAAATGAACTGTTCCAAATATCCATGTTTTATTGCCGAATGCCATGGAACTCAATATACTTAAGTCAACCAATCAGAGTTACATATCAGTATCAATAATTTCACCTTACAAAGCAAGAATTAATTTAATATTGAAACCAAATTACTGTCAACTGTGTACAATTTCATATTATCCACTTTTATCAAAAATGTTAACTGGTGATATCTTTTCAAGATATAAGCCAAAGATAACAAACAGGAAACTGGTTGAAACATTGTTACCAGACAACACAGCTATTCGCCTAATGTCGTAAGATGATTTCATCAAAGGAATTTGCTGAGAAAGCTTGGATTTTCCTATAACAATGATAATTATGATATTTCTGACAATGACCTTTGCAATATTTTGGTATATGTTAACTGCCACTGCAGTGGACTTTTGCCCCTTCCTGTTCTATGATAAATTCTTTACAACAGGATAAGAGTTCCCATTTATGTTTATCAAAGGCACCATCATTACAAAAGCTCCTCAACATGACTAAACAGTCAAAGAACACATTTATTCTGAACACACATCTACACCACATCAGTGATCACATGAAGTATGGAATTTTCAGTCCTTGTTGTTACACACACACACACACACACACACACACACACACACACACACACACACACACACACACAAATGGGTGTACTATTTCAAAATCCCAAGCTCTTAATAGCTAAGTCTAAAACATTAATAAGCAAACTGTGTTTGAAAACAATGTACCTGAAGCTGGTCAGCACTTTGTGGCTGATTGTGAGAAAGGCAAACGCAATGCCGCCACAACGCAATACATGAGCGGAAGATCCTTAGGCATGTGCCACACTTGAAATGCTCATCAGACACTTCATTTTCTGGCTCTTCATTTACTGCATTCAGTTTCTGTCAAGTCAGAGAAACAGTCATTAGCAAGTGTCCAAAATGATGATTAGTCTAAATACTATTTGTGACCTAAAATTTTGGAAAAAGCAAATATAAGTTAATCCCTGAAACATATTTTATTCATATATATTACCTCAGGTGAATTATGATGCATAATATAAACCATATAGCAGCAGGAGGACACATTCTGAGGCCTCCAGAAGTAATCAGTTTGGTTATGGAAATGGGTGGGAGGTAAAAACTTTACAGGAAGACCAAGGCACGAATACAGTTATCACGTTCGAATGAATCTATGATATAGTAGCTATTCAGATATAAAGAGGCTTCACAGGCTAGAGTAGCATAGACAGCTGTCTTTGAAGTGAAGACAACAACAACAACAACAACAATAACAGAAATTAGGGAGAATAATGCACATCTGATTCCATGGAAACTACAGCACTGTATATTCAGTTGCTCTAAGGAATACCTGAGTGCAGAACAGTTGACAACATTAACATTTTAGAACTAGAGTAATACTTTAAATAAACAAACACTGAAATAATGAGGCAAATGAGATTCAGTGATCACACGAGTGTAGCGCAGTCAACTCGCTGGTGATTACGTACTAGGGATTGTAATTTTAACACAAACAGTGCCAGACCTGATGACACCAAGGACTAGATGCTACTTCCCCCATCCAAGTGCAGCACAACACATTACATAAAAATTCTAGCTTGTTAGAAGTACTTTGAATGTTACTCATATCTGCTTAGGAAAATCATTCTTACCATGGAATGTTTGTTAGTGTTTGCCACACTGTAATCTGATGTACTGATAAGTATACTACGAAATGTTTTACATGTTGTTATGCAAGCAGCGGAAAGGTTCAAAACAGTGTATAAAAGGGCTGGACAAAAATAAGGAAACACAGAGGAAATGCATGCTGCACATAAATGCAGATGCTATCCAAGCCTACAAATTGTGTTGTTTACGACCACAAATGGCACCTGTGCAATGTCCTCAATGCATTGCAACTGTCAGTCATGCTCAGAACAGTGTTCTATGTAATTTTGAGTACATTATGTTGGAGACTAGTAGAGTTGAATGTGGGCAAACTGTTGGTGCTTGTATGGTGGGTGCTTTCATAACAAAGGTAGCCAAGTGTTTGGTGTTTCAAGAGGCACTGAATCAAAGATTTATACCACATACAGGAAAAGCAGGAAACATCACCATCTAAGTCACAATGCAGGTGAAAACGTGTACTGAGTGATCCTGACAGTTTTGCAAAATTACCCCACAAAAAGCATCACAAAGTGAGCTCCATAAGCAAGGAATTGCTGGGCAAACTGGAATTCCAAAACTACTCATCAGAGATGCAAATGCCCATAAAAAGGAAAATGTGGCATCAAAGCCATAACACCTGGGCTATGGTGCAATGGAAGAAAGTCATTAGGTCAGATGAGTCTTGTTTTACACTGTTTCCAACTTCTGGCTGAATTTATATCCCACGAGTGAAACACGAACCCCACTGTTACTCTGCAATGCCGCATTACCACCATGGATTATGTAAACCATTTTGGCTGAGCAGGTCCAAGCCACGATACGACATTATCCACGATGTCAGGGCCCCTGTCACAGAGCTCACATTGTCCTCGACTGGTTTCGTTGGTGTGAAGCTGAATTATCATCTCCCCCCTCGCCACCACTTCCCCCCTAACCATCACAGTCATCAGATTTCAAAATTATTGAACATTTGTGGTCTACTTTGGAAAGGAGAATGCATAATCACTATCCACCTCCAGCAACATTACCTGAATTTGCCACTATTTTGCAGGAAGAATGGTATACAATTCCTTGAAAACCAAACATAATCTGTATTTATCCAATGCACGGCAACTGGAAGCTGTTTTGAATACGAACACGTTTCCTATACTGTATCAGGCATCCTACAGCATATTAGGCACAGTGAGGTGTTGTGTTTCTGTATTTTCGTCCATCCCCTGCACTCTACAGTGAAGTGACATTCATTCCAGAAGCTGATTAGTGATAAGAATGGAAATTTAGCAGGTCTTTCAAGTTGGCAGTTTTTATATAAATGCACATATTTATTAACATTCATGAAGTATAAGGAATGATAGATGACTAACCATCATTCACTTTTAAGGTAAAGATTTGAATGAGCAAATATATAAATAAAAAGGGATATATGACTGCTTGCATAGACTGTCAAATCTATGTTGTTTTCCCAGACAGGAAGTTTAAACATACAGGTGCGTGCACATTTCTGTTGTGTTGTGTGAGCTGTTTTTAAGCAAAAGATCACGGTCACAATGCTCTTTATCAGTGAAAGAGCAGTGTAAAATTAATTAATTTTGCTGATTATAGTAGCTACCTCATACTGCTGTTCAAATATTTGAGTAATTCCACGCCCCGGAAGATTGTCATCTATTATGAGTTCTATATGCTAAGTGTAAGTGGTGTAAGTGTAGTGGTAAGTGCCTTTGATGCCTTTCTAACAAGGTCATTACAGATGGGGCACAAATCTGGATAGTGCAATGCAGAGGACGATGAGACTTGACCACATTCATTACACGGCTCATAGCAGATTAACTAACTTTGAGAAATGGCAGGAAATGTACATCTGGGTAGTCAGGAATTACAACACCATTCTTCTCCTTAATGTATGAAGTTCAATTACACATCCTTGGTTCAGTTTCACAAATATCAGCATTGCTCCGAAGTTGAAAGAACTGCCCACTACATACTATGGTATTAGACGACCTAAACAGATATGTTATGTACCTTATTCATTCTTTTGATATTTTTTGGAATTTTGAACCACACACAGTGCTTAAGATAGTTGTGGTCTTGGATGAACACAAAAATATTTCTGTGTTTAGAGTTCACAACTTTGCTCCTGATGTCAAAAACTTGGATATTACACTGGAAGATAATTTATACCTTTTCCGCATCTAAGTATGTTATCAATGAAAGAAGAAGATGTTTAAACATAAAAGCATAATATTTAAAATGTAAAGCATTTTCATACACATTTTGTCACCGACAGGAAACAGATCAGTAAAACTGTCAAGCACTGTCACGGCCACAGAAATTAAACATACACTGATGGGAAAAGAATCTTCACAACAAGGAGATATGCAACATAAACAAAAGTTGGTAGGCATGTTTCTACATCCGAAAAATGATGTCTATTCAAACTGCACATCAGTCGCATAAGAGTGGCACTAGTAGCACCACTACAAGGATGCAGGTAATGTTATAGCTTTAAATACGTGCTGTAACAGCTGTGAGCAATTGATACCTTTGGGACTGAACACGGCGAGTTGACATCAGTCAAGAATGCCTTTCAAGAGACTAAGACGCCATTATCAACAAGGTCATGTAATTGGGCTACAGGAGGCTGCTGGCAGCAGTGGTCACAAGAATGTACAGTCCAAGAAGCCTGGGCTCCAGATGGCCACATGGCACTACCGAGAGGGAAGACCTTCGTGTTCGGCGTATGGCTCCGGCACGTGTACTGCATCTGCCAGATGTGGCCATGTGTTGGTTAGGAGGAGGCCAGTTAAGGGGCCTGCAGTCAATCTGCACGCTACACACACCTACGCTTGGAATCACGGTCTGGGGTGTGATTTTGTATGACAGCAGGAGCAGACTCATAGTTATTCCACACACTCTGACTGCAAATATGCAAGCTAATCTGTTGTGCTGTCATGCACGAGTAGCATTTCAGGGGTGTATTTTTCAACATTTTTTTCATGCTCGCCCACGTATCTCTATTCTAACACGACGTGCTCTACATACTGTCGACGTGTTGTCTTGGCCAGCTTGAGAACCAATTTGTCTCTGATCGAGCACATACGGGACACCATTGAACAGCAACTCCAGCATTATCCACAACCAGCGTTGACTGTCCCCGAATTGGCAAACCGAGTGCAACAGGCCTGTAACTCAATCTCACACTGACATCTGACACCTGTACAACACAATGCATGTCGTTACCATGCCTGCATTCAACATTCTGGGAGTTACATTTGTTATTAATGCGATAGCATTTCACATTTGCAATGGCTTACCTCACACTTATATTAACATGTGACTTGCAATGTTAATCACTCAAATATGTTACCTAGACAAACGTACTCCAGAAATTTCATTACTTTACATTAATTACATTTTAGTGTTGCAATTTTTTTCGTTATTGTATATCTAGCACTTGCTGCCTACATGAGTTTTGCCTTCTGAATCAGATCACATCCAAAACACTTTCTAGCAACACTGACAGACATATCAAGGTTTTATTGGACAAATGCTTGCTCAGCCTACATGGGGAAAAGAACCTTCCATGTTAATACTGGAAGAAGAAGAAGAAGAAGAAGAAGAAGAAAAGAGAACTAAATATGTGTATGAAAAACGAATTCACTTATGAAAACAGAAATTTTTGGGAAGGAATAGTAGGTCACTCAGATTGGAGGTTGAGAGGAACTGGTGGGAAGTGTGCCCCCTCATTACAACTACATCTCCCCCTCCCCCCTCGAGAAAGGAACTAATGGTTCTGAAAGCTACATAATTTTTTTTTTTTAATTTTTCCTGCTAAAGGTGAATACTCACAAGCCACTCTGCTTCCTTGTAAAACTTAAATGTCTGTGAAGTAACTAAGGCAATATTGAAATTTCCTGGCAAATTAAAACTGTGTGCCGGACCAAAACTCGAACTTGGGACCTTTGCCTTTCGCGGGCGAGTGCTCTACCACCTGAGCTACCCAAGCACGACTCACGACCCATCCTCACAGTAAGTTTCATATCAGCACACACACTGCTACAGAGTGAAAATCTCATTCTGGAAACATCCCCCAGGCTGTGGCTAAGCCATGTCTCTGCAATATCCTTTCTTCCAGGAGTGCTAGTTCTGCAAGGTTCACAGAAGAGCTTCTGTGAAGTTTGGAAGGTAGGAGATGAGGTACTGGCAGAATTGAAGCCGTGAGGACGGGTCGTGAGTCGTGCTTTGGTAGCTCAGATGGTAGAGCACTTGCCCTCGAAAGGCAAAGGTCCTGAGTTCGAGTCTCGGTCCGGCATACAGTTTTAATCTGCCAGGAAGTTTCATATCAGTGCACACTCCACTGCAGAGTGAGAATCTCATTCTGGTAAGGCAATATTTTTCGACTAATCCATTCCAGACTGTTCTATACAGTTATCTGTATCTGTTCAAACCTACTGAGGAAGGAACTAGTTTGCTGATACTGTGGTTACTTAGTGACACATTGTCTACCTCCTCTCTCTGTCTCTCCATTAACTGTGTGAATTCCCCAGTGATATTCTGATCAATAAATGTTATTAAAATAACTACATAAACAGTAAAGCTACCTACATTACAGACAGTCCGCACATGCAAGCGCAGGGCTTTCTCGCTGGGCAGCTTCTCATCACAAATTAGGCACACATTGTCAATGTGTTTACGCTCATGGTTAGCTAAGGACATTGATGTTGGTAGCTCCTTTTTGCAGTATCGGCATATGTATGGGCATCCCGGAGATTCAGGACAGGGCGCGCGTGAATAAAGAGAAGTAGAACGTCTCTTTCGCCGCTCCTCTGTCAAGCACATCCTGCAAACAAATTTTTTAATGCAAGACATAGTTTAATATTTATAGAACAATAGTCACACAAATTACTGTAATTGAAAGATTGTTCAAGACAATTTGCATAATATGTTTTTGAAAGTTTGCGTGTCAACTTAATCTTGATACTAGGACCTTACTAACCACAACCTGAGTTGCAGGTTACTGACAAGGATTGCTAAACCCTGTGATCAACTGATCGTAATGAGCATCAGGAAACTAATCAGAGGTCACTCCGAAGTAACTCCTATGCAGGGTATAGGTCACTGTGCCCCTGCTTTCGAAAAAAAAAAAAAAAAAAAAAAAAAAAAAACTGAGCTCAAAAGTCATGAAACAATTTCAAGTTGGTCCTTACTAGAATGCAGAAGTGCATCATATTTCATCATATTGGTTGGCTGGTTTGTTAGTTTCATGTTCCTGGTTCGACCTCCGCTATCAGGTGGAGAAATGTAGGGTCCCCCTGAATAGGTCAGGCGTGTACTACACGCAGGAAGTGGCTACAAGGGTAGCGGAGTATGTGTGGAGAGCACATGTGGTTTTTTAGGTTAGAGAATTCCCTCCCTAGGCCTGACAACACGCCTCCTGAGACGCGACAGGGTACCAGTAGGCAAAACGCAACAGGATATGACAATATTAATGTGGTAATAGTAAACTGCAGCAGTGTGTATAGAAAGGTCCCAGAACTGCTCTCACTTAGAAACACCCACAATGCCCACATAGTACTAGGGAAGGAAAGTTGGCTGAAACCAGCTGTAAACAATAATGAAATTCTAAACTCAGATCGGAATGTATACCACAGAGACAGGATGGACAGAGAAGGGAGAGACGTGTTTATAGCGATAAAAAGTGCAATAGTATCAAAGGAAATTGATGGAGATCCAAAATGTGAAATAATTTGGGTGAAGGTCACGGTTAAAGCAGGCTCAAACATAGTAATTGGATGTCTCTATAGGCCCCCTGGCTCAGCAGCTGTTGTGGCGGAATACCTGAAGGAAAATTTGGAAAATATTTCAAGTAGATTTCCCAGCTGTAGACTGGGAGACTCAAACATTTATAACGGGTGGCAGGGACAAAGAACAAAGTGAATTTTTTTTAAGTGCTTTATCTGAAAACTACCTTGAGCAGTTAAACAGAGAAGCGACTCACGGCGATAACATATTAGACCTTCTGGTGACAAACAAACCCGAACTATTTGAAACAGTTAATGCAGAACAGGGAATTAGCAATCATAAAGCAGTTACAGCATCAGTGATTTCAGCCATAAATAGAAATATTAAAAAAGGTAGGAAGATAGGAAGATTTTTCTGTTTAGCAAAAGTGACAAAAAGCAGATTTCAGAGTACTTGGCAGCTCAACACAAAAGTTTTATCTCAAGTACAGATAGTGTTGAGGATCACTGGACAAAGTTAAAAAAAAACATTGTACAATACGCATTAGATGAGTATGTGCCAAGCAAGATCGTAAGAGATGGGAAAGAGCCACCATGGTACAACAACCAAGTTAGAAAACTGCTACAGAAGCAAAGGGAACTTCACAGAAAACATAAACATAGCCAAATCCTTGCAGACAAACAAAAATTACACGAAGTGAAATGTAGTGTGAGGAGGGCTTTGCGAGAGGCGTTCAATGAATTCGAAAGTAAAGTTCTATGTACTGACTTGGCAGAAAATCCTAAGAAAGTTTGGTCTTATGTCAAAGCGGTAGGTGGATCAAAACAAAATGTCCAGACACTGCGACCAAAATGGTACTGAAACAGAGGACGACAGACTAAAGGCCGAAATACTAAATGTCTTTTTCCAAAGCTGTTTCACATGGGAGGACTGCACTGTAGTTCCTTCTCTAGATTGCCGCACAGGTGACAAAATGGTAGATATCGAAATAGGTGACAGGGAGGATAGAAAAACAATTAAAATCACTCAAAAGAGCAAAGGCCACCGGACCAGATGGGATACCAGAGTACGAGAAGGAACTTACCTCCCTTCTTGCAGCGGTGCACCATAGGTCTCTAGAAGAGAGAAGGGACGTCAAACAGATGTGCAGAATTATAGACATATATCTCTAAAGTCGATCAGTTGTAGTATTTTGGAACAAGTATTATGTTTGAGTATATTGACTTTTCTGGAGACTAGAAATCTACTTTGTAGGAATCAGCATGGGTTTCAAAAAAGATGATCGTGTGAAACCCAGCGCACGTTATGCATCCATGAGACGCAGAGGGCCATAGTAGACACGGATTCCAAGGTAGATGCCGGGTTTCTTGACTTCCGCAAGGCGTTCGATATTGTTCCCCCCAGTCGTTTAATGAACAAAGTAAGAGCATATGGACTATGAGACCAACTGTGTGATTGGATTGAAGAGTTCCTAGATAACAAAATGCAGCATGTCACTCCCAATGGAGAGAAGTCTTCTGAAGTAAGAGTGATTTCAGGTGTGCAGCAGGGGAGTGTCGTAGGACCGTTGCTATTCACTATATATATATATATATATATATATATATATATATATATATATATATAAGCGCTGGCAGGTCGATAGACACACAAACAAACACAAACATACACATAAAATTCAAGCTTTCGCAACAAACTGTTGCCTCATCAGGAAAGAGGGATATTTTTTTTTTTTTTTTTTTTTTTTTGAGGGAATGTAAATAAAACTTAATGGGGTCATTGTGGGGGTGTTGTGAGGGTGACATGGTATTAGAAGGTGGAAAGTGTAACACGAGGTGAAATGAAAATGAAAATAAAAATATATGGGGAGAGATAAAGGTGAACCGGAAAGAAACTGGAGATCTGGAATGAGAAAAGGCGAAAAGGTGTTGGTTACAGCTGGGCTATGTTGGACTTGGGTTGGTAGACAACGATGTGCATAAAGGTTAGGTGGTTGTGTTGCCGCCAAAACACGTTAAAGGACGGAGAAATTCGGGAAAATTTCGAAAAAACTGCGTGTAGTATATTAAAAGGAGTGGTATTGTGGTGGCAGATTATGAAAATGAGGCTAACAATTGTCTGATGAAGAAATAATGGCGTTAAAACCCGTGGGAAGCGGCTAAAAATGATCAGTGATGTGGGAAAAACGGAAATGGAAATAAAGCGAAAGTTATTAGAACTGGCCGAAATGGTTGTTTAAAAGGTGAAAGGAGCTGTTTGTGAACTAGAAACGGTGGATATTATAGCGGCGGTAGTGCTGAAAGCGGCAAAAAAATATTTTTTTGGTTATGGTTTGGAAGTGGGTTACGTATTATTGAGTATATATATAGGCGGGATAAAATAGTATAGCAGATTACGGTAAAAAGGAGAAGGTGAATACAAAGTGAAACTACTGGCAAAAACAGAAAGAGGAAAATAAGACGACAGAAAAGATTTCGAAATGCAACAGTGACAATAACAAACGTAATTGTTGGATTCAAATTAATGATATCAATATAATGGAAGAAAACATTCCACGGGGGAAAAATTATATATAAAAACAAAGATGAGGTGACTTACCGAACAAAAGCGCTGGCAGGTCGATAGACACACAAACAAACACAAACATACACACAAAATTCAAGCTTTCGCAACAAACTGTTGCCTCTTTCCTGATGAGGCAACAGTTTGTTGCGAAAGCTTGAATTTTGTGTGTATGTTTGTGTTTGTTTGTGTGTCTATCGACCTGCCAGCGCTTTTGTTCGGTAAGTCACCTCATCTTTGTTTTTTTTTATATATATATATATATATATATATATATATATGACCCTGTGGATAACATCAGAAGTTCACTGAGGCTTTTTGTGGATGATGCTGTAGTATATCAAGAGGTTGTAACAATGGAAAATCGCACTAAAATGCAGGAGGATCTGCAACGAATTGACTCATGATGCAGGGAATGGCAATTGAATCTCAATGTATGCAAGTGTAATGTGCTGCGAATACGTAGAAAGAAAGATCCTTTATCATTTAGCTACAATATAGCAGGTCAGCAACAGGAAGCAGTTAATTCCATAAATTATCTGGGAGTAGGCATTAGGAGTGATTTAAAATGGAACGACCATATAAAATTAATAGTCAGTAAAGCAGATGCCAGACAGAGATTCACTGGAAGAATCCTAAGGAAATACAGTCCGAAAACAGAGGAAGTAGGGTACAGTACACTTGTTTGCCCACCGTTTGAATACTGCTGACCGGTGTGGGATCCGTACCAGATAGGGTTGATAGAAGAGAGAGAGAAGATCCAATGGAGAGCAGTGCGCTTCGTTACAGGATCATTTAGTAATCACGAAGGCATTATGGAGATGGTAGATAAACTCCAGTGGAAGACTCTGCAAGAGAGATGCTCAGTAGCTCAATACGGGCTTTTGTTGAAGTTTTGAGAACATACCTTCACCGAGGAGTCAAGCAGTATATTGCTTCCACCTGCGTATATCCCAAGAAGAGACCATGAGGATAAAATCAGAGAGGTTAGAGCCCACACAGAGGCATACTGACAATCTTTCTTTCCACAAACAATACGAGACTAGAATAGAAGGTACCCACTGCCACACACCATCAGGTGACTTGCAGAGTATGGATGTGGATGTAGATGTAGTTTGTTTCATGTTCCGTGGATCACTATGCATGACATATGGTAATGATGTGGAAGGGGTCATTTTACATTCAAACCACAAATTATCTGTAAATAAAGCTACATGCTGAACACTTTTTTAAAAAACAAAATGTACAGATGAAAACTACATGAAAGGTATTCACTACAATTTACTTGCAATAAAAAAGGGAAAAACTTATTACACTTCTTCGTGGTCAATCTCTGTTGGGCATGCCTCCTTGTCAACATCCTTGGGTTGTTCTGATGGTCTTGTGGCTGGGGATGATGCATCACAGCTGGGAGGTTCTGTCTTTACACGTGCCAGTGCTAGTGATGGTAGTCGGAACCTGCCATTGCCATCTGGTGATGAACTCCAAGATACCTGGCAGGGGAACAATAATAATAATAATAATAATAATAGTGTTGATGAGACAATATTCAGCAATTAAGTGAAGCTTTACTTTAAATACTGGTATCATAAGATATTTATGCATTAAAGTTTGAGCCTAGTTCCACAATATATGTAATGGGGTCATCCCACGCCGAGTGGACCAAATGTTCCCACTTTACCATCTCAAACTAAAATGAAATTTTGCATACACTCATGACATGCGCAATTTCAGAGAGAGCGCGTCCATACAGTTCCCAGATGTGCTTATACTGGCACGTAGTTATGCCAACATTCCCAGGTTTTCCAAGTAGGAGATGCAAACCTTTCTTTCCTGGCTTTTGCCATGCATGTATCAGTTGTTGTGCCAACTTGCACTTCAGGCAAGAACCACCAGTTTATCATTTGATGAAATGTGCAAGCTTCTCTCAACTGATTACTGTGACAGAACACATGTCACTGTGACACATGTAGAATTTTACCGCTGTCAGAAATGCCCAAAACAATCTTACAAAGCCCGGGCTGTGAATTACACAGTTGAGCCTTCGTTGTAAATTTGCCACAAGTACCACTCACAAATCCTATGCTGACCACATGGTGCATGGTGATATTATTTGTCTGGCTCCGGATAGGGAAGTTGGCAAAAAAGCACTTCAAAGTGAGAATCCGAAGCTTACAGCCATGCTCTATATAGAACAGTCCTTTGAAATGTCACGGGTCACAGGTGACCAGATTGCTGCTTGAGGGGAAGTATCAGACTGCTGTGTGAGGGGAGTGTTGCTCAATCAACTCGTGTTGGGCATGCTGCAACTGTTCAGGATGACGGGTAAGCCATTGCAGCAGTACAACCTTACAACCTTCATCGCAGCACTGCATGGAGCAGCGTCGGTTATGGCCACGGCAGCAACAGGCCGCGTCACAACAACGGCCACATGTTCCCCTTCTTTCTTGCCCGTACTGCTTTGTCCGACACGAGTGTGCTGGGTGCCCTACTCGTTGGGTAGATTGCAACAAATGTTGAAACAAAGGCCACATTGCATCGGTGTGCAAACTCCTCTTCAAATGTGGTGCGCACTGTCGATGTGCATAAACTATATCTCTATAATGACTGTTTCCCTAAACACATTGTTTATCGACTTGCATGTGTTTAATAAACTGCTAAAAATGCAAGTGGATACAGGAACTGCAGTGACTTCAGTAAACAAATAAACATACATGGACTTGCGTGCCTCTCCCCTCGTACAGGTTTCACGGATGTCGGTTTGCTCCAATTAACAGCAGAATCTGGTCCTAGATCAGTTATCCACTCCTGTCTCTTACAAATTTGTTGTTCGCTCTCTCACCTGCCTTGTTGAGGATTCATTCTCATACCGCAGACCTGTTCTGGTTAGAAGCATTTCCTTTCAGTTTCTCCATTGTCATGAGGTAAATTTAGTGTCAGATTAAGTTCCATATCAGCAGCTGGAAATCCTCTGCTCTGAGCTTTGTCTCCGTTTTCCCCTGGGCTCAATTGTGGTACTGGTTTTCAGGCCCACATTACCATGAAAGAGTTTGCCTGCCCTCATTTGTTTCAGGCGTGGCAGGGGCCTGTCGCGTTGTGTCGCTCTGTCAACGCCAAATTAGACGGTTTGGGCATCACTCAACGTCACTCGACCTATTTCTTCCAGGTAATGGGCTACACAACTAGTCATCGTTAAGAAGATAATGGGTAAGCTTCGCCTCCGTAGCAACTTTAGTGGCACAATTAATGCACTGTCCATGACAGATACATACCATTTGACCTGCCCTGATGAGTTGCCCGCAAAATTGCCAGGCAGCCACTACTTTTCCAAGATTGATTTGTCAGAAGCATACACTTCCCTCTGATAAGGCTACTGAGCATCTTCTCATTGTCAATATACCTTTCTGCCTGTACCAATATCAACGCTTGCCTTTTAACGTCACTACGTGCTAGCAATTTTTCAGCATTTTTTAGAATAGCTTACAGGCTCTGTACCCAGCTGCATCAATTACCTCGATGATATCATCACTTCAGGTATTTCCACCAAAGACCACCTTAGCAATCTCTGATCGTTGTTTTCTGCTTTGCAGTCTGTGGGTCTAAAGTGCAGTTTATCCAAATCTCGCCATTTGAGTACCTATGTTTTGAGGTTCCTCATACAGGGGTCAAGCCGTTGCATGGCCATACTGATGCAACCGCAGCTTTGCCGCAGCTGGCCTCGATTAAGGAACTGCAGGCGTTTCTAGGTAAAGATGCATCCACTGTTGCTCAGCCTCTGCATGTGCTTTTGCGTAAAACTGTGCCTTTTTCTGGTCCCCAGCTTGTGACTGAGCGTTTGCTTTGCTTAAGACTAAGCTTCAATCTGCATTGCGTCTGGCCACTTTTCCGCCAGGTCGCCATCTAGAGTTGGCTACAGATACCTCTCACACAGTGTTGGCGCATAAATACATGGATGGGTTTGAACAACCCATTGCTTACGCTTCTAAGACAAACTCCTGCTCAACAGTGGTATTCTCAGATTGAAAAGGAGTCTTTAGCAATAGTGTTTGCCCTCAAGAAATTTCACATCTTCTTATGTGATTCTAAGTTCCATGTAATCACGGACCACAAGCCATTTGTTGCCCTTTTTAACCCTTCAGATTCCGTGCCAGACAAGGCAGCACATCATTTGTGGCGATGGGCTCTCTCTCTTCCTCTCCTGTTATCATTACCAGATCTATTACCAGTCGATGGCACAACATGGCAAAACTGATGCCTTATCTCGCTTTTTCGGGATGGACGCAGGGTTCAATCAGGATGAGTTACTTTGTTTCTATTTAGATACTGAGAACCAGAATGCGGTCAATGGTTTTCCCCATCACTAATGCCATGATAGCGTCAACCGTCACCATGGATTCTGTACTTAGTTGAGTCCTCTAATTTGTGCAACATGGTTGGCCAGAGAAACCCCTCAGCCATGTCTCTGATCCTTTCATAATTACTTCTTCCTCCAGCACCGCCTTTCTGTGTTTGATGGGGTTCTTTTGTTAGCTATGGAGGACACTGCTCCACGAGTTTGCGATTCCTGCTTCCTGATGCTGTAATGTACTGCGGCTTCTGCACGTCAGTCGTTGGGGGACCTCTCGCACTAAAGATTTGTCCCGCCAGCATGTATGTTGGCTGGGCACAGCTGGGGACACTACGCAGCTTATCGTCACTTGCACTAACTGTCTTCAGCAACAGAAGCCCCTGTGGGCATCTTTTGCCCCTGGCCAAGACCACAGCACTATGGGAGCTTCTACATGTTGATTTTGCTGGGCCCTTTCTAAATCAGTATTGGCTCATTGTAGTGGATGCTTATTCCACATTTCCCTACATGGTGTGTTGTCCATCCATGTCTGCAGTGGCCACTACTTTGGTCCTGTCCAAGATTTTTGCAATTGAGGGACTTCTGTATACGTGGTTACTGATAATGGCTTCCAAGTTTGTTTCTCAAGAATTTGCATCTTTTTATCAGGTTAATGGTTTTTGTCATCTCACAACTCCCCTGTTTCATCTTCAATCTCATGGTAAGACTAAATGCATGGTACAGACGTCTAAAACTCAGATGCCGAAGTTTGTACCTGGTAGGTCCCCTGAAGCTGCTTTGGACAATTTTTTGAGTTTGTAGTGTTTCACTGCAGTGGGAAACAAAAGCAGTGGGGAATACGACCCCGGTAGAGCTGCAACATGGATGCTAACCATGGACCCTCCTTCACCAGCTGAACCTGACTGCGTCAGCTAGCGTCACCTACTCCATGACAGTTTCAGCTGTGTGCACCTGTCTGGGCTCGTGGCTTTGGCTGTCGAGCAAACTGGCTCCCTGCCATCATCGACAGTCGCCCGCACCTGTGTGCTGTTTGCACTCCTGATGGGCAGACGTCTTGTCACTTTGACCAGCTGCATCTGTGCACGGTGGACCCTGTTCTGGATGGTACATTGCCTCTCCCGCTGCTGCTAATGCCTGTTCCTGTGTCGCAAATGGTCTGGTTCACACCACAGAAGGGGTTGCTGCCTGGCAGATTGTTGTCTGGGGCTCCTGCCTCTGCCTCCTCTCCTTGACTACTGTCACCAGTGCAGCCCCTGCTGCACCTGTCGCCACAACAGCCACCTCCACTGCTGAGTCCTGCGCAGCTGTCATCTGACACCCCCGCTGATGCCTCCCGCATCGACTGCTGACCTCAACAAGGACATCACTATGGAGTTGTCAAACCTGGTCCTACCCTAAGGCCTCTCACAAGAGGGGGGCGGGGGCAGGGGGGGGGGGGGGGGAGAGGAATAAGCACGCCAACCCGCCCCCTCATTACTTCTGCCCCTACTCGCCAGTGTGTGCCCGCTACATGATGCAGAAGCCACCGTCGTCGGGTGATGAAATGGATGTCAGCACAATCATTGGTGTTTTCCCTCACTCGTAATTTCAGTGGCTTGCAAGATCAGTGTTTTCTTTTTTTCATGGTATCAGTGCTTTTTTTTCGGAGTGTCATGTTTTTTACATACATATGTAGTTTTCACACCCCCTAAGAAAGGAGTGGTGATGTATCTTCACTCGCGTCTCTACAGTTCACAGATTCACTTATAGGGGCCACCTGAGTCAGCCCCCTGATGTGCTCTTGTGAGCCACCAAAGATGTGGTGGTGGTGGTGGTGGTGTGTTGGGGCTTATGGGCGCTCAACATCGAGGTCATCAGCGCCCTGACACACATTAAAAGGAACGAATGTGGACAGACCTAAGAAAACTAAAGCACACTCAAAGAAAGCAGGAAAAGAAGGAAAATGCTACATAAGAAAGTAAAACCTAAGGAAAGGGGAAACATAGCAACAAGAATGCCGTCACAGGAAAATGTTATTGGCTGGCCACTTACATAAAATATGGGCGAGCTTGTCACATAGTGAGCAAATTAAAATCCTCTCCCTAAAATCTTTGTAAAAACATTTGACAGGGCACAGAACTTTAAAACTTTAACCACATTCGTCCGAGTGTTGCCTAAAAGAGATGGCAGGTCCGCTGGCAAGTCAGCCGCGACCCGCTGATCAGAAAATAAAACGCAATCCAATAAAACGTGGCGCACAGTGACCTGGACGCAACAAGCACCACACACTGGAGGGTCCTCTCACCGGAGCAGGAAGCCATGCGTCATAGGGCTGTGGCCTATTCGAAGCCGAGTGAGAAAAACCTCATCTCGTCGATGAGGCTGAAAGGAAGTACACCACACATGCGTTGTGGGCTTGACTATACGGAGCTTATTGTCAGTCACTTCCAGCCACTCATCCTCCCACCGACATATGACCCATGAGCTCAACAGCGAGGTGAGTGCGTGCAAGGGGATAGCACACTGAGATACTTGTGGGGCAAGACACGCCTCCTTGGCTGCGAGATCTGCCCTTTCATTCCCAGCAATGCCGACATGCCCCAGAACCAAGCAGAAAGCTACAACCTTCCCCAGTCGCTGTAGTTGGAGGAGGGCATCCTGGATGGTCTGGACAATTTTGTCTGCCGGATACAAACGTTGCAATGAGTGAAGGGCACTGAGTGAATCGGAACAGACAAGAAATTTAGGAGAGGAAGAATGTCTCATGTGCTCCAGTGCCCGCAAGATCGCAAACAATTCTGCATCAAAGACAGTAAAAGTCTGAGGCAGTCGGACCTTGAGGACACGATATGGAGAAACAACTGAGCAACCAACAGAATCCCCTTGTTTCGACCCATCCGTAAAAACAGCTACATAGTCATGGTGCTCAGATAAAATGGCAGAAAATGCTGCATTAAAAACGATGGCAGGAGTGCAATCTCTCTTGTACTGCAATAAATCTAAAATCACTCCGGGCCTCTTCAGTAACCAGGGTGGCAGGCGGTTAAAACCTTGGATTTGGGGTTGTACAGACTCCACACCGAGGGACTCTAGTACACGTTGCACATGGATCCCAAATGGCAACATAGCCCGGGGACAGCGGGAAAAAAGGCGGTCCAGAGGTGGATGGGCAACAAGACGGTGAGCAGGCAAGCTGGGAGCTGCAAGAAACTTACAAGCCCGGCGCACCAGCAGGAGCTGCTGCCAGATGGTAAGTGGCAGTTCGCCAGACTCAGCACAGAGGCTGGGTACGGGACTGGTCCGATAAGCACCTTTGGCCAGTCGGATCCCAGCATGGTGAACAGCGTCAAGGATCTGCAAATAAGATGGCCTCGCTGACCCATATACTGTGCACCCATAGTCCAGCCGTGAACACACAAAAACTCCATAAAACTGAAGGAAATGCACCCTGTCCGCGCCCCAAGACCTGTGGCTGAGGCACTTGAGAATGTTCAGTGCCTTCAGTGTTCTGGCTTTCAAGTCACGTAGGTGTGGCAGCCATGAGAACCTGGAGTCAAAAATTAGGCCCAGAAACCGCACTGTGTCTCTAAAATGTAGGGCAGTATCCCCCATATGCAAGGCAGGCAAAGTAAAAAGATGACGAGAACGATTAAAATGAACACAAACACACTTATCGGCAGAAAACCGAAAACCCGACTTTGCAGCCCACTCCTCTAACTGCCACACTGTTAGCTGCAACTGATGGCTCACGGTTGCAACACTGGAGGAGGAACAGAAAACAGCAAAGTCGTCCACAAATAAGGAGCACTGTACTGGACTCCTCACTGTAGACGTTATACTGTTGATGGCTATGGCAAAGAGGGTAACGCTTAAAACACTGCCCTGGGGGACACCGTTCTCTTGCTCAAAGCGATCAGACAGTGTGTTACTGCCAAAGAAACAGCATTATTTAAGTGCTCACAAATGAGTGTTCAGTCTATTCCTTATGCTGTATTGCTCTTGTCCAGTCAATGTGTTCAGTGCTATGCACAACCTGTATCTTAGGTGTTGTTCTATGAAGTACTATGTTTCATAAATTTTGTTTGTTCTCGCTATGAGGAAATTAAATTTAAGTGTTATTAAGAGCGAAACAAAGCAGAGGTACACTGAAGTGTCGGGCAGCAAAAATGAAGCATAGTGACAATGCTTACTCATCAGGTTACCTTCCATTAGGAAAGTGGGTGCACTCAGCAACTGTTATGTATTTATAAATGATAGAGTGCAGCAATCCATTGTCCTTTTTTGTTTGCAGGTTTTATTACGCAAATTCGGATTTCAACTGGAGCCTAGCCATTATCAATACACTATTTTTTAATCTAGGTGCGTGTTAGTTCCCTGTTGCTAGCGCCTAGCCATTATCAATGCTCTATTTTTTTATCTCGATGCATGTTAGCTCGCTGTTCCCAACAGGGAACTAACTAACACACATTGGGACTAGGAAACAGTGCATTGATAATGGCTAGGCACTAGCTGAAATCTGGATTTGCGTAATAAAACGTGCAAAAAGGATGACTGATTGCTGCACTCTATCATTTATAAATATTTATTTACTTTGTTACAGTCAGGGCATGACTCGATATTATTACAAATTTTCTTTCAGACAATGTGATTTTCAAATTTGCCTGACAGCAAAATGAAAAGTTCGTGGACTAGCAGTGACAGGATGTATGCGTCACAAAACAATTGGTTTTTTCAATATAGTCTCATTTTAGGTCAAATTTATTACACCTTTTGCAGAGAGTGAAGTCCATACATGAAGTGCAGATCTAGAGAGTAAGCAAAATATCTGTCTATGCCTGCCATAACTTCTCTCACTGAACTCAAAATGTTAGCCAAAATTACTGTATTTTATGGACTATATGATGCATTTAATTTTTAAGCAATTTTTTAAACAATAACATTATCATCATTTTTATTATTAGATTGCAAAGCCGGACTAAAAAAGAGCTTTTAGTTTATAAAACCGAACTGACCTTTAAAATCCCTTAAAATCATCATACTCAGTTTTGGCCATTTTCCATTCAGTCCTCTCTTTGCGCATTTAGTCTTCATTTTTTTCAGTTCTTCTTCACTAGCCTGCAAATCGCATATGGTTTTTCTGTTGGTGGACGGCCAAAATGCCACTCAGCTGCTCTGTTTCCACATTCTTCTGCATATGGTATTATTTTCAAATTTTATCCCGCATCATATGAATACTTTTTTTTATTTTTTCCCATTATGAAACTAACTACTACAAAGATATGGTGCTGTTAATGCTAACACAAATCACTTTCAACTGAAGTTCACTGGCAGCATAGACTGCAATGACGCATCAAAGGCTGGGCAGTGTTCTGGGTTTGTGTTGGCAGGGTGGGAGGGAGACAGTGTTAGCAAGCTTGTGAATTCCCAAAACTCTTGTTCGTCACATTGGTACACCGCTACTGCCAGTTGAATCCAATGTTGCCAGGTAGAGATAGGTTCTCCGCGGCATCAAATATATGGCCATTTTTAAGACTGGCAGGAATTTTAAATCAAACATTGGACATTTTTATATTATTTTAAAGTATAAGATGCATCTGAATTTTGGAGGCGATTTTTTGAAGACAAAAGAGCATCTTAGTCCATAAAATACTGTGATTTAAAAAAGTTTAGTCACACAATGCAAAATGTGAGGTGGAATACAACAATATGGAAAGGGTATATTGCTATCCACAACATAGGATAGACACTGAGTGGCAGACAGGCACATTAAATAAAGACAACTTGTATCGTCAGCTCTTAAGCAGGACTTCCAAAGTTTTAAGAAGGTGGTGTTCCACAGCTCTTCAATAAGTGAAGATTGGCACAATTTACCGCCAAGAGCTACTGACAGAGGTTCTGTAATGAACAACCCTCTTTGGTCCGCAGACCTTCATTGGATTCAGCTTCTAGCCAACATTCGGAATGTTAAGGCTGACTATTAATATAACATGAATGAGTGCACTGTTTCACACATTTTTATGACTGATGACATAATTTTTTACTATTTGACAACAGTGAGAAATTCATGAATTTTATTAACTGATGCTATTGATTTTATTGCCTAGTATGAAGATATAAAAGCTTTTATGAATCTGATGATGATCTGTGGACTGAAATTGGTTCTTTAACAAAGAAATTTTATCGGCAGCTCTTGGCAGTAAATCATGACTTTAAAATTCTTTCAATGTGCCTCTCCGTCACTCAACACCTCCTCTACATGGTTGTTAATTTTTTTTTGCTTGGGAAACTGATTGCAGCCAGACAGTGTCAAATCTGATAAGAATGATTGTTACAAGAATTCTTATTTCAAATCCTTATTTCCCAGTGCCAAAGACCCTTTGTGGGAATGTGCACTGTCCTCATAAAAATGACTTTTCACCCTTCTTTTGCAATGCTGGCCGCTTGTCAAAAACTTTACTATTCAGTTGGTCCAGAAGACATGCACAGCATTTGTCAGTATTTGCCTTAGTCATCACATGATACCAATTACCCGAATCCCTACCACCGTCAAAAAAAACACTGGCAATAACCTTTTCAGTACACGAAATAAACTTCACGTTTTTTGTTGCTGGACCAATGTTTTCCAACAACTGTTTTTATTCCTATTTCATTTCGAATATGGCACAATGAACACATGTCACACCTACAGCAATAAACTATGCACAAAATCAGTTTAATTCTCTTTGAAGATTGAAACTTTGCTGAAAGTTCATTTTCGCACTTGCTTTTGGTCACCATTCAACCAAGTTGGCACTCGAAACTTCCTGTCAGATTAAAACTGTGTGCTGGACCGAGACTCAAACTCGGGACCTTTGCCTTTCGCGGGCAAGTGCTCTACCAACTGAGCTACCCAAGCACGACTCACGCTTCGTCCTCACAGCTTTACTTCTGCCAGTACCTCGTCTCCTACCTTCCAAACTTCATAGAAGCTCTCGCAGGAGAGCTTCTGTAAAGACTGGAAGGTAAGAGACGAGGTATTGGCAGAAGTAAAGCTGTGAGGACGAAGCGTGAGTCGTGCTTGGGTAGCTCAGTTGGTAGAGCACCTGCCCGCGAAAGGCAAAGGTCCCGAGTTCGAATTTCGGTCCAGCACACAGTTTTAGTCTGCCGGGAAGTTTCATATCAACACACACTCCGCTGCAGAGTGAAAATCTCATTCTGGAAGTTGGCACTCATTTTGCAAAAACTTTCGCTTAGTTGATGCTTCATGTAAAATATATTGTACACTTTTTTTCTGACATGGCTATGAGATCTGCTATTTCATACACCTTTAACACAGATAATCTGACGCCATATTGACACTTTCTCCACAACAATTTCCTTTGTGGTTTTTAATTTAGAATGTCCTTTAGGTGGATCATATTCAGGAGAAATACAACCACATTTTTATTCAGTCACACATTCCTTAAACGTCTGAAGGTGGGAGTGGACTCGCTCTAAACCTTTATCAATTTTAGACAGATTTCCATCGGCAATTAAGTATCCAAAACAACAAATTTTATAACAACACAGTATTTCAGAATACCCATTTAACAAAACACAAGGCATCTATACCATTTTGAGAACTTTTCACCTTACCCTCGCATTGCTTTATACAACAAACTACATAACTTGATCTTACTCTATCTATTTCAGACAAAAGGTGTGTATCCCATAACTGTCTGTAATCTTGCTGCATCTTATCACATTTCAGTGCTGATGATCTGAATTCATTGAACAGTTCCACTTTGTAAAGGCACTCTCCACAAATAAGCTGTGACAATCCGTTGCCAGGGTGGATCTGAAAAACAGAAAATGCTAACTGTATTACTGGAGCTTGCAGCAATTTATTTTTCAGCATGGACAATGTGTATTAAAACTACCTGCTGAGGAAAAGCTAGAGAACACACGAAGAAAACTTATTAAAGCTGAGATCAGTGTAAATATATAATTTTGTTAGATGCAAGTGGGATATGTCCCTACACCACGTTTCACACTCCCCTTTCCCTTAATATATAACACAAACAAAACACAGCACAATACCACAGTGCACTGAACAAGTGCTCACCTCAGTCATCAAGAAACAGGTACATATTAGAACAGGTCAGAAGAAAACAATGGCTACCCATCTCCCCTACAAATTTGCCAAGGAAGATAAAATGTGATCCTCATATTGCCCACAACACACTGATTCCATGTGCGCACCACATCACTGACCCCAGTAAATACATCAAGCCACAAGTCTTTATTTGCAACAGTTGTTACAGTAGCAAAATACATAGAAAATACCACATGTGGATTTTTAATTATACAGTTCACTTGTATAACTTGTAATTAGTAGTTCTGGTGCAGCAATGGAAGAATTTCTTGTCCATTAAAATGTTAGTGAAAGCTTCTCTGACTTGTTTTGATCATTCTGCATCTAAACTTCAGCTAGTGTTTTGCAGGGTAAGCAACTGAGCTGCTACACACCATATCGCTGAATGCCATGTTCAGTATGAACGCACAGTTCTGATGTGTCTTGTACAAGTATACTGCATTATAGTATCGAGCCATTTATTCGCCTTGCACTTCGCGCAATATAGTAACACAATATTATTGAGTCAATAATAATGAGCATGTGAAGGCTGCTTTAGCTAATGTACCGGAAAACTCAATATTTTGTAGAATACTCTTCATTGATCATATTATTTTGACTCAACAAACTGCAAATATAAATCATGTCAGCACTAAAACAAATTATATCCCTTAATGAAATGATTTAGGCATAAAGAGTGTCATTTTAAATCATGTGTCCACTAATTACTGCTGATTACAATTACTTTGGAACTATTTTCGCAAGATATGTGAGTTAGAAATTTACAATTCTTATCAGCCATTGTCAATATTTTTAACTAGATATTTCATACAAAGAAAGTAAAAGTACAAAACTATTACAGATCTGTCAGAAATCAAAATGTATAGAGACAACTTCAATGCTGATGCTCTTGTGTCTGATCAGATTAAACAAATTAATGAATAAATTACAAGGATATGTATAAAATGGCTGGTCAATTCCTACCTTCAGGAGGCGAATTTGCAGTATGCCAAGAGATAGTCACTATCACTATATAACAGAGAAAAGTGCACTAATCTTACATTTTGGGGTAACTTGGCAGTTACATACACAAATTTTAGCAAAGTTGTGAGCTGCAGGTTGCAACAGTTAAGTATAGGTGACAGATCACAGCGTTTGAAAATAGAAAAATTCACGAAATCCAGCAAATCATAGCTTTGGTATGAATATCTTCCAACTTTACACAGTGGAAAAAAGCATTTAGACTACCCCAAATTTTCTGGAGCAATCTGACATTACAGCAACAGATCGAAAGAAGAGTTAAGAAACTGAAGACTTTCTTACTGCTGGGTAATAAAAGGGTGACGCAAAAAGAGTGCATGGATTTCAAACTAGTATAATTAGCTCTATTTTGATCGCTTACAAAATGTTCTCATATCACTACAGTTCGTAATGTACCCAATTTATTAACTGTTACTTTTTAACATTTTAAAAATAACGCCAGGCAGATAGTGGCCTTGTTCGTGAACACACATTAAAAGTTTAAACAGCAGCAATTTCCTGACTTATTGCAACTTTCAGGTCACTGAGTGTAAGAGGTTTGTTATGATACACTTCACTTTTTAGGTAACCCCATAAGAAGAAGTCAAAAACAAACAAGTCTAGTGAGCGTGCTCGACAGTGGACATCGCTGAAATGTGAGATTGTGTGTTGGGGAAACATTTGAAGACCTAACATCCTAAATGTGGTAATGACCAAAGGCAATGTTTTGAGATACAACAAAAACAGTATTGTACGACACAACAGTGCAGTACCGGCATTATTCTGATGACATTGCACTGATACAACTACAGCCATTACTAAATACATCAGATGAGTTTGCAATTGCGAATAATTACTACCACCAGCTGTAGAATGGAATGAAGACAATGAAAATCTGTGCCGGACAGGGACTCGAACCTGGATTTCCCACTTATCGTGAGCGGTCGCCTTACCATTTGGGTATCGAAGCACGACTCACGGCCAGACCCAAACTTCCATATGTCATCAACCATACGTCTACGATCTTACTCGCACATCCGTTATGTATATTCCCTTATAGATCAGACGTTGTGTTTGAAAGTCACATGCGTAGTATCGGCAGATAAATACACTATTGCAGTGCCAGTGCCATTCTGATGACAATGCACCGTGGTGACTACAGCCATTACTAAACACATCAGATGAATTCACAATTGTGAATAATGACTACCATCCGCAGTAGAACGGAATGAGAACCCGAATTTCCCACTTATCATTCGCAGTCGCCTTACCGTTTGGCTATCTGTGCATGACTCACGGCCAGACACAGACTTCCACGTGTTGTCAACCATGCGTCTATGATCTGTACTCGTACATCCATTATGTGTATTCCCATACAGATCAGATGTTGTGTTGGAAAGTCACATGCTCGGGTTCAAGTCCCAGCCCAGCACAAATTTTCACTGTCGTCATTCCATTCTACAGCTGGTGGTAGTCATTATTCTCAATTGTAAATTCTTCTGATGTGTTTAGTAATGGCTGTGGTCGCCGCAGTGTATCGTCAACAGAACACCACCAGCACTGCAATATTTTATGTATCTGCCAATACCGGGCGACTTTCAAACACAACATCTGATCTGTACAGGAATACACATAATGGATGAGCGAGTACAGATCATAGACATTTGGTTTACGACATATGGAAGTTTGGGTCTGGCCTCGAGTTGTGCACGGATAGCCAAATGGCAGGGAGAGCACTGTCGAAAAGCGGGAAATCTGGGTTCGAGTCCCAGTCCAGCACAAATTTCCATTGTAATCATTCCATTCTACAGCTGATGGATTATTCGCAATTGCGAATTCATCTGATGTTTATCGTACGACATACGAAATTAGAACACACATTTTACTGTATTAATACATTTATTAATGTCCAGGAAATATTAACTATATCGCAAGTCCAGAGAAAAATACACTGAATTGTCCAGAAAAAGAAAATTAAAAACTTGGGAGCAGAAGATGTCTTAACACATGATCTTATTCAGACTAAATGTGCTAAGTCCAACAGAGACAATGATTGACAAAACATACCTAAATATAGGAGATTTAAACAACATGCAACAAATATCTTCTGTTTCCAGTATCATTACACAGGTCAGTAAAAAACTGCCGATGGTGATGTGGTGCAAAGGGTACCACAGCAAGCAAACCCTTTTTTCAGCAGACAATCATCGAACATGCGGCAATACTGAAAGTTGTGTATGAATGAAATTGTCAACAATTTTTCCTTTCTTAGAACATTTACACTTTCCTACCGTTCAATGTCACTGAATGTTCTTTTGACATACACTATTCTATGTAAAGGATTTTAATTTATGCAGCTGAACTGATGTGCACCTTTTTTGCTTTTATGACTTTATCAGTGGCAGCCAGGAAGTTAACAAAGTCTTTTCTTCCATTTTGAGTGTCTTAATTGGTAAAGAAAAGTGTGATGAAGTAAGTACTTTTTGTGCACTACCAGTTACATAACTTTTTTCAGACGGGAGATAAGGAAAGGATAAATACTTTATTTCAGTCCCTGTATAATGTATGACATCACCAACAACTTTAATCTTAGCACAATTCAGAGCACCTTTAACACATATGGGCACAGACTCTGATTCATTTACTTTACGACGATTCCTCGTCCTAACAACCAACGGCATTGTAGAAATATAGTAAGATGTACCACGGTCTTTGTTATACACTTCACATATCTGACATGTGCGATAAGCAATAACTTCTTGGCTGTTAAAAGTCTCCAGCCCTGATACAGTCTCCACTTTACCACCACAGAGTAGAGCCCCAGTAACCCAACCATTACTATGTGCTCTAGCATCCACATTAGTGTAAAATTCAGTACGCTTCCACAAAACACTGAAGGGCCATGCAAAATAACTTGCGCACCTATTCCACTCTTCATAGTAATAGCTATATTATCAATAGCTTTATACACTGTAAGGCGTGAATGCCTTCTCCTCCTAAAATAATGCGGCATAACTATTCTGTGTCGATGCTTCTGCACTTGCGACTGCTTGACGACTGACGCCAACTTATCAGAAACATCACTTAAACAGCTGCAAGTTATCGCTAACCGCAACTTCCGGTTGGTCCTTCGCGTACGGCTGCCAGCTTTCGTGTTACAACCTCTGTGTTCATGCTCTTGACAACAGTGAGGCAATAATGTGTTTATGGCATAAGGGTGAAGGGTATCAAGGAGATAACAACATAGCAAAACCCTGTACTTATATACACGGTTTGTGCTTTGTCCACAACAGTTCACTCCAACTCACAAGTTTCTTTTTGTTACCAGTTACACTGACAGTATTTTTCGTGCAATTCAGGACATGGAACAGACATCAAGCTATGTTCTTAGGTCTACGAGACCCTTCACCCTTATGACACGAACACATTATTGCCTCACTGTTGTCAAGACCATGAACAATGAAGTTGTAATATGAAAGCTGGCATTAGTAGAACATATCTGAGTGTTTAAAAGTTGGAATAAACAATACTTTTTGCATATCAACTGCTAATGTATGTGTGTTACTCCCAGGCATATGAAGATGTCACATCATTTTTCATGTTTGTCATTGCACTTTCTGCCTTCCCATGGTGCAGTTCTAGTGTCTTCTCAGCTTTTCTGTTCTCTTGTGAGTGTCCTTTCCCCTCAAGGTGCTACGAGTCAAATGTCTTACAAGTATCTGACCTTGGTCTTCCAAATGATAGATTTGCAAAGTATTTAAGAAATACCCTTTTATACTCCATTTCATTAACTTTCATCTCTGGTAATTTGACTTTAAATGCTTTGTATAAGTGACTAATATTGACATCACAGGTGAGGTAGTCTTTAGAAGACTTTCTTGTACTACAATGGGTCTCCTCCTTTGGAACTGACATTGTATGTTGCTTTACCCATAGAATATCATGCTCAGTATATTTTTATATAAAAACAAAGATGAGGTGACTTACCGAACGAAAGCGCTGGCAGGTCGATAGATACACAAACAAACACAAACATACACACAAAATTCAAGCTTTCGCAACAAACTGTTGCCTCATCAGGAAAGAGGGAAGGAGAGGGGAAGACGAAAGGAAGTGGGTTTTAAGGGAGAGGGTAAGGAGTCATTCCAATCCCGGGAGCGGAAAGACTTACCTTAGGGGGAAAAAAGGACAGGTCTTTAAATATGTCTGCTTGTGTCTGTATGTGTGGATGGATATGTGCGTGTGTGCGAGTGTATACCTGTCCTTTTTTCCCCCTAAGGTAAGTCTTTCCGCTCCCGGGATTGGAATGACTCCTTACCCTCTCCCTTAAAACCCACTTCCTTTCGTCTTCCCCTCTCCTTCCTTCTTTCCTGATGAGGCAACAGTTTGTTGTGAAAGCTTGAATTTTGTGTGTATGTTTGTGTTTGTTTGTGTGTCTATCGACCTGCCAGCGCTTTCGTTCGGTAAGTCACCTCATCTTTGTTTTTATATATAATTTTTCCCACGTGGAATGTTTCCTTCTATTATAATGATATCAGTATATTTTTAGTTGTACACAACACCTCTGTTATCATAAATGTCGCAATCCTCCTCTCTGAAACACAAAATATGTCGTCTCAAATGAAAAACAGCTCCAGTTGCACTAAATTATGTTATTTTATAGACAAACATACGGCCTGTGAGTGATGATAGAAACGATCACTTTGCTAAAAAGAAGTCTACGGATATCAGTGACGGTATGCTGGCTCCTATTTTCGTTGTACACGAGGTGGGATTCTTCCTACACATCAATCATAGGGCTCAAAGATGGCGTAATGTAATGCTGAAACTTGAAGCAAAAATCAAATAAAACTGGAAATTTAAATGGCTGAAGTTGTTTTGATTTGACATTTTATAAGGCTCTGTTGTGCTCGGCAGCAGTCTCATGGCAGTCAACGTGTTTTATCAGTTGCCTCCACAAAGTCTGAGGATATTATTCTTGCAGCACAGTTCTGTCCACTAAATACTTGTCCCATAAAATCATCCCATATGGAAGCAATGAAGGAAAAGGTGCAAAATAAGTTAATTTTGATATGCTTTCATCAGAAAAATCAGCAATTATGTGTGGACAATGTTGCTGAACTCAAGTGTTTGAGAAGATATACGATTTCCAATCCAAATTCTGATCAATATTAGCTCCCACAAATTTTGAACAACCACTTTTATGTATTTCCTTTTCCCTGTATTACAATGTTGTTGTTCATATATATTATCTTGTACTGAACTGATTGAACTGTGTGTTGTTTTTAAATGAAGTAATAGACAATTTACTAAGAACAATCACTAAAACCTTTGAATATTTCATTTATTGCTCTTACTCTTGTTAGATATCTGTTGGCTTCATTACGATGCTTGCATCATTGCTAAAGAGCACAACTTCTGCTTTGCCAGTGTATCGTATTGTGTATTGTGATTTAAACCGGGGACTTAGAAACGACAGAGAGCCTTCATCATCCCGCTGTAGCCCTCAGTGGTTCACAATCCAACAACAGACCACAGCAGTCCACCCACCTCACTGCTGCCCCACACCGAACCCAGGGTTATTTATTGTGTTGTACATCCCCAGTGGAGGCAGTGTGTGACAGGAAATCTCTTTATCTGTGGGTATACAGCTTTTAAATGCACATCATTTAAATTTGTGTAATAAATTTGGTCAATATTATAAATAGTTACAAATCTGAGTATGTGCTGTGCACTTACAACTTATTTCTACAACTAAAAGTTTAAGTGAAACATTTTCATGTGAAAGGTATTGAGAGATTTAATGAAATCTGTCTGGCATTGGGTAGAATGCCAGATTTTTATAAAGATAACACAATGTGTGCTGCAACGACTAACATGCATGGTCACTCTTTGATCTGGTACTGTAATCAGCAATTTTATTTTAAGTAAAAAAAAGTAAAAAAAAAAACTGGTTCCAATATATAAAAGCAGGCAAGGTGTGATTTTTTATTTCTTTAAAACAGTTTGCACCATGTCCTTCAGCTTGCATGTTTCATAATTCTTATAATTGTCTTTTGTTCGAAAAATATGTAAAAATCTGCCAACCGGTTGCACAGGTTTTCTATATACCTTGACCAGGTTTCGTCACCTCTAAGGATGACTTCATCAGAGGGTAAGGTAATTACATGAAGAACATATCGTCAAAGATGTACAGTGATTTAACAGCTGTACATCTTTGATGATATGTTCTTCATGTAATTACCTTACCTTCTGATGAAGTCACCCTTAGAGGTGACGAAATCTGGTCAAGGTATATAGAAAACCTATGCAACCAGTTGGCAGATTTTTACATATTTTTCAAATTTGTGTATACGGTTGTTGCAAACGTCAGCCATGGTCAAAGTTGTGTCTTTTGTTCCCTGAAAACTGTTTTGGTCTGGTGTTCATTTCCCCAGAAAATAATATCCTACCTCTCACTAACGAATGTACACAAGCAAAAAACTGTTTCAGCACTGCTGATGCTACATATAGCAACTACTACACAGCAAATTTTTGCTAGTTTTGAATTGAAAGATATGATAAGATTTTTCTTCAATATGACTCCCCAGAAATTTACTTTCAGTAGCAACACTAATGTTTTAGTTAGCCATAAATAAAATTGGTTGTATTGCATTTTTATTTAGTTGTGTATGGAAATTCAGGGATACCATTTTCTGGGAATTTACTATTAACTTGTTCATGGTAAACCACTCGAGACAGGTCATGCATGATATCTTTTGCAGACCCAGTAAGATGATCCTTGTTATTCCCTTCGATCAATAGACTGGTGTCAATCACAAACAGTGTTGGTTCTGAATCCCCCATGTTTAATGAGCTGTCATTTACACATGGCAAAAATAGAAAATGATCTAAAATTGAGCCCTGTGGAACACAAAGATTTAGTTCTGGAAGATGAATATTGTTCTTGAAGATGAACCTGGAGTTCATTTTCTTCCATATACTTCGTTTCTGGGAGTTCATTTTCTTCCATTACTTCATTTCTGTTATCTGAGGACAATATTCCAAAAACAATTTACTCCAGTCATTTGGTACGCCTCTTACACAGTATAGTTCATGCATCCTCAGGAGAACAGAATGATCAAATTACATCACACTTGTGTTAGGTCTAAGAATAACCCTAAGACTTTTTTGTGATTGTCCATTTAAGCCATAGCTTATTAGGCTAGAAGCAGCTTTTTCAGTTGAGTACCATGGCCCGATTCCATTTTGTATGCACAAATAGTATTATTTTTGTTGAATACTATCAGTTATGAAAGGATCACTTTTTCAACAATTTATACAGTCATTTTTGAAAGGGCTTTACTCAAAGTTTTGAGAAAATTCTTCACCTAATACGTAATGCTTTACTGTAGTAGCAGACCAGATGTCATTCCACTTTTGGGCAAAGGCAGATTTGACGTGGATCCGCATATCTGCAGCTGAAATCGTGAAAAAGAATGGAGGTTAAGTATCTGCTTCTACAGCCAAATTTTTAGCCAATTCATTCCCTGGGATGCCCATGGATTGGGACCAAGAGAAAGACAGTCAGTAACTTGCAGGATGCTTATTGAGTTGGTATACATTAAAATACTGTCGAGGGAGGCGTGTGTAACAAAATGGAGGGCCCTGTTAATGCCTAGCAGCTCCACTGTGAACACACTACCTGATCCAAGCAATAAATGGTGTTGTAAGCCAGTAGGAGACATGAGAGCATATCCTGCCTTATGTATCATCTTAGAAACATCAGTGTAGAAGATGGTAGCACTCTGGAACTCCGCAAGGATTAAACATACAAGATGTTGGAAGATCGTAGTGGTGACACGGATCTTAGGACCCTCGAATAAGTCAGTCCTAATCCATGGTCTAGGCACCATCCAAGGAGAGAGGGGGGAGGGGGGAGGAATACACAGGGTGCATTCCAGTAACTGGACATGGAGAGCCCAACAGAGGGAAGTCGGACAGATTCCAACCGGCAATCCCACCCGTGGGCAGTTATCAGGAGGAAGACATCCCTTATTTGCAAAGAGGATAGGGTACATGGGATGGTCAAGGTATCAGAAAATGGCGATTGCATAAGAAACCAGGCGTTGGCTCTGCTGAATTTGTAGAGAGGGAATTCCCATTCTGCGAGGAGACTGTCAACAGGACTAGTCCAAAAGGCACCAACAGACAGATGCACCCCACAATGAACAGGATCAAGTATTTTCAGAGTCGAAGGAGCTGCTGGCCCATAAACCTAATTACCATAATCTAGTCTGGACAACACCAGAGCACAGTAAAGATGGAGAAGAGTAGCAGAGTCTGCATCCCAAGATGTGTGGGGCAGGAGGTAGAGAGCGTTAAGCTTTTGCATATATGTAGTCTACAGGTGGCGAATATGGGGCAGCCACACCAACTTTTTATCAAAAATAAGGCCCACGAACGGGACTGCGGTACAACATCTAGCAGCTGCTTCCCTAACTAAAGTTCTGGATCGGGGTGAACTGTGGGTCCGATCCGATGACAAAAATGCATAACCCACGATTTAGTGTGTGTGTGTGTGTGTGTGTGTGTGTGTGTGTGTGTGTGTGTGTGTGTGGATCTTATGGGAACCCGACAGCGAAGTCATCAGCGCACAGCGCTTATCAAAACAAAGGAATGTGGAGATAAACTAAAATTGTTGAACACTCATGCTCTCGAAATGACCACACGCTCTATCTCATATGCACTAAAACCAATTAGGAGACAAAGCAGAAGTCCATGAAATTAAAACACAGAGAAAACAAAACACAGAGAAAACAAAACACAGGAGAGTCAAAAGAAATGGACAGAGAAATGTGACTGGCTGAAAAAACTTGGGTGAGCCAGTCATACTGTTTACACATTAAAAACCTCTCCCTAAAATCTTGTTAAAAATGTTGGATAAATCACGAAACTTTAAAACTTTAACAGCATTTGTTTGAACATTGCTTAAAATAGAAGGCAGATCTGTCAGCAAATAAAATGCAGTCTTAATAAAATGTGGTGCACAGTAATCTGCACCCCACAAGCACCACACATTGGCGGGTCCTCTTTCTGGACTAAGAATCCTTGCATCACGGGGTTGTGGCCTGTGCGAAGATGAGTATGAAGGATCTCATCCCGTCAATGTCGCTGGAAGGAAGTACACCACGGCCGAGTTGTGGGCTTTACATCACGGAGCTTGTTGTCGGTCACTTCAGCCACTCGTCTTCCCATCGAAGCACGACTTTGTACCTGAACAGCGAGGTGAAAGCATACAGAGGGATGGCACACTAAAATACCCGAGGATTGCAACATGCTTCCTTGGCTGCTCAATCTGCCCTTTTGCTCTCCGCAATTCACATGTGCCTGTGTACCTTCCCTCCCTAGTCACCGTAGTTGGAGAAGGGCATCCTGGATGATTATCTGATGGATACAAACATAGGAGAAAGTGAAGGGCACTCAGAGAATCTGAACAGATAAGAGACTTAGCACTGGATGAATGTCTGATCTGCTATAGTGCCTGCAAGATCGCAGTAATTCTGCAATGCACGATCCGGAAAAACGACAGAGCAACCAACAGCCCCCCCCCCCCCCTCCCCTGCTTTGACCCACATGTAAAGACAGCTACATAATTTCATGCTCATATAAAATTTCTGTAAATATCAAATTAAAAACAGAAGCATGGGTGCAAACTCTACTGTACTACACTAAATCTAAAATGACACAGGGCCTCTGCAGGAACCAAGGTGACAGGCAGTTAAAACTGGATTTGGGGTTGTACTAGCTCCACACTGAGTGACTACAGCACATGCTGCATGCGGATCCCAAACAGCATTGTAGCTCGTGGACGGTCGAAGAAAAGGCATTCCTGAGGCGAACAAGCTACAGTATGGTGTGCGGGTGAAGTTGGAGATGCAAAGATCTGACACACCTGACACACCACGAGGAGCTGCTGCCGGATGTTAAATGGCTGTTCCCAAGCCTCAGCACAAAGGCAAAACGCTTTGAAACTGGAGAAGATGCACCGTGTCCGCTGCCCAAGAGCAGTGGCTAAGGCACCTCTTCAGGGTTCTGGCTTTCAGGTCTCTCAGGTGTGGCAACCATGGCAATTTCGAGTCAAAAATGAGGCTCAGAAACCGCACTGATTCTCTAAAACGTAGGATGGTGTTCCCCTATGCAAGGCAGGCAAATTAAAAATATAAAAATATTGCAAGAATGATTAAAATGAACACACACACACACACACACACACTTATCCGCAAAAAACTGAAAGCCCATCTCTGCAGCCCACTCCTCTAGCTTCCGCACAGTAAGTTGCAACTGGTGGCTTGCAGTTGCAGCACTGGTGGAGGAACATAAAACTGCAAAATCGACCACAAATAAGGAGTACTGTACAGGACTCCTTAGCACAGATAAGATACTGTTTATGGCTATGGCAAATAGGGTAACACTCAACACACTGACTGAGGGACACCATACTCTGCTCAAAACAAGCTGTTAGCAAGGCACCAACTTGGGTCCAAAAAAATCGTTCGGACAGGAAAGACCGTATGAAGATGGGAGGTGGCTACGGAAGCCCCATTAATGCAGTTGTACAAAAATACAGTGTCTCCAATTACTATCGTATGCCTTACCAATATTGAAGAATATACCAACACACTGCTGCTTATGCAGAAAAGCGTGCTTAATAGCTGTCTCTAGCAGGGTCAGTTTGTGAACAGTGGACCGGAATTTCCAGAATCCACATTGAGAGTGGCTAAGGAGTTGTCTGGTCTGTAACAGCCAGACTAGATGATGGTTAATCATTCACTCCAGGGTCTTTCCTATGCAGCCCATTAAGGCGATATTCCTGTAACTACTGGGAGACGTATGGTCCTTTCCCGATTTCAGGGGAGGGATCAGCACCGCCTCCCTTGAGGAGTTGGGGTAGGTGCCTGTCTGCCATATAAGATTAAAACATTGGAAGAGGATTTGCTTTAATGCCACTGGCCAATGCTGAAGCATGCAGTACCAGGTGCAGTATCACGTGTCTCAGACAGTACCGATTTGAGCTCCCACATGGAGAATCGAGAGTTGTAGGCCTCAGAAAAGTCAGATTTGATGTCTAACTTGCCCTTCTCTACAGTTGCATGATAGCAAAGAAACGCCAGATCCTGCCTTGCATCAGCTGTAGTTTTTGCAAAATGTTCCGCCAGTGTCCGAGTGATGTCTCTGGGTATTGTTTGGAGATGCCCATCAGTACTGCTGCTATCGGTAAATGACTGTGTTTACCTGAAATGCTCCAAATGGCTTCCCATACTATTGCAGAACAGGTGGACCAGTTGATGGAGTCCAGGAACGCTTACCATGACTGGTTTGTGCTCTCCTTAGTGACGCGATGAGCCTTGGCTCTCACTATTCGAAAGGCTGTGAGGTTGTCTGCTGTTGGGCGGCATTTAAACCATTGAAGAGCTGCACGAATGGCCTAGATGACTGAATGGCACTCATCTATCCATCAAGGTACAGGTAGCCTCCTAAGAGGACCGAAAGACTGTGGTATGGGTAGGTCAGTGGCATGATGGATCACACACGTGATGTGGGCCACCCATTCCTGGACGCTGTCACGGTGTTCAAACATTGCCAACAGGCTGAACAGCATCCAGTCAGCCCTGCTGATTATTCATTTTGGTGGTGTCTGTTCCAGCAATCCTCCATCCAGCAAGTGGAAATTGTCACTGGAATGAAGGTCATCAGTTGCTTCCCACTGTGCTGAGTCTGCAAGGGCTGGATAGCAATAAAGAGAGGTCGGTGGTGGAGGATGACCCAGTAACAGCTGAGAAATGTGTGGGAGACTGCCTGTGTTAAGGATGAAAAGCTTCTGAGACATCATGGGGTTGTCCAACACTCGATCCCTGGAGCAAGTATAGTGTGAGCCCCATAAAACATTATGGGCACTGAAATCACCCAGCAGGAGAAACGGGTGGGGTAGCTATTCAATAAGGCCTATGAGAGAATCTGAGCCCATTGCATCCTGCGGAGGTAAGTACAGGGGCAGATAGTGAGCATCGAACTCACATGAACTGCAACAGCTATGGCTTGTAGGGCAGTAACTATAAGGGGAGAGCAGAGGAGTGGTGGGTGTTATTAAAAAAAGAAACATAGCAACACCTCCCTTGGTTCGTTCCCAGTAACATCATCCTAACGGTCGAGGGTACAGCTCTAACACAGGGGCATAAGTATGTTCCACTCTAATATGGGGGCCATTTATCATGGTGGTTGGACTTTCGCCCTGTCTTCCCGCCATGGTGGGGTACCCATAATGGTTGGAGTTTCAGCTTTGGGACAAGATGGTTGCCGCGGGAAGACTTTGCAGTCCGTTGACTCTATGCAGAAGCAACAGGGCCATCAAGCCAAATGACATCGACATGGTCCAACAGTCTACCACCTGTTTTTGCCTGTGGCGGAAGCTTCCCTTTTGCTTTCTTCGCCTGGGAAGGCTTTGTGAGAATTACCATAACAGTGGCAGAGGATTTTTTTACACGATTTTTGTCTATATCAGATTGTCTGAGATCTGATTTTTTTTTACAAGATTACTTGTAAAAGATCAAACACTGGACTTTTTACATGACTCTGCCATTGGAGGCGCCTTGAATTCCGCTATTGTGGTACCTGTGGCCTTCTCTGATGATTTTGGAGGGGCTATGGGCTCAGAAACGACTGCAGCTTGACAAGTACACAAACAAACACAGGTACTAGTGCAGACACTAGCAACCTCCATATGTGTAGAAGTGCTGGCTGCGACATAGTCTTTTTAAGGGTGGAAACAAAAGAGGTAGAAAATGTGGGAGGCTTCATGGCATTACAGATCATTGTGGCCTCTCCATATGGGATGTGTTTTGAAGTCTTAATCTGCTGTATCTACCGCTCTGCAAGGAAGACAGTTCAAGCCCCACTCCGGAAAGGGTGAGCCCCAGAGCAATTTACACACTTTGCAGGAGAGGAACGGCCAATGCCATCATGGGGGGCCTTGCTACATTTTCCACAAGTGGCTTCACTCTTACATCTTAAGGCAGTGTGCCCACAGCACTGGTACTTAAAACAGCACATTGGGTTAGGTTCAAAAGGCCTTATACTGAGATGTGCTCTGGGAGTTTCGTGCTATTGAAGGTAAGGATGAAGGAGCCAGATTTCACCAGACCCCCATCCACCCTTTTCAACATATTCTGCATGTCTATGATCCCCTCCTGAGTGCACTCATCCTTCAGTTCCTCCTTGGGAATATCAAAAAGATCTCGACACATCACAACACCTTTGCTATAGTTCAAAGTGTTATGGAGCTCCGTGTCTATGGCATATTCTCCAAGGCATTTGCATACAACAAAAGTTTTTAGCATGCAAAAGCGTGTAATAAGAATCATTTACAGTGTAAATTCAAGATCATCATGTAGAAACCTGTTCAAGTAACTCTGTATTCTAGTCTCAGTATATTTATTCCTTATTGAAATTTGTTGCAAGTAATACATCTCTACTTCCAAGCAATAGCTTAATAAATAGTATCAATACCAGGAATAACAACACTTTACATAAAGACCTAAAATCACTTAACTTGGACCAAAAAGGGGTCCAATATTCAGGAACAAATTTTCAATAAATTACCAGCAACCATTAAAAACTTGGTTTCAGATAAAGCATGGTTTAAACATAGTTTGAAAGACTTTTTGATAGGCAACTCCTTCTA
Source organism: Schistocerca piceifrons (assembly GCF_021461385.2). Taxonomy (NCBI): domain Eukaryota; kingdom Metazoa; phylum Arthropoda; class Insecta; order Orthoptera; family Acrididae; genus Schistocerca; species Schistocerca piceifrons. The sequence goes on along the minus strand of NC_060139.1, from coordinate 256,603,284 downwards.
CCCTATGGGCGAATATCTTACGAAGGACTATTAGACAGCTTAAGGAAAAACGTCTGTTAGATTTCAGTTCTGACAGCACTTGGTGACAACAGTGAAGATTAGGTATTTTGCGTATGATAAATTTTTAAAATTTAATAACAATGTTTCATTCTGACAAGAGTATTAATTCTGTAAATATTAGTAGTTCCAGTTTACTGTAATTTATTCACCTTTCTTGACAATCTCCTGACAAATAATAAGCGTAGTAAGTATTGTATTCAAATGTTTTACATTTTTTATGTTATTCTTTCTGACATGTTCCACACCCACAAGAATAATCTCATTTTTAGGTCTATGGAACAAAAACTAAATGTAATCTAATCTAGCTTCCCAGAGGCTTGTTCCTTGTTGGGAATTAGCAGGTTCAACCAACAGCATTCTATTATACAGTCGTTTGATGGACTTCAGTGAACCTGCGATGCCCTCCAAATCTCTTTGAATATAAAAAGGCAAAACTCTGTCAAAACTGCCCACTTTCCATTTCACAATTAAAAACAAATTCTGGCTGGCAGCATGCATTCTGTTCATATGTATGGAAAAATTCTGTGTAACCTCCGAGTGTAGAAGACTGGCTACACGAGCCCTCTTATTTGATTAGGTGTTAGTACCTACCAGCGGCCCACCCACTCTGCTGGGAAGTTGAAGAGGAAACTTTGAAGGATCCATCTCAGTCCCATGAGCAGCTAGAGAAATAGAAGTCCACTTATACAGAGCCCCGCATGACTAGGTAAGCCTTATACAGCTGAGATGTGGCAGGTTCTCCAGAAGTTGCCCACTAACAGCTGTTCCATCCCAACAGCCATGCACCTCATCCGTGCATAGCACACCTTGAGATTGAGTTTTTTTAAGAAGTTTATTCCACCCTCGAGATCAGGGTGGTCAAGCCAAGCCAAGATTCCCTGAGACACACAACATTCCATCGCCGCATTGCACGGTGGTCACTGAAGCATGCCCAGAGCTTACGGTGACAGATGACTGGCGGCACTTACCAGTCACCAGCTCAGAAACCCTGGGGTCACCACACCCATACACAGCAAACGAATGCTGAGCCCCTGAGGGGGCATGTCTCGAAGGTAGAAAACTGGAAGCCATGGGAGACGGCCATGCAGAGGCCCATCAGATGATGCCTTGGAGTCGGCACTCAGCAGATGCTGCTGAGTGGGAACTGCATCAGATGCAAAAATCATTGACACACAATACCAGGGTAACCAGGGGCCCAACAATGTTTAAAAGCCCATTGATGGCTACGAGGAAGAGTGTGACACTTAACACAGAACCCTGTGGGATATCACTCTCCTGCATCTGAGGGGTGCTGAGTGAAGCGCCAACTCGAACCTGGAAGAGCCGGTGGGATAAAAACTTGCAGATAAAAATCAGAAGGGAGCCGTGAAAGCCTCAGTCGTGGAGGGTAACTAAAACGTAATGGCACCAAGCTGTGTTGCATGCCTTATGAAGGTCAAAGAAGACTGTGACAAGGTGCCAGTGGTTAGTAACAGCCTGCTGGACTGCTGTTTCCAATCTGAGTACATGGTCAGTTGGAGATCGTCCTTCCTAGAAGCCACACTGATATGAGGACAAAAGGCACCAAGATTCAATTACCCGACATATCAGAAGCTAAACATCTTCTCAAGCAGTTTACAAAGAACATTTGTCAGGCTAATTGGGTGGTAGCTGTCTAGAGACGTTGGGTGCTTCCCCGGGCTTAAGGAAAGGAATAACTATAACGTCTCTCCATTGTGAAGGTAAGGCACCCATTAGCCAAATGCAATTGAAGACCCTGAGTAGATGCTGCCTCTGGGTAACGTCCAAGCACTGGATCATCTGGTTGTGAGTGGAATCCCAGCCTGGGGCTGTGTCATGTGAAGAGGTAAGAGCCTGCAAAAATTCCCATTCAGTGAATGGTTCATTATACTAGGGTTCAGCTTGGTGGGGGTTGCAACAGGGAGCGTCTGTTCAACTCGGTATTTCTGTCAGAGAACAACAGCAGTATAGGAAGAGGACACTGATGCTGTCGCAAAGTGTGTTGCGAGGTGCTCTGCAAGGACAAAGAGATCATACACAGAAAAACTTTGAGGATAAGACTCTAGACCGTTGACTAGTGCTGGCAGCCCAGAAGACTATGGGGCTTGGAGCAAACCTGCGATGAAGAGGCCTGTGCCCCCAAGGAGAAAACATAGCACTTCCATCATTCCTTTTTACTCTGCTTAATAAAGTAGTGAGCCTTAGCATGGAGACACTTAAAAGTGAGGAGGTTGGTCTTCAAAGGGTGTCGATTAAATTGCTGCAGCACCCATCGGCGGTCCTGAGTGGCAACTGCTACGTCCTTAGTCCACCACAGTACCGACTGATGCCATGGGATACCTGTGGATAGGGGGACAGTAGTGGCATCTGCATGAAGAATAGTTGCAGAGATGCCCTGCACAGCTGAGTCAATGCAATTCAAAAGAAAGAGTGGTTGATTGGCTCTGCGGAATGCCCAACAAGGGGGTCTGTCTGCCTGACAGTAGCAGGGGAACAAAAGAATCACCAAAAGCAGTCACTGTCACAAAGGTCACCATCGGGTGACCAATGTAGGGAAGCCATGAGAGCAGGGGAGGAGATTGTGAGATCAATAGCAGTAGAGATGGCTTGAGCAGCACAGAAGTGGGTAGGGGAACCGTCATTGATGAGACACAAATCAAAGTCATAATAAGCTGGTCAATTATAAGACCCCAAGCCATTGAAATGGCACTCCCCCACAGCAGGTGAAGTCCACTGAAGTCCCCGAAGAGGCGATATGGGGGCAGAGAGTTGTTGTATTAAGGTAGACAGTTCAACATAAGGAAGTGGCCTATCTGGAGAGTGGTAGACATCGCAAACGATGACTGCTGGAGTCATCTGCACCCTGACTAATATTGCTTCTAGGCTGGCATGAAGGGAGATCCTATCACCAATGACATCAGCGTGAATCAAAGTGCAGACCCCTCCAGATGTTATCCCGGGGATGGCAATGTTCTGACAGAATGTCCAATAACCAAAAAACACTGGAGAGTGCTCGTCACGGAAGTGTGTTTATTGAAGAGCAGAATAAGAGCAAACAAGGCATTGTATTTCCGATTGGTGATGATAATATCCATTGCAATTCCAATGGATTATCAAGTGGCGAGAGTCCAGGTTAGACATAAAGAAGCTGCGGGAGGTCATGTTACTTGACTCCTTTGGAGGTGGCACTTCTTCGGCCAGGGAGGGGGAGCAGCTCCCGTAGGGAAGTGGCACAACAGAGGCAAAAGTTGAAGAAAGTAACACTGGATGGTGTCTGTAATATTTCTGGCATGCCTCATCATGAGATAGGCGATCTAGGGACTCGTACTCTCGGAACTTCTTTTCTGGTACGCTGGGCAATCTGGCAGGCGAGGAGAGTGGCAGTCATGACAATTGACACGCACAGGTTGTGGAACACAGGGGCTTCCCTCATGGAGTGGGTGTCCACAGTCACCACACAGATGGCCCACTGTACAGTGTGAAGACTTATGCCCACAATGCAAGCACCAAAAACACCTCATGGGTGCTTGGCCGTATGGCTTCATATCACATCAGTAGCACAAAACCTTGACCATCTCTCCCTCGAATGCCAGAATGAAGGTGCCGTTATTGGTGCAGTTGTCTTTATGACCCTCATGCACATGTCAAAGAAACTGAACGCTGCATTGCTCCAGATTAGCCTGGAGTTCCTCATCAGTTTGCAGGATGAGGTCCCTATGAAAAATCACTCCCTGGACCATATTCAGTGACTGGTGAGCAGTGATAGACACTAGGACATTGTCAAGACGACCACACGCACATAGAGCTGAAGACTGGGTGGCGGTAGAAGCTTTGATCAACAGGGATCCCGATTGCATCTCACTAAGAGACATCACTTCATCAAACTTGTCCTCAATATTGCCCACAAAAAACAATGGCTTTGTGGCGGTGAACGTGTCCCCACCTGTCTTAGTACAGACGAGGTAGTGGGGAAAGTGTTTCATCCCATGACGGCAAGCCTGGCCCTCCTCCAAGGATGTAGCCAGGAAAGAGAAGGCTGCCAGCTCTTACAAAGCAGCATTCAATGATCCTTCACTATTTGAAGAGGCGGCCAATTCAGAATGGCCAGATTTTTGCAGTCTGATACACTTCATGTCCCAAACATCTGCCCCGATACCACCCAACCGATCAGGGGCTCTTCCCATTGGCACCACCCAGCTGCAGCATGGGCTACCTGATACGGCCTTTGGCAAGATGATATTTTTTACATTCAATCATTTTAGTGGGTTGTTCCTTATGGAAATATTGTTCTTTTTTCCCCTGTCTCTTCTCTAATGTATATTTTCAGTTTTATTACCATCACTCAATTACACTGGTCATGAACGATGAAAAGCTGTTTTTAACTATGTGATATATGGATGTTGTCATTTTAAGAAAGATTTTAATGATGTGTGAAGCCGTAATGGTACCAACACTATAGCTCGTATCTGGTAATTAATTCATTTATTTGCTCTTGAACCCTGATACAATATTATGTGTAGTTCTGTAAGCTGTTTTACGCTGGTAACACGAGAAAAAATCTGCTTTATATCTTAGATCTGAAAATGGGTAGATTGTTGGCCAAAATTAGTAATCCATCCAAATAAAGAAGATTTCATATGCAATCCTTACCTCCAGGGTTGTCAATTCATAAACATAAAAAAAAGATATTGAATTGTTCACAAATATACATTCCAGTAACAAAATTAACTTCAGAGGGTCTTTTTCTGGTTTTTCTGTAATGAGAATAACTTTCCTATCTATCAACATGATGTTTGTAGTGCAATTCTCTATGGAGAAGGCAGTAGTGCGGGGAGTGGTAGGGGTGAGGAGAGAGGGGGAGGGATGGAGGGGAGAGGGATGGATGGGGAGAGGGGGAGATCGGGCAAGAGGGGTAGGGGCAGAGGGGGAGGGTGGGGAGGGGGGACAGGGGAGAGATGGGGTACAGGGGAGAGAGTGGGGGGACAGGGGACGGGGTGGGGGGTTGGGATAGGCCTAAAGGTTTGAGGAGAGACTGGAGATCCTGCTGGATTTTTGGATAGGATCACTGAGACAGCATTGGTAGATGGATGAATTTGACAGCTGGTGGAGTCCTTCCACCAGGTAATCCTTATGGTTCAAAACCACAGTGGTGGGGTCTTTGTCAGAAAGTGAAATTGTAAGGACAGCATCATTTTTTGTTGGTAGACTGCGGTTCTTTCTGCAGCTGTGTGTTTAGCTTTCACATTTACGGATTTGGGGAATGATGATGAGGCAAGGTTTGAGGTTAAGAAATACTTGAAAATCAACAGGGGGTGATTTGGGGGCAGTGGGAGTGGAACACAGTTGGATGGACGAGTGAACTGAGTCAGCCATGCTCATTATTGGCCTTTGGTTGAGTGTGATTGGTAGGGTTGGTGTTGAAAAAGTATTTCCACTATAGTGAAATGGAGGAGAAGAGAAGGTCTTTAATTAAGTCCAGCATGATTGAATTTGGGAATGTGGCAAGAGGTAAGGCCTTTGGAAAGGACTGATACTTCTGTGGGACTAAGAAGTTTTTGGAAAAAGGTTCATGACTGTTCCACTTCATTGCTATTTTCTGTCTTTATATACAAGCAATACTCAAAATAAGTCAGTTACTACTGGGTGGAATTTAACATTCCAATTTTTGAGGGAGTCCTTTGAACCATACAGAGCCTTTCTAAGTTTACAAACTTTACCATTCATTTTATTGCAACATCCGGGATATGTAGAAAATTAATAGTGCCATTGATGTATGCCACGTTAGGTTGCTATTAGTGCAGCAGTAAGTATTCTAAGCAGGTAACAATCAAGTGAAAGCCTGGATTTATGGAATGCTTTAAAATGTGTACCGTGTTATATTAAGGGAACCCTAAAACCGAGTCATATGCTAGGGAAAACTGCTTCAGTACTATAATTGGTTATGTTGACTCTGATTGAGCTGTTGACAGTAGATAGAAAGTAGACAGGTGGTTATCTGTTTGAAGTTTTGGATTGTAGTGTGTCACGGGCATCTAAGAAGCAACCTACAGTGTGTCTGTCATCAACAGAATCAGAATTTTTAGCTTTAAGTATGGCAACTAAAAAACCCTGTTGGTTCAGTAATTTGTATTACAGTCTTCCTGAAACTCAAAGTGCTGTTGAACTTTATGAAGATAACATGCCAGTGATAAGCCTTTGGAAGAATCCAAAGTTTCACCATAAACTTAAGCATATACATGTCAAACTGTTATTTGCTAGGGAGAAAGTTTTTGTTTTGAAAGTAGTGTTAAAGCACATTAGCACAAATGAGCAATAAGCTGATGTTCTGACAAAGCCTCCACGTAAAATAAAATCTGAAAAATTTAGCGCCTTGCTTGGACTTATTTAAATCTTTTAATCTAGTTTTCATAAAATCGTTAATTTACACTCAGGGAGGTCATTAGTTGGAGTACCAAAGTTTCACCCAGTAATCTTGAGCTGGCCTGTAGCAAGGTCCAACTATTTCGAAATAGCAATTGTATTGCTATCAAGACATCTGCAAATGCATAAAATAGTAGTTTTTTCTGTCACTAACTCAACAGGTGACTTCAAAATCTCTCTCATAACATAATTTACATACAGAGGCTACACCCTTATAATCTAAATTTTCTTTTACATAAACATTAATGTTGAATATGAAGTGAAACACTTAATATAGCTCAAAAGCCAGAACCTTTAAGTTTCTCCAGAAAAATGTTGTAATTTGTGCCCTCACGTGTCTTTGACAGACCACAAAAAATCCTAATATGCAAAATCTTGCCATTTAGGTATTTTAATACAGGGTCAGTGAAATATGGTATCAGATGAGAGGATGCTCTGGGATCATGGTGACTGACTCAGAATCATACTTGTAGATATGCTCAATTGCTAAATGGGTTAATAAATATTTATCCTAGCACCCGTCTTAAATATAGGATCTAATAATGGCATACTATAGTCTGCATGGGAAGATACCTTGTGAAAGTGATGCACTGAATACATGCCTCAGTACAGTACCTGTATCTGAGGAATATCCTTTTCAATATTGTACTTGTGCAAAATTATGAAAGGATGAAATACAACCACAAATTACAAGCTCAGTTCGGCATAATTTGCAGGTAGACTCGTTTTAACTAAGAGTATGGTGCTAGCTTATTTTCAATACTGTCTGCTCCTGTTGTTCCATGGCACTGTTTTCTATGTAGCCAAAGTGTGTTGGCATTATTAGCTGTAAGTGAAAATGAGTAAACAGCAATAGCAAGAAAATAGTTCTCTGTATCACATCACAATGTGCAGTACATCCCATGACTTCGGCATCTGCTTCACCATAATTTGCACACATTATGGTGCTAGCACAAGAGAATTTTAATTTTTTTTTCAACTCCATTGTCATAACACTACCTTCACTTCACATGTGATTATTTCACACTTTTGTCACTCATATTTTGCAACTTTCCTTAACTCTGCTTTGGCTGCTGCCTTAACTATTTGCTTTTACTTGTCTTTCCTCTGTTAGATCAGATTAGATTCCTTCCAATTGATCCGTAGTGAGGAGGTCCTCCAGGATGCAGGACATGTCAGAAAAACAATAATACATGAAAATATTTACAACTAAAGCAAATAAGCTAATGTATCTTCTACAGGTCCCAAGTAGAATGATCATCTTTTTCTTCTCTGGTGAACACTCTATGAAAGGATCATTTTACAAAACTCATTTACTAAGATCGCAGTAATACACTAAATTTAAAATTTAAAAAAAAAATTATTTATAAGGTAATAAACATATAAGAGAACTACTACACTACTTATTTACAATGAACACATTACTGCACTGAAATGGTGCAGAAGTCAGATTGTACTTATATATATACAAAAACTGTTGGTTCTACTGCGAAATTCATCAGTGGAGTAGGAGTTGGCCACCAATAAATCCTTTAGGCTTCTCTGAAACTGAATTTCATTGGTTGTTAAGCTTTTAATGGCTGTTGGCAAGTTATTGAAAATGTGTGCTCCTGAATAATACACACCTTTTTGTACAAGAGTAAGTGACTTTAAAGCCTTGTGAAGATTATTCTTATTTCTAGTATTGATTCCATGAACTGAGCTGTTGTTTGAAAAAGTGGTATATTTTTAATGACAAATTTCATTAAGGAATAAATATATTGGGAAGCAATAGTTAGTAAACCTAGTTCAATAAACAGGCCTGTGCAGGATGTTCTTGAGTTCACACCACATACAATCTTATTGCACATTTTTGTGCCCAGAAAACTTGGCTTGATGAATTACCCCAAAAAATAATCCCATATGACATTATAGAGTGAAAGTAAGCATAGTATGCCAGCGTTTCCATTTTTGTATCCCCTATGTTTGACAGAATTCGCACTGCAAATAGAGATTTGTTTAGGTGCTTCAGCAGTTCTGTGGTGTGCTTCTCACAGTTGAATTTATTATCAAGCTGTAATTCCAAGAATATAACACTGTCCACTTCTTCTATCTGCTTGTCATCATATGTTACGTATAAACTCGTGGGGCACCCCTTACAAGTTCTGAACTGCATGTAGTGTGTTTTTTCGAAGTTTAGTGACAAGGAATTGGCTAGGAACCAGTGATTAATGTCCACAAATATTCTATTAGCCAATATTTCTAAGACTTCATTTGATTTGCTACTTACTGCAATGTTCGTATCATCATCAAACAAAACAAACTTGGCATATGTTAATGTTACTGATGAAAGGTCATTAATATACACAAGAAAAGGTAAGGGCCCTAAGATGGAACCTTGTGGGACCCCCACATGTAATTAGTTCCCAGTTGGATGATGCCTGATAACTTAATGCATGTCTCTTTCCTAATAACACCCTTTGCTTTCTGCCAGAGAGATAAGATTTGAACCATTTTGCAACATTTCCTGTTACACCATAATATTCTAATTTACTTAAAAGGGTATTGTGATTTACACAGTCAAATGCCTTTGACAAATCACAAAATATACCAGTTGCCTGAAACTTTTTGTCTAATGAATTAAGTACATTTTCACTGTAAGTGTAGGTAGCCTTCTCAATATCAGAACCCTTTAGAAGTCCAAAATGTGACTCTGACAGCATTTTATTTGTGATAAGATGGTTATAAAGCCGATTGTACATCACATTTCCTAAAATTATTGAGAATGCTGGCAAAAGTGAAATTGGACAGAAATTTGACTATTTCTTTATCTCCCTTCTTGAACAGTGCCTTAACTTCAGCGTATTTTAACAATTCAGGAAATATTCCATTGATAAACGACTGGTTACACACATGACTTCATATGTTACTTAACTCAGAATGACATTCTTTAATTAACTTTGTTGATATTTCATCATATTCACTAGATGTTTTTTATTTTAAAGAATTTATGATGGACATTACTTCTGCTAGGGTAGTGAAGGTCAAATTCATATCATGGAAGTTACTTGAAATGTCTGGTCTGAGGTGTCCCATGGCAGCATCTACAAAGCCTGACAACCCCATCTTTTCATCTTTTCAGTAAGAGTTATAAAATGTTTGTTAAAAAGTTCTGCAACACTATATACATCTGTCACCAATGTATCATTTACTCAGGTCGACCGAAACGTCCGATCCCACCCGTAGGCTTTGACCCGTAACGTAAGGCTGTTGTTGTGGTGAGTGACATCACGACAGCGTGGAATTTAGTTTGTGAGAGTGGCGTGTTTGTAGGTGTCGTTTTGATGTGACCGGTGGTGCGCTCTGGTGGTGTGTTAGGTGATGTTTTTTGTTTAGTTTGCGAGTGTGGCGTCATGTGTGAATTTTGGTAAATTGCTTTTTTTTATGTCTTTGGTAGGTATGGATATGACTGACAGGGTCAACAGTTTTCGGTTGTCGGCTATGATGGGGGACAGTGCGTTGTCTCTAATAAAATTTCTTCAACTATTCGGATTTTTGGATGAAGTCGTGAAGTGTTTAGTATGTCGTGAAGAAATGAGGCTTACTTAAAGTTCTGGTGTCTCGGACCAGGGATGGCTGTATGTGGAGGTGTCTTAAGGATAACAGGTCAAGGAAAGTGTTCGATCCCAATGTGTGGTTGTGAATGTTGGTATTGGTATCGGGAGATGTTTTTGAGCTATATAGGTCAAGGGAAGTGTTAGGTCCTAATTGATGGGATCGGGAGCTGCTGTTGAGCTATATAGGTCAAGGGAAGTGTCCGATTCCAGATGATATTGTGTTTAGTGGTATTTGGGGAGATCTGTGATGTCGGTTTTTTTCATCGTTTTGCATGGTTTTATATGGGGGTAGGTGTCTAAGTTTGTTTATATTTAGTTTATCCCCACCCAAAAACCCCCTACTTCCCTCACTTGTCCCGTTAGTGTCATTAGGCTTTTTGTGGAATGTGTGTGTGTTTTTCGATGTATTTTTGTCCTCATAATGTGTACAAAACGACATTATATGCGCCATATTGGAATCGTGGTTTATGGTCGTTTCCGCCATATTTGTGACGTCACGGGTCAAAGCAGACGGGCGGGATCAGACGCTTCCGTATTTCCATTTACTCTTAATCCTATTTGCCCCTCTTCATGTCTTGTTCTACTACCAGTCTCCTCCTCCACTATTTCCCATACTGTCTTTATTTTGTTATTTGATATGACTATCTTTTGCTTGTAATATATTTGCTTTGATGTCCATATCACAGTCTTTAATATTTTGCAGTATTTCTTGTAATGTGCTATAGCATCAACATCAGGACTCTTTCGGATTGGCAGATAGTTTCCTTTTTGTTTTACAATATACCTCTATTCCTTGTGTAATCCATGGCTTCTTTGTAGACTGCTCTAACCTTGGTTAGTTTTGGGGGAAAACAGTGTTCAAATAAGGTAAGCACCTTATTAGCAAAAGCGTTGTATCTTTCACTCATGCCATGAGCACTCTAAACCTCACTCAAAGGAATGTCTCTGACAGGTGTCCTAAAATAATCAATTTTTGGCTTAGTGATTACCCTCTTGAGTTCAGATTCAGCATTTAGGTCTACTGCATATTTTGTCTCGTGTATGCTATAACTGTGCTAACAGAACAGTGATGCCATTAACATGACAGGGATTCAAGCTTCAAGAAACGATCAGTGTAAGAGATCACCAACAAAACAAAGGCATCAGCAAAACAAACTAACAGGACCTTCATGGAAATATGAGGTTGGCCTGCGATGTTGTTATTAACACCTTTAAACATATTTAAAACTTGAAAATGTCAGACCACAATGGAAAGCTAGTGGGTTTTCATCACAACTATCACCTTACAACCCAAGTTACACTCCACGTTACACAACGTAAATGATACAATCAAATCCACCACCCAGAAAAACTAAATGTACTTTTAGAAACAGAACACAAGAATGATATCTACAACTGAAACATACACACTACTATGATATAATCAAATCCACCACCCAGAAAAACTAAATGTACTTTTAGAAACAGAACACAAGAATGATATCTACAACTGAAACATACACACTACTATGATATAATCAAATCCACCACCCAGAAAAACTAAATGTACTTTTAGAAACAGAACACAAGAATGATATCTACAACTGAAACATACACACTACTATATCAAGGATGACATACACACAACATACGACACCACACCTCAAGAAACTGCTTACCACTAACTCGTTTTAGACGCTAGATCTGACTAATTTTCACTCTGCCCTACTGCGTCTTTCCTAGTCCAGGACTCCTACTCAACTACTGAATATTTTCATTTTCTCCTACACTTTCTCTTCCTCTGCATTAAAGAAGTGCTGTTTCAGAAAGCTAGTGCTTCTGTAATATATTATTTGTTTGTTGCTTCTGCAGTGCTTTGGTAAGCAGAAACATTTTCAATTTTTTAATAGACTGTTGTTACATTTGAGATTACTTCCTTCTTGTTCCCAAATCCTAATTATGTCCATTTCTGACACCTGCAATAACCATTATAAATGTTTCAATTCACATCTTTAGCCACATGGATCCTTCAGAGATGTCACATGAGAGAAGTTGTACATTAACACAACGAAGCACAGTGACTACCGTGAGTCATATCCATAAGCTACAGCAAACTCAAACAATAATTTACTTTACTTGTACTTGTTGGTTGGTTAGTTTCAAATTCCATGGATCATTTGCACAATAAATCATAATGATGTGGAAAAAGTCATTTTAAATTCACATGAAGAATTACTTTGCAACCATGGTTTGATTTATACTTTACAAAATAATGTACTCTTTACATGCACAACAAGGTAGCATTGCAGTTAACAGTCAAGTAACAGCTACTGTGAAACATAAATGTCGTAGATCTGGAAAATCATCTGCAGAAGCAGAACAGTAAGCCCTTTTTGTACAAATGGGCAAGACAGTGAAAAATCTACATTTTTAATTATGAAAATATCTACTGCACTAGCTAAACACTTCATCACTATTATGCAATAAGGTTATTCTTGTAAGTCTATAAATATTCTAGCCCGATGTGGAAGCTGCACATAGTGACTAACATGCATCCAAGACACTCGTAAATAAATACTTTGTAATATGCAATGATTAGGCTACGTATATAAAAAGCAGGAAGGTCGATAGTTTAACCTTCTCTCTCTCTCTCTCTCTCTCTCTCTCTCTCTCTCTCTCTCTCTGTGTGTACAGCAACATCAATGTAAACTAATTTTATATTTTTACTAAACACGTAAAGGGATATGTCACGTTGTAGACAGGCACAATTAAAAGACACTTACATGAAGCTTTCCCTTCATCAGTACAAGACAGACAACATTCATATACACAAGCAAGCAAGCACACCTCATGCACACAACTGCCAACTCCCACATCTCGGGCCAGAATGCTAACTAAAATTTCCATTGTTTAATCTTATAATAGCTTTGGTGATCCCTACATAACAGACATGAGAAAATATAAACAATGCTGTAAGCATCAGTGTAACTTCATAAATGCATTGGCTTATAGAGGAGCAATATCAGCTTAACTTAACCTTTAAATTAACATATCCCGTACTCTTATTTATGGCAATCACACTACATTTTAAATTATTATACTGAATATAAGGTTACTCCAACAGAACAATACCTTCGTTGTAACTTATCCTGTGTGGGGTCTTTTCTTGGGTGACAATTTCCGTAATTATAACAGGAAGGGTTATTAGATAACAAATAAAAGGCGATACAGTAAAATAAGTGTACGTACATGGCTGATTCTACATATTCTGTAAAACTTGTTCGTACGTACACACTCCAATCGTGAAACTGCGGTCTGTTTCCCTTCCCCACTCATAAATGTTTGCTGATGTATAAACAGTGCTCAGATTATTCAGTCTCATTATCTAACAGAAAAAGATAATCGTGCAGAGTTGTTACCCGTCGCTCCCATGTCATTAAACTAATAACGAATATCATTTTAACATCTTGACATGGTCTATATTCATTACGCTGATCAAGGAAAAATTCTATAGTGAACAAGAAAGAATCAAAAACTAGTACTTACAGATATCGGCACAAGTTGTGTTATCTTCTCATATAGATTGTTCGAACCAAATATCGGTATAAGCGGTGCAGTTTTCCATAAACACAACCGGCAAACATTTGACGCAATCATCTCCTCCATAGCGATTTGTTTTCAAACACACAGCACGCTACCGCTTGCCGCCTGGCGCCTGCGGATGACGGCACGAGCAAAGATTTTGACACAATCGTGATATACATGGAGGTAAAAATTCTACCTCTACGGATCTAATTACTGATCCCCCCCCCCTGTGAATTTCCAGAAAAAAATCCGTTCCAATCGAAAGTTTTGGTTTTTCCAGCCTCTAACTTAGCTTGTTCAACAGCAGAAAAGAAATAATGCAATCCATATGTTAAATGTTACAGGATTCAAGTTAACTTCTTATTTCTGTAGAGAAAATATGGAGAAAGGAGGAGTTGCCACAGTTGTCAGAAACTGTTTTGATGTCAAGAATATTGTTATTAATAAGTTTTGATCTGAGCAGCACTTAGAAACTTGTACAACAGAAGTAGTTTTTCATAATAAGTCCTTTATAATAGTAGATATATACAGATCACCTTAAGGAAATTTTAACCTCTTCAAAAATATCTGGAGGCTCTGCTGTCCCATCTCATAGTAAATAACAAAGAAATAGTGGTTGCTGTTTTTTTTTTTTTTGCGTTGTGTCGTCGTCAAGTGCTGCCGCCTTTGGGGGCTGGACTTAAGGTGAGAGGTGATTATCAGGATGAAGGATCAGTTTTATTTATTCCTTTGTGGGACAGTGAACTCGTTACGGTTCTTTTGCCCTACATTTCATTTAATATTTGGAGGCTCGTTGATCCTACGTTGAGTTTTGGTTTAGTTAGTTATTTAACTCTTACTCTGTGCCAAGGTTGGGGGTCTACGGTGGCTACGTCCTCTAGTTGTAATGTTGTAGGCCTAAGGGCGCTTATTTTGTCGATGATGCTCTGAGTCCTACATTTTATGAGTTGTGAGTTGTATTTTACGGATAGTTCGTTATGGAGTGTTTGTGTCCTAGTCCATCTAGGCGCTTGTAGAATAGTCCTGAACATCTGTTTTGGAGTCTTTGGGGTTTTGTAATGTTGGTTTGATAGGTGATTCCCCAGGTTGAACAACCATATAGCATCATTGGTAGGATTGTCGCCTTGGTTGGAACAGTCATGGTGCTGCTGAATATTGAATATAAACTGTGTAGTATGCGGATAATCGTGTTTCTCTTGTCTTCGATGGGGCGTGTGTAGGTTAATTTATTGTCTAAGGTGACGCCCAGGTATTTAGCGTGTGTAGTCCAGTCGACTTACTGGTTGTGGATGGTTAGCTTCTGTCGTAGTTCTGGCCGGCGTCTTGTGAACATCGCTGCCTTGGTTTTTTGTGCATTTATTTTGATTTTGTTGTCAGTCGCCCAGAGTTGCAGGATGTCTAGTTGATATTGAAGGCGAGCTATTGCTGTGTTCAGATTTATGCTGCTGGATAGTAAGGCAGTGTCATCAGCGAACTGCACAAGTAGGTGGTTGCTGGTGATTTTAATGTGGATTTATTGAAAAGCTCTGTTAGTGAGTAATTGTTGCAGTCAGTAAAACTATCATTCAATTTAGTTCCTACTGTGAATTTTGCTACTATGATATGTAAATACTCTTGAGACTGCTATTGATAATATCTTGGTAGCCAAATCTAGGGAAAAAAGTCATATCACAAAACCAATAGTAAATGGGATATCTGATCATGACATGCAGCATCTTGTGTTAAATGTGAGCTTGTCAGGATAGAAAATCTATTAAATCTGAGTACGGGAGGGTAAGAAATAAGTCAAAAATTGAGAAATTCAGGAAATTGCTCAAAGACATGAATTGGATAGATGTTTACAATACATCTGACTCAAATGGAAAATACAAGCATTCATTAACAAAGCTACCTCCACTTTTGAAAATTGTTTTCCGCGAAAGAAAACTCAAATCACACAGAAGTAAAAAATAAACTATGGATTACACAAGGAATAAAGATATCATGTGGGACAAAAAGGAGAATGTATCTGCTATCTAGGAACAGCACTGATGTTGGAATTGTAATGTATTACAAAGAATACAGCTAAATATTGAAGCAAGTAATACAGAATCCGAAGCAGCTTTATTATGAGAAAAAGATAATTACATCAGGCAACAAAATAAAAACTGCATGGGGTATAGTGAAGACAGAGACAGATTGGGCCAAAAAGGAAGAGAGACAGATAGCTCTAAAAATAAATGAGACTTTGGTAACAAGTACATGTAGTGTTGCAAACCTTTTAAACAAATGCTTCATTTCTGTTACTGACAGCTTGGGGTTATTGGGTTCGGTTAACAGTGCAATGGAGTATCTGAGACAAGTCTTTAAAAATAACTTCAATAAAATGGAAATGACACTCACGTCTCCCAAAGAAGTAGCATCCATCGTAAAGTCCTTAAAATCTAAGTATTCCAGTGGGTATGATAACATATCAACGAAGTTAATCCAAGAGTGCTCATGCGAGTTGAGTACTATCTTAAGTTACTTGTGTAGTCAATCTCTTAACAGCAGAACGTTTCCAGACTGTCTAAAATATGCTGAAGTTAAGCCTCTTTATAAGAAAGGGGATAAAGAGATATCATCAAACTATTGACCAACTTCACTTTTGCCGGATTTCTCAAAAATATTAGAAAAGGTTGTGTTCAAGTGTCTCCTTAACCATTAAGGGGTCGTGCAGGGTTTTCAGAACACCCCACTCATCCTTATCGATGGATTATTACATAATGCATAAGAGTATAACGCCATGTTCTTTGGCACCTTGGTAGAACGTAATATGAAAGCTTTGAGTAACAATACAATCTCCAATGGAAGCGCAAGTTCCAAGAAGACACGCAACAATGTGCCTTGGGGTGTTGTCAGCACCCAGCGCGACTCTTTATGTTGCAGTGCTGCGAGAAAGCGCACTGTTTGTTCCGTAGCAGCAGCTTGTATTTTGTCGCTCTGTCCAGTTAAAACAGCTATGGATCTTTACGAAATAGAACAAGAAAGAGTGAGAAGCTTCTGGAAGAGGTCTTAGGCGAAACTTTTGAAGGAGAAGAAGAGGAAGAGGAGGAAACAGACAGTTGTGAAGTTCTCTCTCATCAAAGTGACACGGAAACTGAGGATGGAGACAACCTGTAACTGGAACCGCAAGTAATTGCAGCAGATAATGAAAGCAAGTATGATTTTTTTTTTATTGGAAAGGAAAAGGTTACAAAATGGATGAAAAATTGTTGTAGTCGCAACGTAAGAACTAGAAGTATTATTCATCTCCCTGTCGTGAAAGCTATCGGAAAATCTGCGAAAACTGCTGTGCCCTGTTTTCCGATATTTCTAAATGACATAATAATTAGAACGATTACATCGTGCACAGATATTTACATACCACACATTGTATCAAATGTCACAGGAGACCATGATGTTGTTGTTGTTGTTGTGGTCTTCAGTCCTGAGACTGGTTTGATGCAGCTCTCCACGCTACTCTATCCTGCGCAAGCTTCTTCATCTCCCAGTACCTACTGCAACCTACATCCTTCTGAATCTGCTTAGTGTATTCATCTCTTGGTCTCCCTCTATGATTTTTACCCTCCACGCTGCCCTCCAATACTAAATTTGCGATCCCTTGATGCCTCAAAACATGTCCTACCAACCGAACCCTTCTTATAGTCAAGTTGTGCCACAAACTCCTCTTCTCACCAATCCTATTCAGTTCCTCCTCATTCGTTATGTGATCTACCCATCTAATCTTCAGCATTCTTCTGTAGCACAACATTTCGAAAGCTTCTGTTCTCTTCTTGTCCAAACTATTTATCGTCCATGTTTCACTTCCATACGACTTCCTTACACTTAAATCTATACTCGATATTAACAAATTTCTCTTCTTCAGAAACGCTTTCCTTGCCATTGCCAGTCTACATTTTATATCCTCTCTACTTCGACCATCATCAGTTATTTTGCTCCCCAAATAGCAAAACTCCTTTACTGCTTTAAGTGTCTAATTTCTTAATCTAATTCCCTCAGCATCACCCGACTTAATTCGACTACATTCAATTATCCTCGTTTTGCTTTTGTTGATGTTCATCTTATATCCTCCTTTCAAGACACTGTCCATTCCCTTCAACTGCTCTTCCAAGTCCTTTGCTGTCTCTGACAGAATTACAATGTCATCGGTGAACATCAACGTTTTTATTTCTTCTCCATGGATTTTAATACCTACTCCGAATTTTTCTTTTGTTTCCTTTACTGCTTGCTCAATATACAGATTGAATAACATCGGGGAGACGCTACAACCCTGTCTCACTCGCTTCCCAACCACTGCTTCCCTTTCATGTCCCTCGACTCTTATAACTGCCATCTGGTTTCTGTACAAATTGTAAATAGCCTTTCGCTCCCTGTATTTTACCCCTGCCACCTTCAGAATTTGAAAGAGAGTATTCCAGTCAACATTGTCAAAAGCTTTCTATAAATCTACAAATGCTAGAAACGTAGGTTTGCCTTTCCTTAATCTAGCTTCTAAAATAAGTCGTAGGGTCAGTATTGCCTCACATGTCCCCATATTTCTACGGAATCCAAACTGATCTTCCCCAAGGTCGGCTTCTACCAGTTTATCCACTCGTCTGTAAATAATTCGCATTAGGATTTTGCAGCCGTGACTTATTAAACTGATCGTTCGGTAATTTTCACACCTGTCAACGCCTGCTTTCTTTGGGATTGGAATTATTATGTTCTTCTTGAAGTCTGAGGGTATTTCGCCTGTCTCATACATTTTGTTCACCAGATGGAAGAGATTTGTGAGGACTGGCTCTCCCAAGGCCGTCAGTAGTTCTAATGGAATGGTGTCTCCTCCCGGGGCCTTGTTTTGATTCAGGTCTTTCAGTGGTCTGTCAAACTCTTCACGCAGTATCATATTTCCCATTTCATCTTCATCTACATCCTCTTCCATTTCCATAATATTGTCCACAAGTACATCGCCCTTGTATAGACCCTCTATATACTCCTTCCACCTTTCTGCTTTCCCTTCTTTGCTTAGAACTGGGTTTCCATCTGAGCTCTTGATATTCATAGAAGTGGTTCTCTTTTCTCCAAAGGTCTCTTTAATTTTCCTGTAGGCAGTATCTATCTTACCTCTCGTGAGATAAGCCTCTATATCCTTACATTTGTCCTCTAGCCATGCCTGCTTAGCCATTTTGCACTTCCTGTCGATCTCATTAAAGGGAGACGTTTGTATTCCTTTTTGCCTGGTTCATTTACTGCATTTTTATATTTTCTCCTTTCATCAATTAAATTCAATATTTCTTCCGTCAACCAGGGATTTCTATTAGCCCTCGTCTTTTTACCTACTTGATCCTCTGTTGCCTTCACTACTTCATCCCTCAAAGTTACCCATTCTTCTTCTTCTCTATTTCTTTCCCCCATTCTTGTCAATTGTTCCCTTATCTTCTCCCTGAAACTCCGTACAACCTCTGGTTTAGTCAGTTTATCCAGGTCCCATCTCCTTAAATTCCCACCTTTTTTCAGTTTCTTCAGTTTTAATCTACAGTTCATAACCAATAGATTGTGGTCAGAGTCCACATCTGCCCCTGGAAATGTCTTACAATTTAAAACCTGGTTCCTAAATCTCTGTCTTACGATTGTATAATCTGATACCTTCTAGCATCTCCAGGTTTCTTCCATGTATACAACCTTCTTTGATGATTCTTGAACCAAGTGTTAGCTATGATAAAGTTATGCTCTGCGCAAAATTCTACCAGGCAGCTTCCTCTTTCATTTCTTACCCCCAATCCATATTCACCTATTATGTTTCCTTCTCTCCCTTTTCCTACTACCGAATTCCAGTCACCCATGACTATTAAATTTTCGTCCCTCTTCACTATCTGAATAATTTCTTTTATTTCATCATACATTTCTTCGATTTCTTTGTCATCTGCAGAGCTAGTTGGCATATAGACTTGTACTACTGTCGTAGGCGTGGTCTTCGTGTCTATCTTGGCCACAATAATGCGTTCGCTGTGCTATTTGTAGTAGCTTACCCGCATTCCTATTTTTTTATTCGTTATGAAACCTACTCCTGCATTACCCCTATTTGATTTTGTATTTGCAACCCTGTATTCACTTGACCAAAAGTCTTGTTCCTCCTGCCACCGAACTTCACTAATTCCCACTATATCCAACTTTAACCTATCCATTCCCCTTTTTAAATTTTCTAACTTACCTGCCCGATTAAGGGATCTGACATTCCACGCTCCGATCCGTAGAATGCCAGTTTTCTTTCTCCTGATAACGACGTCCTCCTGAGTAGTCCCCGCCCGGAGATCCGAATGGGGGACTATTTTACCTCCGGAATATTTTACCCAAGAGGACGACATCATCATTTATTCATACAGTAAAGCTGCATGCCCTCCGGAAAAATTACGGCCGTAGTTTCCCCTTGCTTTCAACCGTTCGCAGTACCAGCACAGCAAGGCCGTTTTGGTTAGTGTTACAAGGCCAGATCAGTCAATCATCCAGACTGTTGCCCCTGCAACTACTGAAAAGGCCGCTGCCCCTCTTCAGAAACCACACGTTTGTCTGTCCTCTCAACAGATACCCCTCCATTGTGGTTGCACCTACGGTACGGCTATCTGTATCGCTGAGGCATGCAAGCCTCCCCACCAACGGCAAGGTCTATGGTTCATGGGGGGGGGGGGGGAGACCATGATGCCAACCAACAAATGAGGGAAAAATCAAATCTCTTCTGGGTCTGTTGATCTTGACTGGGAATTACAGGCAGGACACCAAAATCTGGAAGACTTATGGGACACAAATGGTTTTGGAATTGCAATATTTCATGCAACAATGAGTTTACAGCGCTTTCGTTTCTTGTTGTGTTATTTAAGATTCGATGATATTCGAGACAGACCACAGCGTAGAGAATTTGATCGCCTAGCTGCGTTCAGAGAAGTGTTTGAATTATTCATGTCAAACTGTGTCAGTAATTATATTGTGTCTGAATATGCGACTGTGGATGAACGACTGGTTGCATTTAGAGGCAAATGCAGTTTCCGACAGTGTATACCAAACAAGCCCGCTAAATATGGTTTGAAAATTTTCACCTTATGTGACGCACAAACATGGTATACTTTGGGGATGGAAATCTACGTTGGTAAACAGCCAGAAGGTCCCTTTGCAGTGTCAAAGTCGCCTAAGGAGATAGTAAATAGACTTGTACGGCCTATCGAAGGTACAGGACGCAATGTGACACTAGACAACTGGTTTTGTTCCATACCACTGGCTGAAGAGCTCCTGCTCCTACCATGAGAACGTAAAGCTACTTTTGAAAGTTATAAGTAAGGTTGATCCACAAGTGAAAACCACATTTTCTGACTTCAGGAGCGCAGTAGTCTGAAATCAAGAGAAAGACGTTTGCATGATGTCAAAGTGTGAAAAGTGTGCAAATGTATCTTTGAAAGATAAGTATTCTTTGGATGAGAACTTAATGAAGAAGCTGATCAAATGGACCCAATGGCAAATAGTGAACCAGCGAATCGCTCTGAAAGAGATTCATGGTATATTTGGTCAGAGTCGTTATGCTCTTTCAAACATGCTATGGCAATTCTTACAACATACATTTATTAAAAGACAACAATCAAAATTTTTGAAAACAAAATGAAATCTGCAAACAAGAAGAACATCTTGGCGCAAGTAGATTTTGCGAAAATTACACTGTTCAACTGCAGAATGAAGTCCAGAGCGCCCATCAGTCAAAACCACAAATTACTTTGCATAAAGCATATGTTTAGGACCCACAAAATGATGGATAGACTGGTGCTGTTGTTGGTGGTGAACTTGATCATATTAAAAATTCAGTGCATGACTTCCTAGGTAAAATTGTAGAGCACATTATAGCCACAAACCTAGAGGTAGAATCTGTCACATTCATGAGTGACGGTGCAGTCAGTCAATTTAAGCAGCGTTTCCTGCTTGCCAACTTGACATTTGACAGAGAACGCTATAGAATAAGTATTTCATGGAACTTCTTTGCCACATCACATGGCAAAGGTGTCGTGGATGGGATTGGTGAAACTGTAAAGCATGCAGTCTGGAATATCTGCAAAGATGGGAAACACATACTATCGGGTGCTGAGGACTTTGCAAAAGTTGCACGTGGAAGATGTCATAGCATAAACATTTTTTATATCTCTGCGTTTCAAATTTCAGAGAATACAGAGGAATTAGATCAACTGTGGATGGGAATAGTTCCAAAACAACAGAGAAAAACCATATTTTTTTGAGTACCAGTGTTATTCGCTATCTCCCCAGAGGTTTGTGCACAATTTCAAAAAGCGGTCTTCAGCCAAAGAAAATTCACAATAACTGATCAGTCATACAGCTTTGCATCAAGGGGATTTTGTTCTGGTTTCCTATGGTGTAAGAAACAGATCAAGATTTTTTGTGGGGCAGGTGATTTATTTTGAAGATGGTTATGAAATTCCATTTCTTACAAAGAATAATGCAAATGGAACGACATTTACATTTGCCTCAAAGGGAGATAATTGTTGGATAGAAAAAGACCAAACTGTAGAGAAACTAGTTGTTCCTACTATAGGTCAGAGGAATAAGTACCATTTTCCCTACCCAATCATCAGTGCAGAATAAAACTGGTAATTTTCAAGTGAAGCTGTCATTCCGTTACTATTAAGTGTCATTCTGTTACCAGCGATTTTTTCATTTTGTTAGTAAAATATTAGTTTCATTTATTTACGTTCTATGCCATTTTGGTTCCCATTTATCCCCTTCACAATATAATTTTTGTGAATTTTTACAGGAAACGGACGAGGTGAATCATTGTTGCATTATAAATTAGAACAATATGCACGTCTGAATTGTGTCATTCCATTACTTGAAAGTTTTTTTATGTAGGTCTCATTATATGAATGAAACTTCAACTATTAAATTACAGAACTTGTGTTCGTTTGCTTATGTAGAAAATTCAGTGTTAAATTTTTTGTCTTTTATCACGATTCGTGGTCTTTTCTATCCTTAATGTGCAAAACCAATCACTGAGTGTCATTCCGTTACTCATGGAACTACCCTACTGTGCCCCAGGTCGTGGCTGAAGAACGTTTGGGGGGCGACTTCCATATCAAATCATTGTTTGATACACCCACTGATGAACAACACAATGATTATGTAGCAAATAGTTTTAAGCAGCAACCACTGTCATTTATACACTACAATCATGATGAGAGCTTATCTGATGAAATACTGCAGGAAAATACACAATGACGTTCATCTAGCAACGAAATAGTTTCAGTTACAACAAATGGTATAGTAGGAGGAATTCCAACCAGTATTGTTTTGGATACGGGAGCAACTTTGAGTGTTTTGTCGTATAATTTCTATAAGAAAATGTTTGAATTTGAACCTGTACCAGAGTTCCCTGTTCAAAAGTGTAAGATTTTAACTGCTGTAGATAATAAGTTTAATAGAGTTCCGAAACAGGTTTTTGTGACCATTAAGATAGGTAATGGAACAGTACAATGGCCATTCCTCATGCTCCAGAATCTAGTTACTAATTGCATTATAGGTTTAGAAATGTAATGTTAGGACAGTATTATTGACTTCTCGAAACGTTAATGTTTCCTTAGACAAAAGGGCAGTGAAATCACCATTGACTTGGATACCAGGACTATCAAACATGGCAAGTGTTGTACAGGGTACAAAATTCAATTTTTGCAAGAGATTGAGGAAACAAACGTACAGGTAATCGCACCTGATAAGGAATATGATGGCTTGAAAACACTGATTAGCCATAGGTTAAGTGAAACCACTGCTATTACTGGTGATGAACGCAATGAGCTTTATCAAGTACTATCTAAGTATCTACAGGCATTTACCAAACTACCAGGTGTCATTAAGGCATAGATTTATAAAATTAAGGTCTAGCCTCACCAAGTTTTCTATGACAAAACCTATAATGTGCCACTATCTCAACGACCTGCAGTGTGGCAAGAACTTAAACAGATGTTAGAGTGGAAAATCGTTGAACCTTCCACATCTCCCTACTGTAGTCCATTACTTATTGTCAAAAAACCTACTTGAAATATTAGAGTGGTGTTGGATGCACGTGCCATAAATAAATTTATACTACCTGTACTCACTAAACCAGAAAATTTAGAGGAAAAATTACAAAATTTTTTTAGATGATAAGTACTTTTCCATGATGGACTTAACAAATTCGTTTTGGCAAGTCGCAATCACGCCTAATTCCAGAAAATATACTGCTTTCATATTCGGGGGGGGGGGGGGGGGCAAAATATCAATTCTGTGTTCTTCCTTTTGGATTGAGCGTCAATTCAAGTGTATTTATTACTGCTTTGGATATTGTGCTTGGTGACGAGTTAGTTGAGACTGTTTCACATTATGTCGATGATCTATTGCTACTTATACTTGGAATGTACATCTTCACATCCTTAAGAAGATTCTTGATAAATTTGCACGAGCTGGCGTAACAGTTAATCTAAAGAAGTCAAAATTTGCTTGTAGTGAGATAAGGTATCTTGGACACATAATTAATGCACAAGGTATACGCCCTGATCCAGGTAAGTTGGACACTATTGTCCTTCCACTAAAAAACAACTGAAGACATTCTAAGACTCTCTTCTTTCTTTCGACGTTACCTGTCACAGCAACTATTGAACAGTAAGCATCTCCTAGATTTAATTATCAAGAAGTAGGTATGGATCTGGTCTGAGCAGTGTCAGGAAGATTTTAATAACACTAAGCACACATTGGTGAATGCAAACATTTTAGACCATCCAGACTTTAGTTTATATTTTTGTATGACATGTGAGGCGTCATGCAGTGGCTTGGGTTGGTGCCTATTTCAAATAGTTTAGAATGAGAAGAGGAACAGGTAAAAATAACCGGATTTGCAAGTCGTACTTTTAGCTGAACGTGAACGTACTTATTCAACTACTGAACTTGAAACTCTTTCTATTGTCAGGGCGTTCAAAAAGTTCAACTATTATTTTTATGGTAAACACACGAAAATTTATACCAATCACCAAGCTCTGACACTTTTGTTAACATGTAACTTAGTTCATCCTAGATTATCACACTGGGATTTATCTCTAAAGAATTATTCATTTGAGATTGTATACATTAAAGATAATGTCAACGACTACAGAATACTCCTAATGCAGGATAAACAATATTACCAATATTACATTGATTTGTGCAGAAATATGGCATCTTTACAAAAATCTGATCCGCACTGGAACAAGGTAAGAACTTTAGTCATAGATGAACCTGACCATCCATTGTGTAGCCGTTATCTTATATATAATGACGTGTTATTCTATCGTCGTCATCCTGATGGCTCTAACTGTTGTGTATGTATTCCCAAGGACTCGGAACACAACTTAATCTGGCACACACACTTAGTTTGGCGACATTATGGAACTGAATCTAATCTAATATAATCTAAACACAACTACATCAAACAGTCACTCCTCTCCTATCTATTTAGTCATTATTGTGATACATAATGCAGTTAGAATATATAATGCGGTATCATTCTTTGACATTTTTTCAGATTTGTGCTCCATCTGCCACAGACAGAATGTGTCTCATTAAAACGTTTAATGCAGTGTATCATGCTGAAAGATCAAATCAACTTGCTGACATTGGCCTACTGACTAAACCACTTACTCAAAACACTGAAGGTATGAAGAACACAAATAATTAAGAAGTGTTGAGGATTAATTATTTTTTTACGTTTTGATGTTGTATGTTGTGCATGTGGTTATGTACATGTCCCATGTTCTTTAATAATGTTGTACACCTAATACTTAATCCTTGATCAGTCAGTTATTCTTGTCAAATATTTTCAAATTTTGTACATGGCTGGAGCATCAACCATAGAATGAAAGCTTATTGTGGAAATAGTAAATAGCCAATCACTTGCTAATAGGATGGATTACTAAGTTTTCAACATTTATAAAAGCTTTTTCTTCAGAAGGAAGTGTGGACAACTGGATTACATGTCGTGGCCAAGGCACGTTAAAATATAGGAGAAAGGCGTCAGTCAAACAAAATGTCATCTCTATATTAAATTAAAACATACACTACATGTTTCTTGTATATGACAGTTCCTTGCCAATGTACAGCCAATGCTATATGGAGGTGAAATTCTATTTTTGACTGACGCCTTTTGGTTATATTTTAATGTACCTGGCCAGCCGTTGTGGCCAAGCAGTTCTAGGGGCCTCAGTCCAGAACAGCGCTGCTGCTATGGACACAGGTTCGAATCCTGACTCGGGCATGGATGTGTGTGCTGTCGTTAGGTTAGTTAGGTTTAAGTAGTTCTAAGTATAGGGTACTGATGACCTCAGATGTTAAGTCCCATAGTGCTTAGAGCCATTTGAACCATTTAACGTACCTGCGACAGCATGTAATACTTTTTTCCATACGTCCTGAAAGAGACGTTTTTATAATCGTTGAAACCATGGTAAAGGGGTTTTAATAAACCTTCCAATTTCAAACTGAGTAGCTATTTACTATTTCTACTAGAGGACTTGCAAATATGTTACCAGTACATTAAAGTGTCTATGACAAATGCACGGATATGTCCTAAAACACATGTATGATGAAAGTCTAATGTTACTTTGCTATATTTGCCAATCCCATTCATTTGTGAGGGCTAAAAAGTTTGTATGCTACAAACCAAATGGAAAATAATGTAAAATTATATTAAAGTGTATTCCTTTAAACATCATTAAGATGCTTTCTTATCACTAAGGTCAGAGAGTTTCAAGAGCGTACCAATGTCTATTATAAGTTTCTTCTATGAACATCGCTACTACTCTACTAGTATATCCCGTGACGAATTTCATTAAACCCCTGAAAAACATAACTAATAGTGAAAGTCCGTTCTTCCAGCATATCTGTTGAACTGGATTATACATCAGACAAAGTGTGTCAAACAAGAAATTTTTGATAAACCAGTTTCTGCCCAAATGAGAACATACAGGGCGATTCAAAAAGAAAGAACTATGGACAAATTTTGAAAGAGACAAACACATTGCACATATCACTGGATTCAGAAAGGTTCAAAGTTACAAGTTAGCACAGACATTTTACCATACACTCAACATGAACACCACGTCCTTCTCGAGAAATGATAGTCCATTTCATTCCACACAATAAACAACAGGTCCCTGTTTATTGAATCAATAACTTCAACATTTTAATTCCTCCGCTCTTGAAGAGTAGCTGTGACCACAGACTGTGGCTAAGACGAAGACTGTCTTTCTTCATGTATCCACAAAGGAAAAAAATCGCAAGGTGTGAGGTCTGGTGACATTGGAAAGCAATGAACAGTGGATTGACTTCACATGTAGCTCCAAACAACAGCGCAGCTAAACTTCGAACCTTCCTCTACCCAGTGACATGCATAATGTGTTTCTATCTTTTATAGTTTGTCTGTAATAAACAACTGAAATCCGTTCTTTCCTATTGACACATCTGGTATAGTGCACAAAAACCAATATCTCAGTCAGCTGCCGGATTGCTAGCATTTTTATTTATGGTATTCATTTTTTGGCAAATAGGCTACGTTAGCTTCATATAATAAAAATCGTATTGAAAATTTTAAAAAAACTCCAAAAAGTAAAAAAAAAAATATGTGTTGCCCCTTTAACACAAGTAGTGCAAGAGGTTTAGTACTTGGGGTAGCAGTTGCTCAAAATAACGAGTAACGGGTGATATGATTGCTTACAAATATATTTTATAGTCGTACAAGTTACAAAACACATTGTCACAAACATCGATCAGATCAAACTAATTGCAGGACCAGAGAAGCTAGTTGAGCTACCTTTGGGCAGCGATATTGTTCTGAGTGACTCCACAGAGCTATGTCCCCACAGACAGACCCCTCTCCCCACCCACCCCACCCTCGTAGTACGGAGTGTGTGTGAGACAGCTGTGTGCACTAGCAGGATGTCAGTGCGGTGGAGGTGTTAATCGCTGAAATGTCATAATCTGCCGGCCACTGCAGTATGCAACCAAAGTGCGAAGTGGGAGGAGCCGCATGAGGCTGAGGAGAGGGAGATGGCGGTGTGATGGTCCGTGACCAGCAAGGCAGTGGGAGGGATGATGCCATCATAAGCGACGGAGGAGGGGGCAGCGTATCCATTGTGATGATTAGAGACAGCGGTAGAGGCGGCATCATCCCCAGCATTGACGGCGTGAGCCTCGAGGTCTTTATCAGTCATAAAGCGAGATATTAAAACTGCTGTATCAATGAAGGAGGGCAGGGGCTTGGCACGTCCAGTTGACTTGAAGACTACGCTGGGGCCTGCCTGCTATAGCGTCCCCAGTGAAATGCTAAGAAAAGACTTAAAAACAGTATTTATAAAGAAGGGACATTTAAAAATTGAATAATAAGTGGACACTAGCCGCTCAGGCGAACATGTATTTTTCTCATGTATCCGTATTATAATAATTTCTCTGTGTAAGTTTCGAGGTTAAAGAAATATAAAGATGCAATCGAAAGAAAATTATATAAAGAGACGACAAGATGCGCTCCTTTGTTAATTTTTTAGTCGTCTTCATTTCTTCTCTTGTCTTGGTTGCGTGTAGACGGACATCTTGCGAGTGCTGGCAAATGAAAGCCTGTTTGTACTAATTAAGCAGATAATATATTGATTCAATATTATTGTTCACTTTCAATTTGTAAGAGGTGATCCCGATTTCATGTCCGACTTCCTTGAATTAACCTGCATTCTAGTAATGTACAGTGCAGCGGCCGATGCAGCCAACGACGCCATTACGTGGCGATATTAACTTATAAAAATTAACAGAAGCGAAAAACTCACCCGCTATTAACATAATATACATTTTTCTCCACAGCCGCCCGATGTTGCAGAAAATACGTAGCTTTAAGATTCTTATTTTCAGTACCACAGCCGAGAGCCAGAGCCAGGACTCCGACTAAAATGCAATAGTTAACGGAGATAAGAAAAAATACTCTCGCGCGTGTGTGGGCCGCAGTTGTAATTAATAACTAAAGATTTTTTGCTTTAAAGTGAACTGACTAGCCGAGGAATTTAATATGAAAAGTTTATTCCATTGCTCAACTTCTATGCTCATGTTTTAAGATTCGGCGAGTCTTACAGTCATTAACGTAACAAATAATTTCCACTGAAGATTAATATCGTTAAAAAAGAGACGACTTCATAAAAGCATTTTACTGTAAGTCAAAATTGAATTAAATATCATTTTGATTAAGGCCCACCACGTAAGTCAGCAACAATGACCATTACCAATCAATTTGCGTAGTAAATAACAAATTAAATTACGACGGCCGACGGGCGCGGACTGCCTATTTGCTAAACCGTCGGAGATGGAACAGTGGGTCACATAAGGTGATACTGATATCTTCCGCCAGAAAGACGCTTACATTTAGTTGTACTATGAAGTGAGTGTCTGTTGGCTGCAGAGACGCTGATGCAGGGCATGCCACCGGGGAGTTGGCTAAGTCCATGCAGAATTCACTTAGTTTAAGGAGATAGCAGTGGTCTTTCTTGTGAGGATAATGTCAAACGTGTAGGTGTCCCACTTGACTATGCAGTATTGTCCATTGCAAGGGGAGTGCAAAGCCAACTTGAAGGCATCTGTACACAGCATAACATATGGAACAAGCGTTTAAGTCCTTGTGAGGAAATACTGTAAGTAGTGACCTGTCGATGTTGCATATATCCTCACGCATTCACAGCACTCGTTCCGGCACGTCATGGTCCAGTGTAACTGCACCTTGAGTGGCAAATTCTGCAGGAAGGCAGAACGGCTCACCATATAGGACCGCAGCAAGTGAGGAATTCACATTTTCTTTATCAGCAGTCCTAATTCCAAGAAGCACCTAGGACAGGGCATCAGTCCACGACTAAGAGTGGCAGATGAATGCTACCTTGCCCGTGCGGTGCCATCGTTCCACTAGACCACTGACTGGGGGTGGTAAGCAGTCATGTGGAAATGACAGTACCCACAAATTCGGCGCTGTTCATTGAACAAGGCAGACTCAAATTGCCAACCTCGGTCTGTCGTCAGTGACATAGGAAAACCGAACCTGGCAACCCAGTTGCAAAGACTTTGGTAACTGTGTCAGCTGAAATGTCCAGTAACTGTGTGGCCTTAACCAAACACATCATTCGGTCTAACATGGATAAGATGTACTTTGAACCCCACAACTCCAGCATTGGTCAGGCTAATTCAGTATCAACATGTTGAAAACTTCACCTTTGGGATAGGGAATTTCCCAGAGGGGGCTGAGCATGGTGTGCTACCTTTGATGTTGACAAGGGACGCAGGCTCTGGTCCACGCAGTGCAATCACTCTTAACATTGGGCCAGATGAAGTGTTCCTTAACTAATTTCAGTGTGGGACGTATGCCAGGATGTGCAAGATTGTGCAGCAAGTCGAAGACAGTTTTAGGATAGTATTATGGGATGACTGGTCTTAACCTCGCATGTGACACATCACACCAAACAAGTTTTGTGGCTGCTCACATTGTGCACTGCTGTAGTTCTAGCCCAGTGTCTTGTCCAGTAAGTAGTTGTTGTAGGTCGAGATCTGTAACCTGTGCTTCAGAGAGTAGATCAAAATCCAGCTGAGTAGATGTAGCCACCGAGCGAGACAGGGAGTCCATGACTACATTTTCCGCAAATCAGACGTGTCTGATATCGGTGGTATATTGCAAGACCAAGTTGAGTTGGCGAAAGCGCCTTGGCTTGGAGTAAACAGAACGATTTCTGATCACGTCTGAAAGAGGCTTGTGGCCAATCTAAAGATTAGAGGGCATCCTTCAATCTCATCGAGGAAATAGCAGACTGCCTCATAGATGTCCAAGAGCTCTCTATCGTCGACCACTTCTTCTGAGTATCGGCCAATCTCTGAGAGGAGAAACACAGCGTCTATGTTACACTGGTGCTCTCTTGTTACAGTACCATGCCAACTGCATGGTCGCTGGCGCCTGCGGCGATCACGAGGTGTGCGTCTAGTGATGGAAGGGTGAGGGTGGCAGCCTGCGCGAGGTCGGATTTAATCTTTTGTTTGTATTTCAGGCATCCATGTCTGGCGCAGTGGTGCTCTTGCCGTGCCGTGGCTCAGTCAGAAGCAAGAGTGTTTCAGCAGCTTGTGGGAGATGGCACCTGCAAAAACTGATGACTCTGAGGAAACGCCGTAGTTCTTGGTAGTCTGAGGGGGAGGGAGGAGGCAGATTTGTTCCCTTTTGTCTGGCATGGGATGTATCCCAAATTTCCAACGAAAGTGACACACGATTGCTGTAGTTGGCATTTATCGTTTTTAACTACGACGCCATGTGCCGCTAACTTCCCAACATGATGTTTAAATGAATCTCATGTTCATCGAGAGACAGTGAGAAAATTATCACATCATATAGGTAAGCACAGCAGAAGGAGATGTTGAATAGGAGGCCCTCAATATGTCTGTGCAGGGAGGAGACCTCCCAAGAGCGTGACGCAGTTCGCCGCCGGACGCGAGCCGAGGAGGGTCCGCGATGCAGTCACGCTCGCCGACGCGGCCGCCGCCGCCGCTGTCCGTAGCTGCCACGGGTCACCGCCTGCGCCAGGGTCCGGCCCTCGCGCCGCCCCGCCGTCGCAGCTGTCCGTGCTGTCGCCCGCCGCCTGCTGCCCCCGCGCGTGATCAACGCGCCTGCCGCCGCTCCTCGACACCGCCGCCGTCCGTCGTCTGCGCGCCACCAAATAATGTAAGTCGCTAGCGACGCAACGGTGGTGTAGATGCCCACACTATTGTAACATGCCGATCACCAGGCAGCAATCGGAGGCAGGAGCAGCCGGAGCGGATGAAGATCCCCTCTTGGCGCTGCAGTCCCAGTTAAATCAATTAATTCTGACTAACGCGGAGCTTAAGCAACAGATAGATGATCTTAAAATGGCTTCTCCGCAATCTAATGTTGCTAAGCCAGTGCTAGTGGAAGAACAGCCGAAGCAGGTGATTCCACCACTCACTAGTGCTGAATCACCTGTGGCAGTAGCCACCTCTACTTTGGTGCAGAGCTTCCCAGCAGTAGCGTTTATTCTGGCGTTCGCTGGAAAGCCGCACGAGGATATTCAAACGCTTATCCAGGATATCCAGGACATCGGAAAGCTTTGCGGTTGGCCAGGTGAATTTCTCTTAAACGTGATGAAAATGAAACTCACCGGCGAAGCGCGGAACTACGTGCAGTCGGTCGAGAGCTTGAAAAATGCCCCTACCTTCCAGTCCCTTGCAACAGGGTTGATTGAAAGGTATACAGACAAACGTGGTACTAGTTACTATCGCGACTTGCTTTCCACCCTTAAGCAAAAAACGGGTGAAGATTTAGAAGCATTCGCGGACAGGATTCGAAGCGTCGCATGCCACACGTACGCACTAAGTGCCAGTTCTGCTCGTAACGAAGTTCTGTTGGAAGAATCAGAATGTCGTGCGATAGACGTGTTTATTCGTGGCATAAACCCTCAAATAGGGGGCGAAATCAAGGTAGCTTCCCCCCGCACCTTACACGAAGCCGTGCGATTAGCACTGTTGAGAGAGGAGGCGAGCCGATTTGTGGCCGTCTCCGCGCGGCAAAGTGAGCCCCGACGTGTCTTTTCGAACGATAATAAGTGTGGGCGCTGTAGTAAACAAGGAAATGTGGCAGAGCAATGTCGCGTGCCATATTGTCATCAGTGCAGGAACATGGGCCACCAAAGCGTGCATTGTCCAAATAGTAGGCCACAACCGCCTGCAAATTCCAGGCGAAATGCAAACCAATCACAGAATTCGGGAAACGGCCGCGGGGCAGGAAGTGCCACCCCTCCCGGCCCCCGTTAAAAATAGTGACCCCCCTAGTTGATAAGGGAATCACGCAGGTGGTAAGCGTGGTTGTCGATGGTGTTAGAGGCCGCAAACCAATACGCGTGCTAATTGACACAGGCGCACAGATTAGCTTGGCATTTTTTATCGAAGGGAGATAAAAGAACATTGCAACCGCCGCGGTACCATATCAGTGGTATTGGTCCCGGCATAGTGAGACCTGATGGCAGCTGTTGCGTTGAGTTCATGTTGGACTCCACAGAATATGCTTTTACGATGGAGGTTGTACGGAACAGGCGCACGGATTACGACATCATCCTGGGAAGTGACTTTCTGCGTCATTTCCAGGGGGTTATTGACTATAGGTTAAATACCGTCCAATTCGGCGACAACGTGCACCGTTTTGGACGTGACTGCACGTTGCGGGCGGGCGGAGCTGGGAAAAAAGGATCCGTTTCTCAAGTTTCGGAGTCTCCCGTAACAATGCTAAAAGCCGATAATCCCGTGGAGATACCAGAACGCACAGGAAAGATCCTTTGGGTGCCTGTCGGGACACGTGAATCCGAAGAGGTTCATTTCTTGGTAGATCCACTCTGCCAGAATGAAACTCTTGACCAGATGCAGGTCCACGTAAAACGTAGCCTGTGCAAAGCGCAGCAAGTACAGAAAGAAAATTGCGTACCCGTGTGTCTAGACAATTTTAGTCACAAGCAAGCTTTAATACCGCCTGGTACAGTATTAGCCAGCTTACAGGTTATCACAGAAGATGAGTTGTCAATGAGAACCCCTTCTCTGAAAAAGAAAAAGACTGCTGCCGCCTCTCAACACATTTTGACAATCACGTCAAATCTGACAGATAAGTTTAAAGCTAAGCTTAGTCACCTCCCATTGCATGAACAAAAGCTAATAAATGAAGTATTGAATGAGTATTCATGGTTATTTGAAGACAGAAAATATTTACCAGCAACAGATCTAATCCAACATGAGATTCCAACCGGTAATGCTAGGCCAATAGCTCAAAAAGGGTACCGAATTCCCTACCATCTTCAGTCAGTGGTAGAGGAAACTATACAACAGCAACTAGAAGCAGGAATAATACAACCCTCTTCTAGTGCGTGGTCTAGCTCAATTGTAGTCGTTCCTAAGAAATCTATAGAAGGAGAAAAATCCTATCGCCTCTGTGTAGACATGCAAGCAGTAAACAAAGTTACTACTCCAGATCATTATCCATTACCCCGGATCGATGAAACACTCGATCGTCTGGGCAATTGCCGGTACTTCACAACATTAGACATGCGCAGTGGGTATCATCAAATTCCAATTGCTCCTCAAGATCGAGCTAAGACAGCTTTTGTAGTTCCTGGTGGCTTATATGAATTCTTGAGGATGCCTTTCGGGCTTCGCAACGAGCCAGCAACCTTTCAGCGATTTGCAGATCTGCTATTACGTGGGTTGAAACCTACTATGTGCCTTGTGTATCTTGATGATATAATTATATTTTCAAAATCCATTGCTGAACATGCTGAACATCTACGCAGTGTACTGTTGCGCTTGCAAAATGCTAATTTAAGCTTAAAATTAGAAAAATGTTCTTTTGCTCAATCACAAGTGCAGTATTTAGGTCATGTCATCAGTTCTAGCGGAGTCAAGCCAGATCCACGATTAACTGAAGCAGTAGACACTTTTCCTATTCCAACAAATTTAAAGGAATTACAATCCTTCCTTGGCCTTGCAAATTATTACCGCCGCTTTGTTAAAGATTATGCTACTATTACCAAACCACTTACTAAATTGTTGAAAAAGGATACTCTTTTTGTTTGGACGGATGAATGTTCGACCGCCTTTCAAACAGTGAAAACTATTTTAACTAGTTCACCTCTACTTGTTTACCCAGACTTCGCTGAACCTTTTATTTTATCTTGTGACGCATCTGATTTTGCTGTAGGATGTGTCCTAAGCCAAGTGCAAGATGGTGAGGAAAAATCCGTTGGGTATGCCTCTCGTCAACTGAATAAAGCAGAAACTAATTACAGTACTACAGAAAAGGAATTGCTTGCCCTTCTTTTTGGAATTAATTATTTTAGATGTTACCTTTATGGTCGCAAGTCTACAGTTCTTACCGATCACTCTGCTCTGCAGTGGCTATTGAATCTTAAAGACCCTAGCAGCAAACTTATGCGCTGGGCCATGAAACTGTCAGAATATGATTTTGAAGTTCGGCACAAGCCTGGTCGGTTGCATCAAAATGCTGATGCGTTAAGTAGAAAAGTACGTGTCATTCAACCAGATGAGGTATCAATTGAAGAGTTAAAAGAAGCACAGCAGGTGGACGTTCAATGTCAAAGATACGCCACCTTGCCAGAATTTGAAGTAGTAGACGACCTTTTGTATCGAAGAACTCCCCATGGAAATCGTTTGGTAATACCGGAATGCTTGCAGCAACGTGTAATACGGCAATGCCATGATACAATCCAAGCATGTCACAGCGGAAAACGCGCTACGAACGCTCGAATTGCGACACGTTATTGGTGGCAATACAGACAACGTGACGTGGACAGGTATGTAAGATCTTGCCTGCCGTGTGCACAACGAGCACAAAATAGGCATCCGCGAGTGCCGCTGCAAACACTTTCTCAGGCATCTTCACCCTTCGAAATTCTTGCTTTAGATTTCCAAGGTCCTTTTCCACAGTCGCAACAAGGTAACAAATATATTTTGTCTGTTATTGATCACTTTTCACGTTATCTAATTTTGGTTGCCCTCCCCGACATGACAGCTGAAACTGTGGCGAGAGAGTTTGTAAATAGTGTGATACTACCTTTTGGAAGTCCTGATGCCATTTTAACGGATCAAGGAACCAATTTCATGTCTGCTTTATTTGTACAAGTTTGTAAATTGCTAAGAATCAAAAAATGGCGTACAACTCCCTTCCATCCTAAAGCCAACGGTCGCGTTGAACGCGTACACCGTACAATTTGTAAAATGTTATCCTATTATGTTGCAAAAACGCACGCTGATTGGGACAGATATGTACCGTATATTTCTTCTGCATACAACACCCGAATATATGAATTCACGGAGTATACCCCTTACGAAGCTATGTTTGGACGGCCGATGAATTCGCCGTTCGAAATAGACAAACTACCTCAAGGTGTAGAAATAAAAGAAGTAAAAGGTTTAGCCCGCCGGCTAAAAGCGATCTGGTATAAGGTAAAGAGGAATAATATCAAAGCTACTAATAAACAGTTGCACAGGCAGAACAAAAATGCTGTTTTACCCACTTATCAAACAGGTGATTTAGTGTTACTACGAAACCCGGCAATCAAAAAGGGACGAACTAAAAAGTTCTCTCCCCGCTTTGAAGGCCCGTATCGGATTGTACGGTTGACCTCACCAGTCAATGCAGAACTGCAATCAACCGATCGTACGGTGATAGTGCACTTTGACCGCCTGCAACCTTACCACGGTAGGGCTGTGTCACCACAACAGGTCGCAGCCCCCGATCCGCCTGTGTCACCTCCACCTCAAGTAGAACAAAGACGAAAGAAGAAACGGAGGAGATTACCTCCATAGGGTTGTAGATACCCTTTGCGGAATCGACACCCTTATGGGTTGAGGTCGCGTGATTAATCACGCCTAATTAGAGTTTTATGTTATGTTCTATTGCAGCTTAGTTTAAGTCATTTTCTCCAGGGACTTGGAAGCAAGACGTGCCTGGCCACCACGGAGTTCCCAGCCATTCTCAATTGTCAATTTCCATTCCTGTCATGTATTTTTGCTTATTTTCATATGTATGATTATGTTTTATGTTTTGCAAGCAATGCCACGCATTAGACGTCACGCAACTGACTTGCTTCAAATGCAACCATTACACTTGGTGTTGGCAGAACCGCGGCTGCTAACTCCGAATAATATTCTTCAATGTCCTCTATTACCATCTATTTGGCAAACCAGTACATGTGGAGTATTTTTACTCCGAGCTTTTCTTAATACTTGTTACGTTGACGTCTAGTGTATTGTACTATATGTCGTAGTTCTGTATTTGCTGCAGCTAATCGTAAGTAATCGGAACAGATAAAGCCAGGACTTGAAATGCATACGCCTCGTACGCTTTGTTTACGGGACCAGCTGTTGGCGGGGCAACACATCAGCTGTCGCCTCCCCTCCTCTCTTCAGCGCTGTCCCTTCTCCTCGCCAAGAACTGGCCAGCGGCCATCATTTTTTCTCAGCCAGTAACAGCGCTCCGCGCGATGACGTATCTTATCACCACGTGCGCTGCCGCCTCCAGCATCTCAACACGCGGTGCGCCCTGGTATTTACAAAAACAAACCACAAATTACTGCCCTATCCTCCATGTATGACAGACTACAATGCATTTACCATCATTTTATATAACTAACAGCCTTTCTAAAAAACTCTTATTCTAGATAATTAGCAATTTCTAATTCATCGTTATTTCTGGTACACGCTAAGCGCGTGATATTTGTCGCTGCAGTAGCGGCCGGTCTCTCGCGGCTACACGCCGTCTCACATACCCGCTGGCGTGCCGTTGCCTACTCCGCACCTACGCGTGCGCTGCGCGCTCGCTAACAGCTCCAAGCTGGTTTCTTTCATGCAGCCGGAAGACACGGCAAACAAAATTCATTCAAACATCCCAATAAATCTTAACATAAATATTAAGTAGATGTGATTCATTGTTTAAATTCTTTTCCTTGTTTTGTTTCACATTAGCTGGATAAATCACACGAAGTTCTTAACGATTTACATCATTCTGCATACCTTAGCCTGCCAATCCTATAAGTAAAGTTTTACTACTGCTTTGATTCATTGTATAAGCTACAAACTACAGCCCTAACCCTCTTAACGATTTACATCATTCTGCATACCTTAGCCTGCCAATCCTATAAGTAAAGTTTTACTACTGCTTTGATTCATTGTATAAGCTACAAACTACAGCCCTAACCCTCTTAACGATTTACATCATTCTGCATACCTTAGCCTGCCAATCCTATAAGTAAAGTTTTACTACTGCTTTGATTCATTGTATAAGCTACAAACTACAGCCCTAACCCTCTTACACACCGAACTATGAGAACATTTAATGTTATCTTCCTTGGACAAGGCGAGATATGGGCAAACCAATGCAATGCCACGGGTTTTTCACGCTACTGGCGAGGCACAAACGACCAATCGTCCGGGCTGCCGTATATCGGTGGGCGATTGTTCCTTGGTTGCTACGCAGTTATTTTTGCCCTCCCCATTTATTTTACGCTACCGCCGTGGTCATTGTTCTATCCCGTTTTCCTTCTTCTGTCGATGAGGAGGCCCCTACAATATGTTAGGTACCCTCTTCCGACAGTACCGGTCTTTTAATCTTACCACCTATTTACACCGAGA
This sequence comes from Schistocerca piceifrons, assembly GCF_021461385.2. Classification (NCBI taxonomy): domain Eukaryota; kingdom Metazoa; phylum Arthropoda; class Insecta; order Orthoptera; family Acrididae; genus Schistocerca; species Schistocerca piceifrons. Next base: position 256,565,392 of record NC_060139.1, on the reverse strand, counting down.
TATTGCTCTCCCTTGTTGCAGTCTTGCCCCAAAATATCGGCCGATGATCCATTGTGAGATACGTACTTTGCCTCTAATTAGCCGGTGATGTAAGCGCTACGGGAACTGTGCCTAGTTGTCCTTTCAGTTCAATTTGTTATCGTCAGTTTTAAAACTAACACACACGCAGCCTAGCAGCCAGCCCCAGGTGGCCAGTGTTACATGTTAACGTTGAGCGTTCCGACTACTTACAGCGTTATTATTATACATCATTGTGATTTTATTTTCCTGTCAATATATGTCATTGTGTTTAATTATGTCCTTATGCTTGCGCTAGTGATTTGTAGTTCATGATTTTCATTTTATGTAGTGTTATATACTGCGCACACAAAAGTGACGCTATTTATGCATGTATGCTATTCTAGCTTCAGAGCTATTTTTATTGCTTGAACAGTCGACATTTTCCTAGTACAGCAAGTCGCTAATAACGCCGCTGATACTTTTATTCCATGCATCGCAGGAAACCCATGTGCCTACACTAATTCTTATTAAGTCAGACGACGCCCTTAGGCCTGCTGAACCACGGTATCGCAGATAGCTCCAATGCACTGCCTACCCCTCAATTATTAGACAGGTTGCCTTAGCACAGTCCGCAGGTTACTCCATTGCCCTGCAAATTATATAATCATCAATCCAAGTCTGCAGATTGCGCTAATGCACTGCTGAACTTAATAGCACTCGCAGGTAGCTCATCCGCACCGCGAACTTGTACTTACACGTCACCGAATCCTAGGCTCCTCGGTTGACCACAAAACAATTCATACATCAATTACCGTGAGACAATTTGCACTCACACTACGCCTTTGGCACTCAACCACGAATGAACTGAGCCCCAGACGCTCTTTTATTACATTTTATACAACGCCACTTTCTTCTACACGGCAATTCCATTTCAAAATCATCGGATTCTGCCAAAGATTCAGATACCGTTCCCCAAATGGCAGCCCTTCCGTTGCTGAACGGATTCGTTGCTTTTCACCATCTGACAGTGCAAACTGCACTTTTAAGAACAATGTTGTTATATACACACACTGTCGGATTCTACTGACGTAGTCCCTTATGCACTTCGTCAATCGACTAAAAAAACAACATCCCCTGACGGATTTCGTACCCTATTCGGAAGTAATGTTCGGGAAATATTCCCTTTATTTTATTTCTTGTCAATTATTATTACTTCAATGTCATTTTTTATTATTATCAATTTACAGTTATGATTAATGTTAGTGCACTTTATGGTTATACGTTATTTTTGTGTCATATTCGGTATTCCCTTTTAATTTTCATTGTTTCTCGACTGGAAGTATCTCTGATAGCACCTATTGGCCTTCAATTCGTATCCGCCATCAGCTACCATTAGTCACACATTTACACAACACTTCATACGCCCAATAACAACTAACTACACACTCACACTGTTCATATCCACACTACCTTGTTGTAACTTGTTGATGTTACCAGACCTCTATTGTCATATACTAAGTACATGAACAAGGCTTTTATCGTTTATGCCCTCCGCTCTTCGGAAGGGGAAAGGGAAGTACGTACGTATGTACGTTATGTTCAGTAGCAGTTTCTTTTAATCAACAACGTAATCAATTTACCTGTTGATCATTTAAGTTGTTCTGTTAAAATGGAATCAAACGTCTTTGTGACATCAGCTATTCGTTTATTATTGCTTTGCAATAAACTGTTACTTTTAAGTTGCACTTACAATGTCTTAGTCTCGGACGCAGAGCCACTAGCGCTCTCCGACGCTGTTATCTGAGCTCAGCACTCTGCCGGCTCAGCGCTGATAAAGCTGCGCTGCGCCGCCTCCACTGCTTCACGCCCAGCCTCTGTATTCACGAGCAACAGACTCGCTCTCGCTAACATTCATTTCCGACTTCAGTACAGTTAATCTCCCTATTGACCACTTCTGTAAGTAAAGATCCTATGATTATTGAGTTAACTTGAGTTGTCCTACCCTCATTCGGGTTTTCTACAGCTGAAAAACCACTCAATATTATTTCTGAAATTTATGAAGTACTTCACCTGTCTCGCCGTGTCGAGCCTTAGCGGAGTGGCCAATGCGTGGGAGGTGCCTAGGCTGTGCAGATTTACACCGCGATCACAGGATTCCTTCTCATTTTATTCATTAAAAAAAAACTTTCTTCGTACAAAATCTCAAATTAATTAACGACAATTGGCCTTCGTCCCATAGCAGGTTGAGAAATTTTTCCAGCGAGTTACGCTTAGTCTGCGCTGCGTAGTACTGCCTCCGCGTTCAGCGTCTTTTTTGCTGACGCGTGATTGATCAGCGGATACTCGGTGTCGAATTACACCATTGTCTTGCCGCCTTGCTACCCCCACGGCTGCCAAACTGTTGGTTGCCTGCCGTGATTCTACTTCGTGGCCTTCTTCATCAGTAAGCGTGACTGAACGGGTCCATCGTCGCTACTTGCCAGGTAATTATTGCTACAACGTTGTACCCCCTCTCTCATTTCTGAATTACTCATCAAGTGAGCCAGGAAATTTTTACTTGTAGGGTCACTAATACCTTCTCTCGCAGTCGACCGTTATCAACATTGGAAGCTGAAAGCAACCTCCGTTCAAATGGCTGTCAAATTATCATCCGCAATGGGAAGCATGTTAATCTCAATGGTTGTCGTCGTCGCCGTTAAGGCGCCTCCATTTCACGTCTACCCTTCCACATCTGGCGCGCTTTTTGGACGTCGTCACAATCTGGTGCATACTCCACATTATGCTATTGTGTTAGCTGATGTCAACTTAACATTATTAGAAGAGGAAGACCGTGCTTTATATGATACAGCTCAGAAATTGTCAAAATATGAAACCTTCTTGACGCAGACGAAGGAACATGAGTTTCTCCGATCTTTGTGGGAAGTGACTAGAATTATTTCAACCCTTCGAAGAAAATTGAACAGTATTAGGGATGCAGTACCACTGCCTCGTTTCAAACGAGCCTGGTTGCCCGCTGGGGGTACATTATTAAAATCTGTCTTTGGGACTGCTGACGAAACAGACGCAAAACGCTGGGATTTGGACACACAGCAAGCGCTTTCGGAAACACAAGTTAATCACGAAGTGTTGGTACATCAACAGGTGCGCCTGACACATCTTGAGAATAACCTGTTAGCCACAACTAGACAAATACAAGTTGTAGCCGACAGATTAACACGACACTATGGTGCACTTGAACAATCCTTTAACCAAGAGGGGACTCATTTTCGCTCGGGATTACGTAATCTAACTATCACATTGGGCATTATGAAGACCACGCAGATTCTTTTATTTAATATACACACAGCACAGTTACACGTGCACATGTTACACTCGGCCATTCAACTCGGACTGCAAGGAAAGCTCAGTCCACATCTATTACCCTCAGAGCCCTTCTTGCACATCCTACACAATGTGTCGTCGCAAATTTTGGCCCCTAAACAAATGCTTTATGCCGTGCGGGAAAGCAACTTCCCCTTTTACTATGCTGCGTTGGAGGTCCGACTTACCCGTAATTCGGACGGTATTCGGATGTGAATGAGGTTGCCAATCACGTGCGCAAATTGCGAATACGAGTGCTATCAAATATACACTTTTCCATTCTCTTGGGCTACCCTTCACCACCATGTTGTTTGGCAGACTCAAGAATTTTTAATAGTTAGTCGGGATCGACAAACTCACGCCACTCTCTCTCGCGCTGAACTATCCAGTTGCTTCCATACAACACATTACTTATGCTCCACGCTAATTTTACACACTAACACTACTGAGTGTGAGATGTCACTGTTTTTAGCTGAAACTACTACACCTCCATGTCCTCGTGTTCTAGTCTCACTTCGTCAACCAATAATTCAGCCTGTTGGCAACAGTTTTCTGTTCGCTGTTCCACAGACTGTCACCGCCACCCTGGTGTGCCACCGTTCAATATCAGAGACTGAATCGTACCGGGTAACACTGAATAATAGTGGCCTAGTGTATAATAGTTCAAGATGTGACGTATACGCTGCTTCTATGAAGATATCAGCTCAATTGCACTCCACCTTTCATGTCACCATTCCCACATTTACCTTACACCTTCCTGAACTCTCTTTTAAACTCCATCACCATGAGAAGCTAAAGAATTTACCGAATACCAATGATTCAGATCTATTCCAATCGATCAATCATCTCCTTACCCAGGAACACAACCAAGTTGCTCTTGACCGAGTGGCCTCACATATTGCTGATTGGCACCAAACCAAGCGATTAACCACCGTTGTATTACCCAGTGCTGGTTCGGTAATAATCATTGTAATGATTCTGATTATAGTATCCTGGATACTCTTGTAAAAGAGGGTTTTGCAAATGTTTCACTTCCTTCCGAGAAGTAGTACCACCCCCACAACCTGAAGGTGAATATCACACCTGAAACTACCTGCCAACCTTGGAGCATGCAATCAGGCATGACCCCCGCCTTAGAATTAAGTTGTAGTCTAGGTGTCAGGTCAATGAACTAATTTTGTAATGGATTTGTATTTCTATGTAAAGTCTATGGAATCACAATTTAACTGTCGAGTTTTAACCCTCATGTAAGTCATTTTGTTTTCTCTTTAAATTTTTGTCATTTTGTAATGTTCTCATTCACTCACTTGGGCAATTACCATTGCAATCCTAGATTTAAGAACTCAAAGTAATATTACGGGGAAAAACCCCCTTGTGACTGTTAGGCCTGGGAGCATTCTCTCACCCCCACGAGGGTGGAGTGTTTCAGTGTGCTGTGCTCCGGTGCCCCTCATCATCGCCTGGGTACCCACCACCACTGATACCGCCGACACACACTCACAGCATGGCGCCGCACCACTGATACCGCCGACACACACTCACAGCATGGCGCCGCCCCACTGCCGTCGCACCAACTTCACAAGTTTGTTATTCAAGAGCCTTCCTTCAGGCCCTTCAGGCCACTTTGTAACTTTTGCACATATTGATATCACTATGTTATGGGAGCCTTCATAAGGATCATATTTTTTTAAATGGAATAATCAATTAGAATAAGCTCATTCATTTTCATCCAGAGAGCCTTCTTCGGAAGGGGAAAGGATGTGCAGGGAGGAGACCCCCCAAGAGAGATCATTGCCGACAAAATTTTATTAAGTAAATTTTTCATGCATAATGTTCGGCCGTAGCCGGCTTGGGCATACTGTGGTGGAAGGTGCTGGCCGGAAGACCATGGTCGGCACATTCCTGCCACGTGCTCCTCGGTCAGACTCAAGTCCCACGGGTTGGTTGCGCTGACGGGGGTATGCTACTAGCAAGTAGAGATGGGCAAAACTGTTCTTTTCAGAGATCGGATCAGAACTGTTCACTCCCTGAAATGAATTAGCTCTTTTTCATGACTCACCACTCATTTACTATAGAAAATAAATGGAAGGAACATTGCCCTTTAAACTTGGTTTATTCCACTACTATACCTGTATTTTGATCTTATTTGATCCTATTTTGAAGTAACACAGATAATGAGTAAGAATTTTGTATTGTTTATTGAAATTTCCACGATATGACAAAGTTTTTGATTATTGATTTATTTTGCACTATCGTGGTTTTTTGGGTGATCGGAAAATGTTGTAACTTCAGATTTACATTAACAATATATTTGGCTACAATGTATTAAAATTTCATTAACCTCATACAAATACATCACAAGCCATATACACTCCTGGAAATGGAAAAAAGAACACATTGACACAGGTGTGTCAGACCCACCATACTTGCTCCGGACACTGCGAGAGGGCTGTACAAGCAATGATCACACGCACGGCACAGCGGTCACACCAGGAACCGCGGTGTTGGCCGTCGAATGGCGCTAGCTGCGCAGCATTTGTGCACCGCCGCCGTCAGTGTCAGCCAGTTTGCCGTGGCATACGGAGCTCCATCGCAGTCTTTAACACTGGTAGCATGCCGCGACAGTGTGGACGTGAACCGTATGTGCAGTTGATGGACTTTGAGCGAGGGCGTATAGTGGGCATGCGGGAGGCCGGGTGGACGTACCGCCGAATTGCTCAACACGTGGGGCGTGAGGTCTCCACAGTACATCGATGTTGTCACCAGTGGTCGGCGGAAGGTGCACGTGCCCGTCGACCTGGGACCGGACCACAGCGGCGCACGGATGCACGTCAAGACCGTAGGATCCTACGCAGTGCCGTAGGGGACCGCACCGCCACTTCCCAGCAAATTAGGGACACTGTTGCTCCTGGGGTATCGGCGAGGACCATTCGCAACCGTCTCCATGAAGCTGGGCTACGGTCCCGCACACCGTTAGGCCGTCTTCCGCTCACGCCCCAACATCGTGCAGCCCGCCTCCAGTGGTGTCGCGACAGGCGTGAATGGAGGGACGAATGGAGACGTGTCGTCTTCAGCGATGAGAGTCGCTTCTGCCTTGGTGCCAATGATGGTCGTATGCGTGTTTGGCGCCGTGCAGGTGAGCGCCACAATCAGGGCTGCATACGACTGAGGCACACAGGGCCAACACCCGGCATCATGGTGTGGGGAGCGATCTCCTACACTGGCCGTACACCACTGGTGATCGTCGAGGGGACACTGAATAGTGCACGGTACATCCAAACCGTCATCGAACCCATCGTTCTACCATTCCTAGACCGGCAAGGGAACTTGCTGCTCCAACAGGACAATGCACGTCCGCATGTATCCCGTGCCACCCAACGTGCTCTAGAAGGTGTAAGTCAACTACGCTGGCCAGCAAGATCTCCGGATCTGTCCCCCATTGAGCATGTTTGGGACTGGATGAAGCGTCGTCTCACGCGGTCTGCACGTCCAGCACGAACGCTGGTCCAACTGAGGCGCCAGGTGGAAATGGCATGGCAAGCCGTTCCACAGGACTACATCCAGCATCTCTACGATCGTCTCCATGGGAGAATAGCAGCCTGCATTGCTGCGAAAGGTGGATATACACTGTACTAGTGCCGACATTGTGCGTGCTCTGTTGCCTGTGTCTATGTGCCTGTGGTTCTGTCAGTGTGATCATGTGATGTATCTGACCCCAGGAATGTGTCAATAAAGTTTCCCCTTCCTGGGACAATGAATTCACGGTGTTCCTATTTCAGTTTCCAGGAGTGTATTTTTAAAGTGAACGTTTCCTTCCGAAGACGCCTAAAATCGCAAAATCCGTACCAGAATAAGAAAAAAACTATAAATTTGACTGTAAAACGAAAGTGCTGCATATAGCCTTACGCAGAATAAAACAAGGAAAATATTGGTGTATCACATTTTGCGATACGTTTATCGGTTCGCTCGTAATTAAAGCGTAAATTCGAGTGTCCATAATAAAAATCCTATAGTAAGAGGAGTCGTCAGGAACCTAATCTAATCAGTTTAAACAAATAAAAATAAAATAAAAACAAATGATGTATACATAACATAATAATGTAATATACGTAGCGGTATTACTACGAAGAACAATATACAGTACAGACGAACTCCGATGCAGAGCCGCTGAGTCGAGCAGGTCGAGCCGCGAGCTGTATTACTGCGTGAGCCGAGACCGCAGAGACCAGAGTGACACCTGAGTCGCTTTGCTCAACGCTCTCGCTAGAGTCGAGACGGTGGAGGGAGCGTTGAGCGGGCGAGTTCCGAGGGTGGGGGGAGCGGTGAACTCACCCGCTCCGAGACAAATCGTCTGTTCTCTTGCGAGCAGATTGTTGCAAGTAGTTCTTATGTTATCCGCTAGGTGGCTCTCTGTCCTGTTGCTCGCATCAACTGCCCAGAGGGCAGGACGTGCGACTGAAACGATCGCCGACAGAGTGCGATGCGAAGTCAAGCTGCGCCAGACACTGCGCGCGGCAGACGACGCACAGAGACGGCACGGCATATGTGTAACACAAAATCCAATGGGGCACTGCACAATGCAGGCAGCCAAGGTAGAAGCAGGGCAGAGGCCGGCGCTGGTTGTGTTGTGTGGCGTGCACTGTGTTGTGACCAGCAGAGGCGCCGCTGATATGCTCCGTCTCTCTCTCTCTCTCTCTCTCTCTCTGCCGTCGGAAACGTTTGGAGCTACCGTTCTTTTTTTCTGAATCACTGATTGTTCACTCCTTTGAAAGATTCAACTCTATGAATTAGTTCAAGAGTGCATCCCCCATCTCTACTAGCAAGGCGCGTTGGCGGAATCAATCCTCCAATCAGAGACTAATCGTGTGATCACGTGGGGACGCGGCTGGGAGCGGCGAGGGCGGCTTGGAAACAGCTCCGCGCCCTCTTAGCTTCAGACCTCGGCCCCGAGTAGTCGCTCCTGTAGCCTCTGCCTCTCTGATGAGCAGACGGCAACCCCTCTTGGGGCTGCTCAGCCCTACGTAGGCACCACTGTACCATCATTACAAGAATAAACTGGGTCCATTCCACTCAATTAATTTTCATTTTACAACGCCCTCCGCTCCTGACTTCTATCCTGACGAACATGTCTCTGCCTGGTCTGGGCCGCGTTTTTTAATCCATACAGCATCATTAAATACTCCAGCAGACAGAATGGCGTGATTATTGCAGTTTTTGGTATATCCTCGTCAGCCATAGATCTCTGTAAATTGACCCTTTTAAAGTCAACGACACTGAATATACAGGCAATAACAACTTTGTGCATAAAGTACTGTAATTTCGGTACCAGGTAACTGTCTATCATAGTCCAGGCGTTGAGGTACTAATAATCGCCACACAATCAACGAGTATTAGCCTTTTTTATGACGAGCTTGATAGGAGAAACCTAGGCACAGTTGGATGGCCATGTGATACCAGCACACAAGAGTGCATCCATGGCGGGTTTTGCTGCTTTGAATTTGTAGGGAGTTAGGCTGCGTGGGCGATGACGGACCAGCAGGTTAGGGGTGATGTTGGTGTGATGAAATGTCCCATCATGGACAGTACAAACAGTCTGCCACTGGATGGGCTGGTGTGAAGTGGGTGCTGAGGGCATTGCGATAGGTATTATTGAAACACCATCATCAATAGACAAGTCAATCATTAAGGAACTGTCAATAACCCTGGGTGTGTATCAGGCGAGCACAATTAAGTAGTGGCATTTGACTGACCTGTTTTGAGGCTGGCATAATGTCTTCATTGTTGGGCAGTGGGTGTAGATGTTGCAGAACGGTGAGCTGCTAGATGTCTCAGCAATGTGTGAGTGGAGAACATTGTCAGTTGTTCGCATATCTGAGTTGGAACACCGGAGTTCAGAGTGAGTGGCAGATGTCATGCGGAGGTCGTTCAGAAGCGTGTGACATTTGAAGATAAGACCGAGAGGCGTCTCTGACTGCCAAGTAGGAGACAGCAGTGTATCATTGGCAGGGAGGGAGTCACAGATATTGCCACTGATCAGCCATTGGCCATTGTGGAGCAGGAGCAGAGTGTAATTCAGGTCGGGCAGTAAAGACGGTTTCCACCATTTCACCATGTCCATGGCACAGGTGCGTGGTTGCTGAGATCGAGAGTGATAGAGGCAGTGCCAACCACTTGTACCACAGAGTCATTTGCTGCGCACAATTGCGTGTACGAAGGTGGAAATGTAATGGGAGCGAGAGATGGAGGAATCATGCTGACATCGACTGCAGTGTCGACTAGAAGGTAACAACTCAGTAATGTTTCGTAAACAGAGAGGCGAGAGCCATCCGGTCGTAGGTGAGACCTGCGGACACTATCATGTAGTGGTGATTTGTGGCGACTTGAAGAGGATGATCAACGTGGTGCCCCGGTATCAGGCCATGAGATCAGTCTGGGTATGAGCAAGGCTGTCTGCAAATTAGAGCATCAGAGCCAAAGCGAGTGTGGAATGAGCAGAGGTGATGCACGTGGGCAGGTGTAGTGCCCAGCCAACTCGCATTGTTTTGACTGAAAGCCATGGGTCGGCAACTTGGTGGAGGCACACTGGTGGCAGTCTGCACTGTAGTTGTTCGTTTATGTTCATCGCCTGGGGGGATAGCAGTGGGTGCTGGCTAGGCGAGGTTCGACGAGTTCCAGTAGCTGTCGGATGGCCGGTGTCTGTGCGATAGGAGGTGTGCAGTAGTGGCCAGGAGCACAGGTGGGACACTGGATAGGCTTGGCTGGAGTCATGTGTTGTTGGCAGTGTAGTTGGGGATGCTGTCAGCTGCAGCACCGTCATGATAAGAATTAATCACCGATTGGTGCTGTGCAAGCACTAGCATTCTGTCAGACAGGCATAGTTTGAAATCTAGTGGAGCATCCTCATATGCGAACATTGCCGACTGAATGCTCTCTAGCAGTTTTAATAGCCACAAAGTCCACAGGGCATGATCCAGGAGTAGGCTCACATCAATCTGCAGGCGAAACTTGAGCCACAGTGTTGAAAGTGTACTGTGACCAACTAAGGTCTCACTTATCACTAGATGTACTGTTGCTCTGGCGTGCGAGATAGGCGTTGAAACAGAAGAACCTTGACAATCTCACACTTGTTTGTGTGTACACATCAAGCAGAAAAACACTAATGAGACAGCGTTATCATCAAGGTGATAGAGAAATGCTGCATATTTGTCATTGTCCTCAGTGATTCCTGTGGACTGCAACACACACTCACTAAGCGCGAACCACAGCGTAGGTGAGTTCATGTTCATTGGAGGGAGTTTCAGCCAAGGACATGCGGAATGGTAAGGGCCATGGTTATGTGAGGATGGCACCATCAAGAGGAGAGCATTCCCTGGCACAACAGAGTGGCAGGAGTGGAGCTGTTGTGGAGTGGCATGCTGTAAAATGGCAAGGAGGTATACAGCACGATAGGCGCAGAGGGTACAGAAGCGCTGGGGCAGAGAGCATCATGACGAGATGAAGGTATGTGCGGTGTGTTACATGCGAGATGAGCATGAAGGTGGGTATGACCAGCAGTACGTGGTGCCTAGTGCTGGTCCAGGGGAACTGCTGGATGCTGTCAGTATATGGTATGCTCACGAGGTAATGAATCTGGTAAGGCAGCTGTGCTGAATCCGGATGTTACAGACACATAGAGGAGTTGCAATGTGTGCATGTCATTCCTTGTGGTGGTGGCTGCAAGCGAATGTTGGCTGGGTGGTGGAGATGCGACGTCACTCATGTGACGTGGCAGCATTCGAGATGCAGAAGACGTGGGCAAATGATGTATGATGACATAGCCCATGTCAGGTTGTAGTTGTTGTGGTCTTCAGTCCAGAGACTGGTTTGATGCAGCTTTTTCATTTCCTAGTAAATGCATCCTTCTGAACCTGCTTAGTGGATTCATATCTTGGTCTCCCTCTAAGATTTTTACCCTCCTCACTACCCTCCAATACTAAATTGGTTATCCCTTGATAATTCAGAATGTGCCCTACCAACCAATCCCTTCTTTTGGTCAAGTTGCGCCACAAATTCCTCTTCTCCCCAATTCTGTTCAGCACCTCCTCATTAGTAACATTATCTACTCATCTAATCTTCAGCATTCTTCTGTAGCACCATATTTCCAAAGCTTCTATTCTCTTCTTGTCTAAACTATTTATCAGGCCATGTTTCACATCCACACATGGCTGCACTCCATACAAATACTTTTAGAAAAGACTTCCTGACAATTAAATCTATACTCAATGTTAACAAATTTCTTTTCTTCTCTTGCCAGTCTACATTTTATATCCTCTCTACTTTGGCAATCATCAGATATTTTGCTCCCCAAATTGCAAAAATCATCTACAACTTTAAGTGTCTCATTTCCTAATCTAATTCCATCAGCATCACCTGACTTAATTCGACTACTTTCCATTATCCTTGTTTTGCTTTTGTTGATGTTCATCTTATATCCTCCTTTCAAGATATTGTCCATTCCATTCAATTGCTCTTCCAATTCCTTTTCTGTCTCTGACAGAATTACAATGTCATCGGCAAACCACAAAGTTTTTATTTCTTCTCCATGGATTTTAATTCCTACTCCAAATTTTTCTTTTGTTTCCTTTACTGCTTGCTCAATACACAGATTGAATAACATCAGGGATAGGCTACAACCCTTTTCAATCACTGCTTTCCTTTCGTGCCTCTTGACTCTTATAACCGCCATCTGGTTTCTGTACAACTTGTAAATAGCCTTTCGCTCCCAGTATTTTACTTCTGCCACCTTCAGAATTTGAAAGAGAGTATTCCAGTCAACATTGTCAAAAGTTTCCTCTAAGTCTACAAATGCTAGAAACGTAGGTCTCCCTTTCCTTCATCTATCTTCTAAGGTAAGTCGCAGGGTCAGTACTGCCTCGCGTGTTCCAACATTTCTACGGAATCCAAACTGACCTTCCCTGAGGTCAGCTTCTACCAGTTTTACCATTCCTCTGCAAATGATTCGTGTTAGTATTTTGTAGCCATGACTTATTAAACTGATAGTTCGGCAGTTTGCACACCTGTTGACACCTGCTTTCTTTGGGTTTGGAATTATTGCGTTCTTCTTGAAATCTGAGGGTATTTCATCTGTCTCATACATCTTGCTCACCAGACTGAAGAGTTTTGTTATGGCTGGCTCTCCCAAGCTATCAGTAGTTCTAATGGATGTCTACTCCTGGGGCCCTTTTTTTTTTTTTTTTTACTTACTTAGGTCTTCAGTGCTCTGTCAAATTCTTCACGCAGTATCGTATCTCCCATTTCATCTTCATCTATGTCCTCTTCCATTTCCATGTCAGGTCGTTCGCTTTTATGTCCAGGAAGACTCGAACCCATGTTATTTTGTCCAGGAGGCAGTAAATCGTTGGAAATGGTTTGAGGATCATCTAGTGGAGGCCACTGTTGTCCAACTATCATGGCACTCTGGTGGGTGGCTATAAATCATCACAGAACACTGTGAATGTTAACGCACGTAGATTCACTGGCACTAAAGAAGTGTCCACAGGAATAAGTGTCACTACTTCCTGGCTGGAAGCTCGGAGCACTATGTGTACAGATGAATGGCACAGCAGGAAGCCATTGTTTGCCCGGAATCACATTCATTATCGTAATAGAACTGCTAGGCAAGTAGTCACCTGGCATCACTACGGTGTTGTCAGTGATACAGTCACACTAGGAATTTGTTGGCTGGTTTGGTGTGAAGCAGCGCGAGTCAGGCTTGGTATATGTGGAAACAATGAAAACATTGTCATTGGTTCACAAAACACTACTGAGTCGGACACTTTGCCTAGGTTTTGGCAAAATTATACCAAACTGAGGCACAGAAATTTCGTGGAATTCATGGACATTGATGGAGAGGTGAGACTGATGACCCTTGGAGCAGGAAACAATTGGGCTAGAGGTAACAGCGGCATTGTAGGACAATGGATCGGTGCGGAAGATGTTACATTTTAAATGCAAGGTTAGTTGAAATTTTGGGGTCACCACTGTAGAAAGTACAGTACTCGGGGTAGTAGTTATTTATAATAACAACTAACAGGTCATACATGACGTGTACAGCTTTGCTTCTGCCGTTTTTTCCCCAACATTTGAGGCTTTAATGAAACAAATTGGTTACACATGTATCATTCAAAGTATTTCCCATCGCTAGCCACCACTTTCTTCCATCTTTTGGGCAGTGTATGAATCCCACGTCGAAAAAATTGTTCATCTTTTGAAGCGATCCACGAATCGATCCAATTTGTGACTTTTTAATGAGATCGGAAGTGTTGGTCAGCCAGGCCATGCGCCATTGATCTAAACAGATGATAGTCAGAGGGAGCAATGTCTGGAGAATACGGCGGGTTTCCAAGTACTTTTTGACCTCTTCTGCAATATGGGGTCGAGCGTTGTCGTGCTGCAAAATCACTTTAACGTGCCTCTCGCTGTATTGTGGCCGTTTGTCTTTTAATGCTCTGCTCAAATGCATTAGTTGCGTTCGATAATGAGCATCTGTGATTGTTTCACTTGGTTTTACACCTCATAGTACACGACGCCGAGCTGGACCTACCAAGTGCAGAGCATGATCTTGGAGCTGTGAATATTCAGTTTGGCAGTCGATGTGGAAGCATGGCCAGGACATCCCAATTATTTTTTGCATTTAGCGTTATCGTAATGAACCAATTTTTCGTCCCAAGTAACAATGCGATGCAGAAATCCCTTCCATTTTTGCCTCTGAAACAACTGTTCACAAACACACAACCGCCGTTCAACGTCTCTTGGTTTCAGCTCACACGGGACCAGAGTTCCTTCACTCTGAATCATGCCCATAGCCTTGAGACGTTTTGAAATGGCTTGCTGTGTCATTCCCATTAACCATGCCAATTCTTTTTGAGTTTGACGCCAGTCTTCACTCAGCAATGTCTCCAATCCTGCATCTTCGAAAAAATTCTGTCTTCCACCACTATGCCGGTTTGCGACGTTAAAATCAAGCATTGAAACCACTCACAACACGTTCTTTCACTAATAGCGTCCTTACGATATGTACTTGAGAGCATTCTATGAGACTCAGCTGCTGTTTTCTTGATATTGAAACAAAACCCTAACACCTCCCACAAACGACGAGAATTCGGCTCGTAAACTGACATTTTCAATCAAGAACAACTTTATGATGCAGACACAAATCGACTAACGTTTGAATGAGGTTATGTTGAATGAGGTCCAAGCTAATTGTCTCACTTCTGCGATCTGTTTCTTTCGACCACTACTTACCGTTGTCGCCACATATCGGCAAATGGCATAAGCAAAGTTGTACACCTTGTAATTCCATATATATATATATATATATATATATATATATATATATATATATATATATATATATATATATATATTATTATCCTGCAAGGTACGAACCACGTTGTCACAAATGTTGGTAAGAGCGAACTAGCTGCAGGTCCAGAGAGGTTAGTTCATCTACCTCAAGGCAGCAGTATTGTTCTACGTGACTCCAAGGAGTTACATCCCCACAGTAGTAATATCTTGATCCAACACTCTTCACATCGGAGGGTCACTAAGTACATAAAAAAAGTTAGCTGCAGCTAACCTTTCTAGAACAACAAACTTTCATTATTGCTGGTTACAAGTCTCTTCTGTTTGACATAATTTCTTCCAGTCCTGCACATTCTGCATCTACACCTCAAAAAAGCTACTGGTGGTGAAGTTATACTTACTTATTATATAAAGCCTGCAGGCACTCTTAAAACTCTCTGCAGGCTTACAAACCATAATGCAGCACCAAAGACACATCTTAGATGCTACAGAAAAGTCTACAGAAAGGTTATACATGCTGGAAAAAGCTGAATAATGACTTAATCATCAGAAAAGCCATCAATAAAACCTAATCCATTTGAAAGTTGTTAAACTGCAACATAGGCAAATACAAAGTGACAAAAAATCTCTTTATAAAGAAGGAAGGAAAAGTTGTTAAAGACCCTCAAAATGCTGCTAATATATTTAATGATTACTTATAGACCATTGTCACAACTATAAGGTTTTGCTAGAGTTATTGAGAGGATAATGTATGAGAGGCAGCTGAGTTTCCTGAACAGAAGTAAAATTCTTACCAATGCTCAGAATGAAATGGTTCAAATGGCTCTGAGCACTATGGGACTTAACTTCTGAGGTCATCAGTCACCTAGGACTTAGAACTACTTAAACCTAACTAACCTAAGAACATCACACACATCCATGCCCAAGGCAGGACTCGAACCTGCAACCATAGCGGTCACGCGGTTCCAGACTGTAGCACCTAGAACCGCTCGGCCACCCTGGCTGGCTGCTCAGAATGGTTTCAGGAAAAACAGGTCTACTGATACAGTTGTGTATCACATCCTAGGACAGGTTTTAATTGCACTAGATAATGATGAATAAAACTCTGGAATATTTTTAGATTTATCCAAGGCGCTTGACCTCATTAACCATGACATATTGCTGAATTTGTGTGACAGTTATCGAAGTGTTGCAAAACCTCATAATGACAGAAAATATTACTCAATATACAAGAAAGTTAACTGTGGTGGCCTCCAAGATTCTGTTTTAGGCCTCCTGCTCTTCTTGGTTTTTATTAATGACTTTCCAAACCATCTAAGAAACGCTGAATGAGTAGATTTTGTAGACCATACTACCCTCTTTATCAAAGGACAGAGTGAAGCTGACATATAAGAAAAAATAACTGCAACAATAAATGAAGCAGCAGAATGGTTCATGGACAACTGTTTAAACATGGATGAATTTTAGGCACATAAGGAACAAGTAAAAAATAACTTACATGTAGGGATAGGGAACAGTATAGTACAACAAACATCTTACACAAAATTTTCACATTGGACAACAATTCAAGATGGGAAAAACATGTTGAAGTATTGAATATAAATCTTAGTAAATATTGTTTCATATTAAGAAAACCTGAAGAATACTGCAATTCTGAAACAATATTACGTACATACTACTCTTATATACACAGCTGGGGGAATACAGCATTTACAAAAAATTATTTGAAGCTCCAAAAGAAGGCCATTCGAATTCTCAAGGGTGTTGCCCATAGACAGCCATGTAGAGAACTCCTTAAGGAATTAAAAATTTGGACCCTCCTTGTTTATTCATTTATAAATCTATGTGTTTTCTTAAGTCACATCAAGAATTTTCTACTCTAAACAGTGAAGTACATAACTGTGAAACCAGAAACAGGCAAAATTTTCAGAGACATTCTTTCAAGAGCCCTATAACAAAATAGTGTGATGTATCTTCCAAAAATAATGTTCAATGCTTTGCATAAGGAATTCAGAAAAACTACAAAACTTCCATAAATTTAAAAGGAACTAAAGAAAGCACCATTAAGTAAAAGTTGTTATAGTGTTGATGAATTCTTTGTCATCAAAACAGATAGGCCTTATCATTTGATTTATTCCTATGAAATATTTTTTTAAACTACATATTAAGGAAGACAACAAATTTGTGCAAATATGTAAAGTGTAATTAAAAAAGTACTGTTTTTCCTTTATTTGTTAGAAATATAAATTGCTCTCTCTCTCTCTCTCTCTTATTCTATATGGCAGTTCCTATACCATGTATATGATAAAATGGATGATAATAAGTTCAAATTCAATTCAATTCAATTCAGTTTATTAGCGTCCCTGTAGTACATCATCAAAATGACATAGGACTTGTAAATAAACATTACAATTTAAAATACATTTACATGAAAATTTATAATTGAATTTACTTGTCGCTTAGACATTATAGTTTTAATAGAAGTATAACAACATTAACATAAAAACATACAAGTAGGATAACAACGTACAAAAAAAAAAGCTAGTGATTCTCACATCACAGATTATTTCCATTCTTACATTAACACTGTTTCACACTTTCATAGAAACAGCAAGTATTTAAATGTGAGCAATTACACATATTTATTATGTCAGGGAAACACTAACTGCACTTTTATTGTTATTGATTCATAAACTCTTCAATACTGTAAAAACTATTGCCCAATAACATGTTTTTTAATTCTCTTTTAAATATGTGTAGTTTTGGTATTATTTTTAATTCTTTGGGGAGAGTACTGTAGAGGATTTTGGGTTGGTATAGTACACTTTTGTGATAATTAGCTTGTTTTATGAATTTCTCTGTGGAAATCATTCCTCTTCCTTGTTTCGTAGTTGTGAAATTCTCTGTTTAATGTAGAAAATTCCTCATGTTCTTTTAAGAAACATATGCTTTCATATACGTATAAGAATGGTAGTGTCATGGTTTTTAATTCTTTGAAAGCATGCCTACAAGAGTCTTTATATCCTATATGTTTTATTATTCTGACTGCCTTCTTTTGTAGTCTAAATGAATGTTTTGTTAGACTGTTGTTTCCCAAAAACTGTACACCGTATCTTAATAAACTGTGCATGAATGAGAAATAAACACATAAAACTGTTTAAACATTACATGAGCCTTTAAGCATTCTAAGTATATAATATATCTAAAAACAAAGATGATGTGACTTACCAAACGAAAGCGCTGGCACATCGATAGACACACAAACAAACACAAACATACACACAAAACTCTAGCTTTCGCAACCAATGGTTGCCTCGTCAGGAAAGAGGGAAGGAGAGGGAAAGACGAAAGGATTTGGGTTTTATGGGAGAGGGTAAGGAGTCATTCCAATCCCGGGAGTGGAAGGACTTACCTTAAGTATATAACATGTTTGACTTAATTTTTTGTTCAATGATATTACATGCTTTTCCCATCTTAAGTGTTCATCAAACCATACTCCCAAGAATTTAGTGTTTGATGCTTCTTCAGTCTTACACTTACCCAGTTCTACTGTAAGGTTAGTTTTTATTTTATTTGTAATACGTCTGAAGTTGATCCACGTTGTTTTTTTGGCATTCACAATGAGTCTGTTTTCATTAAACCATCTGTCTGCTTTGTCTGTTGCTAATGTGACTTTTTCCTGTAAGTCAGCTTCACTATTTGCTTTAACAAACAAACTTGTATCGTCAACAAACAGTACTGCCTCTGCTTCAGATAGTTGACTTGGTAGGTCATTGATAAATATTAAAAACAGTAATGTCCCTAATACAGATCCCTGGGGTACTCGGTACAAAACTCTCTCGAATCTTGATGAATATGTCCTATCTGCAAGGCTTATCTCTACCTTCTGATATCTGTCCGACAGAAATGATTCAAACCATTTGTGGGCAACTCCACGTATCCCATAAGCATATAACTTCCTAAGCAGTAACTTATGGTCGATGACATCAAAGGCCTTTGATAAGTCTAAAAACAATCCACAATTTAATTCCTTTCTACTTATGGAATTTAGAACAAGTTGCAAAAGATTGCAGATAGCTGTTTCAGTTGATTTATTTTTACGGAAACCATTTTGCAAATTAACCAATATTCTATTCTTAATAAGAAATTTGTATAGTCTATGATACATTATCCTTTCTATTATTTTTGAGAAATCTGACAACACTGAAAAAGGCCTAAAGTTACTAACATCATATTTATCACCGTTCTTGTAAAGAGGCTTTATAGTTGACGTTTTAAGTTTTGATGGGAACACCCCTGTCTCAAAAGATTCATTTGTAAGTTCAGTGAGATGTAAGGCTATGTTTCTTGCACTTTGCTTAATGACTTTGTCAGGAATCCTATCACACCCACATGACATTTTATTTTTTAACTTATTTATAGCATTTAGTACCTCTGATTCAGTTACTGGATAAAGGAACATTGTCATGTCATTCATGGGGATTTTTACCTTGCTATTGGAATTGCATTTAGTTTTAATTAAATTTATGGCTATATTTGTGAAATGTTCGTTAAATATGTTGGCAATCTGAAGTGGGTCCTTAACAGTTTTACCCCCACTTTTAACGACAAAGCTGTTATCTTTTCTTTTGTGTCTATCTATATTTTTATTTATTACCTCCCAAGTTGACTTCATTTTGTTGTTACCTTTCTCAATATATGAATCATTATCAAGCTTTTTATCTGCAATTATTACTTTCTTGTACAGGCTTCTATAACATTTCACATGTGCTGTCAGTGCGACATTCTTCACGGCCGATTTATTTAACTTTCTGAGAGTGTCTGATGACTTTCTAATCCCCTGTGTAACCCATGTTTTGGTTTTATGTTTAGTTATGACTCTTTTTATAGAAAGGCAACATCGAAGCAGTGTTTGTAGCTTTCAAGGAATGAGTCAAACTTTGTTTTGACATCATCACTTGAGTCACTACCCCAGTTGTTATTTTCCAGAATGTAATTAAAAATTCTTATGCTGTCATCATTTATAAATCTCCTTTTTCTGTAATTGTTATTGATAACAGGCTCCTTGTAAGATGTGACATTTAAACTCAATTTTGATACCCTTGTGATCCGAGAAACCAGTGTCAATTACTTCAGTGTTATATTCACACTTGTCCTTGTTATAAATACTTGATCTATTATAGTTTCAGAGATATTTCCGCACCTGGTAACTTCATTTACAGTTGCCATCATATTATGACAGAAAAACAGATTACACAGTTGCTGTTGTTTACTACAACCATTCTTAAAGTTAACATTAAAATCACCAAGAACAATTACATTATGTTTAATTTGAATTGAATTGAATTGAATCTTTCTTTAATTAGCCTAACAGTGTTAAAGAATAGAGTTACCTATTTAACTTATATCATACTTTTACGTATTTATGTAAGAACTTAGTTTCATGCATTAATTTATCTTAAGAGGGCTATGTCCTGCAGTGGTTTGTTGAGAGCGTGCTAGCTCACACTTCATCAAGCCATGAGTGCAAGTCATGCTGTGCACAGTATGCGGCATCTGGGGCGTGACCAAATGTAGTAACCTGAATGGGCTGTCATGTGAGGGCAGGCATCATTGATGGTTGTGTCTACATTGCAAATTTTTCAGAGTAAATTAATTGAGACTTAGATTCAACCACTTGATATTGTTGTTTCGTTATTTATCTACGTTGCCTGGGTAGCTTACTTGTATTTAAATTTCATACTTTATACTTAGCAGTCCACCAATGTGACAACACTTGGTTAAAAACTTGAAACTTATGTTAAACTTAAAGTGGCAATACATTACTCTTTAGAGATTTTACGACATAGGGATTTTTAAATTTTTTATTTAAGTTTTATTTCATGCTCTTTACATTTTATATTTTACAAAATTTTAAATTTTATATTTTACTAGTAGACACGTTACAATCGACACCCTATCCCCACATTCACACAAATACTTTCCGGGATGAAAAACAAAACTGTGATGTGAGATCTTTATCACATGTGCTATTTATGTGTTTCTTTTTTTTAATTCACACATACATTCATTGATTAAGTTTTAGTATATATTTAGCTAATTTATGTAACATAAGCAATAAGCAGTGGTGATAATTTTAAATCAAGTCAGAAGAATATTGGTTGACATTGCACCCTCTTGCAGTAGGCTGCCTAAACTACTGGAGCAAAAACCATTTGATTCATAGGTGAATTGTAGACTTCAAAAAGAACTCCAAAAAAGTCTGTGAGAGCATATGTTAATCTTTTATAGTTCAGTCACAACCCCCACTTTTTCTACTTTGTAGGTGACTCTGAATGACAAAAATCATCATTGTTGGTCAACAGTAAAAGATGAACATATGTTCTCAGTAACTTTTATTTAGCTCTTTTTGATCTCTACAATCTGGTACTAAATAACTTGATGTAGATCTTACATATTATTTTATTTAGAACGTATCAAGAGAGTGCACTGGCAGAAAATGTCCGCCCCCGGTAGCTGAGTGGTCAGTGCGACAGGCTGCCAGTCCTAAGGGCCCGGGTTCAGTTCCCGGCTGGGTCAGAGATTTTCTCCGCTCAGGGACTGGGTGTTGTGTTGTCCTAATCATCATCATTTCATCCCCATCGACGCACAAGTCGTCAAAGTGGCATCAAATCGAAAGACTTGCACCAGGCAGGCAGTCTACCCAATGGGAGGCCCTCGTCACACGCCATTATTATTATTATTATTATTATTATTATTACTGACAGAAAATATTTTTAAATGATTTAGCTGATGAAATTTAAGTGGTTGAACAGTCTTTCATGGAACAGAGCTAAGAACCACCCCAATTAAACTAGCTTTCAAATAAAACAAATATCATTAAAATTGGACTTTTAGCTTTGGAGCTATGATGCCACAGATATATACAAAACACACACCCCTCTATGTAAGAGGTTAAAAAGAGCCAAGATTAAAACAAATGTCATTTCCAAATTAGTCAAACAGCAAATAAGAAATTACCTATCCCTAAATGGAAGCCTGCAGCTAGACCTATATAATAAGCAAATTTCTAATCCACAAGAGGTAGCAAATGCATTTAGTACACAAATGGCAGAAGAGTCTTTTAGAGAAAATAATTTATTCACCAACCGGAAGAAACCTGTGTGCATTAATTTTTAAATAAACAGAACAAACAGCTCAGAGGACTTTATTCTGAGCGTTAGTGATGCAGACTTAGAGCAAGTGGACTGTAATAGGTTCCTGAGAATGGAGGAGGACAGATTTCTGACATGGGAAAATCACGTTAGTAAGATCTCCTCAAAATAAGTATAAATATATTTTTAATAAATTATTAATTTAAAAAATGTGCTGTACAATTGACACAGAAATCTTGATAAAAATGAACTTCTCACACATCCTGCATTGTACAGCAATATGTTGGGAAGCAGAAGATGTACACATTCAGAAAATATTAAACATAAAGAAAAGCTATGAGATGCATAGCAAAACTAACAGTATGGAAATCCTGCAAAACCAAGTTCAAAGAATTTAAAATATTGACGGTACCAAGTTTGTACATATATGAGACAATACTTCTTTTAAAGGTGAATTGTACAGCACATCTACACAGAGATTTTCATGACCAAAACACAAGAAGTAGAGAAAATTACATTACCTACAGCAAAAGATTGACAGTATTATGAAAAGGACTGACTGCTGGTCAGAATATAATGGAGATGGTGAGTACATACAGGTGAGCTATGACAAAAGGCCTCCTCCTAAAGTAGACAACACACACACACACACACACACACACACACATACACACACAAATGGCTCTGAGCACTATGGGACTTAACATCTATGGTCATCAGTCCCCTAGAACTTGGAACTACTTAAACCGAACTAACCTAAGGACATTACATCGCCGGCCGAAGTGGCCGCGCGGTTCTGGCGCTGCAGTCTGGAACCGCGAGATCGCTACGGTCGCAGGTTCGAATCCTGCCTCGGGCATGGATGTGTGTGATGTCCTTAGGTTAGTTAGGTTTAACTAGTTCTAAGTTCTAGGGGACTAATGACCTCAGCAGTTGAGTCCCATAGCACTCAGAGCCAGTTGAACCATTTTTGACATCACATCCATGCCCGAGGCAGGATTCGAACCTGCGACTGTAGCAGTCATGTGGTTCCGGACTGAGCGCCTAGAACCGCTAGACCACCGCAGCCGGCACACACACACACACACACACACACACACACACACACACACACACACACACACACACAAGCACAACTCACACACACATGACCACTGTCAGTCGCCAGTGAGGCTCCACTGGGAGCAACTACACATGATGGGGGAAGCAGCCTGGATCCTGGGTGTAAGAAGCAGGCTGAGTCAGGGAGGGAGGGGGGGGGGGGAGAGGGATAGCAGGGTAGGGGTGAGAGATGACAGTAAAGTGCTGCTTGTGGGAGCATGCAGCAATGCGGCATGGACAAGGTAGGACAGCTAAGTACAGCTGTGAGGTTAGACAAGGGGGGGGGGGGAGGGAGGGAGGAGGGAGGGAGGAGTGGGAAACAAGAGAGGCTGAGGAGGCGTAAGAAGATTGTGAGTGTGTTGGTGGAATAGAAGGCTGTGTAGTGATGGCGTGCATGGAAGGGGATAGGTAGGTGAACGACAGGGAATAATGAAGGTTGAGGCCAGGGGGGGTTACGAGAACATAAGATATATTGCAGGGAGTGTTACCACATGTGCAGTTCAGAAAGGCTGGTGTTGGGAGGAAGGATCAGATGGCTCAGGCTGTGAAGCAGTCACTGAAGTGCAGATCGTTGTGTTGGGCAGCATGCTCAGCACCTGGGTGGTCCAGTTATCTCTTGGCCACAGTTTGTTGGTGACCATTCACACGGACAGACAGCTTGTTGGTTGTCATGTGCACATAAAATGGAGCGCAGTGGTTGCAGCTCTTTGTAGACTATATGACTGCTTTCACAGGTAGCCCTGCCTTTGAAGGGTCAGATGATGCTTATGACTGGTATAGAGTAGGTGGTGGTGGGAGGATGTGTGGGACAGTTCTTGTATCTAGGTCTACTACAGGAATATGAGCCATGAGGCAAGGAATTGGGAGTAGGGGTGGATTATGGATGGATGTGA
The DNA here is from genome assembly GCF_021461385.2 of Schistocerca piceifrons. Classification (NCBI taxonomy): domain Eukaryota; kingdom Metazoa; phylum Arthropoda; class Insecta; order Orthoptera; family Acrididae; genus Schistocerca; species Schistocerca piceifrons. The sequence continues at coordinate 256,541,541 of NC_060139.1, read as the reverse complement.
TGTGTAGGTTCAATGGGTAGCAGAATACCGCTGTAGGAGCGGTGGGAAGGCTAGCGGGTAAGATATTCCTCATTTCAGGACATGATGAGAGGTAGTCATAATCCTGATGGCAAATGTGATTCTGCTGTTCCATTGCTCACTGGTACAGTGTCAAGGGGAATGCTCCTTTGTGGCCAGTCAGTGGAACTCTGGGAAGTGGTTGGTGACTGGAAAGATAAGACACAGCAAATCTGTTTTTGTATAGTCTGTGTAAGCTTCAGCAAGACCTTTGGTATATTTGGAGAGTGACTGCTCATCACTAAAGATGCAATGGCCTTGGATGGCTAGGTTGTATGGAAGGGTCTTCTTGGTATGGAATGGGTGGCAGTTGTTGAAGTGGAGGTATTGCTGTTGGTTGGTAGATTTCATATACATGGAGGTACTGATATAGCCATCTTTGAGATGGAGATCAAAATCAAGGAAGGTGGTTTGTTGGGTTGAGGAGGACCAGGTGAAGCGAACGGAGATAAGATGTTGAGGTTCTGGAGGAATGTGGATAGGGTGTCCTCACTCTTGATCAAGATTACTGAGATACCATCAATGAACCAGGTTTGAAATTCTGGATGGTTGGGAAGGATTCCTCTAGATGGCCCATGAATAGATTAGCATAGGATGGTGCCATGTGGGTGCCTATTGCTGCACCGTCAATTTATTTGTAGGTGATGCCTTCAAAGGTGAAGTAATTGTGGGTGACCAAGATGGAGGTTGTAGGTTTGAAATCTGTTGGGTGTTGGGAAAGGTAGTGTTCAAAAGTAGCAAGGCCATAGGCATTAGGTATGTTAATGTAAAGGGAAGTCGTATCAATAGTCACGCTCAGGCACCGTGTGATAAAGAAATAGGAACAATGGAAAGCCTGTGGAGGAAATGGTTGCTGTCTTTTATAAGGAGGGTAGGTTACAGTTAACAGGCTGGCAGTGTTGGTCTGATGAAGCAGACATTTCTCTCAGTGTGTGACAGTTCACCTTCTTTGTTTCTTTGTTTGTTGTCCTCAGTGTCAATGTACTGGCTGAAAAATTCGGGGCTGGCAGTGCAGTACTGTCTACTGTAAATGATGTAGCCTGACAGGTGCACATTTGTGTATCACTTTTCGCAACCCCCCCCCCCCCTCCCCCCATGTACACATTTAATAAGGTCAGTGCACTATTGTTTAACTTTCAATAAGCCTCATTAATAGTTTTCACATCAACATCCACATACTGCTACAATAGTTTACTGTTGAATATCTATGAGCAGTAAAAAACATAACCACATAATTCACAGTTCTTTCGGAATAATCAGGTACATATGGAACAGACACTGTCATTGTTTCAACACACAGCCTAATTGCGTAACACTTATTTCACAGTTAAATTGAAGCATTGTTGTTGTTCCAACCAACACAGGTTTCTCGTCTGAAACTTGGCCATGAACTGACTGTCTCATGACCAAAAATCAGGCCCTTGTATATCATCACAATAATAGGTGCTGAAAACACAGATTGTTCAAACTTAAATTTACAGAAATTAAAATTAAAACTTAACTCATTAAATTAACTGAATACATCAAAAAATTGGTTATTTATAACAGTTCCTTCTACTATGAGGGTTAAACCAAACTATTTGTTTAAATCATGAAATTAAAAAATATAGTTGCACAAACAATACTTTTGACAAAATTTTTAATTAGTTTGGAATTAATTAAGGGCTGGCTTTGCTAACATGTTTTTGAATAGAGGCAAATAAATCCTTTAAGAATACTATTAGTTGTTCCTCCAAAAGTTTACACTTAGTATAGAATTTATATTTGTTTATAACTCAACAATAGAATTTAAAATGGTTCAAATGGCTCTGAGCACTACGTGGCTTAACATCTGAGGTCATCAGTCCCCTAGAACTTAGAACTACTTAAACCTAACTAACCTAAGGACATCACACACATCCATGCCCGAGGCAGGATTCGAACCTGCGACCGTAGCGGTCGAACGGTTCCAGACTGAAGCGCCTAGAACAGCCCGGGCACTGTGGCTGGCCATAGAATTTAAGTTATGAAACAATTACTGATTTTACACTGTAATGAAACATACTAACTAGGAATAATCCAAATAAATTGGAAAATCAGTTACATACATAAAACTAAGCACAAATTAGATCTGGTGTTATATTCTTTAAAATTGAGGGCCAACCTTTCTCTTTTACAAAAATGCAAATTACTCTCACAGATGTTACTGTTAATTGGTTAAAAGTGAAAAAATGACTTTAAAGGAGGCAGACAGCAAAACAAGAGGGAAAGTAAAATTATCCCAGCTTGCTTCGTCACAAGTGGAACACAGTAACCAGCCACAATTGGGTGTCCTAGCTGGTTGGGTTTATGGACTTTAGGAAGCATGTGTAAGGTAGGAGTGCAGGGAGTGACAGAGGAGAGGAGAGAGATAGATCATGGGAGAAGTTCCTGGATGAGGCTAAGGATTTGAAGAGATACTAGAGATCCTACTGGATTTCTGTTAGGTGGTCACTGTGGCATGGTTTGTAAGGAGACAAATCTGACAGCTGGCAGATTCCTTCTGCCAGATAATAACTGTGGTTCAAAACTGCAGTGGTGGAGCCTTTGTCAGCAGGTAGGATTATAAGGGCAGGTTCAGTTTTTAGGAAGTGGATTCCTGTTTTTTCTGCAGATTTTATTACAAATTTTTTGTTACATGTCAGTGATAAATTTCTAAGAAATTTGTTTTCTTGTGTGTAGAACTGCAACATGAAATGTCTAAAATCATTGTAAAATGTAATCTATGGTCAAAAAATAACTAAACTAAACTAAACATTTTTCAGGTGTTAGTGTTGATTTATGATGTGCCACTAAATCTTTTAGTAACAATTGTAACTTGTAAAACTGAACAGAAACCCTGGCTCACTCTTCCTTTTTACAGCCAACACTGAATAAATTATTGGAGAAGGGTATACCATTGCCTTCCTCTGACGTTTGGACTGTCTCACCCAGGCAGCTACAGTGGGGCCTACATATTTATGTGGTTCCAGACCATTTCTCACTTCAAGAAACACTGCCAGAGATGAAAGAAATGGTAAGTAAAAGATAAAAATCCTAGTATATGTTTATGTATTTATTTTATTTTATTTGAAAACCAAATAACAGAACTAACACAAATCTTGAATCAGCTGCCACATTGAATAAAATTCTACTCTTAACTATGACTTAAATAACAAGATGTTACCAATGCTTGGAATAAAATTCTACTCTTAACTATGACTTAAATAACAAGATGTTACCAATGCTTGGAAGAATATCAGACACTAAAAGATTTGCCATGATATGGTTTCAAAGCAACTTGCTTGAAATGACTCACTGTTTCGTTAAAATCTCTCTCTTTGAGAGCAATGGATTATTAATCTTAAACAAGGGCAGAGCTATAAAAATATATTTACTTTTAAAACAATTTAAAGGAGATATCTTTCCACTAAAACATACTGCCCATTCAAACACATCCATGGATGCAATCTTGACAGTGAATTAGCTGGGGCAGTGAGCATAACACCTTTCTGTCAGTGCCCAGTTTAAACTCCGAGTATAACTTGAGCTCCACTTCACATGCATATGATCCTGAGAACATCTATTATTTAACACTGCAGACCAACTTCTGTCCAAGGTGATACCATGCCAATCGTGTGACATCAACTCCATGTGGAAACAGCTCCCCACTGTTCCATGTGACTAACTCACTCTTGCATTCACTGAAGTTGACAAGACAGTTCACAATGCATGTACAGTGCTTTAAAGCCTCATCGCATGACCATGACCCTCTCACTGCCTAGTGGAGTTCTGGGGAAGGTGTTACCGAGGGATTTGACCCCAATATCTCTGAATATTGACAGTGGAATGGCTCATCCTTCCCCACTTAAACAAAACCGAGAAGGCATAATCACTAGTTGGCTTTCCCATCCTTATGACCTTTATTGCCTGACTTAAGCTAGCTAAAACCAAGGAACTGACAAGTTTGATTTTTCAGACAATCTTATATGGTCCTATAAAACATGGTAACATGTTTTCCATAATTCACTGTGCACTTTTCCTATATACTGAAATGTTCTTAACATAAACCACCTACCCAAAGTGAAAAGAAACCTTGCTGTGACTTTGGTTGTAGCACCTAGCCTGCCTCTAGCATGCGAGAGAAATGTTGTGGTAGGCTGCATTCCATTTGCTTTTAATACTATCTGAATCCATCTTTTCAGTCAAGAGGTCACCAGTCATCAACACATTACTAAGTGGCAATTTATATGGTAGCCTAACAGGAGCTTAGCTGGAGTGGTCTTATGCATTTCAGGTACTGTGGTGTTAAATATGAAAGTCAACCAACTGGTGAAACTATCCCATTGTGATTGATTGCAGGAATGATAAATAATCAAAGCTGACTTCAAATTCCAGTTGATCCACTCCACAAAAGAAGGCTAGGGAAACTAGGGTGTAGTGACAATAAAAGAAACAGCATGATCAGACCCCCAGGGATCAAACCCAACCCCTTTGGATTTTCAGTCTGGCACTTTACCACTGAGTCACACTGTTGGTAAGTAGAAGATTAAAAACAAATTATGCAACTAAGAGTGATGAAATTCTGGATTATGCCATTATAAACTCTGGTGACCTCATTGCAATACAATTAGCCCACCTGTTCAGCAGTACGTTTACAAGTGAAATCTTTCCTTCCTGTTTAAAAATAATGATTAGATTTTCAACACAAATGCAACATTTTATTTACAGCCAAAAGTAGTTTCAGGAAACAGTGATCAACATTAACTTCAATATTTGAATTTCTTAGCAAAGTGCTCCAAAAGCTAGATGGTGACAAGAGAGTCTTGACCTGCCCAAGGCCTGTGACATAATAGAGCATAATTAATCTATTTCTGCAGAAACTTGACTGTGTTGGCATCCAAGGTGTGTCTAACAACAGGTTAAGATCATTCCTTACTTGCCACAAAAAGTAGTAAAAATATAATTTCACAACAATAACCAACTAACCAATGACTGTTCTGGTTACAAAGAAGTAGAGAATGTTGTGCAATAATGACTAGTATGAGGGTCCATCACATTTTTTTATTTATGTAAGTTGTCTAATGTTAAACATACAATATTGTGGCAGTTTTCAGTTCAGACATAAGTCAAGCTTCTTAATCAGTTGTAAAATGTCAGAAATACTTCTGAAAATACTGTAAGAGATACTGAGTGGTGTTGTAGGCTAGTTCAGTCATAAAGAGATGCTAATAAATAAAAATAAAACAGTAGCACTACATAGTACCAACAGAAAACGTAAAGAGGACATAGAATTTCAGATCTCTGACACAAACACTGTAAGTGTGGCCTGTTCCCAATTCCAGGGAGTTTGGCTCTGAGACAACCTTAGGTGGGATAAATGTGTTGATAGTTTTTTTTAAACATTAAGTACCATTTGCTATTTCATGATGTGTTTGAAAACTTTTGCTCTAAGGATTGCATAATGTATATTCTGCCCTAAAATATGGGATCACTTTTTGAGGAAATTCACCAGCCTTCAAATAACCTTTAAGGATACAAAAAAGAACATTGAGAATTATGGTAGGAATCAAAAAGATCAAACTCTGCACACTAATCTTTAAAGGAATGGGAATATTCCTCTTCCATGTATTTACCTTCTAAGAAATGTATTGTTTATTAAGAAATACACAATACTATCTCCTATGGTCTTCCTCTAAACTGAAAACATTCATAATTATAAGATAAAATAACCTACAATAAGCTGCCACAAGAAATAAAGATAATAGATGATCTTGTCACAATTTCCATCCTCTTATTGTATGGTGAAGGAATAGAAAACTTCAACATGAGATGCACTGTAGAACAGTTTATTTGTTAGCTGCAAGAACAGACACTGAACAACCATGAGAAGGGCTAAGAATATAGCATTGAGAGTGTGCAAGTCAAAACTCAGAGATGCTGTTTTTTGTGTTTGATAGCTGCCACAGAGACTCCCCCCCCCCCCCCCCCCCCCCCTGCCGCCACCTCCAAGGCAGTGTGGAGCACAGCAGAGGAACTGAATGGGAGGTGTTTCCCATGATGATATCTTGAAGAAATGTAGGTGGATGAAGGTGATGTCCCACATGGGAGCAGGGAGGTTCACCGACTGGAGTGAGGTTCATGAGCTGCAGGCAGAGAGTGCTAACAACACAGAAGATGCCATCGTCCAAGATTTTGGCTGTTATGTGGTCCTGTTCAGCATCTGGAGGGAGCTTGAAGAAGTTCAATAGCTGTATATGAGTTGTTGAAGCATCATGTTGCATTGGCAGAGAGATGATGAAAACAAAGGCAGTGGCATCTCTAATCTCGATGGAGAAGTCGTCAAGGGAAATGCTGTATCAGGCAGGGTGAAGGAGTAGAGAGGGGATGTCATGTAGAGGGGCAAAATCATAGCATACTTCAAACATAGTGTCTTATGGAGAGGCATTGTCGACTTCGTCAGGGAGAGAGATGTCATTGACTGTGGCTAGCGAATCTGTAGAAACTTTGCACTATTTGCTGAGTTTGTTTTGGGTCTGCCATTTAGAAGTATGTCTAATGTGTTTTTTCCATGATCAAGGACCTTGTGAGGGCCCAAGTATGAGGGCTGGAGAGATGCACGAAAGGAGTTGTTATGAAGCATGACATACTTGCAGACTCCTGGAATGAATGCGGCTTCACCTGAGGAGTATGGATGTTCAAAATATGTTTGTGTACTCAATCAACCAGAGCAGGGAGCTCATCATCATTCAAAAGGTGAGAGTTTTCAATGAACTCGGCAAGAAGGATGAGCTGTTTGCCATACAGGATGTCGGCAAGTGGCGCTTGTAGCTCCTGTTTGTGAGCAGCGCATATTCCCAGGGGGATCCATGGTAGCACTTATGTCCTGGAACCGCTGTGGCACATGAGCTCCACCTTAAGGGTGCAGTGCCAACAGTCCACAAGGCCATTGCTTTACAGGTGTTAGGCAGTGGTGTGGAACTTGTCAACACCATACAGCTCAGATAGTTTGTTGCATAGAGAGGATTTGAATTGATGGCCCTAGCCAATGGTTATCGATGAGGGCAACCAAAAAAAAAAAAAAATCACCCAGCAATTGACAAAGGAATTGGTCTCTGAATCAGCCATAATATCGGATAGAGTGATGACCAACTAGGTCAATGATTGAGAGTATATATCAAAAGCCCTTAGAGGGAGGGAGTGGGCTGAGGATGTCATTGTGTACATGACATCCTTTGGGGATGCTAAATTGCCCTAGAGGGGTCTGTATATGTCATCCAATGAGTAACCCGTTCCATAGTGAACCTGATGTATTGGTGAGCAAGATCATGCAGGGAAATGAACACCACAAGTCAGAGAGGGAGAGGCACAGTTGGTTGGCGAGTTCCCATTGAGGTGTTGCACATATGGGTAGTTAAGTCCAATAGTAGGTGTGGGTTGAGAATCAGTGGCACATTTTGTATCCTTTAGCATGTCTGCAAGCTTGGCGTCGCCAGTTTGCAGTTGGGCCAATTCATCCACATCAATGATGGATGTGGTAATATTCATCCAGGGCAGGTAGTCAATGACGACATTGACAGAACCACATATAAACAATACATTTGTAGAATACTGGCTGATGAGGTCCATCTGCAGGCGTCAGGTAGGAACATGTTTGCCAGGATTGTGAATGGCATCTGCAAGACGTCAGTGTTTAATATAGATGGTAAATTCATGACTCTGGCCACGCCACAGACTATGAGGGGTTCACAGTTAAATTTTGTCCACTTGCACAGGGTAGGAAAAAGTCTGAGAGGCTCAGTGGTATCACTAATGTGCTGTTGCAAAACTGCACCCATTGATGTATCACTTGCGTCAGCAGTGTCTGAGATGCTGGCATCAGATACCAGGTGTGCCAGTGTGATGGTATGGGCCAGGGCAAACTTGGGAGCCTCAAACGCTTGGTTGATATCATTTGTTCATAGGACTTTTCTCATGCCAGAGGTGTTTCTTTCCAATCAGAGCATCATAAGCAGTGCCTGGATGGAGGCAGAATAAGGGAGGTGACAATGGTAGAAGTTCATAATGTCCAGGAACCTTCACAGTTCATGGTAGTTTGTGGGTATTGGAAGATTATGAATAAACTCAATGTGGCGGAATGTTGACTGGATGCCCTCAGCTGACACAGTATGGCCTAGGAAAGCTATACGGTCACAAGTTGGTTGTGTGACTTCTCCTTGCTGATTTCAATGCTACTGTGATAGAGTGTGGTCTGGACATGAACCAGATGCCATTCATATTCCTCAACAGCATAAGAAAAGATTAGGATATCATCCAGATAAATGTACATGAACTGGAAGTTGAATAATAAAGAATCAATAAAATGCTGTCAAGTCTGGTCTGCATTTTTAGGGGCCTTGTGGCATGAAACAGTATTCAGAAAGTCCAAAAGGGGTAATTAGATCAGTCTTTGGGATGTTATCCATGAACATGGGAATTTGGTCATAAGCTTTGTGGCAATCAGGTACACTGAATACTCATGCACCATTGAACAGTTGGGCGAAGTCCTGAATATGTGGGCTCAGATAATTGTCTGTACTAGTGCGAGATATCAGAACCTTGTAGTCCCAGCACAGATGAAATGAAGTGTCTTTCTTTTGGATGAGGTGCATGGGGGAAGACCAGTTGCTATCTGATGGGTGAATAATGCCCACATCAAGTAGCCTGCTGACAGCTGTTTTAGCGTGGCATAGTTTTCTGGAACTGAGACAGCGAGACTTGTGTTGTAAAGGCTTTCCCTCGATAGCATTGACTTTGTGACAAGTACCATTAGTAGTCACAGCTATGAGCAAATTGTTTGGTCACATGAGAGAAGCTTCACTGTTGGTTTGTGAGTAGTGGGTGCATTGGGAGGAAGTACTGAGGAGTAACGTGTCACTGACCTTAGAGTTACATGGAGGACGCTGCACTGGGGAGAGTGTGGGTATAGCTGCTGGAATGTCATCAGAGAGCAATGAGTGAGTGTCAGTGAGCTGCCATAGCATCTGATGAGCTCTCACCAGTTATGTGGGTGCTGTGTCAATCAATTGGCAAAGTACAGCATTGTGAGCTCATAGAGCATTGCGTGTGGAGTGCTCAGGTTTAAGCTCGACAAATGATGTGATGAGTTGAGCTGTTAAAGAGGAGCACTCAGAGACAGTGCTAAGGAGGGAGTAATTTGTGGTTGGAAAAGAAGAAGTATATAAGTCCAAGATTAGGGAGCCGGAGGCATGGTGGAGGAAGAAGATTGGATATTTGGTGATATATTGAAATGTTTAAGAAAGTCTATAGCAAGCACAGTTTCTTCAATGTCTATGATGTGGAAAGTCCAGGTAAAATTTAGATTAGGAGTACAGTACACCTGAAGATCTGCTGCACCAAGGGAATTGACACACGAGTAGTTAGCAGCACGTAAAGTTAGCTTGGTTGGAAATGTGTAACTAGGGTTAACACACTGGATATGATGTTAGCCTCTGTGCCTAAATTGATCAGAATTCTTAATTTATGTAGTCCACCACATAAAGATGACCACTTGGAGTGGAGAAGGTGTTCTCTGACAGTTGTTTTGTAAGGTTTGATGTTGGTATGGCACTGACAGGATGCCTAAACCGGTCCACGAGCAGATTCTGGGAATGTGCAGGGAGGTCAGCAGCTCCATGCTGCATCACCAAATGCAATATGGAGAAAATGGAGAGGGGGGAAGGGGAGGGGTGCATGGGGTAGTGGGTACTATGTGTCACTTGTCATCCTCTGTTGGGCTCTGAATGAAGTCAGCTGTGTGTTCAGATGAGCATTCAGCAGTGGTTGGAAATGGTTCTGGTCTTGGTGCAGGTAGTGCACAGAGGTTCCCACCAGATGGATGTGTAACTTCCTGAAGTTCTACATGTGCTCTCACATGGCCTCTACCAGCTGTGCGAGTTGGAGGGGGCTGGGATGGGTGGGTCGCCAGTAGTACCAATTCTGTCCTCCACACTATTTCTGTGCCAGAGAATTCTGTAGGCCTGATCCAAAGCTTAGTCTCCAAGGAATCTGAAACATGTGAAAGTAGTTGTAGTTGAGTTCATGTGGGAGCTTAATAAGCCACAGAGTTCAAATGGATTGTCTAGTATGAACTCCACATCAGCCAATGCCCATAGACGGTGACACAGTATGGATGTAGTCTGCTTTCACTGTGTGTAATGTGGTAAATAACTTTGGATGGAGGGTGCAAAAAAAAACTTGATTATTGCAGCTTTGGTAAGGGGGTGGGGCACTTTAGAAAGCCTGCCAGTCAGGACATGCTGCATAGTTGAAAGTTGAGCTGAAAGACCTAGAGGTTTTAAAGTGATGAGGTGGTGAGAGTGGCAAAATCTTAATTGATTGATGGATGGTGTCCGAGAGCAGTGTCGCCCGAGGTCATCATGGGAGACTCGAGGTGGTGACCGTATACTGTAGATGCAGTAGGTACAACAGTGTGGTTGAGTGACACAGCAGGGACGATCATGGTCATCGAATGCAGTAGTGGTGTGCTTTCATGCGGTGAGAGAACACAATGTGATGGGTTGCTCGAGGCCCCTTGGGGGGGAGTAGGTTTCATGATGCAGAAGGTGTGGTGTGGAAGTGTAGTTGTCCACTGCGGGTGACACAACCATGGCAACTAAAATAGAATAGAGTGGACTCTTTATTAATAATAATAATAAAATTTTATTGTAATTCGGCTGATTACAGCAATAGACAAAGTCAAGAGCATATATTTCTACATAAACTACAATATTGATGTAAATTGGTTTACATAAAATAGGTGCACATTAGAATGCAGTATTTTCATCTTCAAAAAATTCATCAGTGGTGTAAAACAGATTGTTCACTAGTAGCTTGTATAATTTAGCTTTGAAAATATTTACGGGCAGTTCTTTAAGGTCAGCACTTAGTCTATTAAACATCATTAGTGCAAGAAATAGGTAGGAGTTTGAAACTCTTTGCCTTTACAAATGTCTGCTTGTGTCTGTGTATGTGTGTGTGTGCGAGTGTATACCTGTCCTTTTTTTCCCCTAAAGTAAGTCTTTCCGCTCCCGGGATTGGAATGAATCCTTACCCTCTCCCTTAAAACCCACATCCTTTCCTCTTTCTCTCTCCTTCCCTCTTTCCTGATGAAGCAAACGTTGGTTGCGAAAGCTTGAATTTTGTGTGTATGTTTGTGTGTCTATCAACCTGCCAGCACTTTCGTTTGGTAAGTCACATCATCTTTGTTTTTAGATATATTTTTCCCATGTGGAATGTTTCCCTCTATTATATTCATATACATTATTGTGTTCTATATGAGCTCGTACCTTTATTGCATTATAAAGTATAGAGGACTGTTTTCACTTTCTGGTAAGTAAACTTTAATGTTGGTGACAATTATTTTTTTTAAAAAATAAACTAAAAGAAAACGTAATATAATAACAGAATAGACTGTTCATTATTTTTTAAGTGTAATGGCAACACATAACAGGCCACAAAAGGGAAATGGAAAATCCATTTACCACCACAATTTTAATACCTAACGAAGGTACCATGGTGATATATGTACCACCATAGTTTTTGGTCCTAAATCAAACAATAAAATTATCAAAAAATAAATATAGTCAGTTGATCACAATTCTAATAGGATAGCAAAAAATTATCTTCCTCTTGAGGAAGCTGTCTAGACTGTAGAAGCGGTACATAAGTAATTGTGGCAACTACTGACCACAAAAACAACACCTCTGGGTTTTGATTTGTAGACTCTTAACACTAAGCTCTTTACCAACTTTACATGGGTTTGTCATGTTTGTTCATTGTATGTTCTTCCACTTGTGAATAAATTGTTCTACAGCACATGTTGTGCTGGTAATTTCTATTCTTTCATCGTACAACAAACAGATGGAAATTGAAACACTTGCTATTAAAACCACCATTATTGACTAGTAGTTTATAGCCTAACAGTCTAAAATAGTTTGACCATGTGCAACTGATAAAGGCTGATTGGTTAATATTTGCACAGGAGTTGTTTCATATCAATACCAACATAATTAATTAGGATGTCTGGTGGCAATAATCGGTACATACTTTGTTGTTAATGTCCTTTGTCTAAAAAGCATGAATGAGGCAGTTACTCCCATTGTCTGACAAAATAATAACACTTAACTCATCACAGGTCACCCATTAATGTCATCACATGCCAATATTCTTCAAGTGCCACTGAATACACAATTCTCACTGCAATCCAAATTGTGGGTGTCTGGCCAGGTTGTCCCATAATCATGGTACACAAATGAACACTTAAACACATCAAACAAATCACTCAATTAACGCCATTTACATATTTGCTGGAGGTTAGGTCCATGGCTTTGGGTGACATACAGAGCCATTAAACAATTGAAACCACAGTCAGCCATCCTGCCGAAATCTGCCCTGCTCACTTAGCTCCGAGTCTCAACACTGACTACTCTCTGGCATACTGGATGCTTGACCATCAGTAACCTACTGCGAATTGCGTGAGGCAAAGATATGTTGTTATCAATACGTAAGGGGCAGTTGACCCTTTACAAAATTACCACACCGGTGGTCCCACACTCACTTTTGTATCTTTGCATGTTTTTCTGGTGACTGTTTACTATGTGGCATGTGCACATTACAAACTATGAGCCATTCACCATCTGATGCAATGAACCCTGAGTTCTCTCATCACATTTCACTTTTGGATTGTAAATATCACGTGTACCACCCATCACATATTGTTGTTAAAATGGAACAAGAATGATTCCTTCCTCATGTGACACAAGTGAGCTCTAACTTATCCAAGTTCACATTGGCACAAACCAAGTGCATTGACTTTGATGGTTGCACAAGGCCACGTTAATCTCTGGAATCCACTAGTCACACAGACTGATCAACACATCTGATTGATATAACTGCCCAGTGTGGGACTGATGTGCTACGTACTTTGCCATTGATGCTCAGTGCACCAAACTGTGAACTACTACATTCTACATGCCCCCAAGGTACTGTACGTTTCCTTAGTCTCTATACTACACATCTTCTACTATTGCCTTTCACAGCCATGGCTGTGTCACCGGCAGTGGCCAACTACACTTCCACACCACACTTTCTGCATCTTGAAACCTACTCCCCCTCCCAAGGGGCCTCAAGCAACCCATCACATTGTGTTCTCTCTCCGCATGAAAGCACACCACTACTGCATTCGATGACCATGATCGTCCCTGCTGCGTCACTCAACCACACTGTTGTACCTACTGCATCTACAGTATATGGTCACCACCTTGACTCTCCCATGATGACCTCGGGCGACACTGCTCTCGGACACCATCCATCAATCAATTAAGATTTTGCCACTCTCACCACCTCATCACTTTAAAACCTCTAGGTCTTTCAGCTCAACTTTTAACTATGCAGCATGTCCTGACTGGCAGGCTTTCTAAAGTGCCCCACCCCCTTACCAAAGCTGCAATAATCAAGTTTTTTTTTGCACCCTCCATCCAAAGTTATTTACCATATTACACACAGTGAAAGCAGACTACATCCATACTGTGTCACAGTCTATGGGCATTGGTTGATGTGGAGTTCATACTAGACAATCCATTTCAACTCTGTGGCTTATTAAGCTGTTCATAAAAGTGTTTGCCTTAACTTCAATTTTATTTGAATTTGTTGCCTGGGACACTATGGCTAAATGTTAATGCCTGTCTTCAATTCCAGGTGATTTGTGTCTCAATTATAGTTAGTCATATTCGCTATGAACGATTCGCTATGGAAGAGGATGCCCCCAGTATGAACCTTTGCCTGAAGCAAATATTACATGTGTTTTGTAGCACCTTTGAAATTGATTAGTTTCATTTTGTATAATAAATTGTAATGATATGGAATGAGTCATTTTACATTTACACCATGAACTAATTTGTAAGTATGGTTACATGCTGAACACTTCTACCGTTTTTTTTAATTTTATTTTTTTTATTTTATTTTATTATTATTATTATTTTTAATTTTAAGCATATAGATGTGAGTTATTAATTCCTACCCACCACCTTTTATATATTACAGTAGCAGAAATTCTTCTATGGAATAGAAGGAGTTGTCAAACAGGAAATTATGCAGTTTGATTTCAAATTTTGCTTTGGTACCTTTCATTGGGTAAGTTATCAAATATTTTTGTTGCAGCGATGTGCATCCCTTTTAATGTTAAAGACCATTTTAATGTGATGTAATGGATTCCATTTTTCCCTCTTGTACTGTAATTATGTACATCATTGTTCCTTTTGAACTGCAGTGAATTATTTACAAAAAACTTCATGAGGGAGTAATTACACTGTGAAGCAGTAGTCAGAATACACAACTCCTTAAACAGATGTCTACGAGATGATCATGGGTGAGGACCACATGTTCTTCTTACAGCAAGGTTTCGAGCAATGAAGATTTTCTTTCTTAAAGGACATTTTTCCAAATGACATTACCGAATGAAAATATGCAAAGTATGTCAACTTACTGATTTGTCACTAAGTGCAAAAACATCTGATTAAGTTGTTTTAGGAGTTCCAAAGTGTGATTTCTCCAGCTTAAATTCTCATCAATATGGACAGATAAGAGTTTTCAGATTTGCACCATATTTATTATTTCCTCACCACAAGTTACACTTATCATTGGTATAGTGCTCCTTGATGTGTAGATCTGAATACGTTGCATCTTTTGAAAATAAGGATGAGACTATTTGCAGAAAACCAGTCAATAATACTCTGAAGAACTTTGTTTACCATTTCTTCAGTTTGCATATGTATGCTTGGATTGATTACCGTGCTAGTGTCATCTGTAAAAAGAACTAATTTTGATTGTTATATGCTAGACAGAAGACCATTTGCACATGTAAGAAACAATAGTGGACTAAGACTGAGCCTTGGGAAACCTCATACATGATTTCTCCCAGTTGGAATATTGTCCCTGGGCTGCATTGGTTGAGTTACTAAGTACAACTTAATGCTCTCTTTTTGTTAGCTATGACATTATGTATTCATTGGCTATACCATCATGCCCATAAAATGACCATTTATCTAAGAGAACACTGTGATTCAGATGGTCAAATGCCTTTGATAGGTTGCAGAAAATACCAACTGGCACTATTTTATTATTTAATGCTTACAAAATTCGGTAAAAATGTAAATGTCATGTGACTATGGCCTCTTGTTGTGTAGACCATTCACCGGGTGCAAGTCTTTCAATTTGACGCCACTTCGGTGACTTGCGCGTCAATGGGGATGAAATGATGATGATTAGAACACAACACCGTGTCCCTAAGCGGAGAAAATCTCTGACCCAGCTCGGAATCGAATCCAGGCCCATAGGACTCATTTATTTATTTATTTTATTTATTTCGTGTTCCATAGATCCATATGGGAACATATCCCTAGATATAGAACGAGTCGAGGTTTTTTACAGATTATTGTGTTGTGCACAGATACATTGATCTTATCATTAGATTAAAGAAACTGTGGAGTTTAGCATATACCCTTACATATTAGTTAAGATACAGGACATCTGAAGGAATATACAGTCATACATAAATTTGGGTATTGTTCTTAAGTTATACAGGCGTCATATACAGACATACATAAATTTGGGTACTGTGTTAAGTTACACTGTACTTACAGATTATGATTAATAAATTGTAGAGGTCACACAGTAAAGTCTAAGCACAAACAAGAGATTCTATGTATTTTTGCTAAGAAATTCATCAATACTGTAACAAGATTCATTTAAAATGAACTGCTTCAGATTTTCTTTAAACTTTGGCATGTTTCCAACCAGTTCTTTAATGTGCTGTGGGAGGGTATTAAAAATCTTTGTTCCACTGTATAAAACCCCCTTCTGGACCAAGCTTTTCGTTTTTAGCTCATAATGGATATCAAGTTTCCTTCGGGTGTTACAACTGTGGTATGAGCTATTGATTTGAATGAGTTGCTATTTTTTGAAACAAAGCACATCAGGAAAAAAAATATATTGGGCAGGTGTTGTAAGGATTTGTAGAGCTCTAAACAGATCCCTGCATGAGTGCCTAGAATGAACTCCACATATAATTCTTATTGCTCGCTTCTGTGCATGGAATACTTTTTTTTGCTATTGGTTGGTTTCCCCAAAATATTATACCATAGGCCATAAGTTGGTGAAAATAGACAAAATATGCAGTTTTTATTATGCTCATTTCCCTAGTGTCTGAAATTATTCTCAAGGCAAACGTAGCTGAGCTTAGCCTTTTGCACAGATCATGAATATGGTGGTGCCACTTCATTTTGCTATCTACATGCAGACCCAAGAATTGGGAGGACTCAACCATCAAAATCTCGTGCTCACCCATTTTTAGGTTCGTTTCATTACCAACATTTTTGTTAGAAGAGAAATGAATGTAATTTGTCTTTTTAGGTTGACTGTAAAGCCATTGGTTTCAAACCAGTTTGTCAAATCTGCAAAAGCTTTATTTGCAGCCTTATTTGACACATTACCTGAGAGATTATTAACTGATAAAGTGGTGTCATCAGCAAACATGAGTATTTTCCCATATTCTGTACATAGTGCTATGTTGTTGTTGTGGTCTTCAGTCCTGAGACTGGTTTGATGCAGCTCTCCATGCTATTCCATCCTGTGCAAGCTTCTTCATCTCCCAGTACCTACTGCAGCCTACATCCTTCTGAATCTGCTTAGTGTATTCATCTCTTGGTCTCCCTCTACGATTTTTACCCTCTACGCTGCCCTCCAATACTAAATTGGTGATCCCTCGATGTCTCAGAACATGTCCTACCAACCAATCCCTTCTTCTAGTCAAGTTGTGCCACAAACTCCTCTTCTCCCCAATTCTATTCAATACCTCCTCATTAGTTATGTGATCTACCCATCTAATCTTCAGCATTCTTCTGTAGCACCACATTTCGAAAGCTTCTATTCTCTTCTTGTCTAAACTATTTATCATCCATGTTTCACTTCCATACATGGCTACACTCCATACAAATACTTTTAGAAATGACTTCCTGACATTTAAATCTAAACTCAATGTTAACAATTTTTTCTTCTTCAGAAATGCTTTCCTTGCCATTGCCAGTCTACATTTTATATCCTCTCTACTTCGACCATCGTCAGTTATTTTGCTCCCCAAATAGCAAAACTCCTTTACTACTTTAAGTGTCTCATTTCCTAATCTAATTCCCTCATCATCACCCGACTTAATTCGACTACATTCCATTATCCTCGTTTTGCTTTTGTTGATGTTCATCTTATACCCTCCTTTCAAGACACTGTCCATTCCATTCAACTGCTCTTCCAAGACCTTTGCTGTCTCTGACAGAATTACAATGTCATCGGCGAACCTCAAAGTTTTTATTTCTTCTCCATGGATTTTAATACCTACTCCAAGCTTTTCTTTTGTTTCCCTTACTGCTTGCTCAATATAAGATTGAATAACATCGGGGATAAGCTACAACGCTGTCTCACTCCCTTCCCAACCACTTTGTACAAATTGTAAATAGCCGTTTGCTCCCTGTATTTTACCCCTGCCACCTTCATAATTTCAAAAAAAGTATTCCAGTCAACATTGTCAAAAGCTTTCTCTAAGTCTACAAATGCTAGAAGTGTAGGTTTGCCTTTCCTTAATCTTTCTTCTAAGATAAGTCGTAGGGTCAGTATTGCCTCACGTGTTCCAACATTTCTACGGAATCCAAACTGATCTTCCCCGAGGTTGGATTCTATCAGTTTTTCCATTTGTCTGTAAAGAATTTGCATTAGTATTTTGCAGCTGTGACTTATTAAACTGATAGTTCAGTAATTTTCACATCTGTCAACACCTGCTTTCTTTGGGATTGGAATTATTATATACTTCTTGAAGTCTGAGGGTATTTCGCCTGTCTCATACATCTTGCTAACCAGATGGTAGAGTTTTGTCAGGACTGGCTCTCCCAAGGCTCAGTAGTTCTAATGGAATGTTGTCTACTCCAGGGGCCTTGTTCGACTCAGGTCTTTCAGTGCTCTGTCAAACTCTTTACGCATTATCATATCTCCCATTTCATCTTCATCTACATTCTCTTCCATTCCCATAAGATTGTCCTCAAGTACATCGCCATTGTATAGACCCTCTATATACTCCCACCTTTCTGCTTTCCCTTCTTTGCTTAGAACTGGGTTTCCATCTAAGCTCTTGATATTAATGCAAGTGGTTCTCTTTTCTTCAAACATCTCTTTAATTTTCCTGTAAGCAGTATCTATTTTACCCCTAGTGAGATAAACCTCTACATCCTTGCATTTGTCCTCTAGCCATCCCTGCTTAGGCATTTTGCACTTCCTGTCGATCTCATTTTTGAGATGTTTGTATTCCTTTTTCCCTGCTTAATTTACTGCATTTTTATATTTTCTCCTTTCATCAATTAAATTCAATATTTCTTCTGTTACTCAAGGGTTTCTACTAGCCCTCGTCTTTTTACCTATTTGATCCTCTGCTGCCTTCACTATTTCATCCCTCAAAGCTACCCATTCTTCTTCTACTGTACTTCTTTCCCCCATTCTTGTCAATTGTTTCATTATGCTCTCCCTGAAACTCTGTACAACCTCTGGTTTAGTCAGTTTATCCAGGTCCCATCTCCTTAAATTCCCACCTTTTTGCAGTTTCTTCAGTTTTAATCTACAGTTCATAACCAATAGATTGTGGTCAGAGTCCACATCTGCCCCTGGAAATGTATTACAATTTAAAACCTGGTTCCTAAAACTCTGTCTTACCATTATATAATCTATCTGATACCTTTTAGTGCTAAGTCATTTATAAATATTAGAAAGAGCAGTGGGCCCAATACTGAGCCTTGAGGTACTCCTGCAGTAATGGAGCCCCATTCTGAAGATACCTGGCCACCATGCAGGCCCTCCACGATTACTTTCTGCTTTCTACCACACAGATAGGATTCAAGCCACGTGCCTAAGGTTCCACCCATTCCTAGGGTCTTGGCTTTACTCAAGAGAATATGGTGACTTACACTGTCAAAAGCTTTCGACAGGTCACAAAATATTCCAACCATCATCATATTATTATTTATGGCTTCCATAACATTGTCAACAAAGGCATGAATTGCATCCATGGTTGATACCCCTTTCCGAAAGCCAAACTGGCTGCTGCTGAGGATGTTATATTTGCTAAGATGCTCAACCACTCTGCTATGCATCAATTTCTCTAGTACCCAATTCTGTTCAGTACTTCCTCATTAGTAACACAATCTACCCATCTAATCTTCAGCATTCTTCTGTAGCACCATATTTCCAAAGCTTCTATTCTTTTCTTGTCTAAACTATTTATCGTCCATGTTTCACATCCACACATGGCTACACTCCGTACAAATACTTTTATAAAAGACTTCCTGACACTTAAATCTATACTCAATGTTAACAAATTTCTCTTCTCTTGTCAGGCTACATTTTATATCTCTCTACTTCGGCAATCATCAGATATTTTGCTCCCCAAATTGCAAAACCCCTTTACTACTTTAAGTGTCTCATTTCCTAATCTAATTCCCTCAGCATCACTTGATTTAATTAGACTACATTCCATTATCCTTGTTTTGCTTTTGTTGATGTTCATCTTATATCTTCCTTTCAAAACACCGTCCATTCCGTTCAACTGTTCTTCCAGGTCCTTTGCTGTCACTGAAACAATTACAATGTCATCAGAAAACTGTAAGGTTTTTATTTCTTCTCCATGGATTTTAATTCCTACTCCAACTTTTTCTTTTGTTTCCTTTACTGCTTGCTCAATATAAGATTGAATAACATTTGGGATAAGCTACAACGCTGTCTCACTCCCTTCCCAACCACTTTGTACAAATTGTAAATAGCCGTTCGCTCCCTGTATTTTACCCCTGCCACCTTCAGAAACTGAAAGAAAGTATTCCAGTCTACATTGTCAAAAGCTTTCTCTAAGTCTACAAATCCTACAAATGTAGGTTTTCTTTTCCTTAATCTAGCTTCTAAGATAAGTTGTAGGGGCAGTATTGCCTCACATGTTCCAAAATTTCTACGAAATCCGAACTGACCTTCTCCAAGGTCAGCTTCTACAAGTTTTTCCATTTGTCTGTAAAGAATTCGTGTCAGTATTTTGCAGCCGTGACTTATTAAGCTGATAGTTTGGTAATTTTCACACCTGTCAACACCTACTTTCTTTGGGATTGGAATTATTATATTTTTCTTGAAGTCTAAGGGTATATCACCTGTCTCATACATTTTGCTCACCAGATGGTAGAGTTTTGTCAGTGCTGGCTCTCCCAAGGCTGTCAGTAGTTCTAATAGAATATTGTCTACTCCCAGGGCCTTGTTTCGATTTAGGCTTTTCAGTGCTCTGTTGAATTCTTCACACAGTATCGTATCTCCCATTTCATCTTCACCTACATCCTCTTCCAGTTAAATAACATTTCCCTCAAGTACATAGCCCTTGCACAGACCCTCTATATACTCCTTCCACCTTTCTGCTTTCCCTTCTTTGCTTAGAATTGGTTTTCCATCTGAGCTCTTGATATTCATAGACGTGGTTCTCTTTCCTCCAAAGGTCTCTTTAATATTCCTGTAGGCAGTATCTATCTTACCCCTACATCCTTACATTTGTTCTCCAGCCATCCCTGATTACCCATTTTGCGCTTCCTGTCGATATCATTTTTGAGATGTTTGTATTCCTTCTTGCCTGCTCCATTTATTGCATTTTTAAATTTTCTCCTTTCATCAGTTAAATTCAATATCTCTTCTGTTACCCAGGGATTTCTACTATGCATCATCTACTAGGCGTCCTCTGCTGCCTTCACTATTTCATCTCTCAAAGCTACCCATTCTTTTTCTACTGTATTTCTTTCCCTTGTTCCTGTTCCCTAATGATCTCTCTGAAACTCTCTACAATCTCTGGTTCTTTCAGTTTATCCAGGTCCCATCTCCTTAAATTCCTACCTTTTTGCAACTTTTTCAGTTTTAATCTACAGTTCATAACCAATAGATTGTGGTTAGAGTCCACATCTGGACATGGAAAGTCTTACAATTTGAAAACCTGATTCCTAAATCTCAGTCTTACCAACCCGACCAATCACACTCAACCATAGGCCAATATTGAACCTTGCCTAACTCAGTTCACTCCTCCATCCAACCGTGATCCACCCCCACTGCCTCCAAACCACTCCCTGTGAACTCTCTAGAATTTCTTAACCTCGAACCTTGCCTCAACATCATTCCCCAAATCCCTCAACATCATTCCCCAAATCCCTTACA
The DNA here is from genome assembly GCF_021461385.2 of Schistocerca piceifrons. Lineage (NCBI taxonomy): Eukaryota > Metazoa > Arthropoda > Insecta > Orthoptera > Acrididae > Schistocerca > Schistocerca piceifrons. The sequence continues at coordinate 256,520,187 of NC_060139.1, read as the reverse complement.
TCCGCAGAAAGAACCGCAGTCCTCCATCTAAAAACTGATCCTGACCTTATAATCCTACCTGCTGAAAAAGGCTCCATCACTGTTGTTTTGAACCCCAAGGATTACTTGGCAGAAGGACTCCGTCAGCTGTCAGATACTTCCACCTACAAACCTTGCCACAATGATCCCAAGTAAGTAATCCAGCAGGATCTCCAGTCACTACTCAAATCCTTAGACCCATCCCAGAACCTCTCCCAGAGTCCATCTCTCTACTTACCCCTACCACTTCCCGCACTCCCACCTTCTAGTACATGCTTTCTTTACTTCATAAAACCAACCACCCAGGATGCCCCATTGTGGCCAGTTACTGTGCCCCCACTGAGAGAATCTCTGCTCTTGTAGACCAACACTTCCAAACTATTACTCGGAACCTATCCTCCTATATAAAAGATACCAACTATTTCCTCGACCGACTCTCCACATTTCCTGTCCCTTTACCACACAGTGCCCTGCTCATCACTATTGATGCCACCTCCCTGTACACTAACATTCCTAATGCCCATGGCCTTACTGCTACTGAACACTACCTTGCCAGATGCCCTATGGATTCCAAACCAACAACCTCCTTCCTAGTCACCATGACCTACTATATCCTCGCCCACAATTACTTCTCCTTTGAAGGCATTATCTACAAACAAATCCATTGTATGTCTATGGGCACCCACATGGCACCATCCTATGCTAACCTATTCGTAGGCCATCTAGAGGAATCCTTCCTAAAAACCCAGAATCCTAAACCCCTCACCTAGTTCAGATTCATTGATGACATCTTTGCTATCTGGACTGAAGGTGAAGACACCTTATTCACATTCCTCCAGAACCTCAACAACTTCTCCCCCATTTGCTTCACCTGGTCCTACTCATCCCAACAAGACACCTTGCTAAATATTGACCTTTACCGCAGAGATGGCTACATCAGTACCTCCGTCCATATCAAACCTACTAACAACCAGCAATACCTCCACTTCGACAGCTGCCACTCATTCCATATTAAGAAGTCCCTTCAGTACAGCCTAGCCACCCATGGTCGTCACATCTGCTGTGATGAGCAGTCCCTCTCAAAATATACCGAGGGTCTCACAGAAGCTTTCACTGACCGTAACTAGGCTGCCATCCTTGTACAAAACAGATTTCCCATGCCTTATCTTTCCAGTCTCCCACCACCTCCCAAAGTCCCACAGTCCGGCCACAGAGGAGCATTCCCCTCGTAATTCAGTACCATCCAGGACTGGAGCTACTGAATTATGTTCTCTGCCAGGGTTTCGATTACCTCTGGTTGTGTCCTGAAATGAGAAATGTCCTGCCCACTATCCTTCTCACCCCTCCTACCATGGTATTCTGCCGTCCACCAAACCTACACAATATACTCGTCCATCCTTACACATACCCTGCTCCCAATCCCTTACCTCATGGGTTATACCCCTGTAATAGACCTAGATGCAAGACCTGTCCCATACATCCTCCTATCACCACCTACTCCAGTCCAGTCACTAACATCACCTATCCCATCGAAGGCAGGACTACCCGTGAAACCAGTCATGTGATTTACAAGCTACCCTGCAACCTCTGTGCTGCATTCTGTCTAGGCATGACAACCAACAAGCTGTATGTCCACATGAACGGCCACCAACAAACTGTGGCCAAAAAACAAGTGGACCACCCTGTTACTGAACACGCTGCCGAACATGATATCCCTCATCTCAATGACTGCTTCACAGCCTGTGCCATATGGATCCTTCCCACCAACACCAGCTTTTCTGAACTGCGCAGGTGGGAACTTTCCCTACAATACATCCTACGTTCCTGTAACCCCCCCCCCCCCCCCTGGCCTTAACCTTCGTTAGTCACTGTCCTCACCCATTCCAGCACTACAGAGCCATCATTTCACCACCACACCCAGTCTTTTAATTTCTTTTTATTTCTCTCCTTTCCGCTACTTACCCCCTCCTGCCTCCACACTTTCTCTCCTGCCCTCCGTCTAAACTGCAACATTTCACTGTCCGCCATTCCCACCATACTATCCCTCCCCCTCCCCACCCCAGCCTCCTCCTTACCCCCTCCCAGTCTCCACTCCCATCATGCACCAGTTCTGCAGTTCACAGTATGGTTTCAGCTCTCTGAGACTGCAGACGTGTGTGCAAGTTGCATTTATGTGTGTGTGTGTGTGTGTGTGTGTGTGTGTGTGTGTGTGTGTCTCCTGCTGGAAAAGCCTTAATGGCCGAAAGCTTTAATTGTGTGAATCTTTTTGTGGTGCCTATTGCGACTCAGCATCTCTGCTATATGGTGAGTAGCAACTTTCCTTCTCTCGTATTGTTACCATTATATAATCTATCTGAAACCTTCCAGTGTCTCCAGGCCTCTTCCACATAAACAACCTTCTTTCATGATTCTTAAACCAAGTTTTAGCTAAGATTAAGTTATGCTCTGTGCAAAATTCTAGCAGGCAGCTTCCTCTTTCATTCCTTACCCCCCCCCCCCCCCCCCACACATTCCATATTCACCTACTACTTTTCCTTCACTTCCTTTTCCTATCGAATTCCAGTCCCCCATGGCTATTGAATTTTTGTCTCCCTTCACTATCTGAATAATTTCTTTTATCTCATCATACATTTCTTCAATCTCTTTGTCATCGGTGGAATTAGTTGGCACATAAACTTGTACTACTATAACAGGTAAGAGTTTTTTGTCTATCTTGGCTACAATAATGTATCCACTATAGCTGACCCACGCTCTTTTTCTTTCATTACTAAACTTACTCCTGCATTGCCCCTATTTGATTTTGGATTTATAACCCAATATCGCCTGACCAGAAGTCTTTTCCGTCGTGCCACCAAACTTCACTAATTCCCACTATATCTAACTTTAACCTATCCATTTCCCATTTTATATTTTCTGACATACCTGCCCAATTAAGGGATCTGACATTCCACACTCCAATCTGTAGAACGCCAGTTTTCTTTCTCCTGTAAACGATGTCCTCCTGAGTAGTCCATGCCTGGAGTCTACAGTAATGAAAGTCATCTATGAGCGTAACACACAAAAGACAATAAATAACACGCATATGGCACCTATCTAGACTTACAAAAAGCATTTGACTGATATGACCATATTGCTAGACAAAATATGAAACTATGGCAGTTGAGGCAAAGCCCATAATCTGACTAGATCCTGTTTGACAAACAGAAAGCAGTTTGTGTCTATTAGCACTACAGAGGGAGCATAGAAATCAAATACCACTGACATTAAATTTGTTATTCCACAGGGGTCAATATTAGGACCATTTCTTCCTATTATTTATGTTAGTGATATTCAATCTATAACAAACCCTGCTACAGCTATCTTATAAGCAGATTATACCACATTCATATGGCATCATCCTAGCTATTTCCAAATTGAAGTTGATCCAATATTACAACAGGCTTCAGTCTGCAGTATGTTTATGAAAACAAAGTACAATTATATATAAATAAATCAGTCTGCATTGAATTTGATCTTTGGACGCAAAAAACTCACGAAAACCAAAATTTAATGGGTGATGAATACATCAAAAAAGAGTATTCGACCAAGTTTCTTAGCCTGACACATGATGCAGAGTTAAATTGGTCTGCTCATGTAAATGATATTTGCAAAAAGTATCTAGTACCATAAATGCCCTAAGAAAACTGACATCTTTTTATAACATTACCACTCTGAGGCAAATATATTTTGCACAATTTGAATCCCATCTAAGCTAAGGGATAGAGGTATGGGGATCCAGCAGTAACGGTAATATGAAAAAGTACATACCCTATAGAAGAAGGCACTTAGAATTATGGGAAAGAAATGTGCCAGGGAATACTGCAGAAATTTGTTTAAAGAATTTAAAATACTAACTGTTCATAACCTGTATGTACTTAAGATAGTCATTGCGGCAGTAAACAGCAACAAAACACTTCATAAAGAAATACAAGACCACAACACTAGAGGTAGAGCGAGACCCCACAATATATTTCACAGAAACATACTTTATGAGAAAAGCCCTCATTATCCAGGTATAAAACTACTGAATTGCTTCCGCCTTAATATCTCCAAATTGCCCATTACAGAACTAAGAAAGAAGTTAAAAGTATGGCTCCTGAACAATCCTGTGTATACAATAGATGAGTTTTTAGATTTGGTACACTCATATGATGGAAGACCCTTTTTCTAAAAATATGTGAAACTCAGATGTTAGACTGTGTTACAAACTGTAAAATTCTTAATCTATGTATTGCAATAACAAATTGTTTATGTATAGTCAATATATGTAACATTGTTCTCTCGACTAAATTTATAAAAATTTGTGCACCTAATAATACCAAATAATAATATGTAACTCAAGTAAGTAAGGCTTTGACTTATCCAGAAGATTGGAACAAAAAAAAATTATTGTAATCAGTTAATGTTGGATAAATAAATAAATAAACATTGTCTGTCAAGAAAGGTTCTTGTCAGAAACTTTGTGACCTGATTGTTACAATAACTATTCATGGTGCGTATTTGTATATTTTGAAGATGGGCAGTAAAGAACTTGAGTAAAGTAGTAAAATTTAACTTGTGTTTGTTTACTCAGCGTTGTGTCACTTGCAGAATGATTGCTGAGCTCTGGGAATAATCTGAAGGGAATAACATAACTTCATTTATAGCTGACTAACTTACAACTAGATGACATACCTCCATCACCTAAAATATAAAGGAGGAAACTCACACATACAGAAGTGCATGGACTCTCTGTTAATCTGTCACTTGAGAAATGGGACGCAAACACAAATGCTCTGTTCTCATCTGAGCATTTTTCAACCAATCGGCGTCATCAAGGAAAACAGATATAAATCAATACATAGTATTTATGAAAAATAAATTGCATATAAACTGCATAATTACATAATTTACAACAACAATAAATAATTGGCAGACTGAATTTTCACTCTGCAGAGGAGCATGTGCAGATGCAAAGCTTCCTGGCACATTAAAAGTGTGTGGCTTTCATCTACGAGTGCTAGTCCCACAAGGTATTCAGGAGAATTTCTGTAAAGTTTGGAATGTAAAAGATTAGATACTGGCAGCAGTCAAGCTGTGAGAATGTGTCGTGAGTCGTACTTGGGCAGCTCAGTTGGTAGTGCATTCGTCAACAAAAGACACCAAGGTGACACAGTTCTAAATTGCCAGGAAGTTTCAATAAATAATTACATACTCGATCACTTACATGAAAATGAAATAAATTATCAGATGAATGACTGAGACAATAACGTCTGAAGTGAGTGATCGTTCAACACGAAAATTAGTCTAGTTTTCTTATTTTCATTCGCCTATGTCGTATGGTATTATATTTTGGGGTAACTCTTCCCATTCTAAATGGATATTTTTGGCTCAGAAACGTGCGGTTCGGGCAGTACGTGGTGTAAGTTCACGAACCTCTTGTCGACCCCTGTTCACAAGTCTGGGTATTTTGATATTGGCCTCTCAATATGTATATTCCTTACTGTCATTTCTTGTTATCAATATTAGCTTATTCCCAAGAATAAGCAGCTTTCACTCGCAGTTAATATTCGACAGAAATCAAACCTACAATTGGGTCGGACTTTCTTAACTCTTGTGCAAAATGGTTCAAATGGCTCTGAGCACTATGGGACTTAACATCTATGGTCATCAGTCCCCTAGAACTTAAAACTACTTAAACCTAACTAACCTATGGACATCGCAGAACACCCAGTCATCACGAGGCAGAGAAAATCCCTGACCCCGCCGGGAATCGAACCCGGGAACCCAGGCGCGGGAAGCGAGAACGCTACCGCACGACCACGAGCTGCGAACAGCTCTTGTGCAGAAAGGTGTGCAGTATACTGCTGCATCCATTTGCAATAAGCTACCATTCGAATTCAAAACCTTAGCAGCAATCCACGCGCTTCCAAATCGAAATGGAAGAGTTTCCCCATGGATCACTCCCTCTAATGTGTGGAGGAGTTCCTTGAAAATAAGCTGATTCTTGTTGTATTGTTGATTGCGTTAACTTAAACTTATGGACTGACTTTTTTCAGGTTCATAAACATTTATTTTTATTTGTTATTACTTTTATGTTGTAATTTCATGTACTGACAAGTTCCATGACCTCGGAGATTTGCTCCTCAATTTGGTCGAACGGAACTTGACGTGTAAATAAATAAATACATTAATTAAACACTTAGGAAACTGACAGTAAATAAAAGATAATAAATTAGATACACTATATGACCTGTTGTTATATACTACAGGACAGTACAAACTGGGGTTACTTCTGGGTTAACCTCTATTCTCGGAATAGCATGTGAAATATGTTATACCACCACTGAAAAACGGCTGTGGGAAGTGTGTGTCACTAAATAATATTGTTTACAGTCATCTGAAACCATGTACGAGCGATTTCTAACATAGAGTGCGACTAATAGATCCCCTAAATAATTAAAAATGTGAGGTCATACACATGAGTAAAGGAATTCGATAAACTTCGGGTACACGGCAAATCAATCTAATGCAAAGACCGTAAATTCAACTAAATACCTAGGAATTAAAATTTCAAACAATTTAAACTGAAAAGAACACGTAGAAAATACTGTGTGGAAGTCAAACAAAAGACTGCGTTTGGTTGGCAGAACGCTTGGAAAATGTAACAGATCTACTAAAGAGACTGCCTACACTACGCTTGTCCGACCTCTTTTGGAGTATTGCTGCACAGTCTGGGATCCTTAGGAGATAGGATTAATGGAGTACATGGATTAATTTCAACGAAACACAGCATGTTTTGCATTATCGCGAAATAGGGGAGGGAATGCCACGGACGTGATACGGGATTTGGGATGGACGCCATCAAAAGAAAGACATTTTTCGTCGCGGCGTAATCTTCTCACGAAATTTCAATCACCAACTTCCTCCTCCAAATGCGAAAATATTTTGTTGGCGTCGACCGACATAGGGAGAAATGATCACCATAATAAAAGAAGGAAAATCAGAGTTCGCACGAAAAGATATAGGTATTTGTTTTTTTACGCACGCTGCTGTCCGAGAGTGGAATAATAGAGAAATTATTGTGAAGGTGGTTCGATGAACCCTCTGCCAGGCACTTAAGTGTGATTTGCAGAGCATCCACGTACATGTAGCTGTAGATGTTGAACCAGTGCAGACATACAGTAGCTCTATTGACATCGTCAACTTTTGTAGTCCTGTCTTCCTCAGTTGCGTGTAATATTACGGTATAAGCATATTGATAATTTTTACTTATGGACCGTCTGACAGCAACTGAATAAAACACAATTTTGGTGCCATGCTAAAATTGTGTTTCTTTCAGTTGCTGTCAGACGGTCGATAAGTAAAAATTATCAATACACCGTAATATTGTAGTTCTGTTTACTGTCTTTGTTATAAGAAAGTGTGCGCTTATTAAGATACAGATTGTGTTATTGTACATTTCACTTTCGATCTATGGAAGAGTGCTACAGGCCTAAAGCGAGTATATACTAAGTATAAGTTATAAGGCGATCTTGGGTAGGATTAGAGAGATTGTCCAGAGAATAATTTTGGCAAATACAAAAAACTACATAATCAGACAGTGAATGAAATTTTGCAGAACTATTCATCAGGGCGAAAATATATAAGAAAGTGAAATGTTGGTTCAATTATTTTGAAGAATACATTGTCACAGAATTTATAACTAGATCTCGCCTGTTGAAGGAAACTGTGCTGTACTACATTGTAAGCCAGAAACTCGCTAAAGGGACAAAGTGAATCTGTACGTCTCTCAGAGAGTAATTTAATTTAAATAGTGGATTGCTATTTACAGCCAAGTGGTTCTGTTTCAGTTAAGTGTTTGGTACCTCTGGCATTCAGTCGTGTTCTGTGTGCTTATTAATGTTGTGTAAATGTTTCGTTATTATTCAGTAATTGAAAGTGCGTGTTATTCAATGTGATTAACGTCTCCAAAAATTGGACTCTAAAAATCAGACTGACACTATATGACCTGTTGTTATATACTACAGGACAGTACAATGTTATGTCGAAATAGCAGTTGGTTCAGTACCATGAGACCGAACACAGTGAAAATAGTGTTTTTAAATTTCAAGCAACTTCAGATAGTGAAGGACAAATACTGTATTTCCTCTAGCTTCAAGACTTTCCATTACGGTGAAAAACATTTCGCCTATCGCTTGCAGTGTCCCAACCACGCCGTAAAGTAAAGCAGAAATCCGCCATATTTACCACAGCAACCAGAATAATGGTTTCGTGTGCTGGAACATTCTTTTGCCACATGTGGCGTTTCAAATGATAAAATGTGGTTTATACTGGCAGTCAGCGCCTTAGACTCTCATCGTACATGAAATGTATTCGCAGTTGCGAATATGAACAACCATCAGCTGCATAATGGAATAACTCAGTGAAAATTCGTGCTGGACCGGATTGGAACGCTCATTTCCCGCTTACCGCGAGCTGTCCCCTTACCATTAGGCTTTCTGAGCGTGGCTCACGGCCAGCCTCGAACTTCCATATGTCGTCACCTGTACACGCACACCCATTATGTATACTCCCATACAGGCGAGACATTTTACATGTAAGTCACTTGTCTGTTGTTCGTGGATAAATACGATATTACAGTGCCTGTTTTATTCTAAATGCATTCATGTCCAACGGAACATTGCTTTGTAACTCAGAAAAACACAGGCACTGCAATATTATATTGATCTTAATGTCCGACTTCAATAAATCCACGCCACTACAATGCAATTACCAGAATTACAGAACAACTTCAGTAATAAGGATCAGAAAATCACAGGCTCAACTCGTTCAACTGGTGTTAAATGACGTACGGTTATAGATGCCATATACTTTGACAAGCCAAAACATTATGACCACCTGATTCATAGCGTGTTGGTCCAGCTTTGGAACACACTACAGCAGCGATTCTGCGTGACATAGATTCAACAAGTCTTTAGTAGATTTCCTTAGGTATGTGGTACAATATGCCAATGCACAGGCTGGTGGTTTGTCAGTGCGGAGTTGATGCCCTGTGGTATCCCAGATTTCTTCTTTTGGGTTCATATCAGGCGACTTTGATGCCAAGACACCACCAGTGTGAGTTCATCGTCATGCTCCTCAAATCACTGCAGCACGATTATGGCCTTGTGAAATGGACAGTTCCCCTCCTGGAAGATGCCATTGTCAGCGTGGAAGACATCACTCTTTACGGATGCGGTAGCTGCGATAAAGTTTATGTAGTCCACAGCTGTCACGATGCCTTCAATTACTACCACAGTTCTTTTGGAAGCCCACATAAGTGTCCTTCTTAGCTTTACTCTGCTCCCAATGGCCTGCAAACCTGCCATAGAACAGGTGTCTAACAGCCTTTCGCCTAGATGACGACGTATCTGGACACGACCTTTGACCTGGTGTTAACAGGAAACGTGATTTTTTAACCAAGCGACACTTTTCATTGGTTCACAGTTCAGCCTCTATGATCCCGTGTCTACCACAACCATAATTCACTTTAAAGCTGGGTCAGCATCACAAAACGTAGAGATGGTCAACTATGTAGCCTGAATGTGTGCTCTAAAACACTTATACCTGCACCAGAATTGTAAGATATCTTTAGAACTCCTGTACATCGCCTCCTATCCTACTTTATAGAGCAAGTAAGACTCTTCTATGTTCTGTGATGAGGCGTGCACGTCCATCACCTGGTTGTCGCCTACTCGTCCTTTCACCACCCTTCAGATACTTTGCATAGATGCTTACGTGCTTACGACAACATTGCGCGAATACCTAGCTGGCTTCACAGTTTTTGAGATATTCGTCTCCAAACGCCAGGTCATAACAATCTGAACTTCTTCAAAGCCGTTTGCAGCCGTACTATCGCTAGAATGATTCCCCATTCGTCTGCACTCCGCTTATAGACTTTTCTTACCACGTCATGTCACTTCCAATGCCACTACGTGGCATTCAGTCTCGCGGTGGGCAGTAGGCATAATGTTTTCGCTGATCAGTGTATGTACTGTTATTGACGAGTTGGAAATTACAAAAAATGGTTCAAATGGCTCTGATCACTATGGGACTTAACGTCTATGGTCATCAGTCCCCTAGAACTTAGAACTACTTAAACCTAACTAACCTAAGGACATCACACAACACCCAGTCATCACGTGGAAATTACAGATGCAACATTATGTAATATGTGGCTCAACCAACTGCCACTATCTGTTACAACAGCAGTTGTAACAAGATTCAAAGCTGGCAGTAATTTACAGCTAGAAATTGCAGACGAGATCCACTACACGTTTCAGCACAAAACTTTATGTACACTCGAAAGCACAAAAATCGGACCACCCCTGAATTCCAATATGCAGGCCACACCTGACTGTATGCAACCAATATAGCACAGCTGTGTCGCAGGTCCTCTAAATCCTCTGCAGTACAGTCATTTGATTATACGCAGATTGTTCTATTTATCACAACTAGGGTCATCCGTGCCATGAATTTACTTGTGCATTAATTCCTACTGTCACTACTTTACAACAAACTTCTAATAATTACTGAAGTACTTAGCAGAGTTTTTGGTCTAGGATAATAGCTGCGTGAGAACGAAGTTTTTCGCGACGGCACTTATATGTAAAACATTCTCGGTTGTGAACATCACATCAAAAACTCCCAGATGTTCATTGAGAAAATCAAACAGATTAGAGTTGGTCCAAATGACATTTTAGTCAGAATGGATGTGATATCGCTGTTCACAAAAGTTCCTGTGGAGGACACTTTGAAAATGCTGGCGGATCTTTTTCCTCCTGAAACTATAAAGTTATTCTGGCACGTGATGACGACCACCTACTTCCTGTATGGTAACAAATTTTATGAAATGACGGACAGTATGGCGATGGGCTCTCCGTTGTCTCCATCATTGGCTAACATTTTTATGGAGAATTTTGAGGAACGTGCATTAAATTCGGCTCCCCTCCGTCCATCCTTATTTTATCGTTACGTTGACAATACATTTATGAACTGGCCACAAGGCGCAGAAGCTCTAGAACAATTCATGGAGCACATGAACAGCATACATTCGAACATACAGTTCACTGTTGAGATGGAGAAGGAAGGGAGGCTGCCTTTCTTAGACGTTTTAGTACAACGGCAGGCGGACGGGCGTCTTGGCCACTCTGTATACCGTAAGCCGACGCATACCGATTTATACCTGAATGCACAGAGTTTCCATCATCCTGCTCAGAAGAGAGCCGTTTTGAACACGTTGGTATATAGAGCAAAAACTTAAGGTCCGAGATTAACCATCTGAAGTACGTGTTCTGAAAGAATGGCTATGGTGCACGCGATATAAAGGCAGCGTTCTCCAAAAAAAGGAAACGTAAAAATGCTGCACACTTACAGGATGAAACACCGATTGCGGTTCTTCCTTTTTGTGGCGCGATTTCCAGCAAAATAGGAAGAGTGTTGCGTAGACGATGTATAAGACCGATTTTTTGTCCTCGTAAGATAATTAAGGACACGATGCTCCCTGTTAAGGACAATCTCGGTCTCAGGGTCCCTGGAGTTTATAATATCCCCTGTGAGTGTGGAAGCAATTATATAGGTCAGACGATTGATACCGTTTCCGACCGCTGGGCACAACACCAACGCCATATTAAAAATAGAGAAAGGGAGAAATCGGCAATTGCAGAGCACAACCTCACGAACAAACATAAAATATTGTTCGATGAAACAAACATTCTGTCCCATGCCTCCATGTACTGCGATTCTGTTATTAAGGAGGCTGTTGAAATAAGAACGAGCCAAAAGAACTTTAACCACGATAGCGGATACGATCTGAGCTGTGCATGGAAACGAGTGCTTGATGTAGAGAAGCAGCAGAGACGTTCCTTCCAAGGTTTACGTTCCAACGGAAGCGGTGGCGCCACCGGCGCACACATTGACACGGTCTGCGACAGCAGTGCGTAATCGCCGACCAATCATATGCCGACCAATCAGAAGCCGTTCACAGACTATAAAAACGCTTCCACAGCAGTAGTGAAGACAGTCAGTTCTAACTTAACCTAACGTAACCTAACCTAACCTGCTCCTGACTATGACGATGGAGGTAATCGTCGAAAGCTTGAGATTTTATCCAGAACTGATGCGGCAAGAAAACCGAGAATGTTTTACATATAATAGCTGTGTGTTGCATAGGCGTAACACGAATGGAATTTGTTTCTTTACAAGCTTTGCATGATTGTGTATGTGTGTTACGATTTTAAGTGTTTGTGTTATGGAGAGGGAATTAAGGTTTTTATCCTGTAATACGTCTTATCATAAAGACTAGATGGCAGCATAAAATGGAATGGGAAAAAGTAGAGAGTGTTCAGACAGTTGAGGACATAGTGGCATTGGTTGTGTCACCTCCTCTATGCCAGGAACCGTTTGCTGAGATCCTAAGGCGAAAACAAAAGATGGGTAATGAATTAACAAAGGAGATTCCTGAACTAAGGAAGTCTCACAAGATGCTCCCAGAGGCTATTCAAACTCTTACGAATGAAATCAATACAGTTAAAGTGAGTCAGGAAGCATTAACCGATGCGGTATCAAAACTTTTGGAACACGTGACAAATTTGTTCTTGGAGCAGGACCGAAAGATCCAAGAGCCGGTTTCGGTAGAGAAAGAGTTCTCTGCTGAGTTAGGTGCCTAGGCAAATGCAAAAGGGGAAGAGATATTACAATTCGTAACTGAACAAGTGAAAACTGCGATTAGTAACTTGAACATAGATCTGGATCCAAATAGGAATACCCATAAATAGGACTGCTCCAGTTGAAGGAAGGGTTCGAATTGGTTAACCAAGAGTTGACTGAGGTGTGTGTGAGTGTGGAGGGGACGGGAGGGGGGCGGGGGACTCCCGAAATGAATTGCATGGTTCTGTGAGGCATCTACGTCTAGTCCCATCTTGAAATGGTTTCCACATAGTACACAACCAGCAACAACTGCCTACATAATAATGACTATGGAGGAGAAGCTTTTAAAGCATCGTGTTTCAATCGTACCTCCCACCTCCTAGAGAAAACGATTCACTCAGCAGCGTTTATAAGAAGTTTTAGAGGAATGCTACCACGGCCATGGAATGACACTCAAAAAATAAGCTGCATTACAGGATACATACATGGAGATGGAGCGCTATGAGCGGCTGAGATTAGCGGAACATGTCTAATCTACAGTGAATTCGAAAAGCTTTCCTCTCTACATAGTGGGCTGAGGTAGTGCAGGAGAGACTCTGGTAGGAGAGTGAATCTGGAGTCCTTCTATTTCTGAAACTCTAGCTTCTGGAAACATTTCGAAAAATATCTGAATAAAATCAGGTATTGGGATGAGCTTATGCCTCATACAGATGTACTTACAATTCTGAAGCCAAATTACTACACACCATCAGAGTCGACTTTGGAGGACTTTGTAGTAGCATTAGACTGTACTGATTTGATCCAAGAAGATCTGACACCAAGACACAGGCAAGAATCTTATCAAGAAAGAGGACATAATACAAGCAATGGACAGGAGTTTGGTGAGTCACTTGATCTTAGTACCATGCTCTTTAACCTGTATAACAACCACTAAAATGGATATCTGAACCAGAGCCAAGGAAATAGGAATGGAAATAACGACGCAGCAGTTTGCCTGGCATTGCTGTTATACGATATTTGTGCAGAAATATTTCGTTCTTTTATTCCTTGGGGTGGGGAATGCGTCTGACGATCAGGATTGAACTGTGTTAGAACTGTATTTTATGTTATATTTGAGCTATAGAGCAGTTGCTTCAACTAGTACTGTCAGACTAACAATAGAGTAGAAACAGGGAGGTATTTCGGGAGGTAAATAAGGGACAGGAGGAAAGTAAAGTGGAACAAGAGAGCAGATCTAAAAACTGCGGACTTTTTAAGCAGTCATGAATTAAAATGGAGGATAATATTACATACAGCAACACACATTGTACTGGGTCATGTGAATGGTGACAAAAGGAGGAAACAATTCGTGGTGAACTGGAGATAATAAAGATGTTTAAGGCAATAATGGAGAAACAGGAGAAAAAGAGAAAGGTGTTTATGGAAAACAGAAGAAAGAATGCGGGGAAAAAGCATAACATGTGGAGGAGCTTAAAAGAAATATCTGGACAATATTACACAAGCAGGAAGAACGTATATGCAAATTCGTGGAAGTAGGGGAAATTCCAAATTGGAAATAGTATTACGAGTGCAACTCAAAACAATCACTACTATTAGGGAAGATGTCAGAGCAAACGTGGAATCATCCAAGGACGATAATGGGGGAATAGAATGCGATATGTAGACACTAAACAGTAATGTACCTAGAATCGAAGAAATGGTGATAGAAACAAGCAGAAAGTGTGACAGACTGCATGACCAAGTTGAAAACACAAGGAAGTAAGTCGTAGAGGACACTACTAAAATTGAACAAACAATTCAACAATGTATTACAAAGGAATTAAAGGCAAGGTTGTATCAAGTAGATGATGGAACTATCGTAGTAGTGTGTAATAACCCGCAGCTAAGTAAAATCGACAAATTCGATCCCAAAGACTTGATCTACCATATGGCATTTTTAACTTTCTTTAAGGGAGGTCGGACTTTAGGTTGGATGTAAGAGGAGGGAAATCAATTTTGCGTCGAGGAAGCCGACAGGGAACGTAGTAGGTTGGCCAACAGTAAAAAGCTAAGATGACTTTGAGGTGGCATCCGTAGAACAATACTGGTCAGAGGTAAAACAGATCCTAATAAAACTGATTTTGGTGAGTGCACCAAAATACAGAAGAGAAAACGCAATGCTAAAGAGGTTTTCGCTGATGAGGAGTGGAATAAGAATCTATCTGAGTCAGCCATCCGAAGAGATATTTTTAGTGATGGCTCTAATAAAATGATTGCAATGGCACGTGCAAACCAAACTGGCAGTGGCAGTTTTGGAACACATGGAGACAGCGCAGAGAGTGTTGAAACAGACTGATCAAATCAAACAGGAACTGCACATCCAATGGCGTGCTCAACAGCTGAACAACATTCAGTGTGGCAGTCATCAGAAAGCAGGACTGAAGAATCAGCAGCAGTGACATCAATAATCTGAGTGGTCAGCGGACTTGGCAAGAACGTCCCTGCCGGCCGGAGTGGCCGTGCGGTTCTAGGCGCTACAGTGTGGAACCGAGCGACCGCTACGGTCGCAGGTTCGAATCCTGCCTCGGGTATGGATGTGTGTGATGTCCTTAGGTTAGTTAGGTTTAATTAGTTCTAAGTTCTAGGCGACTGATGACCTCAGAAGTTAAGTCGCATAGTGCTCAGAGCCATTTGAACCAAGAACGTCCCTGTTGTGAACGAGGGAGAGAGGCATGGCAAGGAAATTTCGGATGCAGTCGAGGACAGGACATGTTGTAGCAGTGGGACCAAGACGCAGACTGGACTAGCAATGAATGAGGAGCAGAAGACCATATTCAGGAATTGGAAAACTGGTGGCATTCTAAAGCTGACACACCCTGGAACTGGAAAAAAAGGATCAGCATGTGTATATTAGTAACGCATATGTACAAACTAAAAGTGGAACAATAGGAATTGATGTCAGAGGATGAGGTACAGGAAAAAGAGCAAAGGTTGCTGATAATAAACATGAAAATCGTGACTTTGGAAATGCAAGCCCTTTTAGATTCAGGAAGTGATGTGTCTTCTATTTAGAAAAATTTGTAAGAAAAGTTGTTGAGAAGTGGAAGTGAGTTAGTAAGCTTCCTTTAAATGGATACAGAATTATAGGCACAATTGGAGCTAGAAGCAAATGTAAATGCCAAGTGTTACTGGATGTGATAACAGAAAGGGAACTCTTATACTATGGACGCTTTAGTGGTATCAGACGTATGAATGGATTGCATATTAGGAGCATACTGGATGACGGAACATCAAGCAAAGGTTAATTCTGAAGAGACTACCATAAAATTTGGGAGGGTGATACAGAACAAATGGTTACATTTAAAGAGAAGAGAACTGCAGAAGATATGGAGGCATTTAAAAGGATATGCTGCACTACTATAGTAGAAGACTATGGGAAGCAAACAAAAATGGATTACGTAAAATGCTGCAGTTTGAAAAAACACATTGAAGGAGGAGCAGAACACACAACTGAAGAAAGGGAAATTACTCCGAAAGTTAGGAGGAGAGAAGATACATATATTACAATGAAGAATAAATTAACCACCCTGCCAAAGGAGTTTAAGACAATATTTACTGGGAAGCTGGGCATAATCAAAGCATCATCGTGTAAAATAAAAATAAAGCTGCATCAGTCATGCTGTACAAAATCATCCCCAAAGCTGCCAGCCAGGAAAGCTGCAGTGCAGAAAGAAACACAGAGGATTCTTAAGTTGTGTGTCATAGGAAAAAACTGCCATCCAATAAAACAGTCCATTGTTTATATCTATGAACCAGAATTGGATCTTTCAAAATTCAGTGGGACTACAATATCCAGCAGCCTCGACCTCATGGTGATTATCATCAAATCCAGTTACATGAAGAATCTCAGCAGCACACTGCATTCCTTTGTGCTAGTAGATACGACCAATACAGGATGTTACTGAGTGTGTCAATGGCTGCTTTCCGCGAGTATCTAGATAACTTCTTAAGGGATCAACTACTTACAAAAATCACTGCATATGTCGACTATATATTAATGGGTTCAAAGAGGCGGGAAAAGCAACTGAAAAAAATTGCCGAAGTACTGGATCATTTCCAGAAAGCTGGAATGGTTGCTTTACAGAAATCTGAATTCAGTAGAAGGCGCGACAAATTTCTTGGACACACGACAGTGCAGGATGATATTGCATCTGACCCAGACAAACTGAAGGTGATACACCGTTTTCCTCTATCTAAGTGCAAGAAACAACTGTGCTCGTTTTTCAGGCAGGGCAATTTTTATACACATTCCGTTGAGGACTGAGAATTAAATGACGTAAGTTTGTAAATATTACTAAATAAACAAAGC
Source organism: Schistocerca piceifrons (assembly GCF_021461385.2). Taxonomy (NCBI): domain Eukaryota; kingdom Metazoa; phylum Arthropoda; class Insecta; order Orthoptera; family Acrididae; genus Schistocerca; species Schistocerca piceifrons. The sequence goes on along the minus strand of NC_060139.1, from coordinate 256,503,113 downwards.
GCCTGGCAACTGACAAAAGTATGCAAAGAAGTTTTGACGAGATAAAACAGAAGCTAATCAATATAACAATATCGAGGATACTCAGCCCAGTTGTCATTTATGTTATTAATGCACAACATATTTTGGGACAACATTATCCCATTTTCCAGTGCTCAAAATTTTTTTTTATGCCATTAGGCCTCGTCACAACTTAAGAACAAGCACTTGAAAATGGGATAATTTTGTTCCAAAACAAGTTGCGTAATCTATCATCCGATTGAAACTGGGCTGAATATTCTCAGTATTGTTGAATAACTGTTGTATGATGGCTTTACAGCAGTTAATATAGCTATCGTGTTCCACCCAGATTTAACACAAGAGTTCCGTTTAAGATGTGACAGCTTGATAATTGCTAAGGAACAGAGACATAGCTGGACAGGAATAATCACAGGCAACGATGAATGATACAGTATATACAAAATAGAGGCGGAGCGGTATATATATAATGAAAAGTGGTGCAGACTTCACCATATGGGGTATCAGGATAACAAACATAAATAACGTTCATGTTTGAACAGGTTACACTTCCAACATAAAGGTCGATACTGGATTCTCAGAAAGGAATAGGTCCTCCTCGGGCACTAATGCACATTTAGCACCTGTTATTCATACTGTCTACCAAACGGTTGAGGAGTCCTTGAAGGATATTGTCCCACTCTCAAGGTGGTTTTCAGTTATTGCGCAGTTTGAAGATAGAGTATTTTTTGAAGAAAACAACTGTCAAGAGGACCCCAGGCAAGCCCTATATCTATAGGGGTTAAGTCCAGAGAGGGCGTAGGCCATTCCATATGTGCAATATCTTCACTATCGAATGTGTCCGACACCTCAGTGGTCTTGTGTGGGTGTGCATTGTCGCTCATAAACAGAACGTTAGGACCTATTGCACCCCTAAACAGACGGATATGATCCACAATAATTTTGCTGCAATGCCGCTGTGCTGTAACGGTACGTCACACAAAGATATGCAGCGGTATTCGGCCATTGTGCATAATGCCTGCACACGCCTTATCAGCCGGGCGATAACGATGATGTTCGTGAATATTTTGTGGTGTATAACGTATTCCTCTCTCTACACACTAACTGGTGGCCAGAATCACATGCCACAATGAAGTGGGTTACATCGGAGAGCATCACTCTGAACCACTGTTGATGACCACAACCAACATGCTTCCTACGCAAACGATCTCTTTCTCGACGATGGCGTGGTTGAAGGGAGATGCACTTAACTGGATACTGAAAGTACAAACAAACCTGATTTAATAGCTTCGAAATGGTTCTGATAGAGTCATGCGTGCCATTAGCGGTTGCAAGGTCTGCAGCAATCTGCCTAGCAGTGAGACGTCTGTCCCTTTTCGCCACCAGGGCTATGTACCGATCCGCTCGCCATGTGGTGCTCCATCTACGACCACTAGCATGCTTTCAAATAGCATTTCCAACCTCAGCGTCCCTTTTTAATCGCGAGACGGCACTTTTGTTCACAGCCCTTTCTGTGGCCACAGTAGTGACACATTGACTGGCTTCGAGCCATCCAGTCGCTCGTCCATGATCGTAAGCACACTCAGGTGATGTCTTGCAGACATGGTGCCGAACCGTACGCAATGTCGCACTACTCCATTCCACAACAGTCTTCGTCAAACGCCGTGTTGTCTGAACTGTCGAATGCGTACAGAACGTTTCTGCACAGGCTTCGCTACAGTTAACACGTCCCAGCCTTTACGTTTCCTTTTACTATGATTGGTCGGGTGTCCCATAGCAGTTGTCAGCTATTCTGTAACAATTGACAGTTGTTCCTTGGCAGTGTCAATTGTTCCTTAGAAATAGTGAATCAGTGTACTTTGTGTGCCTTTGCTGACAACATTAATGTGTAATGCCATATCACCACAAACAAAGGTACATACAATCACGGATAGGGTTTGCCCAACTGCCAGCCTCTTGTGCAACCATTCTGTCCATATTTTCGCCTTCACTTAATTAAACCAATGCATCATAGACATCTCCTACGCTATGCATAAGAAAGGCGATTGCATCAATCCTACTTTCATATCATCTTGTATTCAATGGGGTCAACGTTAGGGCAGTTATACGACCATTCAAGACTGTCCAGCGTCACATAGACGCACAAAAGAAATCACAAATTTTTCTAAGCATACAAAAGAATGAAACTGCGTATTCCGATGCTTTATGGGCATCATTTATTGATTATGGCTTCAATACCGAGATAAAAAACGGGGAATGAGGGAAAATTTAAAAGAAGTTATGGACAAGGCAGAAAACATTTGCATCCAAACTAATGATCTGGAAACAATTGGTGAAGACATGCTGTAGCGCTTCATGTACTATGGGCTGAACAACCATTATCACGGTACCACAGGTTCCTCCTAGTCTGCAGAAGAACGTCTTCTGGCATCCGTGGAACATGGTCTGTTAGGAGGCTGTGATACTTGTGCGCGTTCAGTGTTCTGTCCACGAAATGGCGCTTTCCATTTCCGCGATATTTCTGATGCAAGTTTTAGGTGATTCACCCCCACAGTGAAGTGGGGTACATCAGAGAGCATTACTCTGAACCACTGTTGATGACCACAACCAACATGTTTCCTACACAAACGATCTCTTTCTCGATGATGACGTAGTTGAAGGGAGACGCACTTGACTGGATTCTGGACGTACAAACAAACCTGATTTAATAGCTGCGAAATTGTTCTGGTAGAGTCATGTGTGCCATTAGCGGTTGCAAGATTTGCAGCAATCTACTTAGCAGTGAGGCATCTGTCCCTTTCCGCCACCAGGGCTATGTACCGATCCGCTTGCCATGTGGTGATCAATCTACGACCACTGGCATGCTTTCAAATAGCATTTCCAACTTCAGCGTCCCTTTTTAATGGAAAGATGACACTTTTGTTCACAGATATTTCTGTGGCCACTGGCACATTGACTGGCTTCGAGCCATCCAATCGCTCGTCCACAATCGTAAGCACACTCAGGTGATGCCTTGCAGACATGGTGCCGAACCGCAAGCAATGTCACACTACACCATTCCACAACAGTCTTCGTCAAACGCCGTGTTTTCTGAACTGTCGAATGCATACAGAACGTTTCTGCACAGGTTTCGCTACAGTTAACACGTCCCGGCCTTTACGTTTCCTTTTACTATGATTGGTCGGGTTTTCCATAGCAGTTGTCATCTATTCTGTAGCAGCGAACAGTTGTTCCTTAGCAAGTGTCAATTGTTCCTTAGCAATAGTGAATCAGTGTACTTTGTGTGCTTTTGCTTACAAGATTAATGTGTAATGCCATATCACCACAGAACAGCCCGCCCCGATAGCTGAATGGATGCCGACACGGTAGCTCAGCGTGTTCGGTCAGAGGGCTGCTCGCCCTCTGCAATAAAAAAACTGCGTAAAGGAATCAAAGGAATCAACGATAAACTTGAAAGAATGTCTTGTGACGTCCGCCCAGACCAAACGCAACGAACGATACCGAAAAAAAAAAAATGGTCAGCGTGACGAACTGCCGTCCTAAGGGTATCGGGTTCGATTCCCGGCTGGGTCGGGGATTTTCTCCGCTCAGGGACTGGGTGTTGTGTTATGTTCATCATCATTTCATCCCCATCCGGCGAGCAGGTCGCCCAATGTGGCATCGAATGTAATAAGACCTGCACCAAGGCGGCCGAACCTGCCCCGTAAGCGGCCTCCCGGCCAATGACGCCAAACGCTCATTTTTTTACCACAGAACAAAGGAACAAAAATGCCCAGCTGTCAGCCTCATGTGCAACCATTCTGTCCGTATTTTCGCCTTCACTTATTTCAACCAGTGCATCACAGACCTCTCCTATGTTATGCATAAGAAAGGCGACTGCATCAAACCTACTTTCATATCATGTTGTATTCAATGGGGTCAACGTTAGGGCAGATATACGACCATTCAAGACTGTCCAGCGTCACGAGAACGCACAAAAGAAATCACAAATGTTTCTAACCATGCAAAAGAATGAAACTGCGTATTCCGATGCCTTTTGGGCATCATTTATTGATTATGGCTTCAATACCGAGATAAAAAAGGGAATGAGGGAAAACTTAAAAGAAGTTATGGACAAGGCAGAAAACATTTGCATCCAAACTAATGATCTGGAAACAATTGGTGAAGATTTCATGCACTATGGGCACTATGGGCACAGTACCACGGTTTCCTCCTAGTCTGCAGAAGAACGTCTTCTAGCATCCTTGGAACATGGTCTGTTAGGAGGCTGTGATGCTTGTGCACGTTCAATGTTCTGTCCATGAAATAGCACTTTCCATTTCCGCGATTTTTATGATACAAGTTTTAGGTGATTCACCCTGTATAGGAACTGCTGGGCCATCATACGTTGACATTTGTCTTTCTTTCTATATTTCAAAGTTTTCCACTTCTGTAGGAGCTTTTAAGCTGACATAGATACATTTCAAGTGTTGTGTAGGAGCATGGCAGGAATTGAGGTGGCAGCACTGCTACTACGAAGCATTGCTATTTTGAAAGACGGACCCAACGTGACCAACTCCAGTGCATGATTTCTCGCCTGTTTCAAAATATTGTAGATAATTTCTGGTAAGACACTAGATTCTGTGAATGATTCATACACTGGTGTCCAAAATTAAAGTAACAAACCGCAATTTCCCTGCCTTATCTCTAATTAACTGTATAATCATACAAAGTGTCAAAAGATGTCCGTACAATCATGCTCTGCATGGAAGGTGGCATTCCAGTCAATGGATAACCACTCCAGCGATGACATCAGGGCACCTATAAGACAGGGTGATGTTTGTTGGGTAGTCCCATACCCACATTCGTTGTGTATACAGTCACATACGGGGTGGCATGGCACGCAGGAGATACCTACCGACTCTCTGCAGTGGAGGGCCATAAGAAGAATGGAAGCAGGACAGTTGCAAACTGATGTTACCCGATGGCTTAATGTGAGTCGTTCTGTTGTTTCTCGGATGTGGTAACAATTTATGAAGACCGAAACTGTATCTCAAAGAACAGGGCAGGGCCAGCCATGTGCGATATCAGAAAGAGGGGACTGTTATTTGTCTCTAAGGGCAGGACGATACTGCTGTAGTACTGCACGGCAACTGGAGTGTGATTTCACAGCATCCACTGGACGTGTTGTATCGAGGCGAACGGTGTACAGAAGGCTTCAGCAGAGTGGTCTTTATTGTCAGACAACTGCTGTATGTGTACCTCTTATGCTTTTTTTTTACAGAAGGGAACCTATAGAATGGAGTAGTCAACATACCACCTGTATAGTCGAACAGTGGTCTGGTGTTCTTTCTACAGATGAGTCCCATCTTGGTCTGAAGAGTGATTCTCGAAGCATTTGCATGTGGAGGGAACATGAAACACGATTTCGGGACTGAAGCAGTGTGGAAACAGACCGATGTCGTGGAAGGTCGCTAATGATGTGGGCAGGTATTATGTTCACCATTTGAACACCTCTTCATGAAACTGTATGGGTGAATTGTCAAGGTTTAATTGCTGTGAGGTATCGTGACGAAATCTTGGGAGCTCATGTGTGGTTGTTTTGAGGTATGAGGACCCAGACTCCGTACTGATGGACGATAATGCTCGACCTCATAGAGAATGGGTGATTGATGTTTCCTTTGAAACGGAAAATGTTGAGCACTTGGCGTGGCCTGCTTGCTCTCCTGATTTGAATCCCATTGAACTTGTCTGGGATTCACTAGGGAGACAGGTTGCATCGCATCAGCATCCACCATCCACTCTCCAAGACTACGGGCAGCTGTGCAAGAAGAGTGGGCGTTATTGCCTCAACATGAGTTTGATGACATCATTCACAGCATGATCTGATGATCTGTCGTTTTCAAGCCTGTATTGCTGCCAGAGGTGGCCACTCCGCATTCTGAGTACATTAACTAGTTGCGAGAATGTGTGTGCAAATCTCTGAAACTGTTAAAAAAAATTTAAGTAAAAAAACTTGTCTACCTTTATGTGTGTTACAGTTATTTACGTTCTGTATTCTTTACGTTGTTTCTACTGTACTATCACCTGCTTATACTATTTCGTGGCAAAATGAACGCAACCTTGCAAAATTTCCGTCTGTTGGTTCAATTTTGGACACCAGTGTATTTCCAATTTACTCTCACATTTCTCCATTTACGTAAAAGTTTCGTTGTCTTGTTTAACTCTTCCGTTTGAAACCATATTAAAATTTAAGATTTTTGCCGCCCCCAAAAACTTGCCGCCCTGGGCGGTGGCACCACTCTTCCCCATCCCCCAGAGTCGGCTCTGTCATCAGCGCTGATACGTGGCATGAACCCGCTGTCGTATTGTATCTAGATTGCCGTGATGCGTCCCTGTAGCGTTGCGTACGAATTTCACCACATGCGCGCTAGGATCTTCTCCAGGACATGACACTCTCTGGTTCAGGTGGGGTGCGCCGGTATGAGCACATCGTGTTACGCCTTATGAGAGCTGCAACTGTAGAAGACAATTGTACTTCTCCGATTTGTTGCCTTTGCCTCATCCGTTTTCAGATTCTTTTGTCTCCTGTCGCTGGCTGGCCTGCTATCACCATGTTAAGGGGGCGGGGCTGCCTGGGAGGCCTTCGTCAGCGTCTCGGCGAGGCCCTGTCGAGTACAGCAGTCAGCGAGGCGGCGGACTGGCGACGGCGGCTGACGTAGCACTCGTCGCTCAGGAGCGGAAGGCGGTTCCAGCGCTTCCGCTACTGCCGCGCGCCGCGCTGTTGACGTCCTATGCCTAGAGAGCCTGTATAGGGAGAGAGTGGCCAACCGGACGATACGGCGGCCATTTTTCTGCCAAAATGCGGGCGGTACTTTTGAATGGCCAGTAGTGGAGTATACACTCACCGAATCAAAAGCACAAGACAATATGGCGAAATCACGCGTTAAATGCCTTTCTTTACAGCTATAATATATTCATAGTAGCCTACTGCCGGCCGGTGTGGCCGAGCGGTTCTAGGCGCTTCAATCTGGAACCGCGCGACCGCTACGTCGCAGGTTCGAATCCTGCCTCGAGCATGGATGTGTGTGATGTCCTTAGGTTAGTTAGGTTTAAGTAGTTCTAAGTTCTAGGGGACTGATGACCTCAGCTGTTAAGTCCCATAGTGCTCAGAGCCATTTGAACAATTTTTTTAAGTAGCCTGCCTGCTACGTACAGCACAGAAAAATTTGATACAGTGGCTGTAAAAATTATTCGTTACTTGCATTAATCTCCTTTAAAGTTCGTTTACTGGACATATTGCAATGAAAGCAACGTAAAAAAAAATAGTGTATAGCATTTGTTTTGTATCGGAAGAGCAAACGCTAAAGATTTCACGTACCTGTATTTCGTCAGGTGAATGCAAGTCGTGAGCAGTTGTTTACTTGTGACATGCAAAAAGTATGAGACGTATTAGTACTTCTTGTCACGTCTTCAAACTTTTTGCATGTCACAAGTAAACAACTGCTTACGACTTTCTTTCGAATACCTCTCGTAGATAACAAACGAAAAAGATTACAAAAAACAGGTAATGTTAAATGTAGGCTATTGTCATAACGACCAAATATAACAAGAAAACTACCGTACCCCTTCTACCGCACAGTAAGCAGGCCTATTAAAAACTGTCTTCAAGAGTACCTACAATTATTTACTACGAATAATGTTTCAGCAACCACGACAACTGCGGAAAACGTGCTTACAACTTGCCTGCGTCAACAGTCAGCCAATAATACTGAAACCAAAATAATGCCTAGTGTTCTGATTCGGAACGAAATAAAGTTTGACGCTATAAAGTCGAATCAGCATGACACAACAATTACAGGAACTTTAAGATCGCAAACGCTAATTACGTACTAAAACAATACACAACTAAATCGAATATGCCTGCACAACGCACAAGTCTCTCAATAATTCAAATACCTTTCAATCGTTTCCAAAAGTCCTCTGAACTTCAATTCAACTCAAAAGCACGGCGAACATAGGAAGCGCGAGAGACGTTTGGCAGAAAAATGGCGCCAAAGCTAATCAACCAATCACGGGCAACTTCACCTATGGCCACCCTCTCTGTATACAGGCTCTCTACCTCTGCTTTAAGTTCTGTAGAAAGGAAAGTATGGCTATCCTTTTCCCCTGCGTTTGCCGCCGTCCGCAGATCAGGACTGGCTCAAACCGCGTCACGTGACACTTGCGGCCATTGTGGGTCAAAGCGTTACATGTAAAGCATATGAATTGTTGTGTATCTTCGTAGTTTTAAGTGAGAATAATGGCCCAGTCCTTGATTTTGGTTGTTCGTTTGGAGGCTAAAAGGGAGGAAAACTGCACAGAATTCCTTCCGAAGGGAGAAATCCAATAAGATGGAGAATATTGGTCGCAATGGAAAAGGTTGCAGGAGCTCGACTGAACCACTTAGTACATTTTATTCGTGTCTGGCCTTTTGACTTTGTCTCCTTTTACATTTCTGTTACGTCTTTCCAATCCATTCGAACAGCAAAAGAAGTCAAAAGAGCTGATAGGATGGTTTAATGGTAATTTAATTACAAAATAGAAATCTTAGAGATAAAACTGCCACTGTTAGCATATAAAAGGAAAAATAGTGAGCGGTATTGTTCAAAGTTATCATGACTGATAAAAAATTTGACGTGACTGACAGTAAGGTTTAAACTATATTTTATTATTCATTTATTTTATTATTTATTTATATTTTATTTTTTATGCTCACAATAATAAATTGTACTTTGTTCCACACAATATAACGTACAAAAAAATTGCATTAGGCAAGTGCCGAACCTACGATTTTGCATTTAGTAACCATTAACGTTGCCAGGAGATCGTTATTACTGTTGCAACCTGGCTCCTAGTCTACATGACATTAATACAAATACGGTTGTTACTGTTTCGTACAGCCTACTTTTAATCGTAGGCCTAGTTTCATTCGAACACATTTTAAAAGTATTGTATTCTCTTGTACTTTCTTAATCGTTTTCCCAATGTCATACAACAATTTGCAGACAAAATTTTATGTGATGGATCTGACAAAAGTATAAAACATGCGTAATCATATAGGCACATTTATCAGTTCTATTTACTAAGGTACCGCGCTTACGTATTTGAATCCAGTGCTTTATTTCGTATGACAAAACAGACATTGGGCGAATTTTCGTAGTACCGAGTAGCAGGAACAATAAGTAAGTCGGTATAGAATTTTAAATTAGCGATGGATTTTTCCTTGCACTTGCGAACTAATATTGGTTCCCTTTTGTTCTGCTGACTACTGGTTAGGACCAATTTAACGCTAATTAGGAAAACAGGTCTTCAAACTCGATAAGGCAACAAGAACTGCGAAATATGCTATCGCTATTTATAAAGGATAGCCGGGAGAAAACTGTGTTTCATGCTCGCCACAAAAAATGCTTTTCGATTCATTTAGCTTAAATTTGTTGAGATTCCTTGTTGCTAAATTTCCGACGTGTTCCATTTGAAGCCACTGATCAGTTTTAGCAGTGCATTAGACGGATGAATGCACTTCTTTAATACACAAGGCTAAATATGCTGCAGAAGTCAATGTTTCAGCAGCAGCGCAGAGGACCCAAACTGGCGGCCACTAGAAAGTTGTCCGTACTTTCCCTACACGGAGCTTTACCTCTGCCAGCCTGCAGTTGCAGTGGATCCGCAATTCTTCTGATCCAACTCCAGCCGACCACTGGATGACATCAGACGGAAAACAAACACCAAGACTAGAATGTAAGTGCCTGCAATGGAAGAGGAAGCCCGATACAATAAAAGCGATGATGATCAATTACGGGTAGACGAGTTGACGGACCACGAATGTTTGATTCCAGTCTGATATTTCAACCCAGGCGCACATACTGAAGGCGTAAACTGACTGCTGTTGTAAGAAATGAGCATCGCCTATGGGACCAGCGGAACAAATACTATCATAGCTGGGACATGAAACCTCAGCTGTAGGACTCTGTTCGGAAGCAGTTATTTCACTGGTGTGCAAAACATAAGGACGAAAGTAATTTTCGTATCATGTGTCACTGCCAAGAAACAGAACTAGATCTCGGACAGTACATAGAAAGAACTGTCACAGTATAGTACAGAAGGTAACACAAAGAAATACAATGAAACCTCCTTGGAATGCATTCTTTCGTGGGCCTCTTTAGTACCAACTGCGGTCCTGTTTGACTCTCCTCAACTGTCTCAAATCTTCGGCTTTTTAACTTGAATTTCATTCTGGGGAATACAAAAATTTCACTTGGTGTTACGTTGGGTGAATATCTTGGAGCTGGAGCAATGGTCTTTTGTTCTTCACCAGATACATCTTGGTGATAAACGTAGTGTGTGAACTCGCATTGTCATGTTGGTGGAATAATTGCTTATGGCGCCACTTTCGTTGGACAGACTTCTCTCACACGTCCCATAGGACAGCCCCACGACACTGCATACGTCCTGGAAGGTCCGCCTACGATCTTCCAGCACCGGATCCCGAATAGCAGCAATATCTTCAGGAGTAATGCCGACTGACGGCCCTCCTGAATTAGGATTATCGTTAGACGATGTTCTGCCATCTTGAAAACGTTTAAAATTGTCATATGTTTGACTGTGACTTAAGGCATCTTCAACAAATGCTTGCTTCAACATGTAATGCTTGTACGTAGCACTTTTCCCGAGTCTGACGCTTAATATAGTTTCAAAAATAAATTGAAATTATATCTCCTTGACAACTCCTGCTACACGATAAATGAATTCTTCAATAGGAATAAATAAATCTGTAAGTGTAATACATGCATTTCGTGTCATTTAAGGGAATGGGGTAGGTAACAAACATTTTAAGCTTAAAAAAAACCTTAATTCATGCAAGCACTTGACATGTTCCACATCAAAACAGTTACCGTGAGAGTGATCAATGAAACACGTAACTAACTAACTAACTTTGTTCCCAGACACCAGTTATCACCGATTCGACATTCAGCACAACGGAATGGGGAAATGCGCATAAAAACTGAACGCAACCACCTAGCACAAAGCCGTTTGAGCTACTAACTCTCAAGCAATCTGTGAGTACCACTTGGCGGTGTTTTGTCGTGATAGCTAGGCTTCACTAGGTAGACATACATTCCGGGAATTTTTGGGTAGCACCTCACACACCGAAGTCATCATGATTTGTGATGGTCCCTTAGACATTACAGAAGTCAGGAAATGGTTCTAAGCAGTGTGAGTGATCACCACAGATGGCAGTGCATGCTCTGAAATGAACCTCCATGCTGGCCAAAAGGTCTTCTAGTAGGGCGTTCCATTGCACATAGACGTACTGCAGTACGACTTCTCAGTGCATGCCACACATGTGCAGTGGGGTTTAAGGTGGTGTAATGGGAAAGTGAGTCCATTCCTTTCGTTCCAAGATCTCCCCCACCTGCAGTCACACATTATCATCAATAAAAATGAAGTGAGGACCGAATATACCCTCAAGAAGGCGCACACGATGAAGAAGGACAGTCTCACAATAACACTGACAGGTGTTCAGGTGTTCAAAGATTTCGAGGTCTGTACTTCCATGAAACATTATGACTCCACATGCCATAACAGCTGAACCACCAAAACGGTCATGTTTAAGAAAACTGGACATACTCTCGTATGGTGAGAGAGGGGGACACGTAATGCACCCAGGAGCATTGCTGAACACCATTGTTTTGGTGGTCCAGGCATTGTGGTGTGTGGAGGCTTGTGTTGCAAGAGCATACTGACTTCCCAATTTTTGAACACGGTACACTCTCCTCCAACGTTCCAGTAACACTTCCCCATGTGCGTCTTTTCAGGAGTGCGTTTGGCCATGATTTCACTTTTGAGGATGACAATGCTCGACGGCATCGAATTCCAGAGGTGGAGGACCTCCTGGAAGGAGGGAAATTCGGCGAATGGATTCGCCTGCCCATTCCCGCGACTGGGATCCCATCGAGCACATTGGGGATGTGTTGGGTTGACGTACTGCAGTGGTTCTACGTGCACCAACGAGCATCCAGTAGCTGTCAACGGAGCTGGTGGAGGAAAGGAAAGTTCTGACACAACGCCACAAGTGCTCTTTATTTGCCTAATGGTAAGCATGGGACCTCATTGCAAAGCATGTATTGTCTCAGTGATCACACACCTTTTTAAGAACCACATGCCAGCTTTTGTAATTTTCAGGGGACGTCATAAATCGTGTTGACGTCAGCGTAATTATTGTTTTTTTCTATATAAAAGTGTAATTTCTTTCAATCTCATTGTGTATTTCTTTCAGTTACCTTCTGCTCTATAGTGTAACAGTTCTTTGTACGCATGGCCCAAGTTTCATCTAGCTACGTTACTTGGCAATAACACATCATGCGAAAGTTAGTTTTGCCCTTAAGCGTTGCACACCAGTGCGCAATTACAGTGTTTTTAACGCCGAGTTCCAAATCACTTCATTTAACGACAGACAACTCTAAACTGCAAATGCATAAAATTATCTGATTGCTGACGTCATTTTTCAAAATTTTTGAGAAGTATTTTGTGCGAACCACAGCGTTCTCCTAGATAAATTGAAGCTTTATGGGATTCATGGTATACGCAACCAATAGATAATGTCATATCTAATTAAAGAATGCAGTAAGTTGTACTTAGTAATTCGACTAATATAATCTGGGGACATGATTCTGACTGGAGAGAAATAGCATATAGGGTTCTCCACGGTTCAACTTAGGCCCACTGTTGTCCCTTATACGTGTAAACGACCTTCTATCCAGCTTACAGCAAGGGGAATTAGTTCTTTTATCAGATAACACAAATTGTTATCAATCCAAGCATAAATACAGAAACAGGAGAAATGGTAAACAAAGTTTTTAAAAAGTCATTGACTGGTTTTGTGCGAATTGTCTTACCCTCAAGTTTAAAAAGACGGAACATATTCAGTTCTGTACAGCTAGGGGTACTACAACAATGATAAGTGCACAGGCGCCGACTCGAAGGGACCTGAGGGGGCCCGAGCCCCCTCAAAAATTCGTTTGGGGGGGGGGGGCGAATTAGTTATATCATGGTTTGCAAAATCACAGAATTATGTTGGAATTTTTTATTTTCCTTGTCTGACGATAGTTACCTTTTAAAATACATTCAGTAATGAGTTAAAACAAATAATTATTACGGTAGTAAGCAGGTTAACTGAAAACGAGTGGTGTGAAACATGATAGTGTTACGGTGCTGTGGGCACACTTAGAATTTGTCCTGATGCTCGAACCTTCGGGTAAAGTCTGGCGCCGGCGGGCCAGCGCTGCGGCCGTGGCGACATCGAAAGGACTGGAGCAGAAGCGCCTGGAACCCTCCGCTTCGTGTCGCCTTGACGCTTCGTCTATATAAAGCCCATCCCTGCTGTCGCAGTCATTCAGTGTGGATAGTTTCATTCAGGGCACGCTGCAGACGTGTTTAGTGTTCTGACTTAGTGTCTAGTGGACTATTTTATATGACTATATTTTATTCGTTTACTTTAGTCCCTTAGTGTATTGTGAAGTAAGTTTGCAGTGGATAAAGTTGTTAACAAAAAGGTGAGCTTGGAAGTTGACGATACTGCAAGTCAACCACCAACAATTATTGTGTCGTCAATTGCTTCGTTCTCTTCAGGCGAGAACCGTTCACAACCGAAACCTGGACAATCCAGTAAGGAAAGACCATCCCAGAAGTCTTGGTTGATCAAATATACACGGCTAGAATATGAAGCATCTAGAGAAAAAGTTTTTTGCAAAACCCGCAAAGAGGCAGATGCTAAATATCTATTACAATTTTCTTCAAAAAAAGAAGATGAATTTACTTCCGTAGGGTTTTCTAACTGGAAAAAGGCATTGGAAAAATTCCGTCTTCATGAATATACGTTTACACATAAAGAAGGTGTTCTGAAAGTGTGGCCTCCCAACTGAACGAACAGTTAGATAGTGATATGAAGAAAAGCCGTTTAGCTCTTGAGACAATTTTTGCTACCGAGCAATTTCCATACCAACAAGGACTAGCAATTAGAGGGCAAGAAGATGTAAACTCAAATTTTTTCAATTGTTGGAACTCCGAAAGAATGACATACCTGAGTTTAAAGATTGGTTAGGGCGTTCGGGGTATAAGTGGACGTCCCGCGATATTCAAAACGAGATCATTGATCTACTAGGAAAGTCTGTGTTGAGAATGGTACTGGCTTCAATCAAGAAGACTGAACATTTTTCTATTATGGTTGACGAAACAAGTGATTCTTCGATTTACGAACAAGTGTCAATACAAATTCCTACTATCGATGATTCCTTAACCATCAACGAAGACTGTATGGGCTTATTCGAAACCCCCAACACTGAATCACAAACTCTGTTTAGTATTTTAAAAGACGTTTTTGCTTGTCTTCATTTGTCAATGGATAACTTCAGAGGACACTATGATGGTGCCTCGAGTATGAGAGCTAAGTTCAAAGGACTAAAAAAGTTAGTTTTGGATATACAACCAAAAGCACGTTATGTGCACTGCACTGCTCACAGTTTAGACTTGGCATTTGTAGATAGTCTCCTCCATCTTCCGTCTATGAGGGATATTATGGATTTAGCCAAGGACTTAATAAATACCGTAAGGAAATCCAACAAAAGGATTAGACTTTTCAGAAGCATACACTGTGAGAGCGCCAACGACCAAGCTGGTCTACGACCCCTTTGCCCAACTCGATGGACTATGCGAGCTTCTAATATCTTGAAAATATTGAAACACTTTGAAGAACTTCTAGAGTTTTTTGAAACATTTTCTGCAGAGGACAAAACAGAGGCAGGTTAGAAATGTGCAGGCTACCTTGAGCCAATGGTACAATTCAAGACTTATTTCTTTTTAAATCTTTATTTCCATGCAATGAACCCAGTAGAGGATGTCAATGAAAAAATTCAGTGTCCTCATCTAATTATTGCTGATCTGGAAAAAATATATGAGGGCTTTATTTCTATACTGAATGGAAGGCATGACAGTTTTGAACACTTTTGGGAATTGTGTTTAAAAGAAAAACCTCCATAAGTTGATGATCATTCACTTCCTCGGAATCGAAGTATACCAAAGAAGTATGAAAACAATGCACCCAGCTCATTGCACACTTTCAAAACTCCAAAGGAATACTACAAAGCTATTTACATTTAAGTTTGTGAAACGGTGCAATCTTGCATTACTGAGCCGTTTGCTTCAACTGGACTCACACAGGTCATAGCAGTTGAACGAGAGTGCTTGCTTTTAGTAAACAGAGGTGAAACAAATTTGGAAAGATCAACTCAGTTTTTCAAAAATGACCTAGACATTGAGAGACTGCGCTTTCACTTGAATATGTTAGCCAATATCGCTAACAAAAAACAACTGGTCTTAAAAAACATGCGTGACGTAAGAAAGTACGTTACACAAGAGTCTGCAGTTGGAGAAATGTTATGTGAAGTGCAATAAGCTTCTCCAAGTAGTTCCAATCACGACAGCAACAGCAGAGTGGTCATTTAGCGCCCTTAGACGTCTGAAGTCATATCTCCGCTCAGCAATGGGACAGAAGCGATTGAACAGCTTGGCTGTTCTTCATGCCCATCGAGATGTTTTGGATGAATTGGATATCCGACCAGTCATCAACGACTTCATATTCAGTAATCCAGATAGACAGTCGACATTCGCACCTTTCTAAAGACACTCTAGCCCTAATAATGGTACTTAAAGCAATATTAAAAATCTTTATAAAATAGAGAATTAAATACATACATAATGTTAAATCTTCAGTTTCAAAATATTAGTACTGGTTTAGTACTGTATTACTATATTACTGTATCAGCTATTTTCAAATACTTTAAAATTCTTAGGGTGTAAGACCCAATTACAAACCGCTATTTACATACTTTTTGACTGAAAGTATTAGGCATACTGTATTAACTTTACAATTGTATTAAAGTATTAACTTTGAGATATTGTTTTTATTTAATGAACCCTGAGCGTTATTCAAAGTAAGCTTAAATGAGCTATTTCACTTATTAATCAAAGTGCTATTACTGTGCGACAGCAATATTTTATGTTTTATTCTTTTATCGATAGTGAAGGATTTATTTAAATATAATTTCAGCTTTTTCGGAGCTATATATTCACTGCTCTGTAATAGTCTATAAGCATGATTATTACTGTAAATTAAATTAGCTTTTTACGAAAATACCGTGCTTGTTTATGTTTTGTTTCTTTTTACAAAGCCAAAAAATGTGTCAGGTTTGTCGAGTTTCCCAGAGTGTCGAGTTATCGAGAGTCCAGTTTTCGGGGTTCTAATGTTGATCATATGACGCTAAAATGCTTAAAAAAACTTTAAAACTCACTATTTTTCATCTAAAATTTAGAAAATTTCCCAGGGCAAGACTCCCATTATGCTCCCCCCACCCCAATATTTTTTATAAGTCGGCGCCCCTGGATAATTGTAACATATTGTGAGAAAATTTGAAATAGGGCTGAAACTTCAAAATTCATAGGCGTTCATATTAATGAGAATTTAAACTGCAAGAAACACATTTTGGAACTTCTAAACGACTTAGTTCAGCCACATTTGCTCTTAGAATCACTACAAATCTTGGAGAAAAACAGGTCAGTAAGTTGGCGTATTTTGCATATTTTCATTCAATAATGGCATTTGGAACAATGATTCACTTTAAGAAAGAAAATCTTTGTTGCTCAAAGACGTGCTATGGGAATAATATATTGTGTTCACCCACGATCATCTTTTACACATCTGTTTAAGGAGTTGAGCATTCTGACTACTGCATCGCAGTATATTTATTCCCTCATGAAGCCTGTTGCGAACAGTCCACTGCAGTTCGTAAGGAAGAGTAATGTACATTATTATAACACCACAAGGAAAAATGGCATTCATTGCTCCACATTATGATTGCCTTTAGTACAAAAAGGGGTCACAATGCTGCAAAAAAATTTCTATCTGTTATCCACTGAAATAAAATGTCTGACAGATAAGTAAAATTTGAAAACAAACAAAAAGTTTCTCCTTGACAACTCCTATTCCGTAGAAGAATTTCTATTATTGTAATGCATAAATGATGGTGATCAGGAACTACTAACTCGCATTTGTACGTGTTTTTTTTTTTTTTTTTTTAAGTTCCTTATGAATGTTCAGCATGTAGCCACATATACAAATTAATTTGCGATGTGAATGTAAAGGGTCAATAATTAAATAATTAAACTGCGACGTAAGCAGATACATCAGACTACTCTATCTGATTTCTCAGTTTCAGTTTCTATTCATTTTCCTAGCGGACTCCATTTGGCAGTCATAATACCGAGGGCATATGTCTCATATCTTCTTGGTCTCAATAGCCTATAGTTTAAAACCTTATCTTCGCGTGAGAGTTGGGGTTTGCAGTAAGGTTTCATCACGTAAGTTTTCAAAGGGCGTGCTTCGTCTTCAAGCACGAAAAATGATAAAGGCTGAAAAATTCCAGCGACTGGTGTGCATTGCTATGAACTGGAATGACAGTTCTCCAAGAAAGTAGTTATACAGTGGCACTCTTTGAATAGATTCGAGTAATTTCGTAAAGGTTGGCAGGTTTCAGAAAACTCCCCTGCAAATCTATCTTCATTAAACTGGTACACCCATAAGTTTCAAGTCTTTTATGAAGAAGAACGTTCTTCTGCAGCACAAATGAACAGAAAAAACTCATTCCCAGAGTCGCTCACGGTATCCCCACAACACTACTGCACCTCGGACGTAATCCATGGCCAATGTGGACGGGCACTCACTAAGGTCGACGTCGGACGAGCTCGAGTCACATACATCGGATTGGAAGAAATACGCAACCACCGTATATGCGGTTGATTTGAGTGACGGCTTTTCCCCTGGAGAATTTTTCTCGCAGCTCCTCTGTGTTTGGAGTGGTGAACGTGTAGGCCAGGGAATTGGTTCAGATCTCCTATCCGACTGTCACGCAAGTATTCCAAGTTCGTCCGTTATAGAAAATCATTTCTGTATGGAAATAAAACGTCCATACAACACATTTTCTTTTCAAAGTCTAAGGAATGCTTGTTGAAATTTTAGCCGTACGTTTTTCATACACTTTGTATAATAAAAACTTTCTTAGACATTTGCGTGCGCCATTAACAAACTGGAATCGAAATTTTACAACAACCAAAACATGATTATTTGAGCCTGCTACGTGTCGCTCTCATGGTGACATTAAAGATTGAATTAGGCTAATGAAAGTTCGCCCAAAGGCATAGAACCAACCTTTCTCCCACGCTGAATCTTTGAAAGTAATTCAAAGAAACTATGCTACGATATAAAACTTCCCTGACGTCCACTATGTAGTGATTCGCATTATGGCTGTATCTCAGGATGAAACGGAGGAAAAATAAACATCAAGTATATTTTGAGGATGGCCTCTGAATACCACATTTCAATAGTACTCCCAAGAGAAGAAACACATTACCAATCCATAGATTGGCCAGCATCAATCCTTGTCCTCTACTTCTCCCTAATTACCTTTATTCAGTTCACAGTGTTTTGCAAATTTTTATATCTTGTGCCTTCTGGTTCATGCACTGAAGCTTTGTTCTTCCACGTATATCTTTTCCTGATAATTTTACATATACAAGTAGTACATCTATGGCCATTATGGCCCACTTTGTTTCTATTGACGATTCTGGCACTCTTTGTTTATATCATGTGACCTATGTCATAGACCTCAAAAGCCAATACGGTGGCAGCTATGCCCCCCTTATCACATGACAAGCACTGTCCTTCCATATCAATGATGTAATCTAGTCATGCCCCGTTTTCCTCTCCATTCCACTCCCCTCCCCTCCCCTCCCCTACCATACCTGTACCGACCCCTCCGTATCTCCAGCCAGTCACAGCACAGTATCAATCAAAAAATCCTAGAAAATTAAAAACCCTCTCATCCACTCTTCCTCCATTTCCACATAATCAAAAAAATCCAAGATGGCGGAACCAGCTCAATTGTGTTTTATGCCCCACCACCTCCTCCTGTTTCCAAACAATCAAAATGAAGTATTAAAAGCGGAACAGCCACTTCAAAATTCAAGATTAAGAATTAGTTCACTTGTTCCTTTTGCACCAGCCCCCACTTCCTATGTCAAACTAATCACAGGGAAGCATTAAAAATGAAACAGTCAACTGGAAATCCAAGCTGGGGGAACTGTCTCCATCGCGCTTTATCCCCCATGCCCCCTCCCCCCCCCCTCTCCAGCCAATCATGGTGTAGTATTCTGTAATATTCACTTAAAATAGCGTAACCACACACTGCATAATGTGGCACTTCCCTTCCCTCTCCTGTAATCAGAACTCAGTATTTTAGCTGTTATTAAAATGAAAGAGCCAGTTACAATATAGCACTACTTAGGCAGTGCTCAAAATTATTCCAATGACGTGAAATATTCTTCAAAAAATACTGGCACACACTTTAAAAAAGTATCTGTAATGCGGAAAATGACAAAAATGTTGACAACTACGTTTTCATTACTAAGTAAAATCGTTTATAGCCTGGTCAGCAGACACATCAGTTAATTTCATTCAAAGCTATGTCATTCACAATGGAACATTGGATCGAGTATAAAACATGCTCTCTATATATAATTAAAAACCAAAATTTTCTTCTAAAATGTAATTAGCGACTTAGTGATATGTGTAGTTGCTGTAGATGAGTTTTACTTTAAATGCTATTCTGGAAACGCTGAAAGTGTGAAATAAAATGAACTGCTGATTTATGCCCCAGTTGCTTACTGTCGCCAACATGTAATTGCACTGGCAAAACCATTCAAAGTTCGAATCAAGGACCACACTTGGTGTAAGACACAGCGAAGCCTTAAATTAATTTTTTGCATATCTGTTTTAAACGGTCTACAAAATACACTGGCAACGCAAAAAAGTACTGCGTCTACATGATGTATCAAAATATTTATATTAAGTATAATGATACTATTTTTCACATATTTCTGACAAAGTGATATCTATAAAACATGATGGTCAGCTCTAAAGTATGTACCAGGGGAGAGGGAGTGAAGGTAATGTATCACTAGAGAAATGTAACCGATGACAATTATTGCAAACGATTGGAGCCTAGTTGAGATTAAGTAACAAACGTTGTATCATAGTGTAAGACTTAAATTAATTATTTTACCTCATCCATGACGTTTGTCAAATATCACAGTATTCTTAAACTTCCGCAAAAATGTGTCAGCAACGCAAAAAGTGTAATTTTACGATACAACAGTATCTAAAAACGTAAAGTTATTCAACCTGATGATGTGTACCGTCATCTACATCTACAGCTACATAGATACTCCGCAAGCCACCATACGGCGTTTGGCGGGGCGTACCCTGTACCACTACTAGCCATTTGCTTTCCTGTTCCACTCTCAAACAGAGGGAGGGAAAAACAACTGTCTATATGCCTCGGTATGAACCCTAATTTCTCGTATCTTACCTTCGTGGTCCTTACTTGAAATGTATGTTACCGGCAGCAGAATCGTTCATCTTCAAACGCTGATTCTCTAAATTTTCTCAATAGTGTTCCTCGAAAAGAACGTCATCTTCCCTCCAGGGATACCCATTTCAGTTCCCAAAACGTCTCCGTAACACTTATGTGTCCTTTGAACCTACCGGTAACAGATCTAGCAGTCTGCCTCTGAATTGCTTTGATGATCTGATATGAAGCCCAAACACTCCAGCAGTACTCAAGAATAGGTCGCACCAGCGTCATATATGTGGCCTCCTTTACAGGTGAACCACTCTTTCCTAAAATTCTCCCAATTAACCGGAGTCAACCATTCACCTTCCCTACCACAGTTCTCACATGCGCATTCCACCTCATATCGCTTTGCAACTTTATGCCCAGATATTTAAATGACGTTACTGTGTCAAGCAAGATACTAGTTACACTGTATCCGAACATTACATGTTAGATCTTCCTACTCGTCCGTATTAACTTACATTTTTCATCACTTAACGTTTTTCATCGCCAATTTAGGAAGAGAGTGAAGATAATGTACCACTAGAAAGAATGTAATCTATGGTAAGTAGTACAAACCATTGAACAAACTCCTGCAATTTGATCTATGGCTCGCTAAAACAGTGACTAACAATACCAACACCTAATGAAAACACCACCACATTCACACTCATACACACACACACACACACACACACAACACAATTCTAGAAAGGAGGAAGGTGTTTCTATCTTTCTGATTTTAGGAAGGACGAATTTTTTCTTTACGATATATCACTTAACGGCAAAACGACATTTTTTGTTTATACACACTCATGAGACGATGATGGTGGTGGTGGTGGTGGTGGTTAGTGTTTAACGTCCCGTCGACAACGAGGTCATTAGAGACGGAGCGCAAGCTCGGGTTAGGGAAGGATTGGGAAGGAAATCGGCGGGGCCCTTTCAAAGGAACCATCCCGGCATTTGCCTGAAACGATTTAGGAAAATCACGGAAAACCTACATCAGGATGGCCGGAGACGGGATTGAACCGTCGTCCTCCCGAATGCGAGTCCAGTGCTACCATAAGACGACCAAAAATGGTGACAGAGATGTAACACCTCTGTTAGCGCCCACAGAGGGAAATTTGAATCGTCAATCTTACCGGCGGACCAGGAATTTAAAGGACTATAATGGTTCGGATCCATTCGGATTACAATGAATGGCAACATACGTAGAGGAGCACTTAATGTTGACAACATTCACACACAAAGACAGCGTACACGTTCGCCTTTTCGCATACGAGGCGAGTGGGCCCTCACCTACGACAGCCGCCCGAGCGAGTGTCCACCCACAACTGCCCCTCACTCTCGCCATGGCGAGTGTCCCGCTAGCCGCCCTTTGAGGGGTGGCTTCCTGGCCATGGCCCTCAGGTACAAATAACTCGGGAGAGGGCAGCACTCTCCAGTTACTCGGTCGAGTGTAGCGACCGAATACCTCCAAAGACAGTGGGAGAGTCAATATCTTCAAAGTAAATAAAATTATTTGTCATTTATCGAGTACAAACACACACACACAGGCTACGTATCATAATATGCAGGTATAACTACAGATCTCTACAAACATTCCAGCAAAATAAATTTGTATTAATGTAAGGTTTCGCACACTTTGCAAGCACAATGAAGTTTCGAATTAAATATTTCTACGTCTAAATTATCAGTGTTACATATTAAAACAAACACAGCTAACATGCTTGTCGTAATATACAAGATCTCGACGAAAATCCGAACAAAATAAATTTGTGTTATATGTAACATGGATGTCAGAAAAGTTGTCAGACGACTGGAAATGTGCACTGATCCACACTATGCACAAAATAGCTGACCCCACAGATGTGAACAATTACAGGGGCACCTCATTAATACAAGTCACATACAGAGTATTCTCAGCGTGCCTACTCCAAAGGACACAGAACCAAATGGAACATAAGATCGGCGAGTATCAGGCGGGCTTCCGCTCTGGTCGGTCCTGTGAAGAACAAATCTTCAATCTCAAGACTACCCTGAAATTCAGAGTCCTCAGTAATAGACCATTCATAAGCACCTCCGTTGACTTCAAGAAGATATATGACTCCATCTACCGCCAGTCATTGTTTGACAGTCTACATGATCAAGGTTTGGACGGCAAGACACTGCGACTGATCAAACAGACACTGAAAGACGCGACATGTAAGGTGAAGTTCAAGGGGGAAATCTCGGAACCCTTTGAGATCAAGACAGGCGTTCGCCAAGGTGATGGACTCTCACCGCTCCTCTTCAACCTAGTGCTGGATAGGGTCAACAAGCGATGAGAGAAAGAGCTGCAAATACAAGGCCACTGGAAGCCAGTGCGACTTGGACGACCCAAAGACAAGCTGGAGGTTGGCTGTCTAGCCTTCGCAGACGATCTGGCACTACTCACAGATAACAGAACCACTGCAATCAGACAGAGAGAAGTACCAGAAGAGTGCTCAGAAAAAGTAGGGCTACAGATCTCGTTTCAGAAAACTGAGTTCTCCTGCACAAAATTAAACATATGAAATTTGAACACAAAGTATGGCAAGATCAACAGGCTCACACACTTTAAGTACCTAGGTGAAGTGCTCGAACCGACAGGAAAGGAGAAAATTGTCCAGAACACTAGGTTATTGGAAATGAACACAGGGTATTTACAAGAAATGTCTGTCCACCTGCACCAAAATTCGTCAGTACAACCTGAGGAGCTATACGCCAGTGAGACACTAATGTTACACACAAAGGCCGACCTTGATAACATTCTCACACAGTAAAGCAAAATCATTAGGAAAATTATTGGACCAAAACTCACGGACGAAGGATATAGCCTTCACTCCAGGGACACCACAGAGAAGATCCCCAACATCGCAGCAGACATTAGAAAGAGGCGACTAAAATTTTATGGAAACGTCAACAGACTCTCACAGACCAAACTCACCAACAGAATCCTTAGGTACATCCAGGGACCTAAGACCGCTACACCCTGCGTGACACAAGTCAAAACTGATCTGGAAAGGACTCAGATTCAGCGGACGTCATGGACAAAGATGACTATAGACACAAGGTCTACAAGTGGGAAGTGATGTCGGAGAAAACAACACCTAAAGCCCTAAGGCCAAAGTGGACTGAAGAAAGGAAGAGAGCGTTTATTGAACGAATGAAGGAGAACTGGAAGATCAAACAGTTATGAATGTTTCGAGTGGTCTGATAAAAGGCCTGTAACGTGCGTAATAATAATAATAATAGTATTTCGCATATTCTACAAGCACACTGGACCTTCAAATTAAATATTCCCTCATCCAAATTATCTGTATTACTTATTAAAATAGGCACAGTTTGCTTATTGGAATTACTTAAATAAATTATATGTTACTACATGACAGTAGCTCGATCTGAATACCATGCATTAATTTTATCTAAATCTCTAAGAATCGGTCACACACGAGCAGTACTCCCGATCTAACTTGCAGCTCAAAATACATTAATATTACTCTCACGTCTAAGAATTGCCGGAAGTTTGCCACCCTTTGCAAGCATAATGGATGTTCAAATTTCAGTACCTAAGTTGTCCGTAGTACTTATTAAAACAACGCAACATCAAAGTCATCTAGCGCACTAGTGCAGGTGTAACTTACAGCTCTGAATCAGTAAAGAAAAAAATGACAACAGTTCAAAAAGTAGTTCACCTTTTGGAATGCATAACAATATGATCAGAATGCCTATGACCATCACAGTACAAAATATTCTCCTGTTACATAGTGGAAAGCTGTATTTCATCTTTAACGTATATTATAATGTAAGCATCACAATCTCTCATCCCCTCTGTAATACATATTGTAATGTTGTTGCCTCGTTAAAGTAAGCGATACAGAAAGAGGGATACAAATTTACTGTGGTGTATAAATCAGAGAGATGATTATGAGACAGAAGTGGAAATACTGTACGTAATTTAATGACGAGGCAGGACAGTAGATGAGGCAGATGTGGAAATACCTGACAACCATTACGCTGGGTGGTATAAGGTAGAGACTGATAAATAGACATGCTTGAGAGATTGCGTTAATGTGCGGGTGCATACAAATATTTCGGCACCTAAATTGTCGATATAAATTATTGAAATACGTACAAACTGGTTGCAAAACACACATGAGTACTACTACAGATCTAATTTACAGCCTAAAATGCACTTGTCGATGAGAATCAACAATGTAAACAATGCTATTCCCATGTGAAACATTACAGTAACACCATGCTATGATATTAACTTCGTCTTGGAATACAAAATGTTGTCGTTTTCTCCTGTTATGCAAATGAAAACTGTATTCCCCCTACAATATATTATAATCTTGTTGACTCATTTAAGCAACATTACAACGTTTCACTCTCTTTGTAATACACGTAATTTAAAAACGTTGTTGCCTCGTTAAAGCAAATATTACAGAGAGAGAGAGAGAGAGAGGGATGGCGAGAAAATTAAACGCTGTCATCTTCCGTTGCTACACACTGAAGCTACTTGATATCTTGACGAACAGACGCACTCGTATAGGTAAGAAACGAGTGTTTCTGTGATTTCAGAGTCACACAAACATTATAGTGATCACACGATAGGCTATTAACTTTATCTGGTAGTACAAAATGTTTGTAATCTTCTGGTACTGTACAATGGAGGTTACACGACAGTTTACCATCCATATATAACCACGTTACAGCAAAATTGTAAGTTAATATCCTTGCATGAAGTTATGTCAATGTTTGCCGTGGGATAACATCGTTCACTTTGCCAATTCTCATTGACAACTGCATTTTGGGCTGTAAGTTAGACCTGCAGTAGTGCTCATGTGTTGCAACCTCTTCTACCTTTCTTTCTTTTTTTTTTTTTTTTTTTTTGTAAATTATATGGACAATGCAAGCGCGGAAATATTTGTCTGCACTTGCACATTAACGCACTATCTCAAGCATGTCATGTTTATAGTTCTCAACCTAACAGTATGCAGGGTAACGGTTGTCAGGTATTTCAACATCTGCCTCATAAGTTCTGTAGAGGTTCGTCATTAAATTTCCTCTGTAAAAACCAAAATGATATTGCAAAACACAGTTCGTTCCGTTCGTCCACGATATCCAGAGCGCCATAGGCAATGGTGCCCAGGTTGACACCACAGAAGTGCCAGTTGTTAGAGTGAAACAGTGACTCAGTACACGAGTAAGTCGAAAAGAAAGTGTGAAAAGTGTGTAAAGTGTACTTAGTGTATTTGTCAAAAAAAACTGATTTGATTTATATTATAGACAGAGCCCAAACGTAACAGAGGAGGAGATCTGGCCAGTTCTGATGCAAAACGCTGAAAACAAAAAGAACAGCGAAAAAACGAAACGGACGAAGAGTGCGATGCACGTTTAATTTCCCAACGAACGAGCATCGTGAGAAGATGAGAAACCAAAGAATAACGAAATGAACGGACTGAAGAATCAAGAATTGCGATACAATCTTATAATAAAAGACTGCGAACGCTAGCCAGCCATGAAAATATAACCCTACGAAAAGCGCGGACGAGGGCATGTAAACAGCAAAGCACAACAAATGAAGCATTCCACTAAGCCCCAACGGAAGAGTATAACAAACACAAACACATCGCAATCCGATTATGCAGCGCGAAAATATTCAGTAGAGAAATACCAGGATTCTGTTGCATGAATGGAAAAATTCGATTACTAACTCCCTGAGCGAAGCTGGATGAAAGTTTAAAGATTCGTTTCACCGGTACTTTTTCTTATAGATATAAATTAGTGTACGTGCTGTAATGTCTTGTGAAATAATGTAAAACGTTGCGCACGAAGGACTAAAAGAAAATTTATTGTACTGACATTTGCTAATGGTTCGTGTGCTGCAAGGTGTCACAGCTGTATGTGTGTGTCCATTGTCGACACCATGACAGCTGCTGTCTCGTTATTTTTATTTGTGCCGGTATTGTAGAGTTGTTCCAGTTGTAGGTGCTGGCGGATAGAAATGTGTTGCGCCCAACCCAATTCCTTAAGAAGGCTGTTCTGTTTCTCCGATTCCAACATTTGACAGTTGTTGAGAAGCCGTACGTGGTGATCGTGTGTAGCGGACGATGAAGATGCCTGCGGGTTGCTGTCCTCTACAGCTAGCTGTGCGTACAGTGGCGAACTACCAAAGATGCCGCGTACTGTTTCTCCATTGTTGGTTTGCTGCAGGGTTGCCATGTCAAATACGGGGAGGGGTGAGAATGGCTGAGGAAACCGGCGTCTTAGATTGACTCACGAATATCCGCGACCTAAAACTGCCATGAAAATTCTTTGCGGACGCCGAGGTCTATGGCGTGTGACGGTTCCGTGAAGCCACTCGTGAGTCGTTCACAGTTCGTGCTCAGACGGCCGGTGCAGCATGTAATATTGCTCGTTGAACCTGGGGATGGTGTTCCCTTCCGAGCCAGTGTCGACCCGAAGGTATTGATTAATTAAGAGATCTATTACAAGGCGTCTCCAGCTGTCACTGTCTTGGGCAAAACTGGTACTTTAGTAGTTGCAGTGATCCGGATCGCGCCTTGTTTTCGGATGGTTGTACGCTGTAGACCAGTTACGCTCCTAGTCATCAAAGGGAGTGCACAGCCAATACAGCCGGGTTGGCGCCGGCGAGCCTGACGGCGGATATTTGCTGTAGCTGACTGATGTTGTCTCTGGACAGAGACGTATTTGTTGTGGCTGCTCGCAGGTCAGCGTCTAGAGCTATTGGGAGGGGCGGGGGGGGGCTGCTGACGTCACTCTCGTACATGTACGGAACCATTCGGATCGCGTCGGCTTGCCAGTGACCGCAGGCAACGTGTCGCATCTGGTCAAAGATAAATACACGCCTAAGTGCACGTCTGTTTGACGTCAGCAGTGTGGCGTCTGTGGCCAACGGTAAATACTTATCACAGCCCTGTAAACTTTCCCGGCGTAATAATTGGTTGTATTCATGTCCGATCTCCAGCCGGAAAATATCACCATCTGGACACAATATTTCGGCGATCCTCCTGGCCACCATCTTCAGGTGAGTTGGCCGTCGCACAAGAGGGATGATAGGACATTAGATCATAGTGTTTATCGTAAGCCCACACATACAGACCGATATCTTCATGCATCAAGCAAGTTGTGATCCATCGTTCAAAAATGGCTTTGAGCACTATGGGACCCAACATCTGAGGTCATCAGTCCCCTAGAACTTAGAGCTACTTAAACCTAACTAACCTAAGGACCCGAGGCAGGATTCGAACCTGCGAGCGTAGCAGTCGCGCGGTTCCGGACTGAAGCGCCTAGAACCGCTCGGTCACCGCGGCCGGCTGATCCATCGTACCAACGCAACAGGGTTCCATGTACATTGATAAAAATAGCTTACGCCAGCTAAGACCAGAGTTCTTCTGGGCTCAGTGAAGGATGATCTGCTTTTGAGAAAATCCGGGCTTGACAAGATTCCCTGCCATTGCAGGAAAGCCTATATTGGACAAACGATTCGTACAGTCCAGGACCGTTGCGTGTAGCATCACAGTCACAAGCGTTTATTTCAGCCAGAGAAATCTGCAGTGGCGGAACATTGTGTTTCTGAAGGAGGTAAAATGTACGATAAGACAAGTGGTTGCCATGCGTCGCGGTATTGGGAGTGTGTAGTGAAAGAAGCCATTGAAATCTGGCTACCTGACAATATTATAAACAGAGTATGGGGGTTGGAACCCTGTTTTGTTTGACATTAAGAAACAACAGTCCTTGTTTCGGTCCTCAAAAACTGTCAATATTGTTTGATATCGATTTATCGTTTACGCGAACTTTCACCACCGGTGTACTGTTGTGCCTGTCGCTAGAGGGCAGTTAGGTCGTGCACGCGCGGTGGACCCACGGTCTGTGTATGAAGGAGCCGCCGCGAGGTGTTTGATTTCAGTTCCGGCGAGTTGTTGCGACGGCCTATTCATCTGAAGATTTCGGCCATGTGGACCGCCGAAATATTATGATGATATGTTCCGGCTGGAGACCCGACATGAATACAACTTATCACAGCCCTTTGACCAAATCTTTGACAGTGTAGTCGGGAAGCTTTTCGTGAAAATAATAGAGCAAAGGCCGTTGTTTCCATGTTGCCTCGCGTGCTTTAGTGTGTTTAAGCTATAAAATGATGAAATATATTTGGTGTGTCGCAAAGTATAAAGAATACGAAATTCTTCATAACACAAAGCACACTGACTACAAAAACCGTAATAAGCAGATCGCATCTTACAAAGAAACAGCTGCAGCAATCAGCTGTCTTCGAAGTTGCTGCATTGTGGATGATGCTAAGCTTACATATAAAAAGACAGGACGTGAAAGGATATGGAGCTGTGAAAATCCAAGTTTGTTCAAAGTGCGCATGAGTGAAATAAATGTATTTATTTGTACTCTAAATAACCTAACTGACCTTCATAAATTTCTCCTCAGGTGATTTATATATTGGTTCACATATTTCTGGAATAATGCGTAAAGTGGTACACTGAGAGATTCGAGTACTATACTACAAGCTAGAATAGCTTTCGCCTGTTGCTACAAATCTTAACCTAACCATGAGAGGATCTTTAGCAGAAATAGCTTTCATGATTTGAATAATGTAACAATGGACCAGTTATGTATTTTTTCACGATTTGCACGATTTTTTGCGAAAATTAGTCCTCATGGTAGAGAACATATATTTACATAGGTATTGTGGTGTCACCGCCAGACACCACACTTGCTAGGTGGTAGCCTTTAAATCGGCCGCGGTCCGTTAGTATACGAGGGACCCGCGTGTCGCCACTGTCAGTGATTGCAGACCGAGCGCCGCCACACGGCAGGTCTAGAGAGACGCCCTAGCACTCGCCCCAGTTGTACAGCCGACTTTGCTAGCGATGGTTCACTGACAAATTACGCTCTCATTTGCCGAGACGATAGTTAGCATAGCCTTCAGCTACGTCATTTGCTACGACCTAGCAAGGCGCCATTATCATTTGCTATTTATCTTATGATGTACCGTCAGACAGATGTTCACCAATTGTGGATTAAAGTTAAGTATTCCAGCAGCTATGTACGTTATTGGCTATATTAATTACCTTGTCCTGTTCCAGACCTCACGCCAGCCTGCGTGAGCTTAAACGCGTGCCTTTCGGCTACCCGTCACTGTGGATTGGCTGTGTTGCCAGTCCACAACAGTTTGGCGACGAGCTAAATCGCGTTTGTACCAATTGCCCTGATTTACTTGTGTCATGGCTTCGCCACAATCTCCAGACGTACTGTCCGAATTTTATCGCTTGCAGAATCAGCAGACGCAGGCCTTATTGGATGCACTTGGACAGCTCGTCCAGGGTCAACGTGCAATGCAAAACGATGCGGCAGCCGCCGCTTCAACGCTCACGCAGCCACAACACGTAGTTGCACCACCTTTTCGTCCTTTTGATGCGGCACTGGAAAGCTGGACGGAGTGGTCACTCCAATTTGGATTCCATCTCGCCGCCTACAGAATTCACGGTAATGAGCGGCAGCCTTTTCTCCTTTCCGCCGTAGGCGTCCAGACGTACCGCGTGATAGTGAAATTATTTCCCCGACGCGACGTAGCAACTCTGTCCTACGACGAAATTTTGTCTGCATTAGATGCATATTTCAAAG
Source organism: Schistocerca piceifrons (assembly GCF_021461385.2). Taxonomy (NCBI): domain Eukaryota; kingdom Metazoa; phylum Arthropoda; class Insecta; order Orthoptera; family Acrididae; genus Schistocerca; species Schistocerca piceifrons. Next base: position 256,472,892 of record NC_060139.1, on the reverse strand, counting down.
AATCAGTCAATGTAGTTGCAAAAAGGTATACGTTCTTTCGTACAAAACGTACGGCCGGTCAAACTAAGCGGGAGTGGGTTGCAACTTTGCAAGGCCTTACTAGGGATTGTGCTTTTGAGTGCGAATGTGGACTCCTTTATTCCGATACTATGGTACGTGATACGATACTGCGTGAAGAGTTTGACAGAGCACTGAAAGACCTGAGTCGAAACAAGGCCCCCGGAGTAGACAATATTCCATTGGAACTACTGACGGCCGTGGGAGAGCCAGTCCTGACAAAACTCTACCATCTGGTGAGCAAGATGTATGAAACAGGCGAAATACCCTCAGACTTCAAGAAGAATATAATAATTCCAATCCCAAAGAAAGCAGGTGTTGACAGATGTGAAAATTACCGAACTATCAGCTTAATAAGTCACAGCTGCAAAATACTAACACGAATTCTTTACAGACGAATGGAAAAACTAGTAGAAGCCAACCTCGGGGAAGATCAGTTTGGATTCCGTAGAAACACTGGAACACGTGAGGCAATACTGACCTTACGACTTATCTTAGAAGAAAGATTAAGGAAAGGCAAACCTACGTTTCTAGCATTTGTAGACTTAGAGAAAGCTTTTGACAATGTTGACTGGAATACTCTCTTTCAAATTCTAAAGGTGGCAGGGGTAAAATACAGGGAGCGAAAGGCTATTTACAATTTGTACAGAAACCAGATGGCAGTTATAAGAGTCGAAGGACATGAAAGGGAAGCAGTGGTTGGGAAGGGAGTAAGACAGGGTTGTAGCCTGTCCCCGATGTTGTTCAATCTGTATATTGAGCAAGCAGTAAAGGAAACAAAAGAAAAATTCGGAGTAGGTATTAAAATTCATGGAGAAGAAATAAAAACTTTGAGGTTCGCCGATGACATTGTAATTCTGTCAGAGACAGCAAAGGACTTGGAAGAGCAGTTGAATGGAATGGACAGTGTCTTGAAAGGAGGATATAAGATGAACATCAACAAAAGCAAAACAAGGATAATGGAATGTAGTCTAATTAAGTCGGGTGATGCTGAGGGAATTAGATTAGGAAATGAGGCACTTAAAGTAGTAAAGGAGTTTTGCTATTTGGGGAGCAAAATAACTGATGATGGTCGAAGTAGAGAGGATATAAAATGTAGGCTGGCAATGGCAAGGAAAGCGTTTCTGAAGAAGAGAAATTTGTTAACATCCAGTATTGATTTAAGTGTCAGGAAGTCATTTCTGAAAGTATTCGTATGGAGTGTAGCCATGTATGGAAGTGAAACATGGACGATAAATAGTTTGGACAAGAAGAGAATAGAAGCTTTCGAAATGTGGTGCTACAGAAGAATGCTGAAGATTAGATGGGTAGATCACATAACTAATGAGGAAGTATTGAATAGGATTGGGGAGAAGAGAAGTTTGTGGCACAACTTGACCAGAAGAAGGGATCGGTTGGTAGGACATGTTCTGAGGCATCAAGGGATCACCAATTTAGTATTGGAGGGCAGCGTGGAGGGTAAAAATCGTAGGGGGAGACCAAGAGATGAATACACTAAGCAGATTCAGAAGGATGTAGGTTGCAGTAGGTATTGGGAGATGAAAAAGCTTGCACAGGATAGAGTAGCATGGAGAGCTGCATCAAACCAGTCTCAGGACTGAAGACCACAACAACAACAATGGTACGTGATGCTATTGCACAGAATGTTTCTGATGTTCATATACGGGAACAGATTTTGAAACTAGTCAATCCCTCCCTTCAACAAGTGATGGACATATTGGATCGGCAGGACACACTTGACTTTGCTCAGGAATCATTTGAAATTTCGCCACCCGTGTGTCAGGTTCACCAGCCCGCCGGGCGCGCTGCACGGAACAGTAAACAGTCCTCGCGCCCGGCCGCGCCAAAGCCGCCTAGCTCTCCGCCACGTGTGCCGCGCAAGCGAGCAAATGCAGTGCTAAAATCATGCCCGTGGTGTGCTACTAGACAATCGCGTGAGAATCGCCCGTCACGCCAGGCTATTTGCTTTTTCTGTAATAAAAAAGGACATGTTCAGAGTGTTTGCCAGAAAAAGCTCCGATCGGACACTCACAACCATTCCAGGCCCTTTGCTTCGCACTGGAATCGGAATCGAACCCAGAATACTCAGGCTCGTGAACCTTCGCCCATGGAAATTCATGTAGTTCATTCCACTCTGCCCAGTGTCACTCTCTGTAAAAGTGACTGTGTTCGTCCCACAAATAGTGTGCGTCGACATTGCCGGAAATCCCATCAAGTCGCAAGTGATTCTGTACCAGTGTCAGTTCATGTTGCATGAGACAGTCGCTCTTGTCGTCAGCAGGACAATAAACTTTTTGCAGATTTGGACATTAATGGCAACGTGATCCCACTCCAGCTCAATACCGGAGCTGCAGTTTCACTGATCAATCACGACACATACAAACAGCTGGGCACACCTCCGTTGCGTGCTGCAAATGTTAAGCTCAGTAGTTATTCAGGACAAGCAATCCCTGTGTTAGGACAGTGCAGCCTTCTTGCAACATACAAGGGACAAACAAAACTTGTGTCATTGGACGTCCTTCGTTCTTCTTCTGCAGTGAACTTGTTTGGTTTAGATTTATTTCAGTTGTTTAACTTGTCTATAGTCAATCAGGTCCTATCAGTGAACCAGACTATGCCTTCAGACAGTGTTTCTCGTCTATGTGAAGAGTTTGCTGACATTTCTGCACCGGGCCTTGGTTGCACTAAGAACTATAACGCACATTTGGAACTGAAAGTAAACGCGCAACCAAAATTTTTCAGAGCGCGCAATGTTCCCCACGCATTGCGTGATGAGGTCGCAAGAACATTACACGATTTGGAATCACAAGGTGTGATTGAACGTGTGCAGGCTTCTCTCTGGGCATCACCCTTAGTAATTTTGCAAAAACCTTCCGGAAAATTGAGACTTTGTGTGGACTTCAAGGCAACAGTGAATCCACAACTAGTGGTTGCAACTTTTTCTTTACCCCGCCCGGAAGATCTTTTTGACAAACTGTGCCCGGGTAAATATTTTTCGAAGTTGGATCTAGCAGATGCGTACTTGCAAATGCCGGTGGACGAAGAATTCCAGCGCGTTTTGGTGGTTAACACGCATCTTGGTTTGTATCGATTCAAACGACTGCCATTCGGGTGTGCATCCACCCCTGCATTGTTTCAGCAATATCTGTAAACTGTTTGTGCGTCGGGCCCTACTGCAGCAAACTATCTGGACGATATTGTGATCTCCGGAAAGACAGAAGAAGAACATTTAGCCAATCTCAGAACATTATTTCAGGTCTTGCGACAAAATGGTCTTCACTTGCGGATGGACAAACGTGTGTTTTTTGCTCGGGACTTACCCTACCTGGGCCACGTAATCAATGCCCAAGGCATACATCACAGTCCAGAGCACCTCCGTGCCATACAAGACTTGCCTTCGCCACAGAATTTGAAGCAGCACAGAGTGTGCTGGGAAAAATCAATTATTATCATCGCTATGTACGCCACGCCTCTTCCATTTCAGCTCCGCTTCATCGCTTACGCCGTAAAGGTGTTCCGTTCGTCTGGACGACGGACTACGAACGCGCCTTTCGCCAGTTGAAATCAGCGTTGCTTTCCAATACTTGCCTTACGCCATTCGATCCCCGGAAGCCCCTTTTGTTGATGGTGGATGCATCGGATTTCGGGATCGGTGCTGTGCTTGCGCACAAAGATGGATCACACGATCGCCCTATTGCCTTTGCGTCCAAATTGCTCTCGTCTGTGCAAAGAAATTATTCACAGATCGAGAAAGAAGCTTTGGCTCTCGTATTTGGTGTTACTAAGTTTCATGATTTCTTGTATGGTCGTCACTTTACCATCATCACAGACCACAAACCTTTGACATCGCTTTTTCATCCAAACAAGCCTGTACCTCCACGTACAGCGCAGAAATTCATTCGCTGGTCAATTTTCCTCTCGCAGTACCGCTACGAGATCTTGTATCGGTCCACTGCTAAGCACGGAAACGCCGATGCATTGTCGCGTTTGCCTGTTGCTGAGGATAGAGCATTCGATTCCTCCGAACTTGCTTGCATGCTCATTGCTGCGGACACCGATGACGTGGTCGAATCGTTTCCCATTGATTTTCGTCGTGTCGCTACAGCCACAGCTGCTGACCCTGTCCTTGCTACCGTTTTGCGTTTTGTTGCTACGAAATGGCCCTTGTCAAAGTCACAGATCGAGGATCCGTTGGTTCGCCGATTTTTTGCTCACAAGGAGAGACTTTTTGTTCGACATGGTGTTTTGCTGTTGCGTTCTGATAATGATCAGTCCAGGGTCGTGGTCCCACGTTCGTTACAGTCCTCTGTCTTACGGCTTCTCCACCAAGGACATTGGGGTATAGTGCGAACGAAACAACTTGCTCGTCAGCACTGTACTTGGTTCGGAATCGATGCTGCGATTACGAATATGTGCTCTTCTTGCATGGCGTGTGCCGAACAACAATCCGCACCACCACAGAAATTCTTTGCATGGCCGAAAGCCACTACCCCTTGGCAACGCTTACACATCGATTTTGCTGGTCCATTCTGGAATGCTCGATGGTTGGTTGTGGTAGATTCATTCAGTAATTTCCCTTTTGTTGTCCGGATGTCTTCCACGACGTCTTCTGCCACCATCCAAGCGTTATCCGCTATCTTTTGCATTGAAGGTCTTCCACAGTCTATTGGTTCCGACAATGACCCACAATTCATGTCTGCAGAATTTCAGTCATTCTGCAAGGCCAATGGTATTCAACATCTGACGTCCGCGCCGTTTTCGACGCAGTCAAACGGTGCCGCTGAACGATTGGTCAGGACTTTCAAGTCCCAGATGTTGAAGTTGAAAGAGTCGCATTCTCGGGAGGACGCGTTATTGCTCTTTTTGTCCACGTATCGCTCTCAGCCCCGAGATGGTCGCTCGCCGGCTGAGTTGCTCCATGGTCGTCCTCATCGAACCTTGATGTCTTTGCTACATCCGCCGCATCAGGTTCCTGTGCAGCGGCAGACACCTGTTTTTGCTCCAGGCGACGTTGTATACTATCGTAACTATCGAGGCTCACGGCGTTGGCTCGAAGGGCGCATTCTTTGCTGCCTCGGACGCGCTATGTATCTGGTTTTGGGGGCCTCTGCTGGGGTGCGCCGGCATCTCAATCAGCTGCTCCTCTGTCGTCGCACAGGTTCTGCCGCTCCCCGTCTGCTTTCAGCGACGGTGCCGTCCGTTCAGCGCCCTGGGGACCCATCTACTGGCTCGCCTCAGCCCCAGGTGTTAACCGACGCTGCCTTCCATTTTGCCCCATGGCGACGCGCCGCCGCCTGTTCTCCCGCCGGCGACGCCCGCAGTGGACGCGTCGCTGCAACCGCTGGGCGCCTCCCTGGGTCACGCGCCGCCGATCGCTTCCCGTGACCAGCTCTCCTCCGACATGGAACTCTTGCCCGCTCCGGACCATAGGACGTCTTTGCCCGTCGGGTGCCTCGACCCGATGGAGGTGGACCCTTCGGCCCCTCCTGTCTCTTTCCGGGCGCATACACCGCATGTTGGTGTGCACCCTGGACTAGGTTTTCAGGCGTTTCCTAGCTCCCCTCGGACCGAATGGCAGGGTGCGGGTGGCACAGCCTCGCCTGTAGTTATGCTCCCCACCTCGTCGCATACGTCAACATGGGGTCCTCCCCACAGCGGACGGAAGCCTTATAACACAACCGTTCGCCGATTTACATAGGTATTGTGGTGTCACCGCCAGACACCACACTTGCTAGGTGGTAGCCTTTAAATCGGCCGCGGTCCGTTAGTATACGTCGAACCCGCGTGTCGCCACTGTCAGTGATTGCAGACCGAGCGCCGCCACACGGTAGGTCTAGAGAGACGTCCTAGCACTCGCCCCAGTTGTACAGCCGACTTTGCTAGCGATGGTTCACTGACAAATTACGCTCTCATTTGCCGAGACGATAGTTAGCATAGCCTTCAGCTACGTCATTTGCTACGACCTAGCAAGGCGCCATTATCATTTGCTATTTATCTTGTGATGCATGTACCGTCAGACAGATGTTCACCAATTGTGGATTAAAGTTAAGTATTCCAGCAGCTATGTACGTTATTGGCTGTATTAATTACCTTGTCCTGTTCCAGACCTCACGCCAGCCTGCGTGAGCTTAAACGCGTGCCTTTCGGCTACCCGTCACTGTGGATTGGCGGTGTTGCCAGTCCACAACAGGTATGTTTTGGAAGCTTTGGAAAACTCGGACAACAGAAGCCTATCCGACTATAGTAAACCGTAAAAATACACCTGCAAGCCAAGAGTGCATAACAACACTTACACAAACACCACGTAAAATAGCTATGTAAATATTTTCTCTTGGTAATGAGAATAAATTCTCAAAAGGCGTCATATTAACAGTGAAAAATACGTAAGTAGTGTCGTGTTTTATTATTTAAATAATTAATCCATAGACATCGACCATGACGAATGAAATTGAGATATGGCATTTCTTAAATGAGTATCATATACGCAAATACGGGGGACCACATTCATGATGGGAAATAGAAATGTTTGTTCGCTCATTCTCAAATAATTATCGTTGTTCTTCATGTCCTTCCACTGTCGACCACGAAGCAAATTCTGGTGAACACTTGGAACATTTCTTCTCGCGTGCACTGTTTCACTCAGCGTCGTTTCCATTTGTCTATCTTTTCAAGCAAATGCTCTCGCCACCAACATATGCTGATGTACAGCATTTTACGATCGTGGGGTAGCTTGGCCAAAGAAGTTCGACGAAATCGTTGTCAAAGATCTTTTACACTGTAATTTGAGCATCAGGCTTCAGGTGTGTGTGCGTCCTCCGGCAGTAACAATACATTGGTGACGTCACACAGACGTCACTGTTGTGCGAGTCCGGAAGAATGCATGTCTTGTTGGCAGCCCACGGCTGCTGTCGGCGTCGTGCTGCAGGGATGTACTGGCGGCGACCATTGTCGTCCGATATATTCGAGCACTGTTATAGTTGTAGAATCGTAAACAGTAAGTATATCAGCTAGCACTAATCTGCGTTTCATTTTCATGCGAAAACATTATCACTGGATTTGTGGAGGTAGTGTTATGAGCCATAGCGTCCAAGGCGTAAAGTCTGGCAAGAGCGATGAGGTGATGGATGTATGGAGACGTCTCCAAAGTTGTGACGACATTCTGTTGTCCACTGTGTCCTCGTAAATCAATTTCCGCAGCTGTTGCTCTGGTGTTTTTACGAGCGGTGGGGCAACAACTCTTAGCCGGCATTGGAGTCTCGTTAGCCAGAAGTTCTGGTAAGACGTCGCTAATAATGTGGGGGTGTGCTCCTGTGTTGCTCAACAGGTCGACGAACTTGGAAGATCGCCGGAGATGCTGTGGCTCTGTAGAATGAAGCGGATCATGTTGCCGGGTGTTTTCCAGTTGGAATAGCGGTAGCTTGGGATGAAAGCTTTATTGTACATATGCCCAACATAAATTTAGTTGTTGATGTGTTGGGTCGTGTGGTCCGAGGGAGGCGGCAGCGAAACCCCCGTGACAATGCCCGGCATGGCGCAGCCGGCCAACCACCGCGTGGAAATTACATAGTCCGGAAATAGTCTGTGGAACATTGTATTGTTGGGGCGAAGGTCGAGCAAACATGTCAAGGAAATTACCAAGATCAAGAGTTGTCGTACATTGTTCATGCACATGTAGATCATTGTTGAAGTCAGCAGCACAGCACGAAAAAACGTCACTGTAGCGTTTCACACATGCTATAGGTTGAATGGTTGATCTGTGTAGTGAAAAACATTATACGAACTTTCATGAGAGCCACTCTCTCATACTTAGTGTACGCCTGAGCGGCAATTGTGCGACGACTCCATTGTCGTATGAAGTCAGTCAGGTGAAATACACTGATCAAGTTGTAATAGCTGCTACTGTTTTTCGCGGGGTCACCAATGTGCAATTTCTTGGAGAAAATGCTTGCTGTGAAACGCAGGATGCAGATTTAGGAGATACATCTCAAAATACGTGCGCACTAGACAATTGTTCAGAGCGAACTCAAAATGCCAAAAACAATGTCCGTGTCAATTGCTGGCCGAAGTGCTCGTTATCGATAGATCAAGTCCCCACAGGGAAGCGGACAATTTAGCACATCAATTAGCAGAACATAAGGGGGACAATTACCATGCAAAGGCAGGAAATTATACTGACAGAAACTCCCAAATCATCTTCTAATAATGGTGGAAAAAGTAAAATCAACTCGCTTCATTTGAATGTTAGGAGAATAAAGTATGAAGTAGATGAGTTTTTTATTTGTTTGCAAGATCTCAGTAGCTGGAAAGAAATTGATGTCAGTACCACAGAGACAGAAAATCTCCATGTATCTATTTCTAAGTTAGTTGCATGTTCATACAGATCTAGTATGGAGAAAGGGGGAGTTGTCACATTCATAAAAAAGGTAAATGCTACAATTACAAAAAAAATGAAGACATAATTAAATTCTGTATAGATCAGAATATGGGAGCATGTGCTTGCACGTTACTATTGGGGAATGTAATATTTGTGATGTTACAGTATACAGGTCTCCACTGTACAATTTTGATGAATTTTTGTCCTCTCTGATAGAAAGGAGGAAGGGACTGGTAATTTGTGGTGATTTTAAGGTAAATTTCTTAAACGAATCTGGCCATAAAAGGGATATATAGGTGCTTTTAGTGACCAATACTTTGTTATAACCATAAATTTCCCTATACGCATTTCTCAAGATGGCAGTACCTTTACAGGTAACGTACGATTATTCATTAAACCAAAAAAATTAAAAAGAGGCACAGGCCTATCTGGTGGTAAACAGATTGCTAGATTACCATGCATAGTTAGCTACATCATATAAGTTGGCTACATGTACAATTCGGAAACACTCTAAGAAAACAGAGAGGCTCATTAACGCCAAACTACTGAAGATTTTTTAAAAAAAACTTAAAAATTGTTGACTGGTGTTATTTTACATGAGTCTAACGCTAACTCTTAATATAACATATGTCTTAATGAGTTTATATCCTATTTTCGACGTGGACTGTCGATATTGTATCACAGACGAAATCCCTTTGACTGGTCAGAGATGTCACTAAACCCTCCCAAAGATGTAAACTACCATGCATGAGCAGCGCCTAATAGACGGTTCAAAAATGGTTCAAATGGCTCTGAGCACTATGGGACGTAACATCTATGGTCATCAGTCCCCTAGAACTTAGAACTACTTAAACCTAACTAACCTAAGGACATCACACAACACCCAGTCACCTAATAGACGGATGGGGTCCGACAACCGATCAGTTCCAGTCATTCCACCAAGAAGGAGGTACACGGCCCATGTTGTCTGTAGTTCAACCATACCTAGACGTCAATACCGCGGTTCGATCGTGTCCGCAGTGTTACTTTGTGCCAGGAACGGCTCTCAACAAGGGAAGTGTCCAGGCGTCTCGGAGTGAACCAAAACGATGCTGTTCGGACATGGAGGAGATGGAGACAGACAGGAACTGTCAATGAGATGCCTCGCTCAGACCGCCCAAGGGCTACTACTGCAGTGGATTAGCGCTACCTACGGATTATGGCTCGGAGGAACCCTGACAGCAATGCCACCACGTTGAATAATGCTTTTCGTGCAGCCACAGGATATCATGGTTACGACTCAAACTGTGCGCAGTAGCCTGCATGATGCGCAACTTCACTCCCGACGTCCATGACGAGGTCCATCTTTGCAACCATGACGCCGTACAGTGTGGTACAGATGGGCCCAAGAACATGCCGAATGGACCGGTCAGGATTGGCATCACGTTCTCTTCACCGATGAGCGTCGCACATGTCTTCAAACAGACAATCGCCGGAGACGTGTTTAGAGGCAACCCGGTCAGGCTGAACGCCATAGACACACTGTCCAGCGATTGCAGCGAGGTGGAGGTTCCCTACTGTTTTGGAGTGGCATTATGTGGGGCCGACAGTACGCCGCTGGTGGTCATGGAAGGTGTCGAAAAGGCTGTACGATAAGTGAACGCCATCCCCCGACCGATAGTGCAACCACATCGGCAGCATATTGCCGAGGCATTTGTCTTCATGGACGACAATTCGCGCCCCCATCGTGCACCTTATGTGAATGACTTACTTTGGGATAACGACATCGCTCGACTAGAGTGGCCAGCATGTCCTCCAGACATGAACCCTATTGAATATGCCCGAAATAGATGGAAAAGGGCTGTTTATGGACGACGTGACCCACCAACCACTCTGAGGGATCTCCTTACATCATTTTCTAAAAATTTTGAGAAATTAATGTATTCCAGAGTTTGAAGAAGAAATTTTCACTCTAGAGGGGAATGTGCACTTACTTGAAATTTCCTGGCAGATTTAAACTGCGTGTCGGAGCAGGACTCGAAGCTGGGACCTTTCCCTGTCGCCGGCAAGCGCTCCACCGACTGGGACTAATACCCTAGGCTGTAGCAAAGCCAAGTCTCAGCAATATCCTTTCGTCCATGAGTGTTAGTCCTGCAAGTTTTGCAGGAGACCTCCTGTGAAGTTTGGGACGTGGGGGACGAGATACTGCGAGAAGTAAAGCTGTGGGCGCGGGACGTTAGTAGTGCCGGGATAGCGAAGTCGATGCCGGCACGGCAGCTCAGCGTTTTCCGGCAGGGGATTGGCAATGCTCTCTAATGAAAAAAGGAAACCAAATGACGATTCTCTACAACTGAACCCGAATGATGTCTTGTGATATCCACGTGGAGTTGCTGACGAGAAAATGGATAATAGATCAGATGGAAAGAATGAAGGAAAAAAATAGTCGGTAGAGCACTTGGCACTAAAGGAAAAAGCTTCCAGGTTTTTTGAGTTCCGGTTCGGCACACAGTTTTAATCTGCCAGTAAGTTTCATACTCCAGAGTTGTGACCCACCTGTGTAGTAATAAGATACTTGGTCAATCACAATTTGGATTTTGAAAGGGCTATCCTACTGAATCAGCTGTTTATGTAATTACTGAGCACGTAGTAAAATCTTCAATGATAACTTCACCAATTATGATCTTCTGTGACTTACCGAAAGCACTGTGTCTGTAATAACATTCTATTACAGAAATTAATATTTTATGGAATGTATAGGTCAGCAAGCCGGCCGCTGTGGCCGAGCGGTTCTAGGCGCTTCAGTCCGGAACCGCGCTGCTGCTATGACCACAGGTTCAAATCCTGCCTCGGGCATGGATGTGTGTGATGTACTTAGGTTAGTTAGGTTTAAGTAGTTCTAATTCTAGGGGACTGATGACCTCAGATGTTAAGTCCCATAGGGCTTAGAGCCATTTGAACTATAGATCAGCATATGACTGGTTTAGTTCTTATTAAAGAAACAGAGTATGCAATGTTTGCTTAGGCAGTTCGAGTAATACAAAGAGACACACCACATCATCTGAATGGGGAAAAATTACAATAGGAGTCCCACAAGCTTCGATCTCCGGCCCGCTACTGTCCTTGCCTTACGTTAATGGTCTGCCATTTTCTTTGAACCAGGAAGCAGAATTAGTCTCGTTTGCAGACGAACCAAGCAGAGTCGTGAAACCGAGCAAAGAGGCATCAACAGAGACAACAGTAAATGATGTTTTTGTGGAAGTTGCTGAACGATTCTGGACAAATGGGCTAGCTTTAAACTACGAAAAACTCAAGTCACCCAGTTTTGTACTCTCAGAAATAATCCATTTCCTATTAACTTACAATACCAACAAGAAATAGTAAAGGAGGTACAAAACAGTAAAGTTCTTTGGTTTGTATATCAATGGGAAATTAAATTACAAAAAAACATATTGTTGACTTGCTAAAACGTTTAGGTTCGGTTACTTTTGCCATAAGAATAACTACCAACTGTCAGGATGTAGAAGCCACTAAGTCAACATATTTTGGATACTGTCATTCATTGCGGTTTATGGAATAATCTTCTGAGTCAGCTGCTCGCTTAGCGAAAAAATATTAATTGCACAAAAGAAAGTAATGAGAATTATGTATAGAGTTCATATGCATATATCTTGCAGGCGCTTCTTTAAGCAGCGGGGAATATAAACCACAGCCTCGCAGAACATTCATTCGTTTACAGGGTTTGTCACCAACAATCCATACATGTAAGTCTGAGAGTAACAGATATACCAACTACAACAAAATGATCCTTTTATGATCCTTTTGCCACAGAAAGGGGTGAAATATGCAGCTATAAAACTCATTAACAACCTAACCACGGAATTAAAATGTCTGACAGATAGCAGAAATGTACAGTAAAGAGCATTATCCTTAACAAATTCTTTTACACCATAGGAGAATCCTTGTTTTAAGATAATTAGTCATTAAAAAACTGTAAATCGACAACAGGCAGCCAGGCCTCATATGAAGAAATGAAAAACTGAGGATACAAAAGCCCAGATTCTATTTCACTCAGATACCACCAGAATTCAACACGCGAAAGTTCGCTCGGGCGCTTTAACAAAAAATCTGTAGGACACAGATGTAGGTCCCGTTTTATAATACAGGGTGATTCAAAAAGAATACCACAACTTTAAAAATGTGTATTTAATGAAAGAAACATAATATAACCTTCTGTTATACATCATTACAAAGAGTATTTAAAAAGGTTTTTTTTCACTCAAAAACAAGTTTAGAGATGTTCAATATGGCCCCCTCCAGACACACGAGCAATATCAACCCGATACTCCAACTCGTTCCACACTCTCTGTAGCATATGAGGCGTAACAGTTTGGATAGCTGCTGTTATTTCTCGTTTCAAATCATCAATGGTGGCTGGGAGAGGTGGCCGAAACACCATATCCTTAACATACACCCATAAGAAAAAATCGCAGGGGGTAAGGTCAGAGCTTCTTGGAGGCCAGTGATGAAGTGCTCTGTCACGGGCTGCCTGGCGGCCGATCCATTGCCTCGGGTAGTTGACGTTCAGGTAGTTACGGACAGATAAGTGCCAATGTGGTGGCGCTCCATCCTGCTGAAACATGAATTGTTGTGCTTCTTGTTCGAGCTGAGGGAACAACAGCCAATTCTCTAACATCTCCAGATACTGTAGTCCAGTTACAGTAGCACCTTCGAAGAAAAAGGGACCAAAAACTTTATTGGCAGAAATGGCACAGAAAACGTTCACCTTAGGCGAGTCACGTTCATACTTATTTGTTTCCCGCGGATTCTCAGTGCCCCATATACAGACATTGTGACGGTTGACTTTTCCGTTAGTGTGGAAAGTTGCTTCATCACTAAACACAATCTTTGAAACGAAAGATTCATCTGTTTCCATTTGAGCAAGGATAAAATCACAGAAATCGATTCTTTTAATCTTATCAGCTGCAGACAGTGCTTGAACCAATTTCAGACGATAAGGTTTCATAACTAACCTTTTTCGTAGGACTCTCCATACAGTTGATTGTGGAATTTGCAGCTCTCTGCTAGCTCTGCGAGTCGATTTTCCTGGGCTGCGAACAAATGCTTGCTGGATGCGTGCTACATTTTCATCACTCGTTCTCGGCCGTCCAGAACTTTTCCCTTTGCACAAACACCCATTCTCTGTAAACTGTTTATACCAACGTTTAATACACCACCTATCAGGAGGTTTAACACCATACTTCGTTCGAAATGCACGCTGAACAACTGTTGTCGATTCACTTCTGCCGTACTCAATAACACAAAAAGCTTTCTGTTGAGCGGTCGCCATCTTAGCATCAACTGACGCTGACGCCTAGTCAACAGCGCCTCAAGCGAACAAATGTACAACTAAATGAAACTTTATAGCTCCCTTAATTCGCCGACAGATAGTGCTTAGCTCTGCCTTTTGTCGTTGCAGAGTTTTAAATTCCTGAAGTTGTGGTATTCTTTTTGAATCACCCTGTATATTAACACGACCAGCTCTTAGTTCCCACTTGCACGGATAAACGGCGTTGAGATTTCGTCGGACTTTGTTCCAGGCTTTCCTTCACTCAAGCAATGTTTTTGTGGTGTTCGAACTCTTTTCGGACATGAAACCTGAGTTTCTCCTGGCGAATACAATGTTCAAATAACTTACGGGAATAGAACCAGGTGACATCTACGACAACGGTCGATATTTCGACAGGTGCACATCCTGTCATTTTCAACATACAGATGCAGTTAGGAAGCTCTGTGCAAGGGACCTCGATAGGCAGAGCACTTGTAAATACTAGCGCCAAGACACGCTCACGGATGAAAGATGTCAGAAGTTATCGATGATGAAAATTAACAACCAGCGGGTGTATCAACTCTGGCCCTCCGTTTTTTGACGAGGGAGAGAGCAGAATTCCACTCAGAATTTAAGCAAAAACCTCAATTTCTGATTATAACGTTACTTGATAATTTATTTTCAACAGCTTCCTTAGTAATTCTATTCCAACAGCTGGAAGTGCATGCCAGAATCTCCTTGTTATATTCCGTAGTAGACCGGTGCCCAGACAATGCTCTGCAATGGCAGATTTGCTGGGTTACTGTAAGCGTGTGTGACGCTTATACTCAGTACACAGGTCCAGGTGATCTGATGAAGGTATGACGTGCCACAACTGCAAGGAATACGATAGACACCCGCCTTATATAAAACAAGATAATCTTTGACGGATCCTAATCTTATACTGTGGTCGAAAAACACGTTTCACATAATATTTCCGCAAAGTACGACCATCCAGTTGGAAATGCTTCCTGCGTAAGGCGAAAAGGCCGAAGACTTCGCTACCGCCTCCATATTGTTAGCAAGCCGCACGTGGTAGCCGCGCGGTCTTAGGCGCCTTACCACGGTTCGCGCGGCTTCCCTCCGGCATGGGTGTGTGTGTTGTCCTTAGCGTAAGTTAGTTAAATTAAGTAGAGTGTAAGCCTAGGGACCGATGACCTCAGCAGTTTGGTCCCATCGGAACTTACCACAAATTTCCAGTTATTAGCAGTCACCAGGTGCACGATTGGTCGATAGCGAAACGCATGTTGTCATCTGTCTTTCAGAATAACGATTCTGACGAAAGGTCACCTTAAGATGGACTATCTCAGCTTACATACTCTCGTGGTCTGAGATGATGTGGGCCCTATGAACCAAGATGCGACGTGCCCATTGACGCTGGGTGGTTGGTGACAGCTCAGCCCCTAGATACAAGAGTAAGCTTCCCACAAACGGTATGTCCCGACGTACCTTCAACCTTCCTCCAGACCAACACGTAAAGGAAGGGGATGGCTACCATTTTCCACTTCCGTCATTAAAGGAATTTTTGAGTGGTTCGAATTCAGACGTTCTAAAAAGCTGTTCAAATTATCTACCGTGAGGTCAGACAACAAAAGAAACCCGAGAGCTTTTCATCAACAAATGTATAGTCTACATATCTAAAAACACACACACACACACGCACACACACACACATACACACAGATTACAATGCTACCGACAGCAAGGCACGTTCCTCGAAGTCTATGGCAAACAAATTGACAATTATAGACGGCAATTGGCTTCTCATCGCAACCCGATCTTTCTGTTCACAGTGCTGGTCACTGAATAAAAAGGTCCGTTAATTCAACGCCAAACCTGACCTCCATTAACTGCATATTTGTTCCACGATGTAGGTGGGAAAGTATGGCTGCCTTCACTACCTTGATGTGTTGGTCAGGAGGAAGGCTGACGGTACATCGGGACATGCCATTTATAGGAAGCCAACTCACACTGACTTGTATCTGCAGGCTGACAGTTGTCATCTCCGGTCAGCATAGGTACTTCGTAGCTTGATTCATAGGGCCCACGTCATCTCAAACCATGAGAGTTTGCCAGCTGAGTTAGTTAATCCTGAGGTCACCTTTCGTAAGAATGGTTACTGTGAAAGACAGACGACACATGCGTTGCGCTACAGACCAATAGTGGACGGAGTATTCTGATGCAATAGCTCCATACTTAACAATCATATACACTAACGGCCATTAAAATTGCTTCATCATGAAGCTGACGTGCTACAGACGCGAAATTATGCCGACAGGAAGAAGATGCTGTGATATGCAAATGATTAGCTTCTCAGAGCGTTCACACAAGGTTGGCGCCGGTGGCTACACCTACAACGTGCTGACATGAGGAAAGTTTCCAACCGATTTCTCATACACAAACAGCAGTTGACCGGCGTTGCCAAGTGAAACGTTGTTGTGATGCCTCATGTAAGGAGGAGAAATGCGTACCATTACGTTTCCGACTTTGATAAAAGTCGGATTGCGATTGCGGTTTATCGTATCGCGACATTGCTGCTCGCGTTGGTCGAGATCCAATGACTATTAGCAGAATATGGAATCGGTGGGTTCAGGACGGTAATACGGAACGCCGTACTGAGTCCCAACGGCCTCGTATCACTAGCAGTCGAGATGACAGGCATCTTATTCGCATGGCTGTAACGCATCGTGCAGCCACGTCTCGATCCCTGAGTCAACAGATGGGGACGTTTGCAAGACAACAACCATCTGCACGAAAGAGTTCGACGACGTTTGCAGCAGCATGGACTATCAGCTCGGAGACCATGTCTCCGCTTACCCTTGACGCTGCATCACAGACAGGAGCGCCTGCGATGGTGTACTCAACGACGAACCTGGGTGCACGAATGGCAAAAAGGCATTTTTTTCGGATGAATCCAAGTTCTGTTTACAGCATCATGATGGTCGCATCCGTGTTTGGCGACATCGCGGTGAATGCACATTGGAAGCGTGTATTCGTCATCGCCATACTGGCGTATCACCCGGCGTGATGGTATGGGGTGCCATTGGTTACACGTCTCGGTCACCTCTTGTTCGCATTGAGTGCACTTTGAAAAGTGGACGTTACATTTCAGATGTGTTACGACCCGTGGCTCTACCCTTCATTCGATCCCTGCGAAACCCTACATTTCAGCAGGATAATGCACTACCGCATGTTGCAGGTCCTGTACGGGCCTTTCTGCATACAGAAAATGTTCGACTGCTGCCCTGGCCAGCACATTCACCAGATCTCTCACCAATTGAAAACGTCTGGTCAATGGTGGCAGAGCAACTGGCTCGTCACAATACGACTGTCACTACTCTTGATGAACTGTGTTATCGTGTTGAAGCTGCATGGGCAGTTGTACCTGTTCACGTCATCCAAGCTCTGTTTGACTCAATGCTCGTGCGCATCAAGGCCGTTATTACGCCCAGAGGTGGTTGTTCTGGGTACTGATTTTTCAGGATCTATGCACCCAAATTGCGTGAAAATGTAATCACATGTCAGTTCTAGTATAATATATTTGTCCAATGAATACCGGTTATCATCTGCATTTCCTCTTGATGTAGCAATTTTAATGGCCAGTAGTGTATAACCGTTCGCTCGACGAAAGATCCGTACCCAAAGTCTGGAAAGTTGCACAGGTCACACCAATATTCGAGAAAGGTAATAGGAGTAATCCACTAAATTAGAGGCCCATATCGTTAACGTCGATATGCAGCAGGATTTTGGAAGATATATTGTCTTCGAACATTATGAATTACCACGAAGAAAACAGTCTATTGACACACAGTCAACATGGATTTAGAAAACATCGTTCTTGTGAAACACAATTAGCTCTTTATTCGCATGAAATGTGTAACCTCCCCACCGTAATTTAAAAGGAAATGAAATGGCAATATTATATAGAAATGGGAGCCGAACGTAACCTCCCTAGCAATTAAATTTAATGACAATAAAAGTGAGAATCGCAATCTGACTCAAGTATAAGTTTTTCATAAAAAATTAAAGTCCATTCAGTGATAAGAAAATTCAATTAAACCGAAATATCGGTCTTTGGCCCTGTGCAAAACAATCAGAATTAAAGTCTTACCTCAGAATAAATGGATGTCACATTTCTGCTCTTTTTTGTGCGCACGGCTTGGAGGAACTGCATTGCAAATAATAATATTTCTTTTTTTGGTGATTTTACTGAAATTTTTCTTTAAAAAAAATGGAGTGAAATGGGAAGTGCAACGAAATCTTTAGTTCAATAAAAAATAAAAATTTTTGAAAAAAATGCTTTTGAAATCAAAATTATTATTGGGGCATTTGTTGGAAATTAATTACAATAAACAAATTTTTACATTATCTAATGATTATATTAATTAACAGTATACCTCATTCAGTAGCTTGACCAGTGTTGTCGCCAGACCACATCACGCAATCCCACTGGACTGCTACCACTGACCGACCGCTCTGCATGACGACTACTAGCGTACTGCACTGCACGACTACTGAC
Source organism: Schistocerca piceifrons (assembly GCF_021461385.2). Taxonomy (NCBI): domain Eukaryota; kingdom Metazoa; phylum Arthropoda; class Insecta; order Orthoptera; family Acrididae; genus Schistocerca; species Schistocerca piceifrons. Next base: position 256,454,598 of record NC_060139.1, on the reverse strand, counting down.
AGAGTACAGCCCTCAACTAGACAGAGCTACAGACTCGCAACGACTGACTCACAGACTGAGAACCGCTCGCAACACTCGCGCGGTCAAGCGCATACTCTCTGGTCACAGATGCTACAATGCCTCGCCATCGCTGCTATGTTACATACGTGTTTCATAACCCTCCACTGGGGGGGCAAAAATTTGGCAGCGATGGTGAGTCATTTGGACTTGCCAAGCGCGGCAAAATTTTTCTTTAATTAACAAAATTCTACAACTTACAGAATATTTAAATGTTGTGCACACGCACTAAGTACAAAATATATCAGACAAAGACAAAATGTGAGTACAAAACATAGTAGCAAATCAGAAAAGTATATACAAATTATTTGACAGATAACAAAGTGCACAGGCACTGAAAAAATTCTTTAGCATATTCAGATCAAATAAACAGACTGGCAAAAAATATTATGTTGAAAAGTGACATGAGTGCACATGCACTGCAGTTGAGAACATATCAGCAAATGATGAAATGTATATACAATTAGTAACAAATGACATAACTGCATACGCATTGAAGTATTGAATATACAGAATAGTGCAAATCATATTGAAAAATGAGAAAAGTGCACAGTCACTGAAGTTCAGTAGGAAACATATTAACACCTAACATAAGTGCACATGCACTGTAGTTCAGAACATATCATAAAAAATAAAAATGTATATACAATATAAAAGACAAGAGTGTACATATACTGTACTTCAGAACAAATCGAAAAATGTCTTTAGCATTTTCGCAATAAATAAACATAATGGCAAAAAAATCATGTCCAAAGTGCACACACACTGAAAAATGTCTTTAGCATTTTCACAACAAATAAACATAATGGCAAAACATCATGTCGACCAGTGCCATAAGTGTACTCGCACTGGAGTTGAGCAAATCAAAAAAAAAATGTATAGCCATGAACATAAATAATGTTACCAAAAAAATTTTTTCTTTATGTGACAAGAATCAGGATAGGAAACGGAAGGAGTGCATCATGGTTGTAGCACTTTAGATTGCACACAGCTGTTCTGAAAGTCCATATCTTTCCACAGAAGTACAACACCAAGTGACACAACTTGAAGTTCTTTTCCCATCAGAATTTATCAGTGTAGCCAAGACACTGAACTGTCGTAGTAATGTTCCATATTTTCATTTTGGCAGTACATTAGGTACACCAAACAGTGGGACCATAATAATGTCTTCATCGCTCATGGTGGTGGACAGCATGTCGTGTCAACACCACGCTCTTACAAGGCACACCCACGTAGAATTAGTGCAAAACCAAAGATAGTGCTCCATGATCACTCGGATAAACAGGACAAATGGACATTGCAGTAATTCAGGGTAGTCAGCTTATGAGGTGAAGGACATCAAGTCACATAATATTGACAATTACAGTCTTCATGAGTAGTTTGTGGCATTCATAGCCTAGTTATTGAACATTTCTGTACCAAGTATGTAGTATTACAGAAAAATGTTCATTAATTGTTTTACATAGAATCAGTAGCCTTCTTTTCCTGGTTACAAAGCATTATGAAATAATCGCATTCTTTTCAGTTACAGAGTGTAATTAAGAATCATTAACCTTCTCCTAATTACAGTTAATTAATCATTTGTCTAATTACAGTTAATTAATCATTTGTCGTTAATTAATCATTTGTCATTCCAATAGTAAGAATTATTAGTCTTCTTCTAATTACAAAGCATTATTAAACAGTACCATAGTTAATTAATTATGTGTCATTCCAATCTATTAAGAATCACTAGCTGGCATCATGGGTAATCGTATTACAATAAACAGTGGTAGTCCTTGGCCAGTTACAAAGTATATTTAGTAAGACAGAATAATGTTCATCAGAAGCCTTAATTGAAAAGGAGAGTCAATTATTGGCCTAGCATTAACATAATACATTGAGTGATACCAATTATTGGCACTCATTGGCCATTAACCAAAACATGAAAACTCAACATGGAAAAAAAGGGCTAATTAATGGCATAATTAATAACAATTCTTCAAGTGACATTAATTATTGGCACTCAGTGGCCAGCAAGTATTGAATAGAATCATCATTCAGTATTATTCAGATTATTACAAAGTCATTATTAAAAATCAGTTAATTACAGTCATAGCATTAATAATCACAGGCATTATAAGTAGTCTCATTACAATAAACAGTGTTTCTCCTTTAGTAGTATTCAGATCATTACAAAGTCATTATTAAAATCAGTTAATTAGTCATAGCATTAGTAATCATAGGCATTATAAGTAGTCTCATTACAATAAACAGTGGCAGTTATTAACTAGTGACAAAGCATTATTTTAAATATATACTTTTTTTGTATCATTAAGAAGTCATTACTCAAGCGACATACTATTCAGAGCTAATCAGTATTATTCAGAATTATCATAAACTAGTGACATTATGTGGGACTGGTAATACATTTTTTTTTTTTGTTAGCAATGCATTGCATTGGGATCGATAATTAATTGCTGAGGCATAACACTATTTGCTTTTGACCTATTGCTGCAAATGACGATAGGCAACGTCATTCGTCATGAGTCAGCTGTAGCAAGGTTATGTAACAAGGCAGTATATGTGATCACATTTATAAATGATAGACACAAATGGGTAAAAAATAAAAAATGCAAGTACTAGAACAGGTATAATAAGTAACAGGTTTAGTAAGTATCATGAAAAGCTTCTCCTGGAAAAAATACAAAATGGATTATTGACCTGAAAGAAGAAACGCACACTATGCTGAAAAGTAGTGAACTTCGAATTAACAGGTAGTGAAATGTGTATAAAAATGTGTTCCATAGCTGTCCTTTCCAAAACTTTCCGTCATCCTACTATGCAATATAACACCTGCTGTCAAAGCAAACTGCAACAAATACTTAAATAACTACGTAGCATAAATACATAACTTCAACATTATCCTCATCTGTAAAGAAAAAAACTTCATTATCCATCACTTCATTATCCGTATTATCATAACTTCAATATTATCATCACCTGTAAAGAAAAACTTCATTATTCATAACAGCATATCCTTCATCATTATTCGTCAGCATTCATTATCATCTGCAAAAAAAAATCACTTCATTACTCATTATACAACTATTCCTTATCTCTAGCATATTTCATCACTAAAACTAAGATGTGTAGTTCTGTCTGACAGCCTGCATCAATCACCTTGTATTCTGAAAGAAAAAATTAGTTAAGACTGCTATTCTATGATGAGTATAGTATATTCTTGTTAATGCTTGTTAATCCTGATCCATTTACTCTTCCTCATAAAGTTATCGTATCTCCTTTCGTTTATTCCGTAGGTGAAATTCCCATTTCTGTTGAATTTATTTCTTACATACATCATTTCTTTCTGAAATTGATGAACAAAGATTAATGTCCTGCATTTAAATCATATACCCACCAAATAATGACTGGTTTATGGTAACATACTTAAGCATACAGCATAACATGACAGAAAACGTAATATGTCAAAGACATTGACAGTGTTCAGATGCAAAAATGTACACAGAATAATATGATGCAGCAGCAAAAAATGTAAAACAGTCACGATGTTGAGATGTCATAAGGCAAAAAAAAATGTCAAAATCAACTGGTGTGTGTTATATCTTAACTATTTCACAGTGCATACAAACAAAACTCGAGTACAATCATACACAAAAAGACAAATGTGACGTTCGTTGTGTTCAGCTTGTATGTAGTGTAGTTAATAGAGGCGAGAATTAAAGCCTTTAATGAAAAAAAATGTAATGAAATTAACATGTCATTAGCTAACATTGCATAATTAGTCATAAAATACGTAAGTGTGTCTGAAAAAATATGCACGGTCTGATGTGTAACGACAAGAAGAGCGACCTGCTAACCTTACCTTGCCGGGCACTTGCCAAGAAAAATACGATAATCATCAGTAATTAGTCAGGTGAAATAATTGCATTAGTAAATGGCATCATAGTGTGTTGAATCATACAGTGGTTTCACTCAATAAACGGTTTAATGTTTGAGATATGGTGATTGCCTTTCGATTTTCTGGTTCTCAAAGTTTCGACGTGTACAACATTGGGGTGAGGGATGCTGCGAATCCGATATGGACCTGCGTATAGAAGTTCAAATTTACTGCACTTACCTTTTAATTTGCTGGATAAATAGTGTGTACGTACTAATATCTTCTGTCCAACGTGAAAGTCTCGGCGTCTACAAACCTGTTTTTGCTGTCTTCTCCGGCGCTCTGCGGCACGTTTGATGTTGTTCAGCGTAATGTCAATTATTTCGTGGTGTCGTAATCGACGAGATGTAGGAAATGTTATTAATTCTTTAATTTTGTTAGGTGGTTCAGCATTTTTCAGTATAACAGACGGAGATAGCATAGTGGATTCATTTGGAATGGAATTAATTACATCTTGGAATGAGAGTATGTGTGTATCCCAATCAATATGTCTTTTGTGGCAGTATATTCGGCACAGCTTACCAATTTCTTTCATTAATCTTTCATAGGGGTTCGAAGAAGCGTGGTACTTGGATATATAGATCGGAGAAATGTTTCTGGCTCGTAACATGCGTGTCCATACGCTACTACGAAATTGAGATCCATTGTCAGAAATTACTTTCATTACATGCCCTGCATGAGATAGAAAATGTTTTACAAATGCTTTCGAAACAGTTTTAGCAGTAGCTTTGCGTAATGGAGTGAAAGTAACAAATTTTGAAGTAAGCTCAACAGCGACAAATATGTAGCAAAAACCTCTGTTAGTTCTGGGAATCGGACCAAAAATATCTACAGCGGCCATATGTCTTAATTTAACAGGTACAATGGGATATAATGGAGGAATATGTGAAGTGGTGTCATTTTTAGCTTTCTGGCAAATTTTACAAGACGCTAAAACTCGTCGTATACGTTTCTCCATGTTGGTAAAGTAACAGTTCTGTCTCAGTATAAGAAAACATTTTCTTGCTCCGTAATGTGCGTAACTTAAATGAGTGTACCAAATTAGTTTGTTATCCAGTTCGTCAGGAATGCATAATAACCAATTGTTGCTGTCAGGATGAGAGCGGCGAAACAGAATGTCATTGCGTACAGTGTAGTGGTTTCTAATCGTAACATTATTCTTATCTAGCCAAAGCTGTTTAATTTCTTTCCACACGTTGTCTTTATTTTGTTCTTGCGCTATGTCCTGTAATGACGATGAAATAAAGTTTTCAAATGCAACTTGTTGAATGTACATGACACTGAAATTTGTTTTGCAGAAGTTGGTTGCTACGTCTTGCTGATTGTTGCCGAGAGAACGCGATAGTGCGTCTGCTATAACATTTTGCGTGCCGGGAATGTGAACTATTGTAAAATTAAATTCCTGTAAATATAGTTTCCATCTGCTTAATCTGTCGTGAGTAAATTTAGCTGAAAGCAAAAATTGTATAGCTCTATGGTCTGTGTAAACAGTGGTATGTCTGCCATAAAGAAAGTGCCGAAATCTCGTAAAAGCCCATACAACACATAATGTTTCCAGTTCTGTAACGGAATAATTTCGTTCAGCGGGTGACAAAATGCGACTTGCAAATGCGATGTTTTTAATTACTGTAGAACCGTCTTCTTCGATTTCCTGGAAAATTTGTACGCCTAAAGCGGTGTTGGAACTGTCAGTGGCAATGAAAAAATTTCTACTAAGATCCGGGTGCGATAAAAGTGGAGCATTCAACAAAGCATGTTTCAAATAACATTCTCGTGAGCAAAATTCTGCGTGTCAGAAGTAATGTTTGCGTTACTGTAATATGCAATCTGTGCTGTATCTGGTTAAATTCTATCGTACGTGTTATTATTTACGGGAGAATATTGTGGCATATCCACTATATGACTGCTCTGTTATTTCTTATTGACCTGTTACGCTATAGATGACACCTATTGTTTGGATCATTCATGATAATGTGTTGTTGCTGATGTTCTTGCTGCTGAAAAGATCGACTGTTATTAAATGTACGCTGAAAATTGTGCTCGTTATTTTTACGTCTGTCATGATAGTAATTTCTATACGGCGCATTGCGATAGGAATTGAAATGGTGTGTTGTCTGTACGTAGTTATTTTTTTGCTGCCATGCGTTACTATTTGTTATACCAGGGACTATACGTGCACGCGGCGAAACATTAAAGTTTGGTTGACCTTGTAGACTACATTGTTGGTTAGGTATGCTAAGCGGTTGACTTTCATGTTGTTGCGGTGAAAAGGTCTATTGTTACCAAAAAATGCGTTTGCTGTTAATTTTACACATACTGATGATTACGATTTTTATCTGTTATTTAAGTTCTCGTGATTCTGGAGTGCCTAATGAAAATTGTCACATTCGGTAAAAATTTGTCTTATCGGGTTTTCATTACATATTCTTAATACTAGGTAGAGCAATAGTTAAAGAGCAGTTTTGATAGATATAAAGGATAGTAGAAGAGAAGGCAGCAGTGCAGAAAACTAAAGATGAAACAGCACTACTACAGCTCGGGGCCCTATGCTCGCTACGGCACATATTCATTAAAGCGTAATGAATCCCCTGAGGTCTTTTACGCACTGCAAATAAATTTTGGCTTTTGCGTTACAGGCAATTGCGGTATAAATCCAAAAGCAAATAGTTGTATCCATGTTAATTCAAGTTTCCTCATTACAGGCAATGCTGTTGTAAATACAAAAATAAATTGTCGCATCTGGTTCAAAGCTAGTTTCTGGATTACACGCAATAGCGGTGAAAGCATAAAAACAAATTGTCGTATACACCTCAAAGCGTGTACCTGTGTTCTGTCATTATTAAATTCTTTACATTTTCTTACAAATACAAATTGCTTATTATCAACGCTCTCGTCACTGAATTTGAGAACACGTTCAGGTTTGTGTGAAAGTCTGTTCGTCTGTGTAATTACGGATTTCAAGTTGCGTAGCTTTTCATATTTTAAGTCGCGTAGCTTTTCGGATTTTACGTCTCGCAGTCTCTGTAAATTGCTCACATTATACACGCTGCGTAAGTCTGACAAATGTTCACAACGTGGCGGGTTCTGTGACGTATTGGTGACTGAAATAGTTTTTAATTCTGTTACTTGAAAACTTTCGACATTTTGGTTGTTCTGTCGTTCACTTTTATTATTGACTTCCGTATTCGCAGTGTGTGAAACTTCCACTGACTCCAAATTAAACTCGTCGCGTATCTGTACTGCGTTTTTACGGCATTGTTTGGTGACTGCATTAATCCCGTCTTTATGTGATTCTGTTGTGTCTACACGTGTGCTACTTAATTCTTGTGCAACAGTGCCAACTTCTTCATTACTGTTATTAGCACAAGTCTTAGTATCTACACGTAATTGTACTTTATTGTCCCGACATTGCACGGTAATAGCTGTATTCTGTTCACTAACTTGTTTGTTCTGTTCTTTAAGATCGTCTTGTTTTTCGTTTGTGAGTTCGAAACTTTTATCAATTGTTTCGCTAGGTTGTCTGAAATGGTTGTCGAAAATTTCATCAAGTTGTTGTTTGAGTTTTTCGTTATCTTGTTTGATCTGTTCACTCTGTTGTCTGATCTGTTCACTAAGTTGTTTGAGATTTTCGTCATTTTTATCAAATTTTTCATTAAACTGTTTGAAATTTTGCCGCAAAAATGCCATAATTGGATCCGATTCAAAATTAGCATTTCTATTCTCTGTGCTATTCAATGGTCGATCTGGAATTGTCTCGTTTTGCGTGACCATTTGGTCATTCTGTAATTTACAAAAAGGTTTGCCAGTTAAACATACACTGTCAGACCCTATTTCGGAATTAGATAAATCCGTCGTACTTTCACTACACTGACCATTTTCATTCGAAAAATTTGTTTGTATGTTACTTAAATTTTCCAAACTGGTTGTGTTAAGCTGGGTAGCGCTCATTACAATGGAGCGTCCCGCGTCATCAATTGTCGTCAAATCAACACAAGATACAATCGAGTTCGTTTGTTCATCATTAAGACAAAAGTCATCATTAGTGGTTGGAATACACTGATTGTTAGTGAACGCAGGATTGTCATCATTACACTGCGTGTCACAATTACTGTCGGTCACGCTGTTTAAGTCGGTAATTTCATTCAAAATACCTCGCGATACACTATTCACAGTCTTTCGCGGCATTTTTACAATAGTCACAATTTTTCACAAAACAATAAGCACAAATGCAAAAACAACACACAAATACAACAGAGCAACGAATTGCCGTTGACCTGTAGAAAGAAAGTTACAAGTTAATAAAAGCGTTGCGCCAAATCCTAATTATATCTAAGCAAATAAGAGCAGATATCTGACTGTTGCTCAAAAGACTCTCAACGAAATTCGATCCTGGACTGGGTGTCGCCAAGTGTAACCTCCCCACCGTAATTTAAAAGGAAATGAAATGGCAATAATATATAGAAATGGGAGCCGAACGTAACCTCCCTAGCAATTAAATTTAATGACAATAAAAGTGAGAATCGCAATCTGACTCAAGTATAAGTTTTTCATAAAAAATTAAAGTCCATTCAGTGATAAGAAAATTCAATTAAACCGAAATATCGGTCTTTGGCCCTGTGCAAAACAATCAGAATTAAAGTCTTACCTCAGAATAAATGGATGTCACATTTCTGCTCTTTTTTGTGCGCACGGCTTGGAGGAACTGCATTGCAAATAATAATATTTCTTTTTTTGGTGATTTTACTGAAATTTTTCTTTAAAAAAAATGGAGTGAAATGGGAAGTGCAACGAAATCTTTAGTTCAATAAAAAATAAAATTTTTTGAAAAAAATGCTTTTGAAATCAAAATTATTATTGGGGCATTTGTTGGAAATTAATTACAATAAACAAATTTTTACATTATCTAATGATTATATTAATTAACAGTATACCTCATTCAGTAGCTTGACCAGTGTTGTCGCCAGACCACATCACGCAATCCCACTGGACTGCTACCACTGACCGACCGCTCTGCATGACGACTACTAGCGTACTGCACTGCACGACTACTGACAGAGTACAGCCCTCAACTAGACAGAGCTACAGACTCGCAACGACTGACTCACAGACTGAGAACCGCTCGCAACACTCGCGCGGTCAAGCGCATACTCTCTGGTCACAGATGCTACAATGCCTCGCCATCGCTGCTATGTTACATACGTGTTTCAAATGTTGACTGCTATTGACAAGGGATTTAAGATTGATTCCGTACTTCTGGGTTTCCGGAAGGCTTTTGCACTGAACCACACAAGCTGCTTGTAGTGAAATTGCGTGCTTATGGAATATCGTCTTAGTTATGTGACTGGATTTCTGATTTGCTGTCATAGAGGTCACAGTAATTGACGGAAAGTCATCGAGTAAAACAGAAGTGATTTCTAGCGTTCCCCATGGTAGTGTTACAGGCCCTTTGCTGTTCCTTATCTATATAAACGATTTAGTAGACAATCTGATCAGCCGTCTTAGGTTGTTTGCAGATGACGCTGTTGTTTAGCGACTAATAATCATCAGAAGATCAAAACAAATGGCAAAACGATTTGGAAAAGATATCTGAATGGTGCAAAAATTGGCAGTTGACCCTAAATAACGAAAAGTGTGAGGTCATCCACATGAGTGCTTAAAGGAATCCGTTAAACTTCGTTTACGTGATAAATCAGTCAAATCTAAAGGTCGCAAATTCAACTTGACAGAACGATAAGTCGAATCACCAGACTGGCGTACAAATTTGTTGTCAGGGTGTGTGATATAACCACGAGAGCGCTCCTGCTGTCATACGAAGTCGCACCCCAGACCATAACTCCAGGTGTAGGCCCAGTGTGCCTAGCACGCAGACAGGTTGCTTGCGGGCCCTCAACTGACCTGCTTCTAGCCAACACACGGCCATCATTGGCACTGAGGCGGAACCAGCTTTTATCAGAAACGCAACTGACTTCCACCCTGACCTCCAACGACCTGTCACTTGACACCACTGAAGTCGAAAATAGCGGTGGTTTGGGGGCAGTGGAATGCACGCTATAGGGCGTCTGTCTCTAATGTGTCCAAGTAACCGATTGGAACAGTTCGTTGTGTCACTATGGTGCCAACTACTGCTCAAATTGTTGCTGGGGATGTAGTATGATGCGCTAGAGCCATACGCCAAAAACGATGGGGCTCCCTCTCGGAAGTACCAAATGACTGTCCGGAGACCAGCGACCGTATACTTTCGTGACCACCGCTGTTAGCGATAATGTACTCGTATAGTGGCTCCACTCCAGCCAAGTTCTTTCTGCAGTATCGCAAGAGGAACATTCAGCTTTCGTAGCCCTATTACACGACCTCATTCAGATTCAATGAGGTGTTGATAATGGCGTCTTTGTCGCCTTAAGGGAATTCTTAACTAACACCGACACACCACGTCCGACATCAAAGGCAACTAACGCTCACAACCGTTACAGAATGCATTTAAAGCAAACCTGATTTGCATCCTCGTAGTGGCGGTACCGGCGCGAAATTTTAATAGACATCATCTTTCCATTGTAGGAACACACCTACAAACTGTCGTTTATGTAACACAACTCCTTCTGGTGTTGCGATTTTTTCCCATCAGTTTATATTTGAAGTACGGCTGTACTTTCGAATGAAAGCACAGTTTTTGAGAAATTGGATGAAAACTGAACAAAGTGCGGAAGTTTCAATGTTTTGTCAATATGGCGACGGAACCTTCTCTCCGAAATCGGTGCAAACTCAGGTTACTTGTACAGGAGGAGTGCTTGAGTGACTGAAACAGTTTCCAGAGCTCCACTAATTTTTCAACAGCATCCTTTTTTTTGGGACCTAAAATCTAATTTTACTTGCCGAAACCAGAGGCCATCGCAGTCAACACAGCAGAGGAAACTGTGACCTTCCAAAAACACTGACGTGGACGTACTTCATAAAGTTGAAGAGTACGCAGCTACTACTACTCGAGCCATTGCGTATGGCGGGAATGTACTTCATAGCACTATATATAGGTTAGGAACTAACATCCCATAGATGTTCGGGCTCACATGTGGTTCCTCTTCGTCGAAATGTCTTGGCTCAAACTCGTCTATGGGTTGAACCGCACGTGTCGCATTATACGCCCTAAGTTTGACACTTGTGACCCTTTGGTTAAATTGTTTGGCTGATGGCAAGTTTGACAAATACAAAGTTAATATAACATATAATAATTGTAATAATAATATCAGGAACTAAATTAACGACCCATAAATTATGTAGGCCACACAGTTGCGATTTGGATAGAATAATGTTTATTCAGAAAGCAAACTAACCACGAAAGTGGTCATATTTAGAGTTACTGTTAAATTCGAGCGCATAACCATTTGACACAGTTCGATCATTCACAATCCCATCGCAAAATGCAAGTCCAATACTCCACCTCGATATTTACACGAAAAGTTAGAGTTCACACCAGGTGCACGGCTGCTCACTGCTCAGAGCCTAAGTCCCGCGATACCACACAATGCGAAATTTTCTAAGTCGTTTCACTTCCTAGCTACCTAAAGATCGACTGTCCGCTTTCGCGTCTCAATCTCAACTGTCCACTCTGGTGTCTCCGACCGAACTGTCCTCTTTGATGTCTAGAGCGGCCCTATTCTGTGTCGTTCATACCGATCGGTATAGTAGTTTTGTCTCGGTAGTGACGTCATTTTCGGTTCTTTATCGAAATATCCTATTCAGTAAGCTTCTGAGACCTGTTACCGAACGGTCCTCCCACCGATTTTACGACAATTGTACCGAGAGGTTTTGGATTTCGGTGTGGCACCCTGGGTGCCTATTCTGTACCTTTCCGCCATTGTGCCGATCGTTTCGGTACTCAAGAGCACCGAACGGTCTAGCACTCGAATTAGAGCCCCTGCATTATTCAGTATGCATTTCGGTAGCGATACCGTTCGGGTCTAGAGAACATATTTTAAATAATCAAAGCTTGACCACTTTCACGTTCTAAATAAAGTAACAATAATATCCGTTACATAATAAACGTTAAATTCTTTTAAATAAAATCAATACTATTTCCTTCTTAACTTTGAATGTCATGGCCAGTAGCCTTGCACCAATGTGCTTTCTGCTAAATAAATACAGAACAAAAGTAACTACTATGCACTAATCTTTACAACAAATGTTCTATTACCTAATGATTCAATAAGGTGTCTTGCTGTCATCGTTCATTGTGTTTTATGTGGAGGAAATGATGATCTGATGCTTAACTGAAAATACTGATAATTTAAATTTACTATATCTTTTAAACAAAAGAAGTTACAGAGTTGATATTTACAACATTTGTCATTTTAACGATGTGCTTCTGTATGAAATGTCGATCGTCAAGATCGACCAAAGTGTTCACATTTTAGCACTGAGGTCTTTATTACAAAACTTGTTCATTTCACTTTAACAGTAAATCCTAAACTATTATAGATATGATCAGTATTCAAGTTTTATTGGGATCACCATGAAATTTTATGGAGGATGGCAGATTATAATTGAATTTCCCCATCTAGAGGTGAATTTGCGCCGTTTGTGGCACACGGTCCTCGACTACAGGGTTCGTTTCATGATTCCTGAAGGCTGGCTCTTTCGGCCTGCTCGTTAACTCACAAGGTAGTTCTCCGTGAACATTAACTCCATCTTTATCACTGCTAGATGAGACCAGAAGATTTTTCTTCACTTATCGATTTCCGTGCATCGTTCCTACTGCATTGTACGCGAATTATTTTTATCGACGAAGGGCAATTCCCCTGGGAAGAGATTTTCAACAGCTGAAAGAAGGGCATCTGAGATGAAGTGACTCCTCCTGCCATACATTCCGTTACTTTCAATGCCCTGAGGCTTTGATGTACCATGGGCCCTTTCACTGAGAGTGTTAATCGGCTACTCGTCCGAGGCGCTAACGCCCGCTTGTGAGATGGCGCCCGATTCGATGGAACTCGGTCCGAGCCCTGGTGCTGGTAGAAATTTTTATCTCGAGGTTTTGACCAGCATGGAAAAGAGAGGTGGCGACGCAAAGTTCCTGCACCAAAGCCCTAGATTAAATTCGAAACCTTTCCACAGTTTCTCGTGGAGTGGAAGCATGCGAAACTGCTGATAGTGATCGGTCCGGTGTATGTGGACGTCGAGATCGGCGGACCCTTTGGTGCCACTGGTGGGGGCTGCTGGAGAGGGCTCGTGCTACTGGAGAGGGGTACTGGAGAGAGGCGGTGCTACTGGAGCGGGGTAGACTGTGTATCGGCAGCCTTTCTCTTCTTCCCTCACCACAAATACACTCCGCTCCGATAGCTGAATGGTCAGCGTGGGGCCCGGGTTCGATTCCCGGCTGGATCGGGGATTTTCTCCGCTCAGGGACTGGGTGTTGTGTTATCTTCGTCATCATTTCATCTCCATCCGGAGTGCAGGTCGACCAATGTGGCGTCGAATGTAGTAAGACCCGCATCAAGGCGGACGGACTTGCGCCGTAAGGGGCCTCCCGGCCAATGACGCCAAACGCTCATTTCCATTCATTTACCACAAACACAAACATTACACAATACAATAATAGCACCATCACCAACACTGGAGAATAGCATTTAAAACACTTCTCATCACTATTGAACTGAATGGTGGGGGCTATAAATGATGAGTCACAGGTAGCGAATATGCATTTTTAAATATAGTAGAAAGTACAGGGACAAATGGTTTAAGAGGAAAATCACAGTAGTATGTTGAAAAAGCAACTATCATAAAATTCATTCATATGAATGAATCACCAACTTCTCCTTCTGAAGTTAAGAAAACTGTATGTTCTCTCAAAAATAAAAACTCATCTGTTTTTGATGGTGTTTCCAGTAAAGTACTAAGATTTTTTCCTATATAAAAAGCCCTGTCTTATGTGAAATATGTAATGCATCACTACCTCAAGGCATTTTTTCAGAGAGAGTGATATATGCCATTGCCAAACCCTTCTTTACTAAAGGTGATAGGAGAGACGTCATAAGCATCATTCTGTTTCCCCATTGACATAATTTTCAAAAATGTTTGAGAAGCTGATGTATTCTAGAACAGTATCTTACCTGTGCAACAGCAATAGCCTCAGCAAATCATAGTTTGGATTTCATAAGAATTGTTCCACTGAGAATGCCACTTACATGTTCGCTCACCAAATTTTACAAGAATTAAATAATAAAACAGCGTCGGGTGATATTTTCTGCGGTCTGTCTAAGGCATTTGACTGTGTCAATCTCAGTATTCTTCTAGATAAATTCAAGTTTTATCGGATGGATGGTAACGCCAACCAATGGATAATGTTATATCTAGTCAGATGAATGCAGGAAGTTGTAATTAGTAACTCAACCAATGAAGCCTGGGGACAATATTTTGACTGGGGAGAAATCACGTATAAGTTATAATCTCAGGTCCACTATTGTTCCTCATATATGTAAATGATCTTCCGTCTAATATTCAACAAGCATAACTACTTGTTTTTGCAGATGACACTAGTATTCAAAAAATGGTTCAAATGGCTCTAAGCACTACGGGACTTATCATCTGACGTCATCAGTAGGCCTACCCTAGACTTAGAACTACTTAAACCTAACTAATTTAAGGAAATCACACACATCCATGTCCAAGGCAGAATTCGAACCTGCGGAGGGAAGCGCCTAGAACCGCTCGGTCACAGACGCCGTCTGATACTAGTATTCAAATCAGTCCAAACATACATACAGAAACAAAGGGAAAGGTAGACAAAGTTCTTAAAAAATATTGTCGACTGGTTTTCTGCGAATGGCCTCACCTTCAATTCTAAAGAAGGCACAATGTATTCTGTTCTGCATATCTAAGGATACTAAAATAGTGGTAAGTGTATCACATTGCCAGGAAATAGTAGATACGGTGAAAACTTCAAAATTCTTAGGTTTCAATATTAATGAGAATTTAAACTGGAAAATGCACATTTTGGAATTCCTAAAGTAATTAAGTTCAACCACACTGGAACATGCTTTCATTCAATAATATAATGTGGAAGAAAGTTATGGGGTGACTCATCTTTAAGGAAGAAAGTCTTCATTGCTCAAAAACGTGCTGTAAGAATAATATGTGGTGCTCATCAAAAACGGTTCAAATGGCTCTGAGCACTATGGGACTAACATCTTAGGTCATCAGTCCCCTAGAACTTAGAACTACTTAAACCTAACTAACCTAAGGACATCACACACATCCATGCCCGAGGCAGGATTCGAACCTGCGACCGTAGCAGTCCCGCGGTTCCGGACTGCAGCGCCTAGAACCGCAAGACCACCGCGGCCGGCCGGTGCTCATCCACGATCATCTTGTAGACATCTGTTTAAGGAGTTGAGCATTCTGACTACTGCTTCACAGTATATTTATTCCCTCATGAAGCTTGTTGTGAATAATCCACTACAGTTAAAGAGGAACAATGAGAATTAGAATACCAGAAGGAAAAATGACGTTCAGAACTTCATGTTAAGGTTATCTTTAGCACAAAAAGGTGTGCGCAATGCGGCAACAAAAATTTTTGATCGCTTATCCAGTGATATAAAATCTCTGACAGACAGCAAAGTAAAATTTGATAACAAACTGAGAAAGTTTCTCCTCGACAATTCCTTCTATTCCGTAGAAGAATTTCTATTACTATAATGTGTAAAAGGTGGTGGGCAGAAATTACTAACATCTGTACATTAACCTCGAATCAACAATGCCATATCACATTATTCTATAACGACCGTGTATCGACTCGGTCGTATCTCTTTACTCCCCACCTAAAGCCCCTTTTACGCAAGTGGTTTTATTATCTCAATTGACTACTCAAGGCAAAGGAGTCTACCGCATCGCCTATGGCGTTTTATTTCTGTAGTGTCTCTCGCTTGTCACGGAAGGGCATTTTTGTTTATAAGCCCCTGCTCGAGTTGCTGGTTGAGCTATTGGTAGATACTCAACTGAATATTCGTGAATATACAAACTAGGAAAGGAAATCGTAATAAAAAACATAGTAAATTGGCTGACATAAAAATTATTATTCATATTAAAAGACAGATTTCTTAACTTTTCCAACCTATTCTTTAATAATGAATCTCACGTAACAAAGAAAATTCTGCTTTGCTTTTCCGCTGTGATTATTTAATAGTAATAGACATTAATGTACTTGCATTTCTATGCTGTTTACAGTGTACAAATCTTACTCATTCATTTCATTATACGACGTTAACTTATGCTCGGTTTTAGATTTCAAAAATTGAAACTATTATAATGAACTTGTAAGCTAAAAATTTCTTCCAGTCACAAAAACGGTTTGCCTTAGCAAACCATTCGAGCTGGTTCCCTTAAAAACCATCACACCTGTAATGTTCCACCTTAGTGAACGCATGATATCCTACAAAACAGATTGGAATAATTCAGAAGCGACCAAACACCCGATGGTATAAACGACATAAATCCAAAGTTATTATTATTAATGCATAGAAAGAAATTAGATAGTAAGTTTCTATGCTTGGTAACATAACGTTGTGACAAATTCGTTGCAAATCCGTCATAACATATTCAGCAATAGAAGTATACACGTGCTATAGTGTTTGAGACAACAATCTTGTCCGACGTTTTAGGTTACAAGCAGAACTGAGATATGCTTATTTCTTCAGTAGCCAATCATAGTGCTTAAAGTAGAGTGGGCATCAGTCCAAAGGTCGTTATTATGAAGGCAACACTGTTTCACTAGGCATTTTGATTTTGGAATTCCTCTGACCTTGTCTCCCTTCGATCTAAAAACCGGTTCAGCCAGTCACATGAAAAGGGGGGCCTTAGTGTAACGCAGAATTCCAACCATCCATGGTGCAGTGTGGTATCAAGCACTGCCAGAGGTGAAAGTCAAATTCATCGCTAACCACTGATTCAGGATCTAACTTCAGTCCTTCACGTATTTAGCCTGAGATTTACAGTCATGTCCAACATCACCGAACAGTTACTGAGGTTAAAACTTATACATATAACTAACGAATGTTTCGTTGTCTTTCGGAACAAAAGGATGACTTCCTTGTGTGCGGATGTGTCGTTTGTGGTTCTAGTTGAGCGTAAAGAATGACATATCACTTACTTTCGTGCAAAATACTCTAAACTCTGCAGAACAAACAAAAGCTTTTAGCAGCGGCAGAACAGCTCCGAATACCGGAGAAAAGTGGACAGCAGGATTTGCCGAAGGTTTGCGAATACCTCCTTTGTTATCTAATGGCCGTGTTCAACAATGGCAATGGCGCGCTTCTTAAAACAGGTCATTGTTTCTACCGCATATGCGTAAACAAAGAGGGATAAAAGTCTTAAATATATGCAGATTTTGATTTTGTTCAGCACATAACTAAGTATGTTACAGCGTGATGTCCAGATTCCTTAATCATTTGTGGTAATTTCTCAAGAGTGACGTGCACTTTGCAGACTGCCAGTTATTGGATAAATACGATGAGTGTTCTACGTGGAAGCAGTTTTCCGCAGCTGCTATATGGGATAGTGGTGTCATTCAATTCGACAAACTAAAACCGTACTTTCATATTTAAAACGAATTCAGTGTCCCACAGAATCATATATTAAGCACATTCGAAGTGCTAAATGTAATTATTATTGCATAGACTTACGCTACCTAAGAATGTGGTAACAAAATACAGTTCAAAAAATTCTATCGAAGAAAGGAGGTTTTTATTTCGTTTTAAACGTGTAGTTTCTAGGCATGCGTGGATGCATTTACTGTTATATCAGGCACTGTATATCCTGAAGCCAGTCCGAAGCTCGTGGTCGTGCGGTAGCGTTCTCGCTTCTCACGCCCGGGTTCCCGGGTTCGATTCCCGGCGGGGTCAGGGATTTTCTCTGCCTCGTGATGACTGGGTGTTGTGTGCTGTCCTTCGGTTAGTTAGGTTTAGGTAGTTCTTAGTTCTAGGGGACTGATGACCATAGATGTTAAGTCCCATAGTGCTCAGAGCCATTTGAACCATCCTGAGGCCAAGCAATGTTTTCTGCTTGTTTACATACTAGTATCATGGTCTATTATATGAAAACTTTGCCTTTTTCCGTGTTAAACACCACCATGTCTTTTTTGGTACATTTCGTGGTGGTTTTCTCGACTTGTGTAACATGGTAGATAAAGAGTACAGTGTCAGAAAACTGCCTTTAAGGAACAAGTACAATTGAAGAACTGTACGCTACCATGTAAGCAATTTTTACGGACATCGAAATATACTAACCTAAACTTTAAAAAAATGTTACAGAAGAGACCACTTCAAGAATATACTTTATTTAAGGAAAACAGGAGATAAGCACATTTTTGTAAATATTACATTTATTTTTAAAACTCTTTAGTTACTCAGGGAACTTAGTGATATCAGTGACGAATAATTCACTTTTTTACTTAGGCTACAATATTTTGTGGTAGAATTGCATTACACTTAACTATTAATGTAACTTAAAATTAGTGCTGATAATTTTTCTTCAAAAAAAATTAATAATCTGTATCCAAGTAACCTATGAGGACTCTTTGGCTTTCATAGCCTTTTAATACATTACTTGTGAACAGATCTTGTCCAGTTTCTCAATGTGCGCAGTGGCTTTCAAGTAGGACCCAATGTCGCCAGTATTTTCATAATTTTTTTTACTATTATCTCTATCCTGTCATCTAGCTTCAAGTATTTCTTCTTGCTCTTCTTTCCTTCAAGATTTATTACCAACTTCGGGTCCAAGCAGTTTGTGAGCTCCGCTTCCTTCTTCAAGCATTCCGCCAAATAATTGATTCTAGGTGGTACAGGCTTATGGGACCAAACTGCTTAGGTCATCAGTCCCTAAGCTTACACACTACTTAAAAAAAAAAAAATTCTTTATTCTCAACATTCTTATATCATACAACAACCCACCACCTTATACAGTTAGTGGGTCCTATTTGATACATTTGTATTTTATATTAGTACTACAGCTAACACAATTTGTTACTTTTCTGTTGCTCACACTATGGGCACTTCTGTCTTTCTTCCTATATTGTTTTATTCTACTTATGCTAAGCTACTTCTACCTGCAGCGTTTACATTTGTGCCAGAATAGTATAAACCTACATTGTTGGCCCTGTTCACCGAGCTAATCCCGGTGAACGTGCCCCTGGCACCGGGCTGGCCGGAGTTACGATACGCTGCAGTACTATGCTAATGGTTTCTATCCTAGCTTATCCTACGTCTACTCTATCTTAACCTAGTGTCAAAGTTGGTGAGTGTCTCAAATCGGTAGTTGGGCGCACCCTACCTCCTAATCCTAGGCATGG
Organism: Schistocerca piceifrons; assembly: GCF_021461385.2. Classification (NCBI taxonomy): domain Eukaryota; kingdom Metazoa; phylum Arthropoda; class Insecta; order Orthoptera; family Acrididae; genus Schistocerca; species Schistocerca piceifrons. The sequence continues at coordinate 256,435,273 of NC_060139.1, read as the reverse complement.
CGGATTCCAGCCGTAAAGCGGCTGGCCAAGTCCTCGCCTCGGCGGAACAGGTCAGGTGCGCGGAGTCTAATTTGGGAATAGTTAGATCTTAATTGTTGTTCCTTAAATAGTCCCTTATCACTTTGAGTGATATTTCGTTAGATAATTTATTCAAGATTGTAAAGTGGTCCTCATGCCTGAGCAGGTGATACGTGTCATGGTTTGGTAATTGCTGACGAAGTTGCGCGGCTACATCGTCGAAGAGGTGGCACTCATACACCACGTGTTCCGGGGTGCCTGGTGTGGCCCCACAGTCACACGCTGGTGTCGCCTGTTTCCCAAACCGGCGTAGATATGCCGGGTAGGGTCCATGACCTGTGAGGAAGTGCAGCAGTCCTCGTGATGGTGTGAAGTGTTTTAGTTGTAACCTTTCCCTAATATTAGGCAGCAGTTCATGTGTTCGCCGACCGGTTTCCTCGTTATCCCATTGTTCTTGCCAAAGTTCTTCCCCCCTTCGTTTGATTTCAGTTTTGTTCCCCACGTATATCCCCATCAAGTCAACTACTTTGTCCCTGTTTCCCTTTTTTATCCAGTACCATGCTGCCTGTTCCCGGATTTTAATGTCGAGCGGGCAGAGCCCCATCAGTACTGTTAGGGCTCCTCCAGGTGTAGTTCTGTATGCTCCTACTGATCTTAGTAACATGCTCCGCTGCACTCTTCTCACAGCCATGGCAGGCATAACCCTCGTGAGTCTGTGGGCCCAGATTCCTGATCCATATCCTACAATTGAAGTCAATATGCTATTATGATATAATTTGATTAGTTCTGGTGGTAAGTGGAATCGCTTATGTCCAATTGCAATGAGATGATTTAATGTTTCCAAGGATTTTTGTGTAATGGTATCTATGTGTGATGTATATGTCCACCTCTCATCGACGACTACGCCCAGGTATCGCGCTTCATGGCGTCGAAGAACTGGTGAGCCGTCTATCCTCACAGTTGGATTTCTAACTAGTTGTCCTTTTAAGAGTAGATATGTAGATTTTGTTGGAGAGATCTTCATTTTGGACAGGTGGCACCATGTACTTAGGATTGTTATGGCCCTTTCAATTTTCGGCTCTAAGTCTTCGCGGCTACGGCCACCAACCAGCAGAAGGAGGTCGTCTGCTTAGGCTATGCCCTCTAGCACATCGTCGCTGTTCTGAAGGTTGTCCAAAAGAGGTTCCATATTAACATCCCAAAAGAGTGGCCCCAGGACTGACCCCTGTGGACACCCCTTGGTGATCTTTTTGCTTACTCTTCCGCTAGGGGACGATAGCCAGACCTCCCTATTCTCACAGTAGCTCCTGAGACAGCCATATAGCGACGCCGGGCACTCCTTCTCTCGCAATCGAGAGAAGAGCGAGGGCCACCACAGGTTGTCAAAGGCGCCACTGATATCCACCATGATGCCGACCACGTATTTGTGCGGGGTAGAGGCGCAGACCTCCGCAGCCAGGGCGATGGCGTCAGACGCCGATCTCCCGGTCCTGAAACCGAATTGTCTGTTACTCATCCCGCACAATACTCGATGTGCTGCCAGTCTGTCTGCTAGCAACCTCTCAAAAAGTTTCCCCAGTGTGTCTAATAGACATATGGGCCTGTAGGATTTGGGTTCTCGTGGATCTTTGTCTCGACTTTTCTTGATTATTACAACTGTAGCCCTTTTCCATATTTGGGGGAATTTCCCGAGCCGCAGACACTCGTTGTACAACTTTGTGAGAGGTGCCACCAATTGGGGAGCCAGGAATTGCACCACCTCTGCGGTGATGCCGTCTGGGCCTGGAGCCTTGCCTCTTTTAAGGGCTTTTATTTGTGTAGCTACTTCTTCCTCGGAGAAGGGATATACCATATTGTTGTTTCGGTATTCCTCTAGGTCTTGTCTCCGAATCTGCTGTTGTGCCTCAGAGTCATCATTTTCGCCATCGTCAGGCAGCAGGACACGGAGGAGGACCTCGGCAGTCTCCTGCCAGGTTTCCGTCATCCTGCCCTGATCCCTGACGGTGGACAACACCATGGGTGACCTGATCTTTTCCCGCACTAACTTATATGGTACACCCCATGGGTCTGTAACTAGTTGCGTTTGTACATATTTTTCCCAACTCTGTAGCCTCACGGCTTTAAGCTCTTGCTGGAAGTGCTCCTTAGCCTCTCTATATCTCAGCAGCCAACGTTGCTTTTCTTCCCAGACGACACTTCGCTGGTAGTACCTCCTGGCCCTCCTGACCGACTGGCGCATCTGTCCCAGCTCGGTTGACCATGGTGACGGAGAGGCCGCTACGGCTCTCCTCCTGGTTGGTACAGCGGCCTTTACCGCCCTTACGACTGCTTTCACCAGCTCCTCTGCGTATCCTTCGACATTTTCGTCACCGTCGGGCAATGTCGGTATTTCACACTCCCTCGCCAGGCGATCCCAGTCAGCTCTGTTGTAGTTTAGCTGTGTCTCCCACCCCATGTCCCAGCGGCATTCTTCGTCTCCCAATGAGAATGTGATGAGATTGTGGTCACTGGTTGTTACCTGGTCCCAGACCATCCAGTTTGTTACTCTGGTGGCGAGATTGGGCGTGACCAATGTAACGTCAATGTTAGTGCCCTCGCCCCCACCTCCTGCGTAGGTGGGCGGGTTTCCTTGCTTATTGGCGACCATTAGCTGTAGCGCCATGATGGTCTCTTCAGCCTTTTCTCCTCGGTCATCTCGTGTGCCGCTGAACCACAGGGGGGACTTGGCATTTATGTCTGCTGTGATAACACATCGACGTCCCCGCAACGCCGTGGTTACTTGTGTAAGCTTGTCTAGGAATTCATCTATTGTCCGGCCGTACTGGAAATACATGTTTATGATATATAGTACTCCAGCTGGTGTTTGTAGTTCCACGACGTTGCAGTGATCGTCGGAAAACTGGGAGAGAACCGTGGCTCTTAGCGCTTTGTTGATGATCATTATAGCTGCTCTGGGTTCTGCTCCGCTGTGAATGACTTGCCAGCTTGCTGCCGCAAATGGGATTCGCCCAGCCAGGGAGTATGGTTCCTGCAAACAGAGCACATCCAGACTCCTCTCCTCCACGACTCTGCGGAGTTCCTGCATGACTAATTTGCTGTTATGTGAGTTAATCTGTCCTACGTTTAAATGGGTCTCGTGCATAATATGTTCTAATATGCGATTCGGGCCAGTTCTTGTTCCAGTCGTGGGCTATTCTTCCATTTGTTATGACAGATTGACTGTAAAGTTCATCTAGATCGAATTTCTCATTTCGTCTATCAAATACTTTGTTGATCAGGTCACGCAGGGCTCCAAAGTCGGTGGGGAGATTCATTGTCTTCAGCTGTATTCTGTCGACAGCCTCCATCACCGAGAAGGTGACGTCTCTGCCGTATTCATGACCGACACGCACCACGTGCCTCAGGGCTGTGGTGAGGACCGCCGGCTCCTCCAGGCGTGCTAGTTGTAGAGCGTGTTCTAGGTTGGGGTATACCCTATTGGGATCTACGCCCAAACCTTTTTGTATGCCAGAGTTAGTAGAGGAAAATGTACTGTTTATTATGTTGACTTGTATGTCTTGTTTCTCTGGTACGTTCGTCTGTGGTTTTGCCACAGGATGCCCTTTTGGTCGTTCTAGCTCTTTAAGCGACCCTAGTCCCCGTCTTGGGGGAGAGGAAGCACCAATGTAACCACAGGGGTCCGTTTGTACACCAGCATCTTTCGTGTCTACTTTCATGATTCGGATATTGGTAACTCCTTGTAAGAACTCCCTAAATCTGCTGGCCCTTAGTGCATCCCTCACCCTTTTACTCGGAGACTTTCTCTTCGGCTTCCTGCCGCCTGATATGGACTCAGCCATAATCAGTTCTCGAGATAAGTCTTTGTTCTAATAACCTATATGTGGGGCAATTTCTTCCCGTGGCATTACAGTTCTTCTTTCCTCGTCTTGTACAAGGGATACATATCCCTGTTTTGCCACAGGTTTTCCTGGTGTGATCTTCAGCGCCGCACCTGGAGCAAGCCGGCTTTCGCTCACAGTGTTTGTGAACATGATCGAGGTCTCCACAATTATGACACCGGGGAACTACAAGGTAGTCCCTAACGTTTATCGAATGGAACCCCATGTAGATTCTGCCCATAGTAGTGAGCTTACGCCACATATTCCCCGAAACTTCAGCTACATGGTGTACAACATCGCGCTCTCTGGGTCCAGTTCTAAAGCGTAATTTGAACTCTTTTTTGAAATTGTCCAGACTCATGTTCTCAAAATTTTGTTGATTTATTGTCTCATAGATGTCGTTCTCGCTTATTGCAGTGGGTACGTCGTATAGGATTACTAAGGGATTCCGCTTTTTGGGCAGTTCACACTTGACAACCTTTTTGAGTTTTTCATGATTTAATATTTTGTCCCTGTCCTCTTCAGTTGCAACATCTACTATAACAACGTTTTTTGTTGCCTTTACCTTGTTTATTTTTATTTTATCTGCTGCCGGATTTACAGTAGTTGTAAATAATTCCTGTACTTTTTTGATATCCTGGCCTGGCAGGGGTCTTAACAAGACAGCCGTGTCAGGCTTTTTGGATACCTTTTCAATAGTCTCTTTTGTGGATTGTGTTTTGGTGGCCGCTTGTGCGACCACTCCTGCCCACGTTTTGGTGGGCTGTTTCCGTAGTCGTTCATTTTCCTTTTCCAATTCCTCGAGTCGTCCCTCGAGCTTCGCGCTAGCGATAGCCCAGGCGGCGAGCTCCTTCTTAATTGAGAGTACTGCTGTGTTACTAATTTTACCATTTTTGATACTAGTGTCTAACAATTGATTTATCTTAGTATGCCATTCTGTCACGTTCTCTGCGTTCTGCCCCAGGCCCTCTTCAGGGGTGGGAACAGTAAGTGTCGAACACCTCGAAATAACACTCGACTCACTCGTCTCTTGGTCAGCCATGATTTATTTGACGAGTGAAAAAGTTGGGAGCCCGTCTCTTGCCCCGGACCGGCTCCTCTGGCATGGGGGGGGGGACTATTGCAGCTCGCCCACCGACCTCGCCCCTAGGTCAAGGGCACTCCTGAGCTGCAGGGTTCAGCGCGCCGTTGCCAGCGCACTGGTCCCCGTCGAAGGCCTCGTCGTCGACGATTTCACTCGACGCTCCTCGGCAAGTGCACCCCGCACTCCGGAGAGGCGGATGCACCCCTCGCCCTTCGCCGCCTACTAGCCCGAGCTTCCACCTGAAGGCCGAGGACCCACTCCTACTCAGGTGGTGGGTCGGTCCCCCAGTCGTTCGGCGGTCTGGGCCCATCTAACCTGGCCCAGGCGATGTCACCACCTCCTGGGTTTGGCAGAACACGCCCCGGTTACCCAGGGGCGCGGCGAAGCACCCTTGCCGACTCGCGCCGAGATCCCACGCCGACAAACGAGGTCGCCGGCATGCAGAGCACCTGCTGGTCTGTGCCCTGCGAACAGAAAGGGACTGATGTTCGGTCCCTAGACACAGCTCCCCCTGTGCCCCGCACCCTTCGCTTTCGCATCGGGTTGGGTCGCAGCTCTCCCTTTTGTCGCAAGGCAAAACGCCAAGCTTAACATCTGGCACCACGGGAAGGCGGAAAGAGCCACTTGGGAAGGAGAGGCTATGAGAGACGCTTCACTTCCCCTGTGAGGACTGCCGCGGCACACCCGACTGGAAAGCGATACGCCCCAGTGCGAGCTTCCGTGCCCTACGGCGCACCGGCAGCGGGCGGCCCCGCCCCGAAACGCGCCGTCAAACGACTGACCTCACGCCAGACTTACACACTACTTAACCTAATTTAAAGTAACTTACGCTAAGGACAACACACACACCGATGCCCGGGGGAGGAATCGAACCTCCGACGGAGGGAGCCGCGCGGACCGTGACACTACGCCTTAGACGGCGCGGCTTGATTTTAGGGTGAGGGTCCCACCAACGTTATTATTTTGTGCCACTTCAACAGTATTCGTTGTTCTGTGCCATTTTCCGTAGCACTTCCACATTGCGATGGGAATATCCTCAATTTGTAACGAGTTGTCCACAAAGTAACAAAGAAATTGAGCGAGTCTTTCGGTATCAGGAGCTTGCACGCGAAACTCTTCGTCCTCCGGTTTGACAAACAGCAGCGCTGCATGCATACTGATGTAAAGTCCTAAATCTTTATTCTGACGGTATTCGTCAGTTATACCGAGGTCTTGAACTTTTTCGTGTGGAAATAACATCTAAGTATTTCACGTCAAGCGAAAACTTCATGAAGGGCCGATATCGGCAATTTGGAACGTCTAGATCTCGCACACTGATAATGATATCGAAAAAAGTTTCAAGGTTTCCTGAGAACATGATCTTAAGAACAGACAGTAAAAATGTCGACGCTGTGCGATGAACAGAAACAATGGAAAGGTTTGGTACCCAAAAGTCGTGAGTTTTTGGGTGTGTGTTGATGTACATATCATTCGTCCCATAAAAAATGATAGCTTATCCAAATGGGACGAATGATACGTAAATCATAGCGTCGTTAAATATGATAACAAAATTGTTAGTCTACACCCTCAGACCCTTTTTGTTGTAATAAATATTGTTTCATGGCATTTGAATTGTTACTTAGTGGCATTTTTCGTACTATTACTATTTTTTGTATATTTGACTCCTCAGTTTTAACGTAATATTTTACGTAAATCAAGAACCATATACTTCTAACTTCCCACGCCAAATTGTGGGTGCTATGCTTTACCTTAAGCAACCGTATATGTTTGATGTCATGTGTGTATCGGTTCTGACACAGTGCTTATGCGGAAGCGTATAACCATTGTTATAATAATGTTAGCTTGTCCAAAGGGACAAACGAGAGGTACATCATCGTGTCGGTTAAATATGATAACAAAATTGTTTGTCAACACCTTCAAAACTTTTTTGTAATGAATATTGTGTTTCACGGCATTTTATTATTACGTAATGGCATTTTCGTACTATTACTATTTTTATATATTTGACTCCTTAGTCTTAACGTAACATTTTACGTAAATCACGAACGTTGTACTTCTAACTTCCCACGCCAGATGGTGGGTACAATGTTTTTTAAAAAACTGTGTTATATCGCCAGTGTATTTTAGATGTTTCCTTCCCCTTCGTCTGCTATGGTTTTTACGTACATTTTAAATTTGAATTACTTCATGATTCACAAATGCACAAGAGGTATTTTGTGTTAATATCTTGCAAAACTAGTAATATTAAGTCTTCACGTGACACATGTCAGATAGAGGGCGTTCCAAGCCCTGTCACACCGACGTCTGCTGAACAGGTGCATGTAAACAGCAGCCTCAGTTTATGTCATCGCTCTAAGCTTGATACCAGTGCCTACCAATTTTAATTGTATATTACAGGTATGTTCCTACCAGCTGTTATGTTCATACGCAAGTGTAGTTGTGATTTTCTGTTTTATACTCTCTGGTCGTTATGTAAAAATGTTTAACTAGCTCTGAGGATGGTCACTAAGTGACCGAAAATCGATTTTTCTGACAATAAAACAACAAAATACGGCCAATGCTGATTTTCCTTCCAATTCCATCAAAACTACATTGCTGTGCCGGTACTACGAACAGCTGAAAGCGAGGGGAAACTACAACCATAATTTTTCCAGACGGCATGCAAGTTTCCTGTATGGTTAAATGAAGATGGGGTCGCCTTGGTAAAATACTCTGGAGGTTAAATAGTCCCCCATTCGGATCTCCGGGCGGGCACTACTCAGAAGGACGTCGTTATAAGGAGAAACAAAACTGGCGTTCTAAAGATCGGAGTGTTGAATATCAGATCCCTTAATCGGCCGGGTGGGTTAAAAAATTTAAAAAAGGAAATGGATAGGTTAAAGTTAGATATAGTGGGAATTAGTAAAATTCAGAGGCAAGAGTAAATAGAACCTTTGGTCAGTTGAATATAGGATTATAAATACAAAATCAAATAGGGGTAGTGCAGGAGTAGGTTTAGTAATGAATAAAAAGAACAGCGACGCGGATAAGCTACTACGAATAGCATAGTGAACGCATTATTGTAGCCAAGAGGGACACGAAGCCCACGCCTACCACAGTAGTACAAGTTTATATGCCAACTAGCTCCGCAGATGAGGAGCAGATTGAGGAAATGTATAATGAGATAAAAGAAATTATTCAGATAGTTAAGGGAGCCTAAAGTTTGGTAGTCATTGGGGACTGGAATTTGATAGTAGGAAAAGGAAGAGAAGGAAAAGTAGTAGGTGGATATCTACTGAGGCAAAGGAATGAAAGAGGAAGCCGCCTGGTAGAATGTTGCATAGAGCATAACTTAATCATCGCTAACACTTAGTTTAAGAATCATGAAAGAAGGTTGTATACGTGGAAAAGAGCTGGACACACCAGAAGGTTTCAGATTGATTATATAATGGTAAGACAGAGATTTAGGAACCAAGTTTTAAATTGCAAGACATTTCCAGCGGCAGATGTGGTCTCTGAACACAAATGATTGATTTTGAACTGGAGATTAAAACTGAAGAAACTTCAAAAGGGTGGAAATTTAAGGCGATGGAACCTGAATAAACTGAAAGAACCGGAGGCTGTAGAGAGTTTCAGAGAGAAAATAAGGGAATAATTTACAAGAACAGGGGAAAGGAATACAGTAGAAGAAGAATGGGTAGCTTTGAGAGATGAACTAGTGAAGACTGCAGCGGATCAAGTACGGTACGTAAAAAGACGAGTGCTAGAAGAAATCCATGGGTAATACAAGAGATATTGAATTTAATTGATGAAAGGAGAAAATATAAGTATGCAATAAATGAAGCAGGCGAAAGAGAATACAAACGTCTCAAAAATGAGATCCGCAGGAAGTGCAAAATGGCTAAGTGGAAATGGCTAGAGAACAAATCGGAGGGTGTATAAGCATATATCTCTAGGAGTAAGATAGATGTCGCCTACAGGAAAACTAAAGAGACCTTTGGAGAAAAGAGTTTCGACGGAAAACCAGTCCTAAGAAAAGAAGGAAAAGCAGAAAGGTGGAAGGAGTACACAGAGGGTGTGCACAAGGGCGATGTACTTGACGGCAATATTATGGAAATGGAAGAGGCCGTAGATGAAGATGAGATGGGAGACATAATACTAGGTGAAGAACTCGATAGAGCACTGAAAGACCTAAGTCTAAACAAGGTCCCGGGAGTAGACAACATTCCTTAGAACTACTGATAGCCTTGGTAGAGCCAGCCATAACAAAATTCCTTCATCTGGTGAGCAAGACGATGAGATAGGCGAAATACCCTCAGACTTCAAGAAGAATATAAGAATTCCAGTTTCCCAGAAAGCAGATGATGATAGATTCCAAGATGCTACTCCAAGCGGGTGTAAAACTGAATGTGCGCAACAGAAAATACTGAACGTGAAAATGTAGACTTTGCGCGGTCTGAGTATCCCATGAAGCAGATCTTAGGATCTCTTGATGGTGATATTATTTCCTCTTTCTTGCTCTTTAACATATAAATTACAACATAAACATAAATGAATGGTTAAGGGAACTAGTAACTACTAAATGATAAATGTTGTTTCTGCTTATACATTTATTGCAGATTAAAACCCCTTTTTATGATACAAATATTTATATATCAATGTCCAAATGGATTTCTTAACCAATATTATTGATCAATTGCCCAAATCTGCCCCTTTTTATGACTATTCGATCTAATATAAATAACGCGAGATGACAGACATCATCTACGCACTAAACACTAGGAGACACTACTTTCAAAGATGATCTAGAGTGGTGAGAAATCTCAGTGGAAATAACATTTACGTGATCACAGCCGTTTAACTTTATAGCCCTAATAAGCCGAAGCAGTTTTCAATATCACCATATGTACTGCATCCGGTGTGTCGGAGTGATGGTTCTTGTACACGTCTGCGACGACGGAAGAACTCCAGCCACAAAATATAAAAAAAAAAGTCATTCAAACACTAGGGCGACAGAAGACGGTCCTCTGACTTGTATAATCTAATACTGTCTTCCCCTCTCTGTGTTCTTCAGCCGAGAAACGCGAACTCACAGCCACAAGGATGGAGTTCAGATAACGTCTCAACGTGAATATAGGCAGAAGAAGTGATCTCAATCACTGAACACTGCGTACTCGACGAAGACTCCCTACCCGGAGGCGAAGACCAGAACCGTATAAGTTCGCAACAGTACAGTGCCTAACCGTTCTAATTATAAAATCTCCTGAGAGCAAAGACAGCAAGTCCGTCTGTAGCAACAAAGCTGATACTTGAGCGACCGTCAGACACGGGCGCTCAAAACGGAAGACATCATTCTCTCCACCGCTGGCTTGCCAGCAAAGCTCAGCTCCTCTCCCTCGTAACTGCAGAAGGTGAATCATATTCTCGAAACCACGGAATATCCTCCCGCTCTTCAGATTCTTCCGAATGCCGACCAACCATATTTTAGTCTTTTGTCGTCCAGTGCGGAAAGTTTGCGAGGAAATACCTATCCCCTTTAGTTAGGAATTCATAAAATGATACGCTTCTCAGAGTAAAAATGCTCAGAAATAACCCAGCTACGTGATTTCTGAGGTAGCGCTTCCTTGGTCCTCTCTGCTGCGTCCAAAATTTTCAGAGTTTCCGGTTATCCTTCCGGCATAGCTATAAAACCGGCCAGCCACCACTCTATTGTGCTTCAGTGTTCAGGTGTCCCGACCGTCCGTCTAGGGCTACTTCCTGTGTTAACCAGGACCAACACATCTGTGCGGGCTTTTCCACCCAGGGCCTGAGTTACGCCTGGCGTGTCATTTTCACTGGCGTTCCAACCTCTACTAGTATAGGCAGTCACTCATTACCCCGTTTTGATAATAAAGATACTCCATCACCTTTCATGCAATAAGCTTTAACAATTATTTACAAGGTGTGCGTGACAATGTCAGTCTTTTTAAAATATTCGTATCTACGATGTACAGCCTATCAAATGATACCTGATTCTGGTTGTAAATCACGATAAAGTATAGATATGAGTGCTTGTAATGTGCGAAATTATAGCCACCTTACAATACCCCCACCTAATGAACTATTTTGTACCAGGATGGGGTAATTCTTATATTACTATCTCATCCAGTTCAAAATAATAAAGCCACCAATTGTCTGTACAACCTAACTATTAAGAATACCAGGGTACAGGCACAATTTAATCATGATATGTTCTTACAACCATTCTGCGTTCATTCAGGGGCTTACTGCCATAAATTTATTTACTACATGTTTATTATTTAATCTGTCTGCTCCTTATGATTGCAGCATTTTTTCGAAATATGACAATTGGAATATACAATAACATGCAAAATAACGCATGTTATCAAAGGAAATTTAAGTAATATTATAAATGTTTTGCTCTTTCAAAAATGTCAGTTCCCATCGTTCTTTAGACATAAGGCCCATGTTCTCTGTCCTTTGTCCATCCCTAAGACCTAGGTTGAGGCAAGAAATATTAAAGTAAACTAATCTTTTCAAAATGGTCATCCAATAAATTACATGTGCTTCATTTAGCCATTAATATGCAAAACAAGTGTTGTTGTTGTTGTTGTGGTCTTCAGTCCTGAGACTGGTTTGATGCAGCTCTCCATGCTACTCTATCCTGTGCAAGCTTCTTCATCTCCCAGTACCTACTGCAACCTACATCCTTCTGAATCTGCTTAGTTTATTCATCTCTTGGTCTCCCTCTACGATTTTTACCCTCCACGGTGCCCTCCAATGCTAAATTTGTGATCCCTTGATGCCTCAAAACATGTCCTACCAACCGATCCCTTCTTCTAGTCAAGTTGTGCCACAAACTTCTCTTCTCCCCAATCCTATTCAGTACCTCCTCATTAGTTACGTGATCTACCTACCTTATCTTCAGCATTCTTCTGTAGCACCACATTTCGAAAGCTTCTATTCTCTTCTTGTCCAAACTATTTATCGTCCATGTTTCACTTCCATACATGGCTACACTCCATACAAATACTTTCAGAAACGACTTCCTGACACTTAAATCTATACTCGATGTTAACAAATTTCTCTTCTTGAGAAACGCTTTCCTTGCCATTGCCAGTCTACATTTTATATCCTCCCTACTTCGACCATCATCAGTTATTTTACTCCCTAAATAGCAAAACTCCTTTACTACTTTAAGTGTCTCATTTCCTAATCTAATTCCCTCAGCATCACCCGACTTAATTTGACTACATTCCATTATCCTCGTTTTGCTTTTGTTGGTGTTCACCTTATATCCCCCTTTCAAGACACTGTCCATTCCGTTCAACTGCTCTTCCAAGTCCTTTGCTGTCTCTGACACAATTACAATGTCATCGGCGAACCTCAAAGTTTTTATTTCTTCTCCATGAATTTTAATACCTACTCCGAATTTTTCTTTTGTTTCCTTTACTGCTTGCTCAATATACAGATTGAATAACATCGGGGAGAGGCTACAACCCTGTCTCACTCCTTTCCCAACCACTGCTTCCCTTTCATGCCCCTCGACTCTTATAACTGCCATCTGGTTTCTGTACAAATTGTAAATAGCCTTTCGCTCCCTGTATTTTTCCCCTGCCACCTTCAGAATTTGAAAGAGAGTATTCCAGTTAACATTGTCAAAAGCTTTCTCTAAGTCTGCAAATGCTAGAAACGTAGGTTTGCCTTTTCTTAATCTTTCTTCTAAGATAAGTCGTAAGGTCAGTATTGCCTCACATGTTCCAACATTTCTACGGAATCCAAACTGATCTTCCCCGAGGTCGGCTTCTACCAGTTTTTCCATTCGTCTGTAAGGAATTCGCGTTAGTATTTTGCAGCTGTGACTTATTAAACTGATAGTTCGGTAATTTTCACATCTGTCAACACCTGCTTTCTTTGGGATTGGAATTATTATATTCTTCTCGAAGTCTGAGGGTATTTCGCCTGTCTCACACATCTTGCTCACCAGATGGTAGAGTTTTGTCATGACTGGCTCTCCCGAGGCCATCAGTAGTTCTAATGGAATGTTGTCTACTCCCGGGGCCTTGTTTCGACTCAGGTCTTTCAGTGCTCTGTCAAACTCTTCACGCAGTATCTTATCTCCCATTTCGTCTTCATCTACATCATCTTCCATTTCCATAATATTGTCCTCAAGTACATCGTCCTTGTATAAACCCTCTATATACTCCTTCCACCTTTCTGCCTTCCCTTCTTTGCTTAGAACTGGGTTGCCATCTGAGCTCTTGATATTCATACAAGTGGTTCTCTTCTCTCCAAAGGTCTGTTTAATTTTCCTGTAGGCAGTATCTATCTCACCCCTAGTGAGACAAGCCTCTACATCCTTACATTTGTCCTCCAGCCATCCCTGCTTAGCCATTTTGCACTTCCTGTCGTTGTCATTTTAGAGACGTTTGTATTCCTTTTTGCCTGCTTCATTTACTGTATTTTTATATTTTCTCCTTTCATCCATTAAATTAAATATTTCTTCTGTTACTCAAGGATTTCTATTAGCCCTCGTCTTTTTACCTACTTGATCGTCTGCTGCCTTCACTACTTCATCCCTCAGAGCTACCCATTCTTCTTCTACTGTATTTCTTTCCCCCATTCCTGTCAATTGTTCCCTTATGCTCTCCCTGAAACTCTCTACAACCTCCGGTTCTTTCAGTTTATCCATGTCCCATCTCCTTAAATTCCCACCTTTTTGCAGTTTCTTCAGTTTCAATCTGCAGTTCATAACCAATAGATTGTGGTCAGAATCCACATCTGCCCCAGGAAATGTTTACAATTTAAAACCTGGTTCCTAAATCTCTGTCTTACCATTATATAATCTGTCTGATACCTTTTAGTATCTCCAGGATTCTTCCAGGTATACAACCTTCTTTTATGATTCTTGAACCAAGTGTTAGCTATGATTAAGTTATGCTCTGTGCAAAATTCAACAAGGCGGCTTCCTCTTTCATTCCTTCCCCCCAATCCATATTCACCTACTATGTTTCCTTCTCTCCCTTTTCCTGCAGAGCTAGTTGGCATATAAACTTGTACTACTGTAGTAGGCATGGGCTTTGTGTCTATCTTGGCCACAATAATGCGTTCACTATGCTGTTTGTAGTAGCTAACCCGCACTCCTATTTTTTTATTCATTATTAAACCTTCTCCTGCATTACCCCTATTTGATTTTGTATTTATAACCCTGTAATCACCTGACCAAAAGTCTTGTTCCTCCTGCCACCGAACTTCACTAATTCCCACTATATCTAACTTTAACCTATCCATTACCCTTTTTAAATTTTCTAACCTACCTACCCGATTAAGGGATCTGACATTCCACGCTCCGATCCGTAGAACGCCAGTTTTCTTTCTCCTGATAGCGACGTCCTCCTGAGTAGTCCCCGCCCGGAGTTCCGAATGGGGGACTATTTTACCTCCGGAATATTTTACCCAAGAGGACGCCATCATCATTTAATCATACAGTAAAGCTGCATGTCCTCGGGAAAAACTACGGCTGTAGTTTCCCCTTGCTTTCAGCCGTTCGCAGTACCAGCACAGCAAGGCCGTTTTGGTTAATGTTACAAGGCCAGATCAGTCAATCATCCAGACTGTTGCCCCTGCAACTACTGAAAAGGCTGCTGCCCCTCTTCAGGAACCACATGTTTGTCTGGCCTCTCAACAGATACCCCTCCGTTGTGGTTGCACCTACGGTACGGCCATCTGTATCGCTGAGGCACGCAAGCCTCCCCACCAACGGCAAGGTCCATTGTTCATGGGGGGGCAACCTATAAGACTTAACTAAGACTTTGTGTGCAACTGCAAATTCCCTTACGTGCGCCTTTTGGTCCGCGCGCAAAACAAGTAGTTAGATCAATTATTCTAGAGGTTATCTATTGGTCATTATACAATTATACAAAATTCTGTGAAACATCCTGCGTAATTTTACTTGGTCATCTTTATGTTCTTGGCTTGCATTTTAAAAAAAAAAAAAAAAAAAACATCATTTCACGAACTGATTGTCCACATCTAGTGTTTCCCTAATATGTATACTCTTTAAACATTTCAAAAATCTTGTGTTCTAAAGCGTTATTTGACAAACTGCATTTACATTTACTGTGACAACTAATATTTGTAATAAGAGTTTGGATCGACCACCAATTTTAACTAATGTTAGGTGTATAAAATGTTGAGTCTATAAAACGTAATACTTTAAAATGTTAAAACCCATAGCATCATTATCAAAGAAAATGACAAACAATAATTTTTAATAAATAAATACACAAATATTTAAAAACTTTGATGTAAATAGCATCATTATCAATAATTTTACATGAATATATACACAAATATTTTTTAAGACGACCCTGAAAAATAAGTACAAGATATTTACAAAATGATAAATATATCAGAAACTGTTAGTTTGTGGGTGTACCTATTCAGTATTCATCAAATCAAACGCCTTCTTTTTTTTTTATCAAGAGTCACATACTGATTCGGATTTCACAACACACTTTCATCTTCTTTTGTGTGTGGGGATGGAAGCTACAGTTTTTTGTGAAGTTTAGGAAGCAATAACTCAACTTAATTGCTAACTATATACATTATAATTTACTTTCATCATACAAGCTCACTTCAAGTCTTCCTACTATTTCTATAAATGGCTTGTGATGGCTCACATGATGGAGACCTAAAGATTTTCCTGATGTCACAGCCTCAATTTCAACCGTATTTGCATGCACTATTCTTCTTATACATGCAGGGCCGCTGTATCTCTGGAAGAACTTTTGACATAGGTTCATTTGTTCATTGGACAACCTATAAGACTTAACTAAGACTTTGTGTGCAACTGCAAATTCCCTTACGTGCGCCTTTTGGTCCGCGCGCACCTTGCGCTTCTCTCCAGCGACCCGAATATTGTGCAGAGCCTCCTCCACTATGACTTTGTGTTGTCGGCGCGTCCTTTATAGAAAATCGATCAGTCCTCGGATTTTATCTCGAGGGTCCCTATTCTTCAGAACCATCATAGGTGGCATCAATGTAGTACGATGTGGGAGTTCGTTTATCACATCCTGAAAATCTTTAAGAATTACATCCTAGCTAGCGTGATTGTTTCCACAGTATAGTCTACACAAATTACCCAAGTCTTTCATCGTTCTCTCTGTGGGGTTCGAACTTGAATGAAATCTACTGATGAATATGGGCTTTATTTTATACTTTCTTTCTGTTCTTTTCCATACCTCAGATTTATATTGACGTCCATTATCTGAGATAATACAATCTACAGTTCCCACTTGGATTATGAAGTCTCCGCACAGGACTCTACTGACAGTTGCACCAGTCGCCCTATTTAATGGTATCAACGTCACAAATTTGGATGTCAGCTCCAATACTACCATATATAATGACGGCCTCTCGGTGTGCTGAGTAATGGTCCCATTAAATCTGTCGCTGCCATACGCCTTAGTTTCTCAGGAATAATTGGGTAGAAAGGAGCCTGGGCCCCTACAGTAATGGATTTCGCCTTTGAGCAGTTTTTACAGATAGCTAGTGACTTACTTATAAGTTTCTCTATGTTTTTAAAATAGCAGACACTCCTCACTTTCATAAAACATTTTCGTGGACCGAAATGTGCCTAACTTAGGTGTGTATACCATACAAGTTTATTTATTAACTCATTTGGTATGCACACCACCCATAGCGAATCATTAACGTTTGCTCTATAAACAGAAGCCATTTTCTCAAGAGGTAATGCTGTCTTACGCGGGCCTGCGTCCGATCCTTCCATTTTTCCTTTATTTTGACTAGAACTGGGTCCTTGTCCTGCTCATTCTGGATATTACACATCGTTACAGTGACCTTTTGAGGTAGAACAACGAAAAGTGCTCTTGATGTAATGCCTCAGCCGTCTCTTCTGTTATACCAACGGGTGAGCGGGACAGGGCGTCAGCAATGACGTTTGTCGGACCAGGCACATAGACTGTTGAAAATTGGTGTTCTTGAAGAATAGCTACCCAACTTGCTAGTCTTCCATGTGGAAGTTTGGCAGTTAGGAGAAATTCTAGGGCCATATGGTCCGTATAAATTTTTGTTTCTCCACCGAACAGAAAGTATCTAAGCTTTTTAAATCCCCATACTATTGCAAAGGCTTCAAGTTCGGTAACAGAGTAATTCCTTTCACTTTTGGATAGTACCCTGCTACCAAAGGCGATTGTTCTGTGTACCAATTTGCCGTCTTGTTCAATCTCCTGAAACAACATAACTCCCAAACCGGTCTTTGCGCTGTCAGTGGCCATACAAAAATCCTGTGATAAGTCAGCATGTGATAAAATAGGAGCATTGACGAGTGACGCCTTCAAATTATTGAATTCTCGGTCTGCACACTCATCCCACATCCAGGGTGTTCCTTTTCCCGTCAATTGGCAGAGTCTGGGACTAGCTAATGTTTCCACATAGATAAACATTTATAAAAATTTATTATCCCTAAAAACCCTCTCAGTTGTTTTCTGGTTGTAGGAGTGCCAAACTTTGCAATTGCTGCCATCCTCTCTGGCTTGGGACTAATCCCTTCTGTTATCACAGAAAGCTAACCCTACTGCTCCCAAAACAAGACTTATCAATATTTGCAGTCACCCCACACCTTTTCAAACTGCTTAACACTTCCTCTATGAGTTTGTTATGTCTCTCCCAGGTATTTTCTGCTATCATTATATCATCTACGTAACACGTGATCTTCTCTTTTAATTCTTCACTCAATATTTTGCTAAAACCCCTGATAAATGCAGCTAAAGATATATTCAATCCAAAAGGGAGCCTTTTGAATTGAAAACACCTTCCGAAGGCAATAAAGGCCGTGTATTTTCGGCAGTCAGGATCGAGCTTTATCTGCCAAATGCTCGATCGCAAATCAAGCGAGGAAAACACCGAAACTTGTGAAATCTTTGAAGGAGCTCCTCAAGCCTTTCAGGGCGACTCGTCTCTGGCACAATAATGGTGTTTATTTGGCGTGAGTCTAACACCAGCCGAATTCCACCATTCTTTTTGTCTACTATGCGTAGTGGACTGTTATACTCAGATCTCGCTGCCTCAATTACGCCTTCGTCCTCTATTCTTCGCAGCCCACCGAGAACCCTTCCCCGGTATGACCATGGGATGGCATAAGGAGGTACCCGAAATGGTCAATGTTTCTTTACTTCAAATTTATATTGATACTATTTAATGCATTCGGTTTTAGGTAAGAAGATCTCTGCGATTTTTTGAGTGTAAGCTCCAACCCTCGCCTGTCCATATTACCTAAGTTATCCAGATTCTCAAGTTTCGAATCAATCTTACTATTAATTTCATAAATTTGCTCACGTTCTGACTTGAACTTTGCTCTATTGTCATTATTTTTTCCACACTTTTCCTTCTGAACTGTATGTTGGTCCGTGAATTGTAGTTTTAAACATCTCGCCGGAATTTGAGCTTTTATTGACTTCTCATCAAATCCGATTTTTATTTTATTCTCTTTCCCTAACGTTAACTCCCCTCTTCCTAGAACAATGATAGCTTTCTGCGCTGAAAGAAAATCTACAACGGTTATTATATCAACTGTTAGTTTCGGTATTATGAACAGATTTGCAGTCATCTGGTGTCCTTGTCATTCAAAATCTAGACGTGTTTGTTGCGATATTTCCATACCCTTCCCAACTGACGCATCTCGTAGCTTCGTTTTTTGTACTGTAAGCAGCGGTGCATTAACAGAATCCTTGCATTTAGCGAGCAGCCTATTTGAAATAGCTGAGAGTTCACTTCCACTATCTATTACAGCAGTACCCATCATTCCTCCAATTTGTACTTTTACCACAGGATAGATTTCCTCCCTAATGTCCTCATATTCTATAGTATTTTTGTTATTACTTCTGAGAAGGTTTACGGGCGCATTTTCACTAGTGCCCGTCGTCTGGCCTAGTCATTGTTCATTTTCTACGTCATTTTGGCGTACTCTCCCAGTGTTACGTGGTCTAATTTCAACTGATTGTTCACGATTCCTGTTGTTATTCATTCCACCCCACTCTGGGTTACACCGTTGACTAGTTTCTCTACTGTAGTCCCATGATGAGCCATTATTTTGTGCCTCCCATCTGCGTTCATTTTGTTGCCTATATTTTCTCCATAGTTCTTCCACTGTACATTGTCTCCACTACGATGTCTATGGTCCATGTTTTGGTGAGGCGGCCGATTGACATTGTTTTGCCAATTATGGCCTCTATTAATCCCTCTGTTGTTCTCCCTTCTTTCACTTTGCACATCTCTCTGCCTACGTTTTTCTCGCGCCTGCCGCTCGTTGAAAGCGAACTCCAACTCTCTTAGGATACCCTTGAATCCTTCAACATCACTTCCAAATCGGCTGACGAGCGTTTGCTGGTAGGAAATTGGCAACTTCATGTAACACAATCTTATGATCTCAGCCGATGTGCATTAGTCGTCAAAATACTGATTTTTCTTGGTCAAATTTTCGAAATACTTCACCGGACTACGGAACCCTGAACTCTCCAAGTCTCTGCTCATCATTATTTCCTATTTTATCCTGTCCTGTGTCACCTTGCACCAGAATTTGTTTGACAATGCGTCACGAAACTCTTCGTACGACGTGCACGTTTTTGCAATGTTCCGCATGTATTCGGCTGATGTTCCCTCGATATGTGAACATATGAAGTCCAGTTTGTACATCAGAGGCCAATGTCGAGGTAATGATAAATCAAATTGTCCAATGAAAGTTTTTGGGTGTAAAACATTATCCTCGTCTTTGTAATGCTGGAATTTTCATACAGAGATAAAATGCTTAAAACCGAAAATTTCATTAGAATTTCTTCCCGCTCGGCCTACCACATTTTCACTTGGCGCTAACGTTTCCGGTCTACCGTTACTTTGGGCATCCTCTCTTCTACTCCCTGTTACGTTTTCATCACTGGAAATATGTCCCATGGTGCGCATTATCGGGTAGCAACTATGCGTATGAAATATCTCATTGCCGTTCTCCGTATTCGCAATTTGCGACCCAGTCGTGCCCTGTGCAGACGCGGGGGCCATATCTCCAGCGATATTTCGTTGCTCTGCAGATACGCTTTCAGTCTGTAGTTGACAAGCAACTCTTACATTCGAGCACATTCTAGTATCGTGCTGAGTCTGAAGTGGCTCTTTCGGTTTCTGTTATTTCCAAATCGCCTACTATTTCTTTTCTAAGATCTGATTTTTGACTAGGCTGCGACCTGACTTCCTGAGACACTTGGTTAATTTCGCTTTCTAGGTTTTGTTTAAATTGTGAGAGCTCGGCAGTATCTGTCTTTTGCAGCTGCGTTGTTTCTACTTGTTTCAAGCGCCTCTGCAACTTCGTTAATGCACCTCTACCTATCTTTGTCGTATTTTCTGTCTTCTCTAATGTTTCAAGAGCAATCTGCTTTGCGCGCCTCGCTAGTAATCGCGCCTCGTTCGCGGCTCTTCTGACCTCCGCAATCTCTCGTAGAGTTTTGTTCAAAGCGTCACTACCTCATTTTTCACTTTCCTCGTTTCATGTTTTATCGACTGAATTTCGACACTAACGTTTTGAATTTTACTTCCCATGTCAGCATTAACATTTTGAATTTGACTTCCCTTTTCAGCACTAACGTTCTGAATTTTGCTTCCCATTTCGGCACTAACGTTTTGAGTTTTACTTCCCACTTCAGAGCGTACTTCATCATTCCCCTTTTTTATTTGATCTCCCAATTCAGAGCTGACATTTTGAATTTTATTTCCCATTTCACTTCCCATTGCTTTTAGGTATGCAAGGATGTCCAACACACCTGTGTTATCTTGATCTTCTCTCCTATTGTGACTTTCTCTTCCTCTATTCTTAGGTGATCTTCTGCCCTTTTCCCGTTCCATTTCTCAGTGTTCAAGAAAGTCATCGCCGCGCGTCCCTACTGTGCTGCCTCGTGACGATGTCACTGACGGCGATTTACGACGATTCTTAGTTGTTCCGCGTTCACTTGGAATTCCTACATTATGGTCCCGTATCTTTACGACTGCCTCAGTGTGTCTCTGTTTCTCATCTTCGCTATCAGATTGCCCACCACGGACTTGACTGTGTCTATCATCCTCAAAAAGTTTCCTTGGATCGGTATTCTCCTCACCTGTGCCTTGTGCTGCTAACAAACCTAATTCTTTCTCGTCCCATAGGCTTTCTTGGCTGCCCAATGTATTTGTATTGTTACAACAAGTGATCTGTTGTGTTACTAAGAGTGCTTTCGCACTAGTTATCATGGACTGACGCCTGATAACAGTCCTCTCTTAAAAGTACTCACAATTTACAGTACCCAGTGCATGTTGAAACTTCTTAATATTTTTTTTACGTAAATTGCACTAACTGAGAAGGTGAAACTTCTACGCTATTTAATTCTGAAACTGCTGAGTGAAACTGAACGTACTCTCACTTTTCTTATCTTTATCGTTTCATTTCCGACCTATAGAATTACTCCTGACAAATACAACTAAAACGCAATCTGACTGCTCAAAAATGATAACCTGACGTCAAATAATTAATACAAAAGAATGGCCCTGAATAAGAAGAAATCCTAACAATAACCTATACATTTCATAAGTCACTTACCTCACAGAAAATCTTCATGACACGAACTACAGCGATACAAGCGCCAATACCGCCAGCTGAATAAGAGATTCTAACTACTGAAGGCTCTAACTACTAATAGGCATGAGGTTAGCAAAGGAAAGATTTTGTTACAGAGCAAGCAATGTATTTAGCAGATTTTACATTAATCAAGTGACAACCAGTCCAAAAAAAGTATATAATAATCAGTAATAAATTTCCATGACGAATACACATTCAGACCGTCCGCTCGGGCTAATTCTGCAAACCTCCAACACTGCTAATTATTAACCTCTAACTTCCATCACTGCTGATTACTCACACCTAACTTCCATCATTGCTGGCTAGTTCGACCAGCCACAGTCTCTCACAGAGTGCACACAGCGCTGTCGGAGTTATTAATGCAGAGTGCTGCACAGCGCAGCCAACATACAAACACATAAACAGCCTACTTAAATAGCCCCCCTGCTCCTCTCAAAAAAGCCGGCCGGTGTGGCCGTGCGGTTCTAGGCGCTTCAGTCTGGAACCGTGTGACAGCTACGGTCGCAGGTTCGAATCCTGCCTCGGGCATGGATGTGTGTGATGTCCTTAGGTTAGTTAGGTTTAATTAGTTCTACTTTCTAGGCGACTGATGACCTCTGAAGTTAAGTCACATAGTGCTCAGAGCCATATTTTCCTCTCAAAAAATTTTATAAAATAGTTTGGGCATTGGCCAGGACTAATTTGTTAAAAAAAATTTCATGTTAACAGTATCAGATAGATCAGATGCACACAATTAGTAATATACAGTTGGTCAAAAGCAAATATTTTCCTCACAGTCCCTAAAGACAGTCTCAATCATTCATCAGAAGAGTAGTCTGTGACAGTTTCATGCACAAAGTCTGAGCAGTAAAAGAAAATGCACACAAAAGTAGTGGACCTCCATGCAGTCTTGAAGAAGTAGTGTTGTCCTCCCAACAGAAAAACAGTGCTGACTCTTGACACGAAGACATGAAGATGGGTATGGGCCATAACAGAGCAAACCCACAGCAGAGTCAGTTGAAGTCTTGACGAATATTGGTAGAATTGGTAGGTCACCACAGAGCAGACCCACAGTATGTCTTGTAGAGATTATGGTAGTATTGGGCCACCAAAGGTGCAAACCCACTGTAGTCCTTGTAGAGATTTTGGTAGTAGAGGGCCACCAAAGGCGCAGACTCATTGTAGTCCTTGTAGAGATGGCCAGCAGCCATCCGTTGCGACTGTGAGGGTGCACTATCACAACTGAAGAGTCTTGATGACAATGTAGCAAGTCCATGAACCACCACTTGTGCACTCACAATTTTTTTTTGCCATATCCTTAGAACCAATATCCTTAATCATACCCTTGCTGAATTATCGACACATGTGCAAGCACTAACACAGTCATATAACCTCTGACATTTTATACATTTTGTATGACCAACAGAAGTGTACAGTAAAATGAATCCCTACTATTTACTTAACTTGAAGATCTGATGTCTGTACAATTACAATTTTGCAGCATAAGAATGCAATTATAAAGGTACAGAAAACATCATTACAGTCAAGAACATGATAATACCAATAAATTTTGTAGTAATACAGGCTTTACAAAAAGAATAAAAATAAACTTGTACATGAGTATTACAGGAATTGTGACATAAGTAAATAAATGAAAAATGAGAATATCTTTTGAAATATTAACTTGACATATGAGCATTAAAGAAAACATAACAGAATAAATAATGTCCAAATATGTTCCCAAAGTAAAGAATACATTCCAAAACAAATTTAGATTTGAGGATAACAGTATTCCTCGTCATAGTGAATGCAGCTTAGTATTAGACGAAAAAAATATTCTACCAAATTTATCTTATCGAGTAAACACGCAGAGACAGGAAGAACACAGATACACAAGGGTACACAAACATATAGCAAAATAACACAAAAGGAAAGGACAGGTTCTGTTTTCAGTGTGACATTTAGTACAGCAGTACATGTGGAATTTCATTAGCAATCAAAACTTTCTTCTTATTTCAAAATTTGTTCCCACAAAAATAGTCCTATCTGAGCGTGCTTTCATATATTTCTTACCTTATCATTTGTTTCCAAGAAAATCCTACCTAAACCTGTTGTCACTATATCCTACTTACACCAGGTGCGACATATTCGCAAATATGATCAGCAATCCATTACTGTCAAACGTTTTTTTTATTCCAGTCTTTGATCACAATATCAATTCCTTTGACGATGACTGGTTTCAGTCAATAATGAGCCAGTTGCAAAATGACTGTGTGGACAATGTGGCCTATTTTACACCATATTGTAGATCTATATGATGATACTGTGCTAAGTACATTTATATGTTTTGATGATGCCATTTCGGCCATATCACATTAGGACATGGTGTATAACAGATCTGAAGATGGTCATTATTGACTGAAACCGGTCATCATCAAAGGAAAGATTGTGAGCAAAGACTGGAATAAAAAACATACCAATAAAGGAATTTCACAGATTGAAAATTTACAGGAGAAGTGCTTAGAAACGAAATCTCATCAATAACAGTGTCCAAAAATTTCAGTCAGCATTGTAGTACTCACATTCACATATGTACTCACATTTCATAACTCTTAAAGTACGATTCTTGTTTTCCAACACTCTTTTTCACAAACCAGAGTCCCTAGCCCCTACTCATTATTCATTGCCTCATTACACATATACATATTCGTCGATACTTCTTCTATATTTCATCATAATAAACATGTAGCATAAACATATTCCTCATATAGCATCATCTTATTGACCAAAATTATAATACACAACTTCGTCGTAATAATGTCATCATAGTACTTCAGTCACATCTCAAAATCGTCGTAACTTCTTTCAATAATTACAGAGCCTAGAAAAAAATTCTCTGCTCGTTTCAATAGTGTCATCTACCTCAAATGTACTTCAGAAATCATGATCCCATGCAAAATATCACAATGGTTCCAAAAATATATGAAGAGTTCCCAAAACGCAGATAAAGTACAGTTGCATAAGTATGAAGTAATCCGACTGAGTAATTACCTAGACATACGTCAGTGACATAGTAAAAAAGATGTTCATTCCTCTCTGTTAAATGACCAGATAATTGTGTAATTCCTTGTTAGAGACATATGGTACCGACGTGTAAAATTGTATAAGCAAATACCACATTAGCTAGGGCTCCTTGTGTTTGCCACATGCATGGTACACAAAGTAAGTGTACCCCCATGAGGGATAATGTAATTATACCCTCAGATGTTACAGATTGAACTGCGGAATGCAATGTATCACAGAAAACCTTCTCTGTATCATAGTAGTTCAAAAAATATTCCTAAAAATGTTCCAAGTACAAAAGCTAACCACTCAAATGCGTGTCCTGTAGTGCTAAACTGCGCTTCTTGCTATAAGATAATTTCTGTCATTGGCTAAGCGTAAAAATGTTCCAAGTGTCGTGGTTATCGTCGTTCATAAGCAAAGTTCTCCAGAAGTCCATGTTCTTACCTTGTCATTTACAAAAGTAAAGTACTATGCGAAAGATGTATTAGTTATTACGTTTATTGCCGTGACCTTGAAAGTACCATACTGTAACGTATTGTTGAGTTACAAAAAATAACTGTCTCATTATAGCCATGCCACAAAAGTTATTTAAATGAAATGAATACCCTTAGCTGCATAGAGGCGTTGATTTAAGTCAATGGGGACAGTTGAAAATGTGTGCCCCGACCGGGACTCGAACCCGGGATCTCCTGCTTGCTTACATAGCAGACGCTCTATCCATCTTTTTTTTTTAATTTCATTTTGTTCGCTTTTGTTCTTTGCGTCTGCTCGGGGCGGACGTCGTAAGACATCCGTTTAAGTTCGTTGTTGCATGATTAACTCAGTTTTTTTTTTTTATTACAGAGGGCAGCTAACCCTCTGACTGAACACGCTGAGCTACCGGGCCGGCGAAGATGAGGCATTGGAAACGGAAATGAGCGTTTGGCGTTATTGGCCGGGAGGCCGCTTGCGGGGCAGGTCCGGCCGCCTTGGTGCAGGGTTTATTACATTCGACGCCACATTGGGCGACTTGCGTGCCGGATGGGGATGAAATGATGATGAAGACAACACAAAACCCAGCCCCTGAGCGGAGAAAATCTCCGACCCAGCCGGGAATCGAGCCCATCTGAGCCACCTAGGAGAGGATGGTGCGACAGCAGGGACTTATCTCTGGCACGCCACAGGGTTGCGCTGAACCTGCAACAGCTGGAGCGACTTCTTTCCGCCTTTCTTGTACAGATTTCTTCTTTCTCTTGTTGCCACGTTAAAATTAGGTTCTTCCCCCAAAACACAGCGAAGTTTACACAATTTTATCGCACTGACATGCTAATGCAGCTGCAATTACGACACAATCCTGAAACGGTCTACTGTTAATCAAATAACTGAGGACGGGTAAGGTTATATTTTATGAATAGCTCATGGTCAGTATAAAAATAAAAGTATAATTCCTTCACTAATGTGGCTATAAATCTCGTTTCACCGCTACTGATGGCTCTCAAAACAATTACAAGAGTTATGCATTACACAAAAAAGCGCTGTCCGCATTACATCCTATCATTCGCTAAAAACTCGTTTCGTTATCTCGAACCATTTATGAGGTATGAGGCACGTTATGAATATCTTAAATGCTATCATTTGCGCACACAACTGGAAGTAAGTGCACTACATTCATTTTCTCGAGGTTGCCAATAGATGTAGATCTCATTTGCAAAATGCAATATGTTAGCTACGTTTCGTACACGACCTTATGTGTACTAACATGCAACAAACGAAAATTCGTATTTACCTCTATTTTTCACTGCAAAGTATTCGAATTTCACGCAGTACCCCGATTCATATAGAAATAGAGTAAGTATGACTGCTATCGGAATGACAGCCAGTTCATCACGAAGCTGACGAATGAGGCTATGAGATGCGTCAGAAACAATTTTTTTTAATTTTTTTTTTTTACCGTATAGCTTCTTTAAAATTGTTTGAGAAATATTGCAGTGCAACCGACGTGTGCATGACTGCATTCCCGCAGTATACTAAGGGGACACAAAACGAATCGACGAAACGGACGAAGCTCGCAGTTCAGCAGGCAGGGGCAACTGCGCCAGATGTCCCTTCGGAACAGATGGGTGGACCCGAGGACGCGTTTCTGCTTCCGGCCCAAGTTATCCTGCATGAGCTCCTAACGTGTTAAGTACTTTCTACCATGCACTTCACAGCGGGTTACAGAGATCCAGAGTTAGACATGCTACTATTTAAATGTCTTCTGAGAAATGCGGTTTTTGAAGAGCCTCTAATTAAATCTCAGTGGGAGCAGATTCCCTTATCAAGTCCATACGTTCACACTGTGCAGCTATTAGAACTCATAAGGAAACAATCTTGATGAATGTTGTTTTATCCATTACGAAACGGTTATTGAAAGCCTCTGATTGTAAAAACGTAGTTCTTTTCCTTGCTGTAGTGTTACATTTGCTTCTGATGAAAAAAATTGGGAAATTTGTGGTAAGTTCTGTGGGACCAAACTGCTGAGATCATCGGTCCCTAAGCTTACACACTACTTAAACTAACTTAAACTGACTTACGTTAAGGACAACACACACACCCATGCCCGAGGGAGGACTCGAACCTCCGAGGGGGGAAAGCCGCGCGAACCGTGACAAGGCGCCTTAGACAGGGTGGCTACCCCGCGCGGCTGCTGCTGATGATTTATTTCTCGCACAGTCAGCTTCGGGTAATAATTTCCATTATCAAGTCAATATTCCATGAACTATGAGATTTCTAGGCGTAATTTTTGCTATATATGAGCTGCTGTAATATTCTTGAGAATTTGCTTTAAACACTTGTACTTTCCTATAGATAGTGGCAAATACGGAGATTCACATATGATTTCTTGTTGTTCTCTTACACAGAAACTAGCACATACTGTACATCGGTAGACAGTTCATAGGCTACAGGAGGCGAAAACAAAAAACAGACACTGTATGGATCATGAACTGTGTAATGGTGTACTATGTGTGTGAGTTTCTACATCAGATAACAGCAAGAAATTCAAAATCAAGGTTGAAGAAGTGCTGCGACAAAGCTGTGAGGACGAGTCGCGAGTTCTGCTGAACAGCACATCGTCAATCGGTAGTGCACCCGCCCGCGAAAGGCAAACGTCCTAGGTTCGACTCCTAGGCAGGTACAAATCTTTAATGGATCAAATGGCTCTGAGCACTATGGGACTTACATCTGAGGTCATCAGTCCCCTAGAACTTAGAACTACTTAAACCTAACTAACCTAAGGACATCACACACATCCATGCCCGAGGCAGGATTCGAACCTGCGACCGTAGCGGTCGCGCGGTTCCAGACTGAAGCGCCTAGAACCGCTCGGTCCCATCGGCCGGCAAATATTTAATCTGGCAGGAAGTTTCACATCAGGGCACACTCCGCTGCCGAGTGAAGGTTCGTTGTCGCAGGCTGTGGCTAATCTACACTGCTCAACGCAATTGTAATATCACTATTTTGAAACCCAGTCATTTTCTTACATTGCGACGCAGAAGTTCGAAATTTGGCTCGAACCTTCCTCTTCAGTGGTGCAAAACAGCATGGCCTCGCGATGTCACCCTTGGGCTGGGCGAAGCTGGAAGCACTAAGGTGTCGACACACGCGGGAAGCGAGGCCAGAGCTCGGGATTTCATGTTAGATGTAAGGTGATTAATGACGTCACACCGACACGAAAATTAACCGCAATTCAGTCCGACGCCACCGTGGACGTGCAACATGATGGGAAGCTCGTCGCAGCCCTCATAACCACAACTCGCGCCTTCTCTTGGAGCCTCCGAATTTTTTATGTGAAAACTCTTGAAGCTTTTTTTAGATAAAAGAAACGTTATTAACATTCTACTTCTTTGTTCTCCATGTCTACATATTTGCAGCTCTCTGCTGCTAGGCGGCTCGTAATTGTAGCGTGTAACATAGCGGTGTGTAACGTAACTACGTCAGTGCATGAGAGCGTGCTATTATTGAGTTTCGAATTCGAAAAAGTACGTCCAGATACGGACCACCATCAGTCCTTCAGCATCATAGTGCCAGACTGTATATGAGCACTTTGACGTCTGCAGCAATCCGATGCCTTGGGTTCACTGTCATCGATCGTCGTCCTTACGCTGCCGACAGGGCCCCAGCCGATTTTCATCTTTTTGCAAAATTTAGAGAACACCTTCGAGGACTTGACTTAGATAGTGATGAAGTGGAGCGAGCAGAGGTGAGGTTGTCAACAACGTCAAACTTTCTGCAGTAACGGTATCAACAAACAGGTCTATCGTTGGGAGAAATGTGTTCGTCGCCAGAGCGACTATTTTGAAAAATAAACGTATGGACGTGAAGAAAACAGATCTGAAGTGTTAATGACGTAGCAGGGCGCCATGCTTTTGCACCATTACGGAGAAAGGCTATAAGCTCCTTCGAGTCAAATTTCTAATTTCGTCGTCACAGTGGAAGAAGACGACCGGGTTTTAAAAAAAAAAAGTGACACTTTCACTATGTTTCACAGTATATTAGTCAGCGATATCCTTTCTTCCAGGAGTTTTAGCCCCGCAAGTGATGCAGGACAACTTCTGTGAGCAGGACACAAAGGTCCCGGTTTCGAGTTCCGATCCGGAACTTCGTTATTATCTGCTAGGATGTTATAACAATAAATTCTTGGGTAAAACTTACTTCCAAATTCGGCATTATCTGTGCGGAAAGATACATCAGCTATTACAAAATTGCGAGTGCTACATTTCAGTAAAGGCACCGGAACAAAGCAGCTGATCACAAACATCACGCCTGAAATCGTCAACAGTACACAGAATATGCACTCGATAATTGGAATTAGTTTCCGAAACACGTCGAGCGTGACACAAATAAAGAGCAATTTTGACTAGCAGCACCAAATGTCATTTAATAATAAAGAAAATCGTCTTATGGGCAACGAACTAACCGTACTACAGACAACCCAGAAAGTCAAAGTCTGTTAGCCTCTGCACTGCGTGTGCTACTGCGGGCACAAAGACTGACTGATGACGTGGGGCTCTGATGGCACGTAATCTGCGTGGGAAGTGGTCGCGCTGGTCCCAGACTCTCGGGCTCAGAAGCTCTTGCCTAAGCGCAAACTGAGACGCGTATAGCACGTGTGACGCTAGACGACAACGCAGCGCGACGCGCTGTTGGTATTACCCGATACTCATCTGACCAGAAATCCTTGCCTTCCTTCCACTTCACTTCACTGACCCCTACTATATCTAGATTGAGTTTTTGCATTTCCCTTTTCAGATTTTCTAGTTTCCCTACCACGTTCAAGCTTCTGACATTCCACGCCCCGACTCGTAGAACGTTATCCTTTCGTTGATTATTCAATCTTTTCCTCATGGTAACCTCCCCCTTGGCAGTCCCCTCCCGGAGATCCGAATGGGGGACTATTCCGGAATCTTTTGCCAATGGAGAGATCATCATGACACTTCTTCAAATACAGGCCACATGTCCTGTGGATACACGTTACGTGTCTTTAATGCAGTGGTTTCCATTGCCTTCTGCATCCTCATGTCGTTGATCATCGCTGATTCTTCCGCCTTTAGGGGCAATTTCCCACTCCTAGGACAAGAGAATGCCCTGAACCTCTATCCGCTCCTCCGCCCTCTTTGACAAGGCCGTTGGCAGAATGAGGCTGACTTCTTATGCCGGAAGTCTTCGGCCGCCAATTGAAAGGGTAATGCAGTATGTAAAGGGGGACGAAAATCTAATAGTCATGGGCGACTGGAATGCAGTTGTAGGGGAAGGAGTAGAAGAAAAGGTTACAGGAGAATATGGGCTTGGGACAAGGAATGAAAGAGGAGAAAGACTAATTGAGCTATGTAACAATTTTCAGCTAGTAATAGCGAATACCCTGTTCAAGAATCACAAGAGGAGGAGGTATACTTGGAAAAGGCCGGGAGATACGGGAAGATTTCAATTAGATTACATCATGGTCAGACAGAGATTCCGAAATCAGACACTGGATTGTAAGGCGTAACCAGGAGCAGATATAGACTCAGATCACAATATAGTAGTGATGAAGAGTAGGCTGAAGTTCAAGACATTAGTCAGAAAGAATCAATACGCAAAGAAGTGGGATACGGAAGTACTAAGGAATGACGAGATACGTTTGAAGTTCTCTAACGCTATAGATACAGCAATAAGGAATAGCGCAGTAGGCAGTACAGTTGAAGAGGAATGGACATCTCTAAAAAGGGCCATCACAGAAGTTGGGAAGGAAAACATAGGTACAAAGAAGGTAGCTGCGAAGAAATCATGGGTAACAGAAGAAATACTTCAGTTGATTGATGAAAGGAGGAAGTACAAACATGTTCCGGGAAAATCAGGAATACAGAAATACAAGTCGCTGAGGAATGAAATAAATAGGAAGTGCAGGGAAGCTAAGACGAAATGGCTGCAGGAAAAATGTGAAGACATCGAAAAAGATACGATTGTCGGAAGGACAGACTCAGCATACAGGAAAGTCAAAACAACCTTTGGTGACATTAAAAGCAACGGTGGTAACATTAAGAGCGCAACGGGAATTCCACTGTTAAATGCAGAGGAGAGAGCAGATAGGTGGAAAGAATACACTGAAAGCCTCTATGAGGGTGAAGATTTGTCTGATGTTATAGAAGAAGAAACAGGAGTCGATTTAGAAGAGATAGGGGATCCAGTATTACAATCGGAATTTAAAAGAGCTTTGGAGGACTTACGGTCAAATAAGGCAGAAGGGATAGATAACATTCCATCAGAATTTCTAAAATCATTGGGGGAAGTGGCAACAAAACGACTGTTCACGTTGGTGTGTAGAATATATGAGTCTGGCGATATACCATCTGACTTTCGGAAAAGCATCATCCACACAATTTCGAAGACGGCAAGAGCTGACAAGTGCGAGAATTATCGCACAATCAGCTTAACAGCTCATGCATCGAAGCTGCTTACAAGAATAATATACAGAAGAATGGAAAAGAAAATTGAGAATGCGCTAGGTGACGATCAGTTTGGCTTTAGGAAAAGTAAAGGGACGAGAGAGGCAATTCTGATGTTACGGCTAATAATGGAAGCAAGGCTAAAGAAAAATCAAGACACTTTCATAGGATTTGTCGACCTGGAGAAAGTGTTCGACAATATAAAATGGTGCAAGCTGTTCGAGATTCTGAAAAAAGTGGGGGTAAGCTATAGTGAGAGACGGGTCATATACAATATGTACAACAACCAAGAGGGAATAATAAGAGTGGACGATCAAGAACGAAGTGCTCGTATTAAGAAGGGTGTAAGACAAGGCTGTAGCCTTTCGCCCCTACTCTTCAATCTGTAAATCGAGGAAGCAATGATGGAAATAAAAGAAAGGTTCAGGAGTGGAATTAAAGTACAAGGTGAAAGGATATCAATGATACGATTCGCTGATGACATTGCTATCCTGAGTGAAAGTAAAGAAGAATTAAATGATCTGCTGAACGGAATGAACAGTCTAATGAGTACACAGTATGGTTTGAGAGTAAATCGGAGAAAGACGAAGGTAATGAGAAGTAGTAGAAAAGAGAACAGCAAACATCAGGATTGATGGTCACGAAGTCAATGAAGTTAAGGAATTCTGCTACCTAGGCAGTAAAATAACCAATGACGGACGGAGCAAGGAGGACATCAAAAGCAGATTCGCTATGGCAAAAAAGGCATTTCTGGCCAAGAGAAGTCTACTAATATCAAATACCGGCCTTAATTTGAGGAAGAAATTTCTGAGGATGTACGTCTGGAGTACAGCATTGTATGGTAGTGAAACATGGACTGTGGGAAAACCGGAACAGAAGAGAATCGAAGCATTTGAGATGTAGTGCTATAGACGAATGTTGAAAATTAGGTGGACTGATAAGGTAAGACATGAGGAGGTTCTACGCAGAATCGGAGAGGAAAGGTTTATGTGGAAAACACTGATAAGGAGAAGGGACAGGATGATAAGTCATCTGCTAAGACATGAGGGAATGACTTCCATGATACTAGAGGGAGCTGTAGATGGCAAAAACTGTAGAGGAAGACAGAGATTGGAATACGTCAAGCAAATAATTGAGGACGTAGGTTGCAAGTGCTACTCTGAGATGAAGAGGTTAGCACAGGAAAGGAATTCGTGGCGGGCCGCATCAAACCAGTCAGTAGACTGATGAGCAAAAAAAAAAAAAAAAAAAAAAGATCTGGACTTGTGTCCATCAGAGACAGTAATAAATTTGTAAGACTGGATGTCATGAACTGATATATATATTATGACTTTTGAACACTATTAAGATAAATACATTGTTTGTTCTCTATCAAAATCTTTCATTTGCTATGTCTATCAGTAGTTAGTGCCTTCAGCAGTTAGAATCTTTCATTTAGCAGGCAATATTGGCGCACGCTGTATTGCAGTAATTCAAGTAACGAAGATTTTTGTGAGGTAAGTGATTCACGAAAGGTATAGGTTATTGTTAGTCAGGGCCATTCTTTTGTAGGGATTTTTGAAAGTCAGATTGCGTTGCGATTAAAAATATTGTGTGTCAGTTTAGTGTTGATCAGAATAAGTTAAGAGAGTAATGTCTGAGTACGTTCAGTTTTGCTCAGCTGTTTGAAAAGTAAATAATGTAAGAGGTTTATCAGCACAGTCATTCATTAATTTTTCAAAGGGGACGTTTCAGGACACTACACAACATTCGAAAAGTTTGCAATGAAAAATAGTGGTCGCTATGATTTTGCGTTTGGCGCGATTTGCACCATATGCTGCTGCGTATGAAATTTAGCTAACATATTAAATTTTTGTTTAGACTTGGGACGAAGTCTCTATCAGTCTCCGGTCTCGAGAAAATGGATCCTGCGTGGCGGTTTCACTCCCGCTCTCACGCCCACGGGAATGAAATATTCACGACATCCCTCACGAGGCATCGAAACGATATTTTGGCGAATGATGGCTCACAAGGAGGAGAATCCTTTGCTGGTTCGTAAACGCACTGAACTTTCTTGTCTATCGATATAACAGAAATTGTACTTTTTATTTAATTTTTTTTCATTCCAGTAACCGTAATTCTTTAAGAGTTATCGACAGCTAGTGAAACAGAGTTTCCTGGTATGAAAATAAACATGACATTTCTTCTCTTATGTTGCCCCAAACCGGAACAATGAGGTTTTTCGTGAGCTATTGAGCTCTCTAGTCGCCAAATACTTGTTTTATGAGACACTTTGTTTCAGAATTCTCTCACAATAGCTGCTGCAAAAATGGGTTTGTGCAAATTATACTGTGTTTCGGCAAAAGAAGTACAATTAAACCTGTCAACAAGAGAAATGTGGCCATTACACAGAAATGCCGATGCTTCTTCGAATGAAAAAAGGTTAATATTCACACAAATTTCTATCGCCAATTATGTTGGAATATTAGTTGAATCCGATTGCCCATCGTATTTTTAATACTAAGCGACTGCAATGGAAACTTAACAAAGAATTTTATTCCTTTTCTTCATCTGAGCAGTATTAAAATAATGACGAGCAAACCCTTCAGGCGGAGCCGGCCGGAGTGGCCGTGCGGTTCTAGGCGCTACAGTCTGGAGCCGAGCGTCCGCTACGGTCGCAGGTTCGAATCCTGCCTCGGGCATGGATGTGTGTGATGTCCCTAGGTTCTGGTGACCTCAGAAGTTAAGTCGCATAGTGCTCAGAGCCATTTGAACCTTCAGGCGTAATGGCACACACATGCCAGACGCTGGTTATTCACCTGCGGCTTGCCAAAGTGACAAAGTGTAATTCGCGAATAAAATAATTGTTATTGAAAAAAGTAAACAATTGATACATGGCGAAACAACTGTTACATGGTACAACATGATGGTCAGTATATCGTCAGCAGTTGTGAACAATGTGCGCGACAGGAATGCGGAAAGTAGCTAATTGTGCCTTGTGACCGGAAGAGTCCACGTCGTTCGAAAACGATCTGCCTTTGTCAGCAATACATTTCAACAATTTAAATATATCAAATCACCAGACTCTTTCAGGATAGTAATACTTTCAGAATAATACCGGCCACTACATCATTTGTGTAGCCCTTTGCATAATTAGTTTATTAACGCTGACAGTATCTTTGCAACCACTGAAATGGTTCTTTTGCGTCACGACGAGCCGATTAAAATATCGCTATTCGTGAGGGCTTCTCGACTGTTTCTAGATTGCAGTGGACATGTGACGTTCATCAATGTCTCTCATTACATTCATATCCAAATAATGATAGTGAAACTTATGTACTTCATATCTCGGACACTTTTTACCAGGAGCACAATGGGGTGATACCTGTGGAAATTACGCCTTTTCGACTTTTTGTTACAGATTGTAGAGATACGTCAGCATAACAGGCAGCAAGTACATAACCTTGTTTTACTTTCCTGCCTCGCTTCTAGTTCACATGATTTTATAATGTTCCTTACTTCCTAATTGACTACCCTCACGATGAATCGTCTTTCCCTTCTTACGATCTGAAAACATTGTGGAGGCGGAAGATACAATTCCAGTGGCTTATCGCTCGTGAGTTATTTAACTGTGCATTGTTCTTGACAAAAGAGCAAACAAAACAAGAAAGTATACAGATATGCGTAACTGAAAACCATTATGTACTAACGAAAAGAGATGGAGCGCTTAAACGGCGAAAAACGAAACACTATTGAGTGAGAAAATAAAATACTTCGTGTGCCTACATGCGCAATGCCGAAGTGAGTATATGGCAGGACTGCATTCCCGCTCGCCGCTTCACTTCTCCCGCAGTGCTCGCGTGATCCGTGGCGCGATCAAGTGCGCCCCAACCACAACGCCTCGGGACCTGGCGCAGGCGCGTGTCTCGTCCCAGTCGCGTCTCGTCGCCATATGCGCGGTCCCATTTGAACCTGTGAAGTTACAAAAAAGCACGCTGCGCTGCG
This sequence comes from Schistocerca piceifrons, assembly GCF_021461385.2. Taxonomy (NCBI): domain Eukaryota; kingdom Metazoa; phylum Arthropoda; class Insecta; order Orthoptera; family Acrididae; genus Schistocerca; species Schistocerca piceifrons. Next base: position 256,399,672 of record NC_060139.1, on the reverse strand, counting down.
TCGAGCCACACGTGCTATGCGCCTAGCCTTACTCAGGTCTGGGCTGAGACTGCTTAAAGCACAGCTCCCCCGAGATGCGGTACTGTTTTTCTTCGAGTCCTAGCGCACCGTGGGAAAGCTTGTCTGTGGCCCTCCTGACACACAGTGACGCCCCTGTTGCGACCCGGGTGAAACAGTACCAAGGGAACGCAGGTAACAGGACACCCCCGCTATTCCTCCGTCCTCACATTGCTATGCACTATAGTTCAATTCTTTTATCTTGGCGGCTCGCGCATGCCCGCCCAGAGGCGGGAGATTGCTGCGTTGCCAGTTGCACACGCCAAGAGAAGCAGCGCCATAGTACAGTATAGTTCGCAAACTTACATTTATGGGCGAGCGCGCAGTTTATGAAGTAAAGCCACCACAATCGCATTAACCCTTTCGCTGCTTCAGAGACGTGCTCCACGCATTCCGCGCTGTGCGCGATTTTGTCATCACTGCACTGCTCGCCTGTGCAGACACATGGTGTTCCGACTGCTTTGACACACTTATCATTCGATTTCACAAAAACTATTTGGCCCAAAAATTTGATTTTTACACATCTTCTTGACTGATACCTTCCCCCCATAAATGACTTAATTTTCTTTCGATGTTCAACGCAGTTATTGTGCAGCGTTAAATGTAGCAAACCATTGCACGAAATTTTGAAGAGTTTTCAGAGGTGTATACTTTCCGTATGGTCGATTTTAGTTGCCACTAGAAATTTCAAAAAATTACATTCAAACGAATGAAATTCGTAAAGTAAGACACTTCGATATTGTTTTTAAGTAAAGAAAGTATTGAGCATCTTTTTTTTAAATTTTCATTTTGCTCGTTTTAGTTCGTTGCATCTGCTCGGGGCGAACGTCGTAAAACATCCATTAAAGTTCGTTGTTGATCTGTTGACTTAGTTTATTTTATTACAGAGACATGTTACCCTCTGACCGAACACGCTGAGCTACCGTGCCAGCATAAACTTTTCACTCAAGGGAAGACTTGTAACGCTGCGCTTTGTGCACACACGATGCTCTTTAAAGCCTGTACTATGGTAAGTTGACGGCTTCACGTTGTGAGAAAGGATTTTTGTATAGATATTGACCGCGTGTACCTGAATGGAGGCAAATCAGACTTACATCCACTCTGTAATAATAATGATACGTCAAGCAAGTCCGAAATGCAACTACACGTCACGACGGACAAGAAACAACACAGAAGATGATACCAATTTGTTAACAATACGGTCGCTAGCCTAATTAGGCATTAACTGAGTTTCTTCCCTGTACAAGTTGATGTACGTTCGTGCAAAACAACACGTAGTAACACTGCATAATATGGTAAATTTTAGAACCAGAAAATCTACTGAACTGATAATTTCACTTTCTGTACTAATATGGATAATCCATAAATACATAACATTAGACTATAATGTTTACTATAAAACTTCGTACTGTCTATTTATCTGATTAAAATCGGGCATAGGTTACCCTAGAAATAGCACTTTAGAAACACACACACACGATGTCAATTTTGATAAAGGTAAAACACTGATAAATTTTGGCCTTTATATTGGCTTTAACTTTGCTGGTCAAATCAGTTTAAAACACTTCAGAATTCAAATGAATAAAAAAGAGGGGGGGAGGGGACCCCGAAACTGTTATGATCACTGTATAAAAAAAATTTAATTACTGAAATCATTGTGTGCTCAAAATTTCCACTATATGAGTTACTACTCTTTTTATCTTATTTCCTGCTCATTTAAATACCATTATATTTGTCTCGAAATAATTAAACTTCATTACTAAACCAATTTCAAAATTATCTTCCAACTTTGTCAGACCTTTGTTATTCGTCTATTAGTTCATTGACAACAAAGTTCTTTAAACATCATTCTAACATAGCTAGGTCTGCAGGTAATTATTATTAACATAAACTTTAATTCTTCATTTCGGGACACTCGGATTGCACAACATTTGGAATGGACCCTGGCTAGGTTAGTTGTGAGGATAATTAAATGATAGGACAGTTCTGGTGAAATTTAAGTTGTTATTGAACAGTATGGAACAAAAGTAACACTGGTCCACACGAATACAGTACTAAAAGTTTCAACCTGTTCGTATCGATGCGGCGGTTGGCAGGCGGCGAGATGGCGAGGCACAGAGCACACATACAATCACAACAATGGCTCTTGATGTATCTGCACTTTACTTCTTCTTGGCGTCGCAATACTTTTCTATTTAGTGCCTATGGAATTTTGCCATGCTGTATAGGCGTCGGAACGGCCTATCCAAGGCTCAATGAAACTACGTCTTCCAGGAGAGCCTCTTCGATCCAGAACGTGTTGCTCAGACCAATGCCCAACTCCGACTACTACTGCTGAGCCCGTTATGCCGTGCCGCGCCCATGTGCATTTTCCCGCGCTCGCCTGCCATCCACCTTCTACCGCTCCCCTACAGACAGGGTATTCACCAGAGGTTTTGCATTCTACATATCCTAATACATTGCCTACGTATGGACCAGACGCACAATTACAATTTTTAACATCTTACAATAGTTTCAACGTTTCTTACATTTCAATTCTGTTATAATATTGCTTGAAATTTGACATAAACATTAATATTCACATTGAAAATTGTTTACAGTTTCTTTAACATAATGGCATGAAACAAAAAAAAAAAAAAAGAAATGAAATCGGAACATTGATTACACTAATTTATCGAAAAATCAGAAAAAAATATTATTTGTATAATAGTACAGCGTTGTTGTTGTTACACATGCCCCTGTTTCCAGTAAATTTCACTAAGGGCAAATTTGATGGGAACACTGAACTTTACTTTTATACAGGGGTTCTGAATCTTTGTGTGAATGTCCCGTCACAAAAGTTTGTACCACAAACTTCCTTTCACTCACATTATCTAGGTCTATACTTTTTAACATATCAAGAACATTTACTTATCATTTACTTAAGTGACTTTATCACAGTCCAACCTCCTATCACAACATTATTTAAGTAGCAAATTACTCATTATTATTAAACTTCTCAGAAAAATAAATTCAAAAGCTGAAACACAAACACTTGCCTACAAAGCATATACAAATACCTATATACACTATAAGACAATTTGTTGCTGCTTACATTGAATGGCAGTCCATTTCCTTATTTACTAATAAACACACAATAATATTTAGAAAAATCACTACATATTTTTGCTGCCTATTATTCAGATTTGGGCAGTCCATTTCGCATCATTTTATCACATCTCCTGCACCACACTTACAATTCTCCTTTGACTATTTATCTGCCCTCATTGGTGTTTGGCAGTCCTTTATATTATGACTCATATACTGCCCACTTTGGTTTTCGGCAGTCCCAGCTTTTATTTGGCTTACAGCATTTGCTTTTTCTTTTCAACCCTTTTCTCCATACATCTTTACATTTATAGGACATTTGGTAATCTGAAACTCACATAACTACATTAGCTCACTGACATTGGTATACATACATTTACAAAGATTTGTTACATTTAGAATAAAATAATTTCGTCATTAGATACAGCATATTTACTGCAGATTGCTTTCTGAGTGTACTTAGGTCACTCACTCCTAGGAACATACAGTTTCAGGTCCATAACATTTCTTACACCTAAAGGTCTTTTGGATATTGGATAGATCAGGTAGTAAGCATTATCGTGTGGAATGTTCTGTATCACATACGGTCCATTGTAAATATATTTAAATTTGGAAATTTCATGGTTCAGTTCACTAGATTTTTCGTGGGTTTTTTAAGAGAACATAACCTCCAATTTTAAATTTTGAAACTTTCAGGTTTTTTTTTTCATGTCTTTTAGATCTAGATTCAGCTTTTTGCTTTGCCCTTTTTCTGACTAATTCTTTCTTTTGACTCAACCCCAAGCTTGTACAAGGTGGAAACTCTAGTTTTTCCTCAATTAAACTTTTACTTCTGCTCATGACATTCTAAAAGTCCAATATAAATCTGCCCCAGACTCTAAATCATGCCCCTTCCTTTTTTTTTTTTTTTTTTTTTTTTTTTAAACAACGCACTTTGGTCGACTGTGACGTCGTCCCAAGATACGTTGCTGACCTGTGAACCATTTATATCTGGTGGCTTTCTCGGTTTCTGGAGTTCAAAGTCTTTGCTTGCTTCAGCTCTTTGCAAAATAGACACTGAGTCGTCAGGTGGCTCTTTCTTTCTGTGTTCAGTCTCAACATCTGGGTTTTGTTTTGAAACTTCATCATCAGTAGGTACAATATCGCAGTTAGCCGTATTCCCATTATTTTCACTAGTACCAAAATACTCGTCATCTGAACTACCGTCAGAATCCGACCATTCTGGATCGCTTTCAGGTTCTAACATAAAAGCTTTTCTGAGACAGGCACTAAGTTCTTCCTCTGCATCTTCGTCAGACTTAGATTTTAACTCAATATCCTCTTTTGGCAAAACGGCCTCATTATCAGCTTTACTCACATCCACTGTTACTTCATATTTAGTGTAATCCTCGTGGACTTCAATTAATTTTTGGTAATTATCTGCCCCTTCCCCACGGTGCCTTTCGGTAGCAGCTTGTACTGTTGGCGGGTCGTTAACAGAAGTTACTTCCTCGTCAATGCTTAGGATTTCATCCTCCAATTCCTTTCTGTCTTTAACCTTCGTCCTATCGGCAGCACGCGTACTTTGCGCGGCGCTATTTGCTCTCTCCTCTTCAAATTTGGGCCACGTCACCTTATCGACGTCCCTACTATTTCCTTTTCCACTAATTAACCTCCTTGCCTCATACTCCTTCTTAAAATCCTCCCACTCACATTGCTTGAGGCCCTTGTACAGATCATCGATCTGCACACGCCAATCAGTTACTTCTGCTAATTCATTCTCGCCATTTACTTCATTGCTAACACTGCTAACCGCACCTCTCTGTGTATCCACTGTCCCATCTACTATTTCCTTCGCCACGGAATTACCACTCATAATGTATTCTCCAGCTCTTACGGCAATGTTCGTACCTAATGCTGCCGCATTGCTAGAGCTTCTCTCTGAACAGCTGTTCTGCTAGGCTGGGCCGTTGCCCTCTGATGCTCCGCTCGCCTGTTAACATGTGGCACTCTGCGCAGCGAAGATGACTCATCTGCGCTTGCACCTGACGCTTGTTTCGCAACAACACGTTGCGTCGCTCCACGCCTGTCTCTAACCTGTCTCATAACTTTATTGTCAGTCCGGTAACATTTCTTAAATCGGGGCCGGTATATACTGTCCGCTCCCGTTTGGCCCGCAACGTTCGCGGAAATCAGTTTCCCGCGTCGTTATTATTTTGCGCGGTGTACCCTCTACCGCGACCTGGATGACTCCCTCTTCCTCTGCCTCTGCTTCTTCCTCTCTGTATCACGTTCACGCGAAACCCATCGCCGTCATTTCTCTCGTCATTATTGCGGTTATTCCTGTTACTAAAATTTTGATGATTGGCACGACTTTCGCGCCAATGGTCTTCGTCCTCGACCCTTTCGAGAAATGCTTGGAAGCTGCGATGATTGCTTCCCACATATCTCTTTGAATCTTCTGGAAGCTTTTTATATAGCTCCCATACGATTTCTGAATCGGATCTTCTCCCTCTTAAATGCGTCAACTTTTGGTACCAATATTCGCAGAAATCTTTCAAAGAATTTCTGCCCCTGTTATCATGAAGTTTGGCCATGGTAAACTCGCGCCACAAATGATCCTGTTTTTGTTCGGACCAATATTCTTCTGTAAACTTTTGTTTAAATTCTTCGAGCGTCATTTGTTCGGTATTCAAGTTAATTCCCCAGTGCTTAGCGTCACCTGCTAAGGCGCTAATTAATACGTTTATCTTTTCCTGACCAGACAAGTGTTCAGGAAACATCCTCTCGCAATTTTTCATGAAATCTAACGGATGCCATCCGTTATGTTTCTTGGCGGGATCGAAGCGTTCCTCACCTTCCAGTAGCTTCGTAAGTGGTGTGCCATTATAGACAACACCATGCCTATCTTTAATTTTACTCTCAAGATCGAAAATTTTGCCTTGAATTTTCGAAGTATTTTGTTCACACTTTTGTACACATCCGGTAACTTTCTCGCCTAAATCTCTTTCAGTGTCTGAAACTGCCTTTTTCAACTGTGGTATTCCAGTGTTGACATTCGTTTACGATCTCAGTTTTAAGACCGAAAACTTTTTCGTCTACTTTTGTTTCAACCAGAGTCTCTACTTTCTCTTGGATGCTGAGAATTTCAACATCAAACCTACTGTTAATGTTGTCAATTTCCCCCTGCATAGTATCCATATTTTTATTAATAGTGTCAATTTCAAATTTCATAGTATTTACTACAGAGCTTAAATTACCCACTTTTTGTTCTACCTGTTCTATTTGTTTACTAATTTTAATTCCTTGTTCTTCGACCTGTGCTTTAATCTGACCAACTTGTGTTTTAAGCTGCTCATTCTGTGTTTTAAGCTGATTAACCTGATTACTGACTTGTTTTTGAAGCTGATCATTCTGTGTTTTGATCTGCTTGTCAACGTGTGTTTTAAGCTGATTAACCTGATTACTAACTTGTTTTTGAAGCTGATCATTCTGTGTTTTGATCTGCTCACTCCGTCCTGAAATTTGTTTGGTTAATTGTTCAAATAAATCGTTCATGCTTAAAATCTTCACACTGTTTTGTTCTACGGAATCGGTGTGTTCCAATCCTACCTCAAAATTTTCTTTCGATTCTTTCTTTATCTGTGGTGAATCAAACATGTCAGTGGATTCGTTCACGTACCCACTATCATCTACAAAGTCATCCTCTACTTCCTGTTTTATTCCTTGCTGTGTTCTAGGCAATCTCGACATTTCAATCTGTTCGTTAACATGTTCGTGATATTATATGTACGCCAATTGTCTTCCGCTAACGCCATCTGTTATCTGGCCGCGTACACTCCTGTCATTGCCAGCCGCATTTTCCATTACGCTCGGCACATCTACTGTTGCTACGTTCCTGTCCATACTGAACGCAAATCACACCACACTACCGTACTTGACGTTCACTATTTATTTTACTAAATATTATTGCAATTCGTGCCACTGAACATCCACTGTTTGGTATTCACGTTAATTTGTGACCGACAACAACTGGATGTCCTGTCACCGGGAGCCACTTGTAACGCTGCGCTTTGTGCGCACACGATACTCTTTAAAGCCTGTACTATGGTAAGTTGACGGGCTTCACGTTGTGAGAAAGGATTTTTGTATAGATATTGACCGCGTGTACCTGAATGGAGGCAAATCAGACTTACATCCACTCTGTAATAACAATGATACGTCAAGCAAGTCCGAAATGCAACTACACGTCACGACAGACAAGAAACAACACAAATGATACCAATTTGTTAACAATACGGTCGCCAGCCTAATTAGGCATTAACTGAGTTTCTTCCCTGTACAAGTTGATGTACGTTCGTGCAAAACAACACGTAGTAACAATGCATAATATGGTAAATTTTAGAACCAGAAAACCTACTGAACTGATAATTTCACTTTCTGTACTAATATGGATAAACCATAAATACATAACATTAGACTATAATGTTTACTATAAAACTTCGTACTGTCTATTTATCTGATTAAAATCGGGCATAGGTTACCCTAGAAATAGCACTTTAGAAACACACACATGATGTCAATTTTGGTAAAGGTAAAACACTGATAAATTTTGGCCTTTATATTGGCTTTAACTTTGCTGGTCAAATCAGTTTAAAACACTTCAGAATTCAAATGAATAAAAAAGAGGGGGGGGGGACCCCCGAAACTGTTATGATCACTGTATAAAAAAAATTTAATTACTGAAATCATTGTGTGCTCAAAATTTCCACTATATGAGTTACTACTCTTTTTATCTTATTTCCTGCTCATTTAAATGCCATTATATTTGTCTCGAAATAATTAAACTTCATTACTAAACCAATTTCAAAATTATCTTCCAACTTTGTCAGACCTTTGTTATTCGTCTATTAGTTCATTGACAACAAAGTTCTTTAAACATCATTCTAACATAGCTAAGTCTGCAGGTAATTATTATTAACATAAACTTTAATTCTTCATTTCGGGACACTCGGATTGCACAACATTTGGAACGGACCCTGGCTAGGTTAGTTGTGAGGATAATTAAATGATAGGACAGTTCTGGTGAAATTTAAGTTGTTATTGAACAGTATGGAACAAAAGTAACACTGGTTCACACGAATACAGTACTAAAAGTTTCAACCTGTTCGTATCGATGCGGCGGTTGGCAATGGCTCTTGATGTATCGGCACTTTACTTCTTCTTAGCGTCGCAATACTTTTCCATTTAGTGCCTATGGAATTTTGCCATGCTGTATAGGCGTCGGAACAGCATATCCGAGGCTCAACGAAACTACGTCTTCCAGGAGAGCCTCTTCAATCCAGAACGTGTTGCTCAGACCAATGCCCAACTCCGACTACTACTGCTGAGCCCGTTATGCTGTGCCGCGCCCGTGTGCATTTTCCCGCGCTCGCCTGCCATCCACCTTTTACCGCTCCCCTACAGACAGGGTATTCACCAGAGGTTTTGCATTCTACATATCCTAATACATTGCCTACGTATGGACCAGACGCACAATTACAATAACATCTTACAATAGTTTCAACGTTTCTTACATTTCAATTCTGTTATAATATTGCTTGAAATTTGACATAAACATTAATATTCACATTGAAAATTGTTTACAGTTTCTTTAACATAATGGCATGAAACAAAAAAAAAAGGAAATGAAATCGGAACATCGATTACACTAATTTATCGGAAAATCAGAACAAAAATATTATTTGTATAATAGTACAGCGTTGTTGTTGTTACAACTTGAACCAAGGACCTCTCGTTCTTTTTTTTTTTTTTTAATCTCATTTTGCTCTATATTGGTCGATGAAATGTTCGTGGCGGACGTCCTATGACAGCTGTTCAAGTTCTTTGTTGATCTATTCACTCAGTTTTTTTTATTGCAGAGGGTAGCTAACCCTCTGACCGAGCACGCTAAGCTACCGTTCTGGCAGCATCAAACAAGATTTGAACTCAGAACCTTTTGCTTAGCAGCCAAACACCTTAACCATTACGCTAACACAGCTCACCATTCAATGGAATTCTAGGAGGACTTTAAAGCGTCGCGCAAAATACCGACAAACACTGTTGGCATGACTATGAATTACTCACGTTTCGTCGAAGTACAGTAGGAAATAAACAATTACCGCTGTTCTTTATTGCGAAAAAGCGGTTAGTGAGAATGAATTTCCTTGCTATCGCCTGAATTAGGAGGCTTTTTGCTTGTGTGGTTTAATTAATTAATAGAATATGAAGCAATTGGTATAAAGAACGCGTTTTCCAAACTTTCTTGAATAGAAAGTCTGCTATCAAGACATTGCTTTTGTTCAATTACTTTATTTATGGCCGGCCGGTGTGGCCGTGCGGTTAAAGGCGCTTCAGTCTGGAACCGCGTGATCGCTACGGTCGCAGGTTCGAATCCTGCCTCGGGCATGGATGTTTGTGATGTCCTTAGGTTGGTTAGGTTTAAGTAGTTCTAAGTTCTAAGGGACTGATGACCTCAGATTTTAAGTCCCATAGCGCTCAGAGCCATTTGAACCATTTTTGAACAGAAGTTACGCCATCTCAAGTGGGATATACTTAGGCCCGCCATATAATCCTGATTCCTGCCCGTGCGATTATCACGCATTAGGTCCCTTAAAACACACCCTGAGGGGGCTACGATTCCTGTCGGATGAGGGTGTACAGCAGGCAGTTACGGACTTCTTAACTCAGCAGGACACAGTGTTTTACCAAACGGGTATCTTCATCGTGGTGCGTCGGTGGGATGATTGCCTCAATCCTAACGGTGATTTTGCCTCATTGGCACACCACTTTTGGACTGTACCGCTTTCGATCGCAAAATTTTTGATCGCCCCTCATAAACACCCGCCGTTGGTACATACAGATACGAAATTACATTGACATCCGATCGTCTTCCGTGTTCTTAACTTATTTTATCAGTTTGTGCATGTTATTCAGTGACTGTGATGTTTTTCAAGGGCTCTAAGTAGCCTTTTTGTTGAAACGAAGTTCGTTATTAGGGTCCATGTTCACTAGTCCCTAGAGCATTTGGACGATTCTTTTATGGAAATGATGAGGAACGAGTGGTTTACACACACGTGTGTATATGCACACTGAAGCCCCAAAGAAACTGGTGTAGGCATGGGTATTCAAATATAGAGATATGTAAACGGACAGAAAACGGCGCTGCGGTCGTCAACGCCCATATAAGACAAAAAGTCTCTGGCGCAGTTGTCAGATCGGTTAATGCTGCTGCAATGGCAGGTTTGCGGCGGGGCGGGTTAGTAAATGCGTCGTCTGTGTTTGTTCACGGTCTCTTGTCATACTGTTCACTACAAAAGTTTCACCTACCTCAGTACGGCGTCAGATCACCAGCCCGTTTCTCTGTTCAGACGGTGTTAAAAGCAGCGTTGAAGAAAAACACCGTCAATACTTACGTTTGCCAAGTCCGCGTAAACTCTGGCGGCAAGCTATCTTGTAATATCTTATAACACAATTTTCGGGTAGAGGGCGATTGCTTCATATCTTTAGAAAAACGACAAAATTCTGCAGCGAGTTCTTTTATTTATTTAGGTTCAAAATTAAACACTTGCCATCGCTGTTGTTGTGGTCTTCAGTCCTGAGACTGGTTTGATGCAGCTCTCCATGCTACCCTATCCTGTGCAAGTTTCTTCATCTCCCAGTACTTACTGCAACCTACATCCTTCTGAATCTGCTTAGTGTATTCATCTCTTGGTCTCCCTCTACGATTTTTACCCTCCACACTGCCCTCCAATGCTAAATTTGTGATCCCTTGATGCCTCAGAACACGTCCTACCAACCGGTCCCTTCTTCTTGTCAAGTTGTGCCACAAACTCCTCTTCTCCCCGATTCTATTCAATACCTCCTCATTAGTTATGTGGTCTACCCATCTAATCTTCAGCATTCGTCTGTAGCCATCAGCCCGAATTTAATTAACAAATAACATCACTGTCCTCAGCTCACAGTTCATACAACCCAGTACACACGCTAGGCAGCCAGAAATGTACTTCAGTCCAAACTGAATTGTTATGCGATCTACAGTCAATACTCTGCTACAATATCTGAGTTTCACTTTCGGTCCTTTTCAGCGGATTTCTATTAACAGATATTGCTCGCCAACTATTCCATAAACGGGTATGAAACATGCCACGCGGAATTCTACAAACGCCAAAAGTACACGCGTTTATCATTCCAACAGATCACTTCACAAAGCTCAGGTTTTCACAATCTGTCTGTAAATGCAACTGCTTTCACGGCAATACAATCCGGACTTGTGAAACCAGTAACTTCTTCGTTTTACTCATAATGTAGACGGACAAGTCCAACATGACCTGCACGTCCGATAGCTAGCCAGCGACTGCCTCACTGTCGTTCCTTCCAGGGCCTATAACTACTTGCAATGCGCAGGAAATGTATAACGCTGATTGGTTGTTCAAAATGACCAGCCAATCAAAACAATCGTCCAAGTTCTTTCTCGCGCTAAAACTGTCTTACTCCAATCAACATTCACAGATGCATTTACGTCACTTCATCATGCAAATATTAATAAAATGTGTAACAAAACCAAACGAAAAGAAAACTAATCTTGAAATGACTTAGGAAACTATTACTCGGCAAATGGCTATTCTGGCTGCCTTCTTACAAAAGCAAGTACCCTTGGACATACGTCATCAGCACTGTGGGGAAGCTACAAAAATGGTTCAAATGGCTCTGAGCACTATGGGACTTAACTTCTGAGGTCATCAGTCCCCTAGAACTTAGAACTACTTAAACCTAACTAATTTAAGGACATAACACACTTCCATGCCCGAGGCAGGATTCGAACCTGCGACCGTAGCGGTCGCGCGGTTCCAGACTGTAGAACCTAGAGCCGCGGGGAAATTAAATTTTCCATTGCAACTTGCTTGCTTAACATTTTCCCATGACATAGTTACGTAATGTTTGCCATGAGATAATATTGAATTTTTCCTGTGTTCCCACGTACACACTCTCACTCATTCTCATTTACTCACACAACAACATATTAAATAAATACTGATCTTTTCTGAATTTTATATTAAGAAAATGAAAAATAGTTAATGTTTTTAATTAGGAAAATTAAAACAAATTGACCTAACATTTTGTGAACTTCAGTAATGATTGCAAAAGATACCAAAAGACAAACCGTTATGAATCCTAACTGACTTTAATCTTACAAGTGTCGATTTGAGGTATTTTAGGTAATTTACTCTAACTCTGAAAGTATGCCGGGTAGAAAGCTGAGATTTTTACACAATCTTCTTTTTAATAACAAAGGTCAGTATACTGACTTTTAACTAAATTGAATAATATTTAATGTAGTTTATTTAGATTCTTAGGGGCTTGAATATACTGTCGCTCGAACTGACACAGGAACCGCTTCCCACAGCTAAGCTAGCGACAGTTGTGAGCCGGCATGAGTGGCCGAGTGGTTCTAGGCGCTTCAGTCTGGAACCGCGCGACATCTACGGTCGCAGGTTCGAATCCTGCCTCGGGCATGGATGTGTGTGATGTCCTTAGGCTAGTTAGGTTTAAGTAGTTCTAAGTTCTAGGGGACTGATGACCTCAGATGTTAAGTCTCATAGTGCTCATAGCCATTTGAACCATTTGACAGGTATGAATGAGTCACGCTAAGATACAAGCGGCTGTTTCTATCACCGCCAACGGCTCCAAAGCTACAAGCCGTACTGCAAAGTAGTGCAATAAATGCTATTGCGTATTGACCCGTGACGTTACAGGTTATCAAGATTTAATTGAATTTGAACGTGGTGCTATAGTCGGTGTACGAGCGATGGGTCACAGCATCTTCGAGGTAGCCATGAACCAGGGATTTTCCGTACGATCATTTGACGAGTGTACTGGCAAAAGTGCAACCCTTCCGCAAATTGCTGCAGATTTCAATGCTGGCCCATCAACAAGTGTCAGCGTGTGAACCATTCAACGAAACACCGTTGATATGGGTTTTGGGAGCTGAAGGCTCACTAGTGTGATGAATGCACAGCACAAAGCTTTATGCCTCGCATGGGCCCGTCAACACCAACATTGAACTGTTGAGGATTGGAAACATTTTGCCTGGTCAGACGAGTCTCGTTTCAAATTCAATCTAGCGGATGGACGTGTACGGTTATGGAGACAACCTCATGAATCCATGCACCCTGTATGCCAGCAGGGGACTGTTCAAGCTGGTGGAGGCTCTGTAATGGTGTGGTGTCCTTAGGTTAGTTAGGTTTAAGTAGTTCTAAGTTCTAGGGGACTGATGACCATAGATGTTAAGTCCCATAGTGCTCAGAGCCATTTGAACCAATCTTTTTTAATGGTGTGGGGCTTGTACAGGTGGAGTGATATGGAATCCCTGATACGTCTAGATACGGCTCTGAGAGGCGACACGTACGTAAGTACCCTGTCTGATGACCTGCATCCATTCGTGTCCATTGTGCATTCAGACGGTTTTAGACAATTCGAGCAGGACAATGCGACACCCCACATGTTCAGAATTACTACAAAGTGGCTCCAGGAACGCTCTTCTGAGTTTAAGCACTTCCGCTGGCCACCAGCATATCTGGGATGCCTTGCAACAGGCTGTCCAGAGGAAATTTCCACCCCTCGTACTCTTACGGATTTACGGACAGCCCTGCAGGATTCATGGTGTCAGTTCTCTCCAGCACTACCGTACTTCGGACATTCGTCGAGTCCATGCCACTCGTGTTGCGGCACTTCTGCGTGATCGAGGGGGGCCTACAAGATATTAGGCAGGTGTATCAGTTTCTATGGCTTTTCAGTGTATAATGAGTGTGTGTGTTCAGTGTTAACGTTAATGAACACACTATTTTTTAGTCCTATTCATGCAACTATACTTAATAATAACGGATTGTTTCCTTTTTTTACAGGCTGTCAGTTTTTAAAGGAAAAAAGTTATGTCAGACACTATGGAAACCTGACAAAGTAGTAATCCAAACTCGTAATTTCCTTCTGTAATAACTGTGTTCGCGATTCAAAAGTGAACCGTTGGGTTACAGATTAGAAACTGCGTGTGTGAAAGGCTGAACAGTGTCCGTTTTGTGACGAGGCCTTAGTTTTCTGGTGGCTAAACACCAAAGAAAGCAAAACAGCTGAGCGATAAGCCGGCAGTTCCGGGACGCGATGAGGCCGCGACGGTCGCCTACGTCAGAGAACCGACTCAGCGTTTCGTCTACGTTACATACCGCGCAAGCGACAGTGCGGTGCGTGGCGGGAGTACCCTGTACCACTACTAGTCGTTTCCTTTTCCTGCACCACTCGCAAATAGAGCGAGGGAAGAACGACTGCCTGTATGCCTCCGTATGAGCCCTAATTTTTCGTACTTTATCCTCGAGACCCAAACGCACGATGTACAAGCAGATCGCAGACGTCTGGCAGTTAGCTTGGACCTCGGTCAACATAACCTCATTCAAACATCAGTCGATTTGTGTCTGCGCCATAAAGTTGTTCTTGATTGAAAATGTCAGTTTACGAGCCTAATTCTCTTCATTTGCGGTAGGTGTTATTGTTTTGTTTCAATACGAAGAAAACAGTCGCTGAGTCTCATCGAATGCTCTCAGTTACCTATGGTAAGGACGCTATCAGTGAAAGAACGTGTCATGAGTGGTTTCAACGCTTCAAGAACGGTGATTTTAACTTCGTAGACCGGCGTAGTGGTGGAAGAGAGAATGTTTTCGAAGACGCAGAATTGGAGACATTGCTGAGTGAAGACTCAGGTCGAACTCAAGAAGAATTGGCACGATTAATGGGAGTGACACAGCAAGCCATTTCAAAATGTCTCAAAGCTATGGGCATGATTCAGAAAGAAGGAACTTGGGTCCCGTGTGAAACCAAGAGACGTTGAACGGCGTTTGCGTGTTTGTGAACAGTTGCTTCAGAGGCAAAAACGGAAGGGATACTTGCATCGCATTGTGATCGGGGACGAAAAATGGGTTCATTACGATAACCCTAAACGCAAAAAATCATGGGGATATCTCGGCCATGCTTCCACGTCGACGGTCAAACCGAATATTCACGGCTCCAAGATCATGCTCTGCATTTGATGGGACCAGCTCGGCGTCGCGGACTATGAGGTTTAAAACCAAGAGAAACAATCACAGGTGCTCATTATCGAACGCAATTAATGTGTTTTAACAGAGCATTAAAAGACAAACGGCCGCAATACAGCGAGAGGCATGATAAAATGATTTTGCAGCACGACAACGCTCGACCCCATGTTGCAAAAGAGGTCAAAACATACTTGGAAACGTTAAAATGGGGAGTCCTACTCTACCCATCGTATTCTCCAGACCATGTTTCCTCTATCACCTGTTTAGATCGAAGGCGCGTGGTCTGGTTGACCAACACTTCCGATCTCATGAAGAAGTCACAAATTGGATCGATTAGTGGATCGCTTCAAAAGTTGAACAATTTTTTCGACGCGGGATTCATGCGTTGCCCGAAAGATTGGAGAAAGTAGTGGCCAGAGATGGAAAATACTTTGAATGATACATGTGTGACCAATTTGTTTCATTAAAGTCTCAAATGTTGGGGAAAAAACGGCGGAAGCAAAGTTGTACACCTTTTATGTTTGAGGCAACAGAATCGTTCTGCAGTCAGCTTCAGATGCCGCTTCTCTAAATTTTCTCAGTAGTGTTCTGCGAAAAGAATGTCGCTTTCCCTCCAGGGATTCCCATTTGAGTTCCCAAAGCATCTCCTTAACACCTGCGTGTTATTCGAGGCAACCGGTAACAAATCTAGCAGCCTGTCTCTGAACTGCTTCGACATCTTTCTTTAATATGACCTAGAACTTATCCCAAACGTTCGAGCAGTACTCAAGAATAGATCGCACTAGCGTTCTATATGCGTTCTCCTTTGCAAATGAACCACACTTTCCCAATATTCTCCCAATAAACCAAAGTCGAGCATTGGCCTTCCCTACCACAGTTCTCACATGCCCGTCCCATTTCATATCGCTCAGTACCGGTACGCTCGTATATTTAATCGACGTGACTGTGTCAAGCAGGACACTAACAATACCGTGTCCGCCGGGTTTGTTTTTCGTACTCATTCGTAATAACTTATATTTTTCTACATTAAGAGGCAGCCGCCATTCATCAGACCAAGCAGAAAATTTTGTGTAAGTCATCTTGTGTCCTCCTACAGTCACTCATCTTCGACACTTTCTCATACACCAAACCATCATCAGAGAACAACCGCAGATTGCTACCCACACTGTCCGCCAAATTATTTATGTATGTAGAGAAAATACCGGTCCTATCACAACATCCTGGGACAGTCCTGACGACACCCTTGTCTCTGACAAACCCGCTCGCCGCGAGAACAACATACTGTGTTCTATGACTTAAGAAGTCTTCTAGCCGCTCACATATCTGGGAACATATTCCACACGCTCGTAACTTCGTTAACAGTCTGCACTGGGGCACAGTGTCAAATGCTTTTCGTAAATCTAGAAATACGGAATTTGTGTGTTGCTCTTCATCCATAGTTCGCAGTATGTCACGAGACAAAAGGGCAAGCTGAGTTTCGCACGATCGATGCTTTCTAAACCGTGTTGATTCATGGACATTAGTTTTTCGGTCTCAAGAAAATTTATTCAGTTCGAATTCAGAATATGTTCATGAATTCTGCAGAAAATCGATGTAAGAATATTGGTCTGTAATTTTGCGGGTCCGTTCATTCTTGTACACGGAAACCTTTGGACATGTCATGGATCGTAAACGCCTATGCTTCCAGTAATAGGGCACTTTTGGAGATGAAAAATATAAATATCTTGACTATTTGTCCTGTTTTTACTCACCAATATGGCAGATGATGACACAGTGGTCAGTCGGCTCCGCGTGGTCCTGAGTGTCTGACACGGCAGTTTTTGTTTTTCTGTCTTTTGTGACGTCATATGGCCGTGCGTTTATGTCAGATAAAGCATTCCACTGACCTCTGAGTCTGATTTTATTTTCGTCCTTATGCGTGAGAGTCTATGCCTGAGAGCCGTCTCTAAGCACACGTTTGATACACGAATTGATGATCTTACTTCTTTAACTTAACGATAGATCTCCCTCAATAAGAGATCTAAAGTGCGGATACTGTTTCCATGTGTTCTTAGTGTGGACATCAGTAACCAAGTGCTGACTGTTGGTGAGTTACAGGACTTGTATAAAGTTATTTATGTCGTGGTCTTCAATATGAAGGCTGGTTCTACGCAGCTCTCCGTGTTACTCTATCCCGTGCAAGCCTCTTCATTTCCGAATAACTATTGCAGCTCACATCCTTTTAAACCTGCTTACTGTATTCATCTCTTGAACTTCCTCTGCAGTTCCCCCCCCCCCCTTCCAATATTGAACTTATAGTTCCTTGATGTCTCAGAATGTGTCATATCAACCGTTCCTTTTGTTTTAGTTGAGCTATGCCATGAATTTCTTTTCTCAACAATTTTGTTCATACATCATCATTCGTTACATGATCTATCCATCTCATCTTCAGCATTCTTCTGTAGCATCACATTTCAAAAGCTTCCATTCTCTTCCTGTCTGATGTACTTAACGTCCACGTTTATCTGTCATACAAGGCTACACTCCACACAAATACCTTCAGATAAGACTTCTTAACATTTGAAACGGTTTTCTGTTTTTCAGTTTTTTGCAGTCTGCATTTTATATCTTCTTTACATTCTGTGTAATGACGTCAGGTGTTATTCATCTGTATCGGTGGTTCTTCTTTTCTAGGACGTTACTCAAGAATTTTGTTTTTGGTACATTATCGTATAGGCTAGCTTGTTTACTTACAGTGCTCACTTTCAGGAGAATCTTCTATACTTCATCTCGACTAACTGTGGAAAAGTATAACCTCGTCTGAAAATCGTAGCTCGTTTAATTTGTTTTCTACAAATGTCATTCCTCTTTCATCCCAGTCTAGTCATCTAAAGGCATGTTTTACAGTAGGTCTAAATAAGTTCGGTGATCTTGGGTCCCCTTGTTTAACTCCTGTTCCAATTATAATTTTCACCTAATTTATCCGTTTCAATTTGAGTTACGTGACTGTAGGCTTTTGAAGCCAGAATCCATTTTAATAACGTTGTTATACTGTATTTGACTCCTTCTCAATATAATAAAGTACAACGTTTCTGCTACTACTGCAACAGACTCTATCAGGGAGTCTATCTGCAGATTCCGGTTACTACTGTATCTTCTAATCAGTACATAACAGATTCAGTAAAGAATCGAACGCTCGTGTAGTCGTATAACAGATCTTCAAACTTCTGGTTACTTTACAGATGATTTAATGTGTTAAATATTTGGCATTAAGCATATAAGCGAGCAAAAGTTTAGAATAGGTTAGATATCGTGTTTAAGGTATGTTGGAAATTGCCAAGTACTCTCATTAGCAAACACTGAATGTGTACACGCCGTGTTATTTGCGCTCTGTTCTAATCAAAAGGTGTTTTTCGCGCATCTCAGTGTTTATGACGTCATTCCCTGAACTACGTGTTGTACAATGACATAATTTCGTAGGTACATTCGACGGTACATGTGGGTACTGCCTGAAAAATGTATTGCTGACAGAGTTACTAGTAAAGAAGTCAGAAACTAAAATGTGATGCCTGATGCGCCAGTTTTAATACATGGCGTAAAGGCCTTATTGGTACAGGACGTAGTAATTACCAAAATGTTCCAGTAAAAAGTCATAGGACACGTAAATCGCTAGAAAGAAAGAAATAATTCGTCACATGCAATGATTCTATCAAAACAATATTTTCACAATTTTTCACAATATAAGTACAATGGCGCCAGTAATATGGTGAATGGAGACAATGGAGTGAATAGAAACGTAACTGCAAAGAACGTTCTATGCTATCCCGTCGGAAAATAAACGGGAATATAACTCAAAATATTCTTTGTATAGGTTGGTAGTGAACCAATCTAACAGGAAAACTATGAATTTCAAATTCACTCCATGACGAAAATCGAATGTGGTGCTAAATTTGCTTTCTTCGAACTTTAGTTGTACGCACAAATCTAAATTACGTTGTTTCAATTTAAGTACATGATAAACAAATTTGCAGTTCCATTTCACTAACCCAAAGTTCAGTTTTAAAATATACTTCAATCTGCTCTGCGTTTCAGCTAATTGAAAATTCAAACCTTTTGTTTGGGACTTTATATTGTGTTTCAGCTAATTGAAAATTCAAACTTTTTGTTTGGGACTTTATATTGTGGATAGATATGGTAATCGCCTGTCTTGAGTAGAGGACGAAGTATTAAATGGAAATGAAGAACCACTTAGCACTGTCCTCAATCGAGTTGTGATTAAATTATATACAGATGTAAGCAGTCCTTTGTGTCCATGTAAAAGTTTTATTTAGGACGCAAAAGGTATGTTAATGTGTTTTTGAAAAAAGCATAATCTATTAAACATGCCTAGTTCAACAGAGAAAATATAATTTTTTTGTCAAGCAGACGTCGTTCAAAAGCTCTTCGTTGCATCTGGGTGGACAGCTTATAGATTCAAAGACATCATTTGTAATCATCATGCCAGCGACTTAATGTATTAAAAAACAAACCAAGTGCATCAGTACAGTGGTACAATAAAGTAATTAAAGATATAACGATTTTTATTTCGATAGCGGAATAAAAATACCACAGTTCATACAATATTTTTAGCATATTAACAGAATCTTCCGTCGGTTCTTGGTAGAACAACATTATAATAATAAATGAAAAGCACCAGTTTGCTTTTGTTCTACAATATTACTTTTATTGCTAACCAGTTTTCGGCTTACAAGGCCATCTTCGGACATTTACTGAGTATTATCACCAAAGAAGTTAAATGTTAGCAGACAACATTGGAAGAGAAGTAACACACCTAGAGTGAAGTAGAAACATACAGTAACTTTTTTTTTATAAATTGGTTGTGTATCACTCTCCATGTTCCATACCATGAACTTACTTACATGAAAATCAAGTCAGGATGCAGAACCTGTTTCAGACTTGGAGTTTCCACTGTATCCATCACCTACACCGCTACGACAGTACATACACCAATGCTCTGGTGCAGCATCTGATATATTAGAGCAAGAAACAGAGTTGTTTCCAGACTTTGAGTTTTTACTATATCCAATACATATTTACATGTCGTCAAGCCTAGCCAAGTCATTTCAGAATCCTGCTATTCAACATTATTTATCAGATAAGCACAAACAAATCAAAACAACGTTAATGTTGGTTTACCACCCGACATACACTTTTGAAGTAATAGTAGAAACAAAGAATGTCCAGTGGGATACAAAGGTGCAATGAGGGATACAGAGTAAATCTGAAATACGAGTACATCGAGAATCGCATAACAGTCATCTACAATCCTTCCATCGGGACATTTACATCCTTGGTAACAACTGTGCATCCATTTTCGATGTGTTTAGAGGTGATACAATGAAGTTAACATTTCAAGACTCAACACAATGCATTTATTTAATGTGTGCAAGTTTTGTGAACCGGCAGAGCTTGTGCGTTGCAATATGGACTGCCATGGACTGACACAAACTGTGGTGCACATATGTCAAACCACTCTTTGATGATGTCGTCAAGCATGTGTTGGAACATAAGGTTTACGATGAGGAGGAGGAATCTGACAGTTGTACAGGTGGGTATATGTGTGCTGCACCTCAGTCAGCTGATATTACTTCTACAAACGGAAATTCTATAAAAGCTGAGTTTACAAAAGTTATGCCTAAGTCTAATACTGTTCCATTGGTTTGTGTGCAATACAAACTGAAATTAAAGCATGTGAAACAGTTATTTGGAAAATTTGGAAGATTGATTAATGGAACTGATGTATAAAAAAAGAATAACAATTTTTAATGATAGTCATTTATTTTCCACACCTAATAAAACACGAAAAGTGTAGTAAGAATGTATAAGTGTTGAATCAAACTAAATGTATAATAAATAATATTTTTACAAGTTGCAATGTATTTCATTCCATCACATATGCATCCCATGAGACTTAACAGCTCAGCTGTTGGAGAAAGAGTCCTAGTATTTGTATCACACCCAGGGATACAACTGGTGAGGGAGCCCTTAAACTGTTCCCGCTTTCGCCATGCACCCTGTCCATGCCACATACCTGGTACTCCCACGGCGGTCGTATTATTTCTGTTCCACACTGCTGATGGTTTGCCTGAAATTATGTATATAAACATGCAAGCGGGTTTAGGGGAGTCACTCAACACTAAACACAACACTGTAATACGTCAGGTATGAACAATTATATTCTGAGATGATGAGAAAATCGCAGATTGCACTGTTAATACACTAAGTCGTAAGTGTTGATACCCATTAACATTCTTGCAAATTTCGTGTGAGTTCATAATTATTATTCCCTTATTATTGTACAATATTCTTGACGATGTTAATGTCTATCACTATTGTACTTCACGGCGTCACATGTATTTCACCGTCTTACTCTGGCCGAACCTGTAGATACACAGGCAATGATGATGATTATCTGTCCACAATTATCACTTGGACGAGCGTACGCGTAACCGACACGACTCAGGCGGTTGTTGATGATGCGGAAGCCGAATGGTCGAACGAAAATTCTTACGCTCGCCACGTACACAGGGATATCTGGTACCAGTCGTTCTTGACACTTGTACTGATATAACACTGTCCATAAAAGCTAATTTACAGTTCACAGTTCTCACTTGTACGAGCGTGCGCGTAACCTTCGGGACGCGGCTGATTGTTGATGATGCGGAAACGCGATGATCGGACGCATGTTCTCACGCTCGCTACAAGACACTGGCACTTAATTACGCTCCTTTGTGGTAAACTGTTTTACTGGTTCACATTAGTTTCATTCTAGAGGGTCGAACACGACGCGGATGATTGATGTTATAATGTACGACACGCAAACGGGCGGATACTCAAGTACGTTATAGACGACACTGCTCATACTTAATTACTTCTTTACGCACGATTCACTGAATCCACTTCCGTATCTCATTACTTCACAATCATAGCACTTCCAGCCACACTTGAACTTCCGTAATAATGCCTCTCCCATTCAGAGCTACCCACAACACAACATAGCACCTCCATGTCCCGTGATCGACTCTAGAATGCAGCCGCTCGCAAAGATACTCCGCAACTAAGTCAGCAATAGGACAATATCCTTACAATTTGCAATGTCAGAAAGAGTTTACAGTCCAGTTGTTGCTGTGTTGAAGAAGCCTAGATAATTTTACATGAGATGAACTTAACAGTTCAACTGTTGCAGTGTCAGAGAGTGAGATAGTAGGTCATGCATTTTTCAGTTGTTGTAGGATTTGAAGTTCATTATTAGAAGAGGCGAAATGACAAATGAAAATACTGAAGCTAAGCATTTTATATGTGAAAACTATTCGTTGATACTGAATTTGTGACGAAAAGAATTCTCTTACTCTAGCTAAAACGGAATTCTGCCACACAGCGCATAACGAAAATGAAGGTATACATTTGATAAAAACAGCTATTTATCGGCATGGAAAGAGTTGCACTCCCGTCTGTTCCAATAAACAGATTTTATTCACGCGAAAATTGTGAGTTATCCTCACAGTCACATACTGTTCATATAACAATGCCCTTCATGCTTTGGGACTAACAACCATTACAGCTTCCTGATGTTTGCAGTTAGCTGTATACCTTGCTGGAATTAATATGTCTTCGTTCTGACATGCGATATCTACAAAACATTTTTTTCATGAAATTTCCTTCACATTCTATGACATTCATTCATCCAGTACAGGTGACTGAATTTTGCACAGGTCCTCAGTACATCTATGGAAGTGACTATACTCACAGGCTGCCTGTTCCCACAGATCTACAACTACATGATTACTCTGCTATTCACTATAAAGTGCCTGGCAGAGGGTTCAGTGAACAACCCTCAAGCTGTCTCTCTACCGCTCAACTCTCGAACGGCGGGCGGGAAAAACGAGCACTTAAATTTTTCTGCGCGAGCCTTGATTTCTCTCATTTTATCGTTATGATCATTTCTCCCTAAGTAGGTGGGTGCCAACAGAATGCTTTCGCAATCGGAGGAGAAAACTGGTGATTTAAATTTCATGAGAAGATCCCATCGCAACGAAAAATACCTTTGTTTTAATGATTGCCACTCCAATTCTGTGTCTGTGGCACTATCTCCCCTATTTCGCGATAATACAAAACGTGAACTTTTTCGATGTCACCGTCAGTTCCAACTGATGCGGATCCCACACTGCACAGCAATACTTCAGAATAGGGTAGACAAGCGTGGTGCGAACAGTCTCTTTAGTAGACCTGTTGCACCTTACAAGTGTTCTGCCAATGAATTGTAGTCTTTGGTTTTCTCTATCCACAACATTGTCTACGTGATCGTTCCAATTTAGATTATTTGTAATTGTAATCCTTAAGTATTTAGTTGAACTTACAACCTTCAGATTTGTGTGTCTTATTGCGTAACTGAAATTTTGCGGATTTCATTTACTATTCATGCGAATAACTTCGCACTTTTCTTTATTCAGGGTCAATTGCCATTTTTCCCACCATACAAATATCTTATGTAAATCATTTTGCAATTCATTTTGGTCATCTGATGACGGTAAATGACAGCATCTGCTGCAAACAATCTAAGACGGTTACTGAGATTGTCTCCTACGTCATTAATATAGATCAGGAACAATAGAGGGTCTGTAACACTTCCTCGGGGAACGCCAGATATTACTTCCGTTTTACTCGATGACTTGCCGTCTATTACTACGAACTGTGACCTTTCTGAGACGAAATCACGAATCCATTTGCACAACTAAGGCGATATTTGGTTAGAAAACGCTTGTGAGGAACGGTGTCGAAAGCCTTCTGTAAATCTAAAAATATGGATCAATTTGACATCCCCTGTCGATAGCACTCATTACTTCATGAGTATAAAGAGCTAGTTGTGTTTAACAAGAACGATATTTTCTGAATCCGTGCTGACTACGTGTCAATAAATCGTTTTCTTAGAGATACTTCATAATGTTCGAACACAGTATAGGTTCCAAAACCTTACTGCAGATCGATGTTAGTGATATGGGCCTGTAATTCAGCAGCGTACGCCTACTTCCCTTTTTGGATATTGGTGTGACTTGAGCAATTTTCCAGTCTTTAGGTACGGATCTTTCTTTGAGCGAGCGGTTGTACATAATTGCTAAATCTGAAGCTATTGTATCAGCATACTCTGAAAGGAACTTGACTAGTATACAATCTGGACCGGAGGCCTCCCATTATTAAGTGATTTAAGCTGCGTTGCTGCACCGAGGATATCTACTTCTATGTTTCTCATTTTGGTAGTTGTTCTTGATTGTAATTCACGAATATTTACTTCGTCTTATTTGGTGAAGGAGTTTCGGAAAACCGTGTTTAATCACTCTGCTTTAGTGGTACTGTCATCAGTGACTTCACTGTTGTTATCGCTCAGTGAAGGTATTGACTGCGCCTTGCCACTGGTTTGTTTTATATAGACCAGAATCTCTTTTTCTGTCAGATTCCGAGACAGAGTTTCCTTGTACAAATTATTAAAAGCATCTCGAACTGAAGTACGCTCTATATTACGAACTCAATTACCGTCGATACTATCTCTTTGAAATCATTCTACATCTTTTCTACGCTTACATGATCAGATCGGAAGGAGTGAAGATTGTCTCTTAAAAATGCGGTAATAGCATTTTTATCAGCTTTTTTAAACAGATATACTTTGCGTTTCTTTTTTATGGTTGTAGGTGTTACGGCGTTCAGCCTAGCAGCAACTGCCTTGTGGTCGCTAATCCCTGTATTCGTCACGATACTCACTATTTGTCCAGGATTATTTGTTGCTAATAGGTCAAGTAAGCTTTCACAACCATTTACTCTTCGAGTGGCCTCATGAACAAATTGTTCAAAATAATTTTCTAAGGAAACATTCAGTTCAATTTCGGATGACGTTTCATGCCTGCCGCCAGCTTTAAACATACAATTTTTCCAGCATATCGAGGGTAGATTGAAGTCACCACCGACTCTAATTGTGTGAGTGGGATACCTATTTGAAATGAGATTCATGTTGTGGCGTTCGCTGTGTTATTCAGTGGTTTGGTATTTAACTAATTTGTAAATGGAAATGATAATCTTATTTTATTACATTGAGTAGTTACTAAATAATTTTTCTCCCAGCTAAAGATTTGATCAAGTTGCTAAAGAACTCCAAGTTAATGTCGTGTTAAAGTGTTGTCTGTAAGCTGTGTGTCACTAAATCACAGTTCATACAACAGATTCTATACAACTATTGATTAAGATGGAAGCAGTTATCTTCAGCAAAATGATCATTAAAACCACCGAATATCAGCCACGCACAACACTGACGTATGTTACCTGAAACAATGTTCTTCGCAACTCGTGCGTAATTAATTTCAGTTCCATACATCAGCTAGGAAAGTTTGTTATATTGTTCGTGCTATGAGCACTGTTTTTTAAGAACCAATCTGATTCGAATTATTTTCATTAAAATGAGTTCGGGACCACCAGTGCACATTTATTTTTACACATTTGTATCACCTTCGGCATTTATTCTGCAGAGTTGCGTAATTTAAATTTGAATTTGCCGCTGAGATAATTGTTAAGATGGCGGCAGACAATATATAGAGACTTTCTATTGTTAGAGCAGATAAGTAAATATTTAAAATGGTTATTAAACGCTATAAAATCTACTTTCGCATTGTGCACTATTTAGACTTCATCAAGCAAACATTTGATTTGTTTCTAAGGAAAACACAGACAAACAAGCGATACAAATCGCTATCATCAATGGCTGCGCTCGTTGCAGCGGAAAGAAATAATTAATACAGATAATGTTTACTGAGAGAGGAATTAGAGTTACAAATAATTAATCACTCATATTTATAATAATAATGAACTCTATTTTCAAGTAATAATTAACAAATAATTAAAATTTCGTAACAGACCTCAGTTTGAAATGCGCCCGCAACTTAAAAAAGCCAACCAAGAAAAGGTAAAAACAAAGGAAGACAAACGCAGATCATAAAAGGAATTTACAATTATCATTGTCTTTGTATGATACACATCGATATGTCCAATTACATCATAGAATATTATATAAATAATTAATATTTATAAGTTTTCACTGTTTTTTCATATGTCGGATAGGTAATGTTTATAACTGTTAGAGGCATAATTTCCTCTCGTAGCACTGTAGCTAAAATTTATCTCGTGGATGTTACAATGTTTTCTTTGAAATGTTTAGCAACTATATCTTCTGAGTCAGGGGTCGGTAAAACGATCCAGTTAATAGTTTAGTCCGATTGTGAATTATAGCCTCTGTCCATACTATTTCGCAGGAACTATCTACTTTAATGTCACTACAAGGTAAGCTACTCCTGACAGCAATAAATACTCCACCATCAACTGCATTTAATCTGTCCTTTCTGAACACTGTTAGTTAGATTGAAAAAAATTCGGCTGAACTTATTTCCGGCTTTTTAAAGTGTCGCATGATAGGCAAAATCCCATTCAGTTATTTTGTGAACTTATTCACATTTTTTCTGCAAACTGCACTTTCTTCTTATTATTATTAGACGAAGCAAATTGTGAACTCATGTTTTAAGGTTTCTTATATGTATTCCAAAATAAGATGGTAATGCACCATGTGGTAGATGGCTGATTCTATATCACGTGATAAGACAAATCACAACCATAAATAACTGCAACTGAAGTATGTACAGGTGAACCATACAAGATGTCAGCAGAAGGGAAGTAGATGGTTCCTCAAAAGTGCCACCAAATACAGTACCACATACCACATCATCACACTACCCTGTTTGGTTACAGCACTGTACTATTCTGTATAGCTAAAGCATTTTACTATCCTGTCCAGGTATCACATTCATGTAGAGTGGCATACTATACTGACCAGCTAATATGCTGTAATATCTGCACAGGTATTGTATTCAGGTACAGCACTATGCTATCCTGTCCAGCTGAAGTGTTGTACTATCGAATTCAGGTATCACATTCAGGTGAAGCACCATATAATATCGTCCAACTAATGTGCTGTACTATCTCACATTTAAGGGTGTTACTTACAAGGGGCAGTTTTCCTCTCTCCTCCAGGCAATCTGCATAATTCACCTGTACATATTTTAATGCCAGCTATGCATCAACTCTATTCTTCACTCTGCCTAATTTTCCAAATAACTGCTTTTTATCCTCCATAAATTCACATCTCATCCTCCTCATCATGAACTTTACATCCCAACAAGTACTTGACAACATCATAAAAGAGTGGTTTGACACACATTCACTATAAATTGAGCCTGTCCATAGCAATCCATATTGCTCTGCACAAGCTGTGTTGGTTCATAACACTTGGACACAATACATAAAAACATTGCACAGAGTCTTGAGATGTTAACTTCATTGTGTCACCCACCAAACATATCGATGATGGAAGCACTGTTGCCGAAGAAGATACATATGGCCCAAGGGAATGGACTGTAGTTGGTTGTTATGCAGTCCTTGACGTATTTGAGCTTGTGCCCAATTGATTCCATTCCATACCACTGAACTGCACCTTTGCACCCCACTGGACATTATCTATTTCTACTAAAATTTCGAAGTCTATGTCAGTTGCTAAACCAACATTAATACGTTTCGTTTTTTTTGGTCAGTTGATAAATAATGGTGCACAGTAGCATTCTGAAATAACTAGGCTAGGATTGATGTGGTGCAGAAACTGGGTACAGTGGAAACTCCAAAGTCTGGAAACAATTCTGTGCCCTGCTCTGATATATCATGGACTGCATGCTGGATTAGTGGTGTAGGTGACACATGCAGTGGAAACTCAAAGTCTACAAATGGCTCTGTGTGCTGACTTCAACATCTCAGGAACTGCGTGATGGAGTCTGTGTGCATGCTGACTTAATTTCTGCTGCTGGTTCTGCTCAAATATATCAGGCACCACTACAAAGTCAATGTCAGGGAGCTGTTGCACTAAGGGAAAATAAAAGAATGCCATGAAGACACACACAAGCAGAGACAAATAATGAACAATAACAAACGCTGAGTTAGTATCTACATCCCACTGTGCGAGTTAAGATTTTTTTTGGGGGAGGAACTAGATTTTTGATGGGGCTTCATCATGATGATTAACATTCACTATGGTATACCGAGCACACGTGGTGAGTCTGCTTGATGGTTAGTAAGCCTGGATGCTGACAGTGAGTGGTTGGGGTGGGTGACTGCAGTTCCATGAAAATTGGAACAACTATTCAGAGCTGGTAACATTGCAGTCTACACTCATATACACAGGTCTACCATCTTG
Source organism: Schistocerca piceifrons (assembly GCF_021461385.2). Classification (NCBI taxonomy): domain Eukaryota; kingdom Metazoa; phylum Arthropoda; class Insecta; order Orthoptera; family Acrididae; genus Schistocerca; species Schistocerca piceifrons. The sequence goes on along the minus strand of NC_060139.1, from coordinate 256,371,115 downwards.
AATCGCCATCGTGGACTGCATTGATGACATCTCGGATTGCAATCTGGCGCTGCAACATCATAGGTCTTCCATCTGATTGACATCTTGGGTTCTGAACTTAGTGAAAATCATGGATCCTACACTCAGCAGAAGTTTCCTACTTCCATGGTGACATCAGGGAAAAACTCTTTAGGATACGGGAGATCTGACAATCATGTGGATAACGATTATGCAACATGACATTAAGGGAGAATTCAGTAGGATAGGATTGTGTTGGATTTAAGAGATCTTTGGTAACAGCACCCAAAAAGTTGTGAAAGCTGCGACATTACATCTATTATCAAACTAAACTAAATCCGCCCCAAACAGGCCATGAAGGCCCACAGTGCCGACCAGCCGCCATGTCATCCTCAGCCCACAGGGATCACTGGAGGTGAATATGGAGGAGCATGTGATCGGCACACTGCTCTCCCAGCTGTATGTCAGTTTATGAGACGGCAGCCGCCACTCCTCAATCAAGTAGCTCCTCAGTTTGTCCCACAAGAGCTGAGTGCATTCTGTTTGCAAGCAGCATTCGACAGACCAGATGGCCACCCATCCAGTGCTAGCCCGGCCCGACAGTGCTTAAGTTAGGTGATCTGACAAGAACTGGTATTACCTCTGAGCCAAGGCTATTGGCTGTATCTGTTAAAAGGCTCCATGTAAACACAATCAGTATGTGAGTAATGAAGAACTACTGAGTGTTGTGTTGGGTCTGTGGTCTGCTCTAGTGGAACTCTACTACTTGAGGCAATCATTGAATTATACTGTAACATATGGGTGTGTTGGATAAGTTCTTACAAACGTCACTGTATCATGGGATGTTTTGTTACAGTTTCACTGTAATATGGGACAATTTGTTTCAAATTTCACCATAACATGCGGCAGTTTGTTACAAATTTTGTTATAACATTGGATAATTTGTTACAATTTTTGGTGTAACTGGGAGTCATTTCTTACAATGGCAGTAAATGGGGCATTTAGTAATAATTTTTGGTGCAGCAAGAGTGTTTTGTTACAAAGTTCACTGTAACATATGGTCATACAGGGTGCAGTGTTGGGTAACTTGCATTGATCAATGCACAAATTGTTCAATTTCCCACCATATTACTGCTTCATATAAAATATTCGAAATCCAAATTTCGTCCTAAGTATTTTAGTGTAGCCTTCATAAAATAAAATTCCCCATGACCTTGAATAACTATAAGTTTTATGATTATTAGAAACATTTCACTACAGTCAAATATATGTCAATGTTCTCCAGCCTAAAGGTCTTGTAAAATTTTTCCAAGTCCACATGTTGGTCATTTCTCATCACATCTCCTGTCACTCGCTATCATAAGCGGCAAAAGACCTAATGCACAAGCACCCTTGTTGGTGGAATTATACCGCTATTAGTCAGAAAATCATTTAAAATGCTATGGAACGTGAGTTTCAGCCAATACAGTTTACAGCAGCATTGTTTTTGTATGTCACATCAATGGCGGTATAGTAGAAAGGCTAAATATTAATAGCAATATGTTACAGCTTTCATCCCACTAAAAGACAGTCAGCTCTCTTATCACAGCTGACAATACAGCATCCACTAGAAAAAAAGTACCATAGGATTCCTTTCTTTGGAGATGTTTTTGATAGAATAGTTAAATGCCTAGTTTTAAAAAAACGTAATCCCTGGCTATTATATTCTTAAGAAGAACAGCCAAAAATTTAGACACCAATAAAGTATGCTTTTTGGTAGGTTTAACTTATTCGATAAGAATGCGATTTTCGCTCTGCAGCGGTTTGTGCGCTGATATGAAACTTCCTGGCAGATTAAAACTGTGTGCCGGACCGAGACTCGAACTGGGGACCTTTGCCTTTCGCAGGCAAGTGCTCTACCAACTGAGCTACCCAAGCACGACTCAGGCCCCGTCCTTACAGCTTTACTTCTACCAGCACCTCGTCTCCTACTTTCCAAACTTAACAGAAGTGAAAGGCAAAGGTCCCGAGTTCGAGTCTCGGTCTGGCACACAGTTTTAATCTGCCAGGAAGTTTCAACTTATTGGATGTTAGCTGTATATCTTGTTAACAACGTGACGCCAAATACATAGGTCGATACGACAAGAAGTTTTTCAACTTGGTATAAGGAGCATACCAATTGGTCAGCATACCAACTGCAGATCAGCACTAAACGCGCATTTACGCGACACAGGACATAACATCATGGACATAGATGAGAGCATGCAGATCACATATTTGGAGAATAAGGGCAACAACCTTAATATTTTAGAAGATACAGCAATTTTCTTCTGAGCTCTCCTTAAATACCTAGACAAAACTAAGACACAGGTATATTTTAGGAACATTTGACTGTCTAACCAGATAGCCCAATGTTCTTACTTTTCGACAACGTATTTTGCTATGTTTAAAAACGTATACTGCTTATGAATTCTCGAGTGCTTCTTACATTGTTTGGAATAATATACATTATAAATATTAGCAGTCTGCATCATACGGCATTTACCCTAATAGTGTTCTATCCATGAACTGTCTATGTTTTATATCATGCTGATTCAAGTTGTAATTTACTTTATGTTCAGCACCTCCCCCTCTTTCATGCTTCGCTTTCGGTGCACTAGCCCACTTCTTCTAGCATCATTTGGCTGGGTTTTTGGGTACCACAGTCTGTGCTGTTTTCCTCGTAGCTGTTGAGTGTTCCTTATGCCCGTGTCCCAGTGGCCTCCAGATCATATTTTGTGTGTTTCTTTTAGCGCTTATATACATTGTCGCCCGCTTTGAAGGGCTTATTTTATTCTCTCCGCACCAAATACTCGTTTTACCCCCTTTTATCTGTTTAACAAACGCTTCTAACGGATTTTAATTTATCAGTGACGTGAAGGATGGGGAGAGGCTTCAAGGAAACTTAAAACGATGTTGTAGATTCAATGTATGTAAGTAGCTAATATGTGGGACTTTTCTACTCCACATAACAGTATATATTACGCCAGTGTAAAAAAGGAAACCTGGTGAAATACTTCATTTGTAATCCATGTAGATCATCTGACGACGCACCTAAACTGGCGTGAAACCGATCGTAGTGTTAAAAATCTTTCTACAACCAGAGTGGTGTTTTTTGCCTTCATATAAAGATATGGAGGCACGCGAATTCGCAAATATAAATGTCACTGTGCCACAAATCCATAACAATCATAATACCATTTCACACATATCACTCAGTCTTTGAGATTCCCCAAATGTCACAATTTAGAAAACTGCTGGAGATGTTATATGCCACTTATATAACGTAAAACGTTAATCATGTGATCTGTATGAGGGTTCATTTGAAAGTCACTCAAAAATGCAATTATAGCCTCGACATTAGATCGCTTTCTGTTTATAGGAAGGTGGAAGTTAAGTATTAAGTCTACATCGATATAAAATTTCGTTCCCACAGGTCATACCTACAGCGAAGACTAGTGTTGGTGAAGAATAATACTGCTATCTATAAAAAAAGTGTGTTGTGAGTGCAGTGCAGCAAGCTGAAAATCTATTGTATGGATCAGCTGCTATTATTATTAATACGGATAGCTGGAAACCACCCTGAATTTACATTATCAGTCTACTGCGACTAATTTACTGAATTCACCATGACACATAGTGTTTGAATTCATGGAATGAATGTACTACTACAACAACTGCTAATACTCTACCAATTGCACCACATAGACCACACATCTTTATGAACTACTGTAGCGCATTTTATCGCTCAAGAACTCTTATAATTGACTGTGGTATAAGAATCTAATCGTGCTACAGTGGTTTGAGGAACACTCATGTTGATACCCAACCCACCACATTCGTCTGATCTTACTGCATCTGGGAAGCTACTGGATGTCAGTTCAGTTCAGTACTCACAAATGTGTGTGTAATCACGTATCCCCTAAAGCACATTTCATCTGCTAGCAATCCTGAGCTATAATATGGAATGTTGTACAAAACATAACAGTATAACCTAATATCATGACCACTCTCAACCTTCGCCAGCAAAAGACTTCAACTCAAGCGTGTTGTTCAAGGAATCACTTCTGCATTCCTCAGGAATGGCTTAGAATCCTAGCATAGACCTGCGATGTCTTATTCCTGACAATTAACTGCGCGTCTTGTGTGACATTTCCGTATGGTTGTACCGCATTGCCATTTATTTTCAGTCGCAAACCATTGATACTTGTCATCTTCCATCTAGTAAGTAGCAAGACAAGGCTTTCATCAATCAAAATGGTTACTTTATGAAGTGTTCAACTGATTGCAGTGCTTGTGGGTACCAGACTATCACACTACTTAAGCCAAGCTAGAAGTTGCGATCTTAGAAGTATCGAGTGACTGAAATCACAATCTCCATCTCAGTGCTTCAACTACCGTAAGCAAGACAATACCACAAGTATACTGTCGTGAGATCTACCTATAAAGTACATCTTCCTTATGATGAGATTTAGCTCCGCAGCTCATAGGTCCACCTAATGTTCAGCCTCAGAAGACAGTACCAATAGAAATCTGCTGGAGATTGTAGATGTCTTATGAACAACGTCTACAATTTATGTGAGGAATCCCTTAAGAATACAGTGCTAGGCCTGGGCACTACATCGCTTTCTGTTTATGGGAGGGATAGCTGAAGTTTAATGTTTATTGTAAACTGGAGTTGTACGGATCGGTGCATGAAATGTAAGGTCCCTTAATTGGGCGGGTAGGTTAGAAATTTTAAAAAGGGACTTGGATGTTAAAATTAGATATACTGGGAATTATCGAAGTTCGATGGCAGGAGGAACAAGACTTCTGGTCAGGTGAATACAGGGTTATAAATACAAAATCCAATAGGGGTAATGCAGGAGTAGGTTTAATAATGAATAAAAATAGGAGCGCAGGTAAGCTACTACGAACAACATAGTGAATGCGTTATTGTAGCAAAGACAGACACAAAGCCCAAGCCTATCACTGTAGTACAAGTTTATATGCCAACTAGCTCCGCAGACGAAGAAGAGATTGGAAAAATATATGATGAGCTGAAAGAAATTATTCAGATAGTGAAGGGAGACGAAAATTTAATAGTCATGGGGGTCTGGAATTCGATAGTAGGAAAAGGGAGAGAAGGAAAAGTCGTAGGTGAATTTGGAATGCGGGTAAGGAATGAAAGAGGAAGCCGCCTGGTAGAATTTTGCACAGAGCATAACTTAATCATAGCTAACACTTGGTTTAAGAATCATGAAAGAAGGTTGTATACGTGGAAAAGGCCTATAGGCACAGGAACGTTTCAAATAGACCATATAATGGTAAGACAGAGATTTAGAAACCAGGTTTTAAATTGCAAGACATTTCCAGGGGGAGATCTGGACTCTGACCACAATCTATTGGTTATGAACTGTAGATTAAAACTGAAAAAACTGCAAAAAGGTGGGAATTGAAGGAGATGGGACCTGGATAAACTGAAAGGACCAGAGGTTATAGAGAGTTTCAGAGAGAGCATTAGGGAGCGATCGACAAGAACAGGGGAAAGAAATGCAGTAGAAGAACAATGGGTAGTTTTGAGAGATGAAACAGTGAAGGCAGCAGAGGATCAAGAAGGTAAATGTATGAGCCCTAGTAGAAATCCTTAGGTAACAGAAGCAATATTGAATATAATTGATGAAAGGAGAAAATATATACATGCAGTAAATGAAGCAGGCAAAAAGGAATGCAAACATCTCAAAAATGAGATTGACAGGAAGTGCAAAATTGTTAAGCTTGGATGGCTAGAGGACAAATGTAAGGATGTAGACACATATATCACTAGGGGTAAGACAGATACTGCCTACAGGATAATTAAAGAAACCTTTGGAGAAAAGAGAATCACTTGTATGAATATCAAGAGCTCAGTTGGAAAACCAGTTCTAAGAAAAGAAGGGAAAGCAGAAAGGTGGAAAGAGTATATAGAGGGTGTATACAAGGGCGATACACTTTAGGCAATATTATGGAAGTGGAAGAGAACATAGCTGGGAGATATGATACTGTGTGAGGAACATGACAGAGCATTGAAAGAACTAAGTCGAAACAAGGCTCTGGGAGTAGACAACAATCCACTAGAACTACTGATAGCCTTGGTAGAGCCAGCCCTGACAAAACTCTACCATCTGGTGAACAAGATGTATGAGACAGGCGAAATACCCTCAGACTTCAAGAAGAATATAATAATTCTAATCCCAAGGAAAGCTGGTTTTGACAGGTGTGAAAATTACCAAACTATCAGTTTAATAAGTCACAGGTGCAAAATACTGACACGAATTCTTTATAGACGAATGGAAAAACTGGTAGAAGCCGACCTAGGGGAAGATCTTTTTTGACCCTATGACTTACGTTAGAAGATAGATTAAGGAAAGGCACACCTACATTTCTAGCATTTGTAGACTTAGAGAAAACTTTTGACAATGTTGAGTGGAATACTCTCTTTCAAATTCTGAAGGTGGCATGAATCAAATACAGGGAGCGAAAGGCTATTTACAATTTGTAAAAAAAACCAGATGGCAGTTATAAGAGTCAAGGGGCATGAAAGGGAAGCAGTGGTTGGGAAGGGAGTGAGACAGCGTTGTAGCTTATCCCTGATGTTATTCGATCTATACATTTAACAAGCAGTAAAGGAAACAAAAGAATAATTTGGAGTAGGAATTAAAATCTATAAAGAATAAAAAAAACTTTGAGGTTTGCTGATGACATTGTAATTCTCTCAGAGACAGCAATGGGCCTGGAAGAGCAGTTGAACGGAATGGACAGTGTCAAGAAAGGAGGCTATAAGATGAATATCAACAAAAGCAAAATGAGGATAATGGAATGTAGTCTAATTAAATCAGGTAATGCTGAGGGAATTAGATTAGTAAATTAGATACTTAAAGTAGTAGATGAGTTTTGCTAATTAGGAAACAAAATAACTGATGATGGTCTAAGTAGAGAGGATGTAAAATATAGACTGGCAACGTCAAGAAAAGCGTTTCTTAAGAAGAGAAATTTGTTAACATCAAGTATAGATTTAAGTGTCAGGAAGTCTTTTCTCAATGTATTTGTATGGGGTGTAGCCATGTATGGATGTGATATGTTGACGATAAATAGTTTAGACAAGAAGAAATGTGGTGCTATAGAAGAAGGCTGAAGATTATATGGGTAGTTCATGTAAGTAATGAGGAGGTACTGAATAGAATTGGGGAGAAGAGGAATTTGGGTTACAACTTGACTAGAAGAATGGATCGATCGGTAGGACATGGTCTGAGGCATTAAGGGATCATCACTTTAGTAAGAGGGCAGTGTGGAGGGTACACATCGTAGAGGGAGACCAAGAGACGAACACACTAAGCAGATTGAGAAGGATGTAGGGTGCAGTAGTTACTTAGAAATAAAAAAGCTTGCACAGGATACAGTAGCATGGACAGCTGCATCAAACCAGTCTTCGACTGAAGACCACAACAACAATAATGCATTGATACCACCAGACACAAAACACTAGCTGACACTGACAAGGATATAAATCAGTAGTGATGTTGCTGAAGAAGCCACATCGACATAGCAGTGAAATTCGTTTTGTTTTAACACATCTGGGACACTACTGGACATATGATTTTAATAGTATTTGTGAGAATGATTTAGAAATCTTTTGGAAAAGTTTAAGTTCACTGCAACCACACCTCAACAGTAAGTGGGCCTATTCAATGCTCTAAGACATAAATTAATAAGCAAACAGTATCGTCCACATATAAATCAACAACATCCCACATACTGCATGCAATGGCATAAAAAAGATTAATCATTGAACAAAGAATTAAAAGTGTATAGCTACAAAAAATAATGACTTCGGTGACAGTGGCGATTTTCAATTAAACAAAAAATTCTAGATCATGAAATTGTTCATCACTATTTTAAGTTTTTTCATTCCTTTATATCTCAGTTTAGTATTTACATATTCAAATAATTGAAAATCGCAACCAGTAATTAATTTCAAATATCTGTCTGGCAAAATAATTATAAATGTTGTATCAAACTTCTTACAAATTTTTTCACCATATCTGTCCTGTAATGCAATTTAATACATTTAATTCTAACTCACTAAGTTTTGAACGAATTAAAACTAGTTTTATTATTGAGCTTTTTGTGTAGAGCCTCCATTTATACAGATGAAAGATTTATTAAGCCTAAAAAGCTTCTAAATATGACAAATGTGTGGGATGAATTTAAACTTAACCAAAATATTTTTCTTGTGAGAAATATTAAAGCAGAAGAGAAACAGCTTAAATGTAATGTTTGCAGATATTATTTTAAATCATCTCTAGCTATAGAGCATTTTAGAAGTATGTAACAAGTACTTTGGGAAAGAGCACAATTGAGAAGAAATAGAAAAGTTAAATTCTCTCATGTTTGGAATTGTAAAACAATAGCGAATTATCAACTTAATGATTATGATTTATGAATAAATAATTAACAAATAAATAATTTACCAAAATTATTAAAAAATTATATTAAAGCCTGTATATTATTTCTCACTCAATAACCAAAAACCCTAAAAATCTAGAGATTTACGAAAAAAAGAGCACAATAAATAGCAACTAACAAATTGATCCATTGTTGTAATGAAATACCTAATATAGATTTTTTTACATTAGAAGATATGAAAATCTTATTTTTATTTTAATTCTTAAAGTTATTATTACATTGAATTAATTTTAATATCCATAAGGCGACGTACAATAATTTTCTGGAACAACTCTTTTATCTTACTTAAATGAGAAGTCTTTCTTAAGTTACTTTTTATTATTGAAATCTCTGTTTATTTGATTGTACTCTAATTGTATTTTTTCATTCACTTCCCCCCTAATTAATTTTATCATTCAGTTTTTCAATATGTTTATAGTTTAAAGTGAAGCCAACTTTTTGGGCCAGTAGAAGCCCGATTATAAATTATTTTTATCTCTTAATTTATCTGTCCATTTACCTAATGTACAACCTTTTCCTATATTGGATTCACTATCATTGGTGTATACTGCACTGTCTGTATAAAAATATACAATATTTTTTCCTAACTTATGTAACCTATCACAAATCTAAGCCTTGCATTTGATGTGATGAAAACTGCTATAAAAATATTTGTAGCTGTATTATTTTCTACATAATAATTCTGTAAATTGTACTTCATCTGTACCAATGCTCATCTATATCTATATTCTCTAATCGACCCTTCAATACTGTCTCATAAAACTATTATAAATCTGCCACATACTCAGTTTGGCCTATATTTTGCTGTTGTCTTAATTTTCCCTCTAATGAATTAAGGTATATTTTAACAACAGCTTATTTTTATGGATTTTCTATTATCTTATCTGGATCTAAGTCGATATCCAATTTTTCCATCAGTGTTTTGATACACATCTCATTGTTCTCAAAACTCTGTGCACTGGTTTCATATTTTATTTTCATAAAATATTTTACATAATTTTTAAAGAACTTGATGCTTTTTTTCTAAAATCACATAACTCATAGAGATCTAAAATTTTATATCCTTCTTCCAGAGCTTTCTTTACTCTGTCAGTTACCCAAATACCAATAAACTTCTTTCCTCACCATTGTGATGGCAAGTATTTATTTTTTCTTCTGCACATATAACAGACAAAGGAAACAGCAGTTTCTCATTTTTATCAGTCTTCATTCATACTTGTGAAAGCGAATGATGCAGTCATTTGGCTGCTAATTCCGTTCATTTTATAAATCCATACGATTTTTAGAATAATAGCTTGGTCTACATATTTTTGTTACATGTCACTCAGGACAAGAATCATAACATTGTGCAATTGGATAAAGACTACTAACATCATCAAATGTTATTTTTGGCTTAAGACTATCTGCTTTAGTTCTCAATTCTTTCATTTTTGTTCGACCACCATAAAAAGCATCTCTTTGGATTCAAAGGCTCAACAACTCTAGGTAACTACTTTAATGTCGTAAGTTTTTTATACACAACTGAGTTAAGTCAATCATATTCCCACATTCCACTAATCCATACCCAGAATTTTGTATTTGTGTACTTCCTTTTAATGTCATTTGATACAGGCTATCCATTGTTCCTTTATCTTTGTTGTTAATTGTCTTATTTTTAAACTCTCTTTACAATACAATTTTGTAGAGGCTGAGCTTTAAATTGTTCACTAAATTTAGATTTTATTTCTTTAATCTCAAAGAAATACTTTTTAGGCAGTTTGTCCCATTTTTCTTGCTCAAATAGTTTACTATTGAATGGATAAATTCGATCTAATCACGCTATTTTTGTTTGTCTCAATGGCCGATTATTTTCAAAGGCATAATCGTCAAATCTGTAAAAATATTTTCTATTGGGTAACAGTTTGGCCATTATCTAGTCTTTTAGAATATTTTTGGGTAAAATTGAAAAACATGTAACACAATTAAGTTCATTCATTCATTTTGTTAGCTGTTTCCTCTAATATCATTATTTTAGCTAAATTTTTGACTTCAACTAATTTCGTGTTACTGAGAGTTCATGTAGAGGGTGGTAAATTAGGAGGAATAATTGAATTAATAAATCATTCTTTTTAAATCTGCTATATACTTTTAAATTATTACTTCTACAATAATTACAATTTAGAAAAATGAATAACAAAAGAGGTTTTGCTTTCAATCAAAAAATGTGAAAATAAACTACAAGCTATAAAATTAAAATTTTATTGAAGTCAACAATTATTACAGCTACTACAAGTAAAGGAAAATGAATGTTTATATTTAAAAGAAGTAGTAGATGATATATTAGACATGAAGAAAGAACAAATTATTTATATTCCCACAAATGATTGGTATACCAAGAAAAATTATTTTGAAGTTGCTCCTGTATTGTCTAAAAATCGTCTTTCAGGAAGATTTCCTGGTTATAATGATGAAAGATAAATATTTTATGTCAGAAAATATGAATATAAAGATGATAAATTAATAGAATACATGGATAATATTTATTTTGGTGTACAGAGATTAGATACAAGTAAAGAAATGTACAATAGTCACTTCAAAAGTCTATCTTATTTTGATGAGAATTTATGTGACCAATTCAATGATACTATTGATGAAACAAATGCAAAGAGGAAAAATATGTATTATCAAGTTTTGACTGAGCCTGTTCTAGAAGTTATGTAAAATATTTTATTTAACATATTTTTATTCATATAAATGCAGTCGATCAAAGCTCTTGTCAATGACAAGCTTACATACAATGGTAAGCATGCATGTATGATAATTGATGAAAAAATACTCCATGGTTTGAAGCTAAAGATATTGCAAAAATATTGGAATATAAAGATAGTGACTATGCAGTTAGAAAGCATGTTGATGTAGAAGATGATGAAATGTTGGAGATTTTTAACCCCAAGGAATCCTTGGGGTTAAGAAGTAATGAAAAATCATTGGTATATATCAATGAAGCGGACTTATACCCTCTAATTTTTAAATCACAAAAGGAACAGCCCTTAAAATTTAGAAAATGGATCACACACTTATAGTTTAACCATCAGTTTGTGAGCACGTTGAATGTAAAATCAAATAGAAAATAACTCGCTCAGAACTGAAATAGAATAATTGCTAATGATATGAAAATAATACAAGAAAGAAACACAGAAATAGATACTGTATTACCTCATGTTGTTCCTCAAACATTCTGTCATAATTTAAGATATGCTTTCGTTCTTTTCAGATTATTCGATGCTAACTGCGAGTATAGATATTATGCTGTTAGAGTACAAGGAAAAATTTTGCAAAAACAATTTAACAATATCATACGTAATTATCCAAATTTTGAAAAGCTTTTACAACTGAATTATGATGCCATCTCAATAAACTTGTATCACAGGATGTAAGAAATGTTATTTGATCATACAATGTAAGCTTTCACGGCTGGTACTGACATCACTTACAACTTCTGGGCTATTAGGCTGTCGTCAATGTATAAAACTGTATTCTAATTACCTCTCCCACTGCGGGATACATCTTCAGAGGTAAAATGGCGAATTGCAACCAGAACTCTAAGGAGGACAATGTAGAGGGCACCACAGTTAGAAAGCTACAAGATTATCTATGGTATTCCTAACATTCTTGGTTGAAAATATTCGATCGTCATTCTTATGATACAATGTTCGCATCCAATTTTTGCCTGATTTAACACCTTACTCTTTTCTGTTAGAATTATTATGGTGTTTATGAATCTCAATACCCTCTTTATACATACCTGCATGATAATGCGATTTTTCGATACGACACTCATCTTAGTGAATTTTATTTTACATACCTGCATGATAATCCAGTTTTTTGATATTACACTCATTGAAGTGAATTTTATTTCATGATCACCCTTCTGGTAAAGATGTTCTTGCTATGGCCGATTTATCTGTATGTCTTAGGTGAGACTCTCTCTTGTGTTCAGCGAGATGGGTGTTAACACTTCTTTTTGTAGTACCAGTGTAAACCAGTCCACAACTAGGAGTTTTATATACTATGGTATAGCCAAAGGGTGTTGTATGTCTTTGCAGATCTTAAACATTCTTTTATCTTCTTGGTGCGTCTGAAGGTAGTTTCCATTCTGTACTTGCTCAACACTTTCCCAATGTGATCTTGAAGTATAGTGATGAACAGAAGGAGAAGTTCGTCTTTGGGCAGCCATCATTCTTCATCAGTCCTGTTTCTTTCCCTACAGAGAAGTGCTCCATATATCTCCTTGTTAGAATAACCATTCTTCTTGATGCTGAAGCTCATCTTCTAAATAAGTCAGTTCACAAAATTTATGCATTCTCTACCAAAGTTTTAATCCCCCATCTTTTTGTCCAGGGTGGTGGTTAGAATCTTTATGCAGCAATTGTTCAGTATGCATGGCTCTTCTGTGTACTCTGTGGTTCAACGTTCTGTCCCCTCGGTTGATAACAGACATATCCAATAAATTCAGCTGTCCGTTCTTCTCTGTCTCCATAATAAACTGTATTTTTGGATTGATACTGTTGAGATGTATCAGGAAGGCATCCAACTCCTGTGCACTGTGTGTCCATACTACGAAAATATCATCGACTAGCAGTACCATCTGGTTGTTTTTTTTTCTGGAAGTCTGCAATAACTTTCTCGAAGTTCTCCATAAACAAACTGGCAACAGTTGGACTAAAAGGACTCCCCAAAGCCACCTGGTCGTTCTGTCCATAAAAATTATAATTGTATTGAAAATAGGTTGTGGTGAGATGGTGTCTGAATAACTCCACAATATCTGCTGGAAACATATCAGCTATACATGAGACAGCTTTGTTCACTGAAAACATAGTACATAATGACACAACGTTAAACTGACCAGCATATCACCTTGGCCCATGTGCATTTCTTTTAATTTGTCAATGAATTGATAAGAATTTTTAATATGACTATCTCTTTCACCAAAATAAGATTGCAGCAGAGAGGCAAGGTGTCTAGCTAATGCATGGCTGGTAGACTCTATAGCACTTACAACAGGCCACAAAGGAATCTGTGCACCATGGGTAACCCATAGAGCCTAGGTGGGTACACTTCCATTCCCAGAGTTGCTTCTTATCGTCAGAGGAGAGTTAAGACACTTTCACCAATCGATTAGTCATTTTTTAAAATCTTTGTAGTCAGATCCTTCTGAAGTGTTTTATAATTGGTGGGATCTAAAATATTATTGATTATTTCATGATAGTCTTCACTTTTCATCAGGACTGTGGCATTATCCTTATCTGCACTAATAACGATAATGTTTTTATCTGCACTGATACCCCTCAGTGCCTTCCTTTGTGCCTGATAAAAATTACATTTTACCTGTAAGTTACATGACTTACATGTACATAAAATTCTAGTTCCTCCCATCCTAATTATATCAGCTGACTGCTGTGGAAGCTGACAAATTCCTGCCTCAATATTTGCTGTAATATCTTTCATATGTACTTTTAATGGCCTCATTTGGCTAGAACAGAAATTTCAAAATCAGTCAAACTTTATCAGATGGGTTAACAACAGTTCAAGATTTATCCTCAATCAAAGCTACTCACTCGTTATTCTGTAGACTAGCGAATTTCTTCTACTGTTCCATGATGCTACTACTGGCAGGTGTAAAAACGAATGCATACAACCGAAAATACTGAAAGCGAAAACTAAGATTTGGCCCTGTCTGACTACTGCCTAAGTCAGATCTTAGGATCTCTTAATTGTGATATTATTTCCTCCTTCTTGCTCTTTAACATACAAATCACAACACTAACATAAATGAATGGTTAAGGGAACTAGTAACTAAAAAATGATAAATGTAGTTTCTGCTTATACATTTATTGTAGATTAAAATCCCTATATGAAGGGCTTATTTCAATAGTGGTACAAGTCCATTACCTGCACTTTTCTGCCTATAATGCTTCTGAAATTAATGGTCCAAACAAACAGAAAGAAAGGCTCATCTCTAGCAACAAGCCATATGCTTGAATATTTATGTTATCTCAACTGCAGATTTTTCAGCGCTCATTTAACTTTAGGACTCTGTATCTCAAAATGAACAAAAATGGACTTGCACCACTATTGAAATAAGCCCTTCATATATCAATGTTCAATGGACATAAAGAGATACAAATGAATTTCCTAACTAACATGATTGATCAAATTGCCTAAATCTGCCCCTTTTTATGGCTATGCGATCTAATAGAAATAACGCGAAATGACTGGCATCATCTACGTACCAAACACTAGAAGACAATACTTTCAAAGATGATCTACAGTGGTGTGTAACCTCAGTGGAAATACAGCTTACGTGATCAAAGCTGTTTAGCTTTATAGCCCTAATAAGCCAAAGAAATTAGCAATATCACCCTATGTACTGCGTCTGGTGCGTCGGGGTGATGGTTCTTGTACACGTCTGCGATGATGGAAAAACTACAGCCACAAAATAAAAAACTCTTTCAAACACTAGGATGGCAGAACGTGGATCTCTGATCTAATACTTTTTTCTCCTCTCTGTGTTCTACAGACAAGAAACGCGAACTCCCAGCCACAAGGACAGAATTTAGATAATGTCTCAACGTGAGTATAGACAGAGGAAGTGCTCTCAGTCACTGAATGCTGCATAATCAACGACGACTCCCTACCCAGAGGCGAAGTACAGAACTGTATAAGTTCGTAACAGTGCAGTGTCCAGCTGTTCTAACTATAAAATCTCCTGAGAGCAAAGACAGCAAGTCCATCTGTACCAATAAAAGCTGACACTGAGTGACCATTAAACACAGGTGCTCAAAACGGAAGACCTCTTTCTCTTGAATGCTGGCTTTCCAGCAAAACTTGGCTCCCCTCCCTCATAACTGCAGAGGGCGAATCATATTCTCAAAACCACATAATATTCTCCCTCTCTACAGATTCTTCCGAACGCCGACCAACCATATTTTAGTCTTTTGTCGTCCAGCGCGGAAAGTTTGCGAGGGAACACCTATCCCTGTTAATTAGGAATTCATACAATGGTACGCTTGTCAGAGGAGAAAACCTTTGAAATAACCCAGCCTGCATGATTTCTGAGGAAATGCTTCCTCATTCCTCTCTGTGGCGTCCTAGATTTTCAGATTCTCTGAAGTATTATCCGGTTAAACTTTCGGTCTCGCTACAGTACCAGCCAGTCACCGCTGTATTGTGTTTCAGCGCTCAGGTGCCCCAACCCCCATCTTGGGATGCTTCCTGTGTTAAGCAGACGAACACACCTGTGCGGGCTATTCCACCCAGGGCCTGCGTTACGCCAGCCGTTTCATTTCCATTGGTGTTCCAACCTCTGTTAGTATAGGCAATCATTCATTATGCCGTTTTGATATTAAAGACAATCCATCACCTTTCATGCAGTAAATGTTAACAACTATTTACAAGGTGTACGCAACAATGCCAGTCCTCTTTAAATATTTATATATTCGATGTACAACCTATCAAATGACACCTAATTCCGGTTTTATATCATGGCAAAGTATGTAGATCAGTGTTTGTAAGGTGCGAAATTATAGTCACCTCGCACTGCCTATTAACTTACATCTCTGCTCTAATTTCCACAGTCCTGAATATTAGACTATCAACCTTATTCCAGTCACAACACTGCATAGTATCAGTAATAATTAAGTGGAACTGTAATACCTTACAAGTGGTTTCTGCGAATGTTCGCCGTGTCATTTGAATCCTCTCTCTTAGCATTGCTAATTCCATATGGTTGTAAATATTGTGAGCCTGTGCCTAGCGAAACATCCTTTTCACCTTCAGAAATTTCGGCACAGTTGCAGTGTCCCTGCAGTGTATCTAGAAGGTGAGCACACTCAGTTGTTGTGCATTCTTTCTGTGCATTCCCTCAAACTGTCGACTGATGCTGACATACCCTCCCTGCAGAGGCGTTTGATCATACATTGTAAGCTTTCACGACTGGTACTGTAACCACTTCAAACTTCTGGGCTATTACGCCATGGTCGATGTATAAAACATTCTTCTAATGTTTCCTCTCCGACTGTGGAAGACATCTTCAGTGGTAAAATTGTGAACTGCAACCAGAACACGAGGAAGCGCCAATTATATAGTCAGTTTAGAGGACACCACAGTCTATCACATGAAATCGGCTACAAGATTACCACTGCTATTGCCAACATTCTCGATTGAAAGTAACCAATCGCTATTCTTATGTTGTAATATTGGCATCCAAATTTCGTCTACTTTAACACCTTATTCTTTTCTATTAAAATTATTATAGTGTTTACAAAATTCAGTACCCTCTCTACACATATGCACTTGATAATGTGATGTTTTCGATATGACACTCGTCTCAGTGAATTTTATTTCATGTCTATGATCTTGGTGAAGGTGTTCCATGATGGCTGGTTTACCCGTAAGTCCTAGTTGATAATTCCTCTTGTGTTCAACGAGACAGGTGTTAACACTACTTTTCGTTGTACTAGTATCAACGACTCCACAAGTACAAGGAATTTTAATGTCCAACCAGCGTAGCCAAAGGATGCTGTATATCTTTTGCTGAACTTAAATATTATTTTATCTTCCTGGTGGGGCTGAAGGTAGTCTACACACTGTACCATAGTATTATTTCTTGGCACAATATTTTAATTTTATGCATGACCATAAACAAGAAGAATTGATTAACAATATAATCAGTCGTCATCAATAAATGTGAAAACCTAACAACCTTTTTCATGATTAAATTTTATATAGCATTCACAAAAGTTTTTGCATACATCTAGTAAACGAAATGTATTAAACCATTTGATTCAGTTAACTCAAATTTGAAATTATGAAATAATTATGACCTTATATAATACTTTATTAACTTTTATTTTAACTGTACTATCTTTAAGACACAGTTAGCAGAATTATATTATAATCAGTACAAAAACGTCTTTAAATTATCAGCAACCACTTCCATTTGTATATAATAATTTTTATGAAATAATTTTATTTTTATCCACTCAGTTTTAATGTTAAATATCAAAACCCAACCATTTAACATATGTCTTATCTCCTTTCCTTATTTAAAGTTTCTCTACAACATAGACATCTGGATATTTTGTCTTCTACAGCTCTTGCTCATAAAAATTTTCTTTCACTTCGTTTCCATCCAATTCCTTCAATTTAGATGTGATTGGATCAAAATGAATAACAGTTTCAAATTCGAAAATTTCTGTCAACCAGTTGGCTGTGTATTCTTTTTCAAAAATCCCCTTAAGTTTAGTGATTCTCACTTTTTCACCCACTTTGTATTTGCATATATCATTAAATACAATGACAACTACTTTATAACTTTTGTCACGAACCTCTAGTGGCTTTATTTTTCTTTTTGACTGTTTTGTATTATTGTATTCATCAACCAGATTTTAAAATCACTGCATTTAAAATTTCCTTGAAAGTCAAAATTATCAAGACTGTTTTCTTTGAGCATTCTATTAAATATATCAACAGATGCTTTTAATTGTAAAAAAGTTGAATAATGATCAATATTATATTTTTCATAATTTTTTTATTGTGAAATTCTTTACCATTCTCTGTCAGAAGATTTCTTGGTCATCTTAGCTATAAAATTTTTTAAACCATCAGCTATATTTTTTGTTTTGTTTTTAACTGGTATAGCCAAAACAAATTTTGAAACAATATCAATAACAGTTAATAAATATTTACATCCTTCATTTGTTCTTGAAATCCCTTTCAAGTTCCCATAATCCACATCAGCTTGCTATAAATGATCTATACTAAAACAAATAGCATTTCTGCCTCTAAAATTTTTTCTCATCAGTTTATGAATTCCTTAAAAGTTTCTACACCAATATTTTAATCACCCATCCTATATCTAGAATTTTTTAAACAAATTTACATTTTTTAGTCTTACAAATTGTGCATGGACCTTCAGTTCTTCATCTTCCATTATGCGTTGTTACTTTTTGAGAATGATGTACATTTTCTGCACTTCAAGCACCAGATGTAATTGTCCGGTTACAGAGATTAAAATTTATTAAATTTTAAATTTAATTGTTTTTTTCTAAAGACTTGACTATTTCTAGGTGTTTGCCAGCTGTCATGTCTGTATTCTTATTAATTAACAAATGTAATATTTAAGTAAGTCTATGTTATCTAATAAAGGCTAGTTGTCATGTTATTTATTTCTTTACTATGATGTTTCATGACAAATTCGTAAATTCTGTTTCTAGGTTTTTACGAACTTTCATATCTATATTGTTATTAATTAACAAATCTAATGACTTATGTTGACTTTCTAGTAAATCTGTCATGTCTAATGTACAATGGAGGCCTGTTTTCATGTTATTTATCTCTTTATTATGATATTCCATGATGTCATTGTAAATTCCATTTTTTTGCTTAAAATCTGGGAGAATCTTGGTGTATTCAAGATTTGTAACAAGATTAGCTAATTCATTTCTAAATATTGTTTGGTAACTGCATCATAATCATTTACAGAATACTTAACATGTACCAGTCCTCTACATTTAAATTCAATACAACTTCTAGATTTTAAAAAATATTACTTAATACATTTCAAAATTCCCTAATTACAGACTCTATTTTTCGATCTAATAATGATTTTAGTTCTTTGTACATATTACAAACATCACTTAGATTATTGTTGAACTGTTTAGTTAATTTTCTGTTTTAGAATCTACTTCTTTTTTAATATTTGGTTGTAAGTGTTCAGTTTTTGATTCCAATTAATTTTTTATTTTTTCTAAGTTAGTGTTTTTCACATTTATCTTGAACAGTAGGACATGTTCTGCAGCATCAAGGGATCAACAATCTAGTGGTGGAGGGAAGCTTGGAGGGTACAAAGCGTAGAGGTAGACCAAGAGATGAATACACTAAGCAGATTCAGAAGGATGTAGGTTACATTAGTTACTTGGAGATGAAGAGGCTTGCGCAGGATAGAGTAGCATGGAGAGCTGCATCAATCCGGTCTCTGGACGGAAGACCACAACAACAACAACAATAACTTGCAACTGCTCAGCTGCATTGTTGTTTCCAAAATTGTCCATTTACCATATTAAAAAAATTCATAAAACTTACAATCATCTAAAATGAATTTTAAAACAATTGTCCACAAATGTCACATGTTATTTCATTAAAATTTTGTTTTCTCTCAGTATTGTAGTATAGGTGATTTTTTCCAAACAGTTAATTAGTTGTTTTGATATAGTATCAGTAAATGAATCAAATACAAATTTTTTATCATTATTATTATAATACCATATCCAAAGAGTACCAACATAGTCACGTGTAACCAAAATAACTATTCCACTGTCAATATCTTTCGATATGTAGCATGTTTCTATATCATAATTACTTATGTATTACATACATATCTATTACTTTTTGGAAATTTCTTCACTGTTGCTAAATTATATCTTTTGTGTTCTTCTACTCCTTGTCCATTACTGCTTTTACAACACCAGCTAGTGAACTAATAGTAGCTAAATATGGTAATGCAACCAATAACAAAAATAGAAATCCTCTTTCATGGTTTGTTAGTGCTGATCCTTCTTTCTTTTTTGTTAGACATTCACTAGCTTTTTTCACAACAGATATGATTAAAGTTATGAGTAAATTTCCTCCTGACTTCTTACTTCTCTTTCTTTTCTGTGCATCAGTTAAAAATAGTTAATATGGTTTACTTGTTCTGTATTGAGTTTAATTTAATTTGTTTTGGTTTACTTTTGGCACTAGGTAGCAAAGTATAGTCAATGCTGAAGTTATTATTTTATATAGATAAGAATTTTATGAGAATTAATATTTTTACACCCTCAAAGTATTTTCTTTGTGTCCTATGCTCATTTTCTATTTCCGTACACTATTCCTCTAACAGTAGTTGAATCTAATTTTTCGTCAAGGGATGCACCTTAAGCATACATTCTCTATTTTGCAGGTTACTAAAGCTCTTTATTATCTCTATACACAATATCATTCTTTGTGCAAGCTTCATCTAATGGAGTTATTCTGTGATATCATCTAGGTAATCTTTCGTCTAGTGTCTTAAGAGGTCCACAGTATGCATAGGTATGGGAAGGGGAGGTTGGAAAAACTTATAGGTGACAGCATAGGTGGGGGTGGTGGGATCACTCATGGGAAAATACCGGTAGTTGTGGGTGTTAGAGCTGTACCTTTTTTAGATTGAAGTCAGCTGATAGGTATTCCTGCTTAAGGGAAGTCTCTCTAACAAAGAAACCACTTTCTACAAAGCTTGGGTATCCGATTAATGACGGAATTAGTATATTTCATCAAAATATACAAGGTATTAGAGATAAAGTTAGTGAACTGCTTATAGATGTTGACTCTGAAATTATTGGTATATCTGAACACTTCTTAAATAAGGAGATAATTCAGAGGCTTCCTTTACCAGGATACAGGTTGGCTGGCAGCTTTTCGAGGAGCTCTTTGCGGTGTGGGGGAGTAGCCATGTATGTGAAAAACGGTATCCCATTTGAGACAATTGATGTTTCAAAGTACTGCACTGAAAAGGTGTTTGAATGTTGTGCAGGTGTGGTTAAATTTAGTGGAGCTAGACTTCTTACTGTTGTTATTTATAGATCCCCAGACTCCGATTTCACAACATTTTTGCTAAAGCTAGAGGAGGTTCTTGGTTCACTTTATAGGAAATACAAAAAGTTAGTTATATGTGGTGACTTCAATATTAATTGTATAAGTGATTGTGCAAGGAAAAGGATGCTGGTAGACCTCCTTAATTCATATAATCTTATGCAAACCGTATTCTTTCCAACGAGAGTGCAAGGGAACAGTAAAACAACCATAGACAATATTTTTGTTCATTCGTCATTATTAGAAGGGCATTCTGTTAGCAAAAAGGTGAATGGCCTTTCAGATCATGATGCACAAATTTTAAGTCTAAAAGATTTTTGTGCTGCAACACATGTTAAATATAGTTACCAACTTTTTAGGAAAGCTGATCCAGTTGCTGTACAGACTTTTGTACACCTTATCAAGGAACAAGAGTGGCAAGATGTTTATAGCGCTGATACAGTAGACGATAAATATAATGCCTTCCTCAAGACTTTTCTCGTGCTCTTTGAAAGTTGCTTTCCGTTAGAACGTTCAAAACAGGGTACTAGCACAAACAGGCAGCCTGGGTGGCTGACTAAAGGGATAAGAATATCTTGTAGAACAAAGTGGCAATTATATCAAAACGTTAGAAACAGTCAAAATCTAAATGCAGCAGCCCATTACAAACAGTATTGTAAGGTGCTTAAAAAAGTTATTAGGAAGGCAAAAAGTATGTGGTATGTAGATAGAATAGCTAAGTCTCAGGATAAAATTAAAACCATATGGTCAGTCGTAAAGGAAGTGGCTGGTCTGCAGAGACAGGTCGAGAATATAGAATCAGTGCGTAGTGGGGATGTCCGTGTTACTGATAAGTCGCATATATGTACAGTACTTAATAATCACTTTCTGAATATAGCAGGTGAACTAAATAGAAACCTAGTCCCAACAGGGAATCATATAGCGCTCTTAGAAAAAAGTGTTCCGAGACTGTTACCTGAAATGCTCCTCCATGATACTGACAAGAGGGAGATTGAGTTAATAATTAAATCACTAAAGACCAAGAACTCTCATGGATATGACGGGGTATCTAGCAGAATACTGAAGTATTGTTCCACGTATGTTAGCTCAGTACTTAGCCATATCTGTAACTTTTCCTTTAGGAGTGGTCGGTTTCCTGACCGATTAAAGTACTCGGTACTGAAGCCACTTTATAAAAAGGGAGTCAGGGATAATGTTGACAATTATGGACCTATTTCTATGCCATCGGTGTTCGCTAAAGTTATCGAGAGGGTTGTATATACAAGGTTACTGCAGCATTTAAATTCACATAATTTGCTGTCAAATGTACAGTTTGGTTTTAGAACTGGCTTAACAACTGAAAATGCTATAGTCTCTTTTCTCTGTGAGGTTTTGGACGGATTAAATAAAAGGTTGCGAACATTAAGTGTTTTCTTTGATTTAACGAAGGCTTTTGACTGTGTTGACCACAAAATATTACTGCAGAAGTTAGAACATTATGGAGTAAGGGGAGTAGCTTACAATTGGTTCGCCTCCTACTTTAAGAACAGAAAGCAGAAGGTAATCCTCCGCAATATTGAGAGTGGTAATGATGTTCAGTCCCAATGGGGCGCTGTTAAATGGGGCGTTCCCCAAGGGTCGGTGCTGGGGCCACTGCTGTTTCTTATTTATGTAAATGATATGCCTTCTAGTATTACAGGTGATTCAAAAATATTTCTGTTTGCTGATGACACCACCTTGGTAGTAAAGGATCTTGTGTGTAATATTGAAACATTATCAAATAATGTAGTTCATGATATAAGTTCGTGGCTTGTGGAAAATAATTTGATGCTAAATCACAGTAAGACTCAGTTTTTACAGTTTCTAACCCACAATTCAACAAGAACTGACATTTTAATCAGACAGAATGGGCATGTTATAAGCGAGACGGAACAGTTCAAGTTCCTAGGCGTACGGATAGATAGTAAGCTGTTGTGGAAAGCCCATGTTCAGGATCTTGTTCAGAAACTGAATGCCACTTTATTTACCATTAGAACAGTATCTGAAATAAGTGACATTTCAACACGAAAAGTAGTATACTTCGCATATTTTCATACGCTTATGTCATATGGTATTATTTTTTGGGGTATTTCTTCTGATTCAAAAAGGGTATTTTTGGCTCAAAAACGGGCTGTTCGAGCTATGTATGGTGTAAGTTCGGAAACCTCTTGTCGACCCCTATTCAATAGTCTGGGAATTTTGACATTGCCCTCACAGTATGTATTTTCTTTAATGTCGTTTGTTGTTAACAATATTAGCTTATTCCCAAGAGTTAGCAGCTTTCACTCAGTTAATACTAGGCAGAAATCAAATCTGCATGTGGAATGCACTTCCTTGACTCTTGTGCAGAAAGGAGTGCAGTATTCTGCTGCATCCATTTTCAATAAGCTACCACAAGAACTCAAAAATCTTAGCAGTAGCCCAAACACTTTTAAGTCTAAACTGAAGTGTTTCCTCATGGCTCACTCCTTCTATTCTGTCGAGGAGCTCCTGGAAGAGCTAAAAAATTAAGCAAATTCCAGTGTTACATTCTTGATTTTCTTTATTTAAACTAACGACTTGTCGCCTGAATATGTTTCTGATATTTCATTTTATCTGTTTCTATAATCGTGTTATAATTTCATGTATTGACTCGTTCCATGACCATGGAGACTTCTCCTAAATGTGGTCCCACGGAACAATAAACAAATAAATAAATAAAAAAATAAATCAATGCATCTCTGGCATTGGTTAGTTATTTAAAATCCAGTTTACTAGTCCTTTCCCATGTTTTCATTTTTCCAAAATATATGTCATAAAGAATTCAAAATTATTATTAAACATAGATTTTTTTGGTTATTGATAATGGAATCGTTAAATCTACTTGTTAATATTTGCATTATCCCAATTTTTTCGTTGTGATAATTTTTATTTCCAGCTAATTCCTTGCCATAAATTACTGCTAATCTATTGATTAATTGACAGGTATCATTCAACCAAACATGTTCAATTGATTTTTCTGATATTTCTTTCTCAAACCTTCATTGAGATTTGATTCTAAATCTGTGTTTAACTTTGGGAAATAGACATCAACAATTTCTTTTATGTATTTATTGTATTTAACACCTCTACTTGAGTTTGTTTTAGTCAGATTATTTTCAGAATACAGTGCTGCTGAATGGTATAAAATATCTGTATAATTTGATAAAACAACAGAATCAAATTTAGTATTCATATCTTCCATAGGGGTCTGTTTATTAGTTAAAAGATTCATCAGCCCATTTGTAAATTCATATGTCCTGTCACCAACTGTTAATTTATCTGCATCATATATTACAGATTTAATGCTAATATATTTAAATGTACTGACAGGTCTTAGTTCAAAAACTTTATCTGCACTATGGTTGATGAATTCTAGCACTCTTTCGTTTATGTTTATTTTTTTACATCACCCTCCTTTACTTTTTGCTAAGTTATTATGTCTTCGACCTCTTCTTCATGTTTAGTCAGTACATCTTGTATTGCTGATTCGCTTAAAAGTATAGTCATGAAGTGGACTTTCATATCGTTTAATTGGTGGTCTGTAATGCAATTTATCAAAATAGTGATAAGGAAGCATCTGTTTGCCAGCCTCTTGTTTTCTTCAATAGCTTTCAGTATATTATCACCTAATCCTTCAATTCCTTCTCTAACTTTTTCAATTGCATCAGTAACTGGTTTATACTTTTTTATATTTTTCATGCTCTATTCTAGGTTGTTTCTTCAATTTTTAATTTCCCTGTTTGGTTGATCCCCTATTTTTCTATTTCATCTATCTTTGTAACAATCCCTGCATCATATTTTGCAAATATTTAATGAAGATAAAAACATTAGTTAATTAAGAAATTTATTATATTATGTCTGTACTTTCCTTCTTTAGGCTTTCCAGTCAATACAGTGATGAGAAAAGCGAACTGGTCCACATTCCAATACTTAATATATTTTTAAATCATCACATTTTAAACTATCACCAACAAATTCATGATGTATGTGGCTTAAATTTGTGTCACCTGGTCTAAAAATATTTAAAACATATACATTTTCCTTTCTAATTGTTTTGTTATCAATGAGTATGACTAAATAAATTAATAGATCTATTCTTTTATGTCTACCTCTAGTGAAATATTCTCATCCTGTTTTTCAAGAATGACATAATCTGATGTAACAGCTGTATTATCTCACATTTGTCTAGTGGTATAATTTGATTCTTATTTTCAATAAAAGTACCAATTTTTTATTATTTTTATCTTCAATTTTTGCATATTTTTATAAATTTTTAATATTTATGTTGATCTAAACTTTTGCAATCATCATACAATTGTCAATCATTGATGCAGTTTCCCTGAATCCACTTGGACCTATTATTGCACATCGAATAGAGCTAGGCAAGCTCTTTCCATGCTAACTCTTCAGGTTCTTACCTCGAAGTCTTATTTTTGGCCTGCAATCAGTTTTTGTTGTTGTTGTTGTCTTCAGTCCTGAGACTAGTTTGATGCAGCTCTCCACGCTACTCTATCGTCTGCAAGCTTCTTCATCTCCCAGTACCTACTGCAACCTACATCCTTCTGTATCTGTTTCGTGTATTCATCTCTTGGTCTCCCTCTACGACTTTTACCCTCCACACTGCCCTCCAATACTAAATTGGTGATCCCTTGAGGCCTCAGAACATGTCCTACCAACCGATCCCTTCTTCTAGTCAAGTTGTGCCACAAACTTCTCTTCTCCCCAATCCTATTCAATACCTCCTCATTAGTTATATGATTTACCCATCTAATCTTCAGCATACTTCTGCAGCACCACATTTCGAAAGCTTCTATTCTCTTCTTGTCTAAGCTATTTATCATCCATGTTTCACTTCCATACATGGCTACACTCGATACAAATACTTTCAGAAACGACTTCCTGACACTTAAATCTGTACTCGATGTTAACATTTCTCTTCTTCAGAAACGCTTTCCTTGCTATTGCCAGCCTACATTTTATATCCTCTGTACTTCGACCATCATCAGTTATTTTGCTCCCCAAATAGCAAAACTCCTTTACTACTTTAAGCATCACATTTCCTAATCTAATTCCCTCAACATCACACCGACTTAATTCCACTACGTTCCATTATCCTCGTTTTGCTTTTGTTGATGTTCATCTTATACCCTCCTTTCAAGACACTGTCAATTCCATTCAACTGCTCTTCCAAGTCATTTGCTGTCTCTGACAGAATTACAATGTCATCGGCGAACCTCAAAGTTTTTATTTCTTCTCCATGGATTTTAATACCTACTCCGAATTTTTCTTTTGTTTCCTTCACTGCTTGCTCAATATACAGATTGAAGAACACTGGCTCTCCCAAGGCCGTCAGTAGTTCCAATGGAATGTTGTCTACTCCCGGGGCCTTGTTTGGACTCAGGTATTTCAGTGCTCTGTCAAACTCTTCACACAGTATCGTATCTCCCATTTCATCTTCATCTATGTCCTCTTCCATTTCCATAATATTGTCCTCAAGTACATCGCCTTCGCCCTTGTATAGACCCTCTATATACTCCTTCCACCTTTCTGCTTTCCCTTCTTTTCTTAGAACTGGGTTCCCATCTGAGCTCTTGGTATTCATACAAGTGGTTCTCTTTTCTCCAAAGTTCTCTTTAATTTTCCTGTAGGCAGTATCTATCTTACCCCTAGTGAGATAAGCCTCTACATCCTTACATTTGTCCTCTAGCCATCCCTGCTCAGCCATTTTGCACTTCCTGTCAAACTCATTTTTGTTACATTTGTATTCCTTTTTGCCTGCTTCATTTACTGCATGTATATATTTCTTCTCCATGGATTTTAATACCTACCCCGAATTTTTCTTTTGTTTCCTTCACTGCTTGCTCAATATACAGATTGAATAACACTGGCTCTCCCAAGGCCGTCAGTAGTTCCAATGGAATGTTGTCTACTCCCGGGGCCTTGTTTGGACTCAGGTATTTCAGTGCTCTGTCAAACTCTTCACACAGTATCGTATCTCCCATTTCATCTTCATCTATGTCCTCTTCCATTTCCATAATATTGTCCTCAAGTACATCGCCTTCGCCCTTGTATAGACCCTCTATATACTCCTTCCACCTTTCTGCTTTCCCTTCTTTTCTTAGAACTGGGTTCCCATCTGAGCTCTTGGTATTCATACAAGTGGTTCTCTTTTCTCCAAAGGTCTCTTTAATTTTCCTGTAGGCAGTATCTATCTTACCCCTAGTGAGATAAGCCTCTACATCCTTACATTTGTCCTCTAGCCATCCCTGCTCAGCCATTTTGCACTTCCTGTCAAACTCATTTTTGTTACATTTGTATTCCTTTTTGCCTGCTTCATTTACTGCATGTATATATTTTCTCCTTTCGTCAATTAAATTCAATATTTCTTCAGTTACCCAAGGATTTCTACTAATCCTCGTCTTTTTACCTACATGATCCTCTGCTGCCTTCACTACTTCATCTCTCAAAGCTACCCATTCTTCTTCTACTCTATTTCATTCTCCCTTTCCTGTCAATTGTCCCTTATGCTCTCCCACAAACTCTGTACAAGCTCTGGTTCTTTCAGTTTATCCAGGTCCCATCTCCTTAAATTCCCACCTTTTTGCAGTTTCTTCAGTTTTAATCCACAGTTCATAACCAATAGATTGTGGTCAGAGTCTACATCTGTCCCTGGAAATGTCTTACAAATTACAACCTGATTCCTAAATCTCTGTCTTACCATTATATAATCTGTCTGAAACCTGTCAGTATCTCATTTGCTCATTCCCTGAGAATGAGAAAGTTAAAAACAACCCAAATCTTCCCAAAAAGACAACAAACGTTAATAAGAATATTGGAGATAGTTAGGTTCATCCTAATCATGCTCAGCTGTACATGAGTTTCAGTATTATTGGAGCTGATGATTATAGCGTCCCCAGTGCTATATTACAAAAAGACTTAAAAAACAATATTTATAAAGAAGAGACATTCAAAAAGTGATTAATATATTTTTATCATGTAGACGTAAAACAATAATTTCTCTGTCGAGAAATGCAAAGAAATGCAATGCAAAGAAATAATTTATGACAAAATGATCTAAAGAGACAACAAGATACACTCTTTTGTTAATTTTTTTAGTCGACTTCACTTCTTCACTTGTCTTGATAATGTACAGACGAACATCTTGCGAGTGCTGGCAAATGTAAGCATATTTGTATGAGTTAAGCAGATAATATATTAATTGAATATTATTGTGCACTTTTAATTTGTAAGAGGTGATCCCAATTTCATTTCCGCCTTCCTTGAATTAACCTGCACTCAAGTAATTTACAGTTCAACAATCGCAGCGGTCGATGCAGCCAACGACGCCATTACGTGGCAATATTAACTTATGAAAAATTAGCGGAAGCGAAATACGAGCCCGCTATTAACATAATATTAATTTTTCTCCACAGCTGCACGAAGTTGCAGAAATACATAGCTTTAAGACTCTTATTTTCAGTACCATAGCCGAGAGCCAGAGCCAGGACTCCGACTAAAATACAATCGTTAACAGAGGTAAGAAAAATACTCTCGCGCGTGTGTGGGCCGCAATTGTAATTAATAACTAAAGATATTTTGCGTTAAAGTGAACTGACTAGCCGAGGAAATTAATATGAAAAGTTTATTACATTGTTCAGCTTGTATGCTCATGTTTTAAGATGCAGCGAGTCTAACATTCATTAACGTAACAAATAATTGGAGATTAATATTGTTAAAAAGGAGAACTTCAGGAAAGCATTTAATCGTAAAATCAAAATTAAATGGAATATCATTTTTATTAAGGCCCACCACGTAAGTCGGCAACAATAAAAAAAAATAATAATAACAATAATAGTATATTAAATTACGGCGGTCGACGGACGCGAGATTGGCGCCGCAACTTTGGGGCCCGATCAAAGAAAATATGAAATTTACTAAATCTGACTTTATTGTAATGAATGTAACTATGTATGTGTCTAATTGTTGTAAAATATTAATGCTTGTATGAATTCTTTTACGTGTACAACAACAAAACCACACCCTGAGGAGATCTGGAGAAGAAAAAGTGTAGAAAAGAAAAAGGATTGCGAGAAAAAAAAGTAAGTAAGGTAAGGCCTATTGTGCAAGCATCCTGTGTAGCTCTGTGCGGAATATCGAATCCATGTGCACATGAGATACCTTCGGTGTTTTGTGTATTTATATGTTTATTTTTGGAGGGGATAATTATTCGTGTGTGTATCAGTGTTAAAGATTCGTCAGTGGCTTAAAGTGAATTTATTGTGGGTAAGATAGGACAAGCTAAAGCATCCGTACCAGACGAACAAAATTTTGTTAATATGGAAAGTGAGGGTCATCTGCACTACGTAAACGAATCCCAAGCCACCGCCTCGGATAACATAATTTCCGGAGCGGGGGGCGAGGATCTGTGGACGGTGAATGACGCTCCACAGCAGAATGGGAATACAGTAACAACTCCACTGCCTGGGCAGGGGGGCCAATCGAGAGCTAGATTAAGCGGGGCACCAGTGTGCTCACCGATTGCAGACCCATTTGCAGAATTTCTGCGCAGGTTAGAAGAAAGAGATAGGGAAAAAGAAAGAATGTTAGAACAGAGGGAAAAACAATGAGACGAAAAACTGGCTCAGATGCTCTATGAGCAAGAGCAACAAAGAGAACAGAAAGAAAGGGAAAAAGAAAGAATGTTAGAACAGAGGGAAAAAGAAAGAGACGAAAAACTGGCTCAGATGCTACGTGAGCAAGAGCAGCGCAATGAAGCGAAACTAGACAGTATCCTAAGCGAACTTGCCGAGATGCGGTACGCGTGCAAAGAAATACCCGATCTTGTGCAAAGCTTAGCCGGCGAAATGCAAAAATTACAGATACCGCAGGCTAGGCTTGAAGATAATGTCCAGACTTTAACCAACCGCGTGGATAATGTGGAGATAGATGCACGGAAAAGTATTGATACATATTTGGAAGTGCAAGCTCAAAAAGTCGAAAAAGAATTTAATGAATGGCTAGAAGTAAAGGATCGCGAGATACCTGCAAAGATTGAAAGCGACGTAAAAACAGCCGTACAACAAGCGACTGCGGCCGCGAGTGTAAATATTGACGCTAGCGCTGCCGCACTACGTGCCGAATTAACACAGATCAAATCGCGTGTGACAGCGGAGTTGGCAAATTGGCAACAGGAGGTCGCGCGGAGACTGTCTGTGTTGGAAAGCAATGTAAACAGTGGCGGACAGATAATGAATCCGACTCCGCGTACCATGGAGGTAAGAATAGAGGGAGACGCCGTGACGTCACAGCTGTGAAGCTATGTGAAGCCGAGGGTAGCCATCTCAATCCGACCAAAACATTGCTGCTGTAAGCTTGTGTGCATAGGCTTGTCGCTCGCTTTTGGAAGGATTTTGCGCTATTATGGTGACTTGTGTGATGTTCGGATGTACGAATCGTTCTGATTGTGATGCGAAATCGAAGGGAATAACATTTCATGTGTAAGTTGTCTCGTTAAATGTGATTTTACAACTTCATTGTGAATGAACGTGTGCTACATCGGTACTTGTACTATAGCGTGTTTTTCTCCTGTACGATTTTAGATTTCCTAAAAATGAAAGTCGGAAAGCTGTGTGGGATAATGCCGTGAGGAGGAAGAATTGGCGTGCGTCTAAATGGAGCGCTATATGTTCTCAGCATTTCCGAGAAGAGGACATAGACCGAACTTCCCTTTCAACAGCAAGGCTCCGAGAAAATGCTGTACCATCAGTTTTCCCTACACACCCAAAACATTTGCAAAAGGTATGTTAATTCAAAGAATTAAATTCTTAGTTTTCAAGTTCACGTTTCAGTATAATACGTACGTATCGTCCATAGTCGAAGTGTTGAGTAACTCACTTTGTCTTCATCATGTACCAAATTAAAAGCTAACACTACATTAACTGGCGTAAAGTATAGGCCTAAACAGGACACTGTGTAGATTTGCCATTCTATGTACCGTATTTCAGTGAATATTGGTGGTAATGAACAGTGTTTTCCAGTAGTGTAACGTAACTGAAATGTCCCAGTACGTATTACAAACAAGATGTATTTATGGGGCTTTGGAGGGAGGGTATAGCTAACTTAGTTTTCAGTCTCTATTATTTAGTTTGTGATACACGTTTATTACTGAATTAACAAAATTGTATCGTTTACATTGAAGGCTAGATATTCGTAATATTACATTAAAAACTATTTTAATCAGAAGAAACGCGGAATTTCGCCTTTACGAGATTTTATTTTAAACAAAAACTTTGAAACAACCAATCTGATGACGTTAC
Organism: Schistocerca piceifrons; assembly: GCF_021461385.2. Lineage (NCBI taxonomy): Eukaryota > Metazoa > Arthropoda > Insecta > Orthoptera > Acrididae > Schistocerca > Schistocerca piceifrons. The sequence goes on along the minus strand of NC_060139.1, from coordinate 256,339,610 downwards.
ATGCGTATATGGTGCAATTAGCGACTGTAATACACGCAGTGCTATAGCACACTGGCAATGTTTTGGTCAGTGTGTCATGGCAGCGAGCCACGCCCCCGTGGCTTCAAAACGTAGTACGGCTGGGATACGTAGCGCCATCTCCCCTTATTCTTACCTCCATGCCGCGTACTGATTATTATAATAACGCTGACGGTAGGCAGGGTGCGAGTGCGCAACCGCAACCTAATGCGAATTATGACCACGAACAACATGCGATACCGTGCAGCGCACATCACGAAGTAATGAATGTTCCAGAGTGTAGCAATCAGATGTGCAAAAAGGAAGACAATGTAACAAAACACAGGACATTCCAACCCTTCAATAGCGAAAAACGAAATGTCCACCCTGTGGTATTTATTAAGAGCTTCAGGAATGTGTTTCCCAGGACATGGACGGAAAGACAAAGAATACAGTTCGTGGTCTCCTTTATTCAAGGTGACGCGGCACTGTGGGCCACCGACGTGTCCGAAAAATGTCTAACGATGCAACAGTTTGAAGGTGCATTCTTGCAAAAATTCTGGTCCGATAGCGTCCAAGAAACACTACGAAAGGAGTTGTACAGTCCAGAAATGTACAATCCTAAGATGGGAACATTACGCAAATATTTCGAAAAGTATATAAACAAAACCAGGTACTGGGACGAGCCAATGTCCGATCGTGACATCATCAGATTAATAAAAATGAAGTTGCCCAGTGAAATTAAAAGATATTTTTTCAATGTGCCGGAATACGATATAGAACAATTCATGGAAATAGTGGATTCTGTTGACTTATTGATCGAAGATATGAAAACCGAAAACAAGTGGAACCATGCAGGCTGTAATCAACAAAAAGCCGATTACAATAGCAGCCACAGTAACGGTAGTAAGTTACTACCAAATGGTAACGGAAATAGGCAAGAGCACCGGCAACAGAATCGAGGCACAAACAATGGCAATGGTTATAACGGCAACGGTTATAATCGTCAAAATCGAAAGAGACATCATGATGGACGCATGAGTAATGGATATAATGGTAACGGCAATCGGCAATGGCGGAACAACCGAAACCAGTGGCGTGGTTGTAATGAACCGACACCACAGTGGCAACAAAACACAGCGCCACAATGGAACACCAACCCAGGTCCGTCACAGAACATGTCAGGAAGTTACAACCGACCGCCGCAAAACCAGGGCCATACACAATATCAAAATACACCATCGGGGAGGCAGGGCGGCCAACCCAACAGTAGCAACAACAACAACCAGAACCACAATGTGAGGTTAGTGGAAGTGACAGACAACTGTCAACCCACTAATGCTCATCCGTTAAACTAAAGACAGCCACAATACGCTCTCCGTTGTTGGCTGCAGGATGGTGTAGTGAGGGCACATTCACGGATGACAGCCATAAACTTTGTATGTTCAGATACAATGAGGGAATAAAAATAGAAAAGGAACTTGTAGACATACCGCAGAAATGTAACCGAACTGACAAAAGTGTTGTGCAGGCTATATTGCAAGCAGATATGTACGGAGCACAAATACAGATAATAGTCGATGCCGGTGCGTCAACCAATGTCATGAGTGCAAATTTTTACAAGTACTTGAGTCAAAATAATAGAATACCAGTATTGCCAGTGAAGAATTGTCGTGTAACAGGTGCAATAGGTGCACAATCTCATATCATAAAGCACCAGGTGCAAGTCGAGTTTACGGTAGGAAATGAAGCAATGAAAAGCTCGTTCCTAGTAATTAAGGGATTAGGTGTTGCTTGCATCCTGGGGATAGAATTTTTACGCCAGAGGGACGCAAAAATCGACCTCTTGTGCGGGGAAGTAAGCCTTATGAATAAGGGTAGACGTGTAATTTTGCCATTGTTGAGGACACGGGAAGTGCAAGGTAAATATTGCCGGAACTTTCAGTGTAGATTCGAAGGAATACAGGTCATGAATTTATATTCTGACTTAAGTACAAGACAAGCATGTTATAATGTGTTTATTACTGAAGACAGAGAGGAAAAAAGGAAACTGATAGCCATGAAAGTCAGGGAGTCAGAACATTTGACTGAAGCACAACAAAACGAATTGACTCATCTACTTATAGATTATGAGCATGTGTTTTCCGAAAAACCCGGTGTTATCGAGGGCTACACCTATAACATCGAAGTGGTACCTCACGATACTTTCTGTCACGCAAACTACACCATCCCGTGGTCAAGGAAGGAGGCAATTACGAAGGGAATAAGAAAAAAATACTTACAAAGACTTAAGGACGTTCGCTCAGTAGAGCAACGTTTACATATATGAGTATTAGGTTAAGTTTATAGTGTATTTTTTTCTATGTGTAAATGTTCAGATTTTAGTGTAACATTTAAAGACAATGAGGCACACAAGATTAGTGCGATTCAATTTTGTAGATGTTAAGGAATAATAGTATTTTTAAGCAATTGCATTTTGAAAGAAAAAAAATGAACGTAGGTTTAAGAATATTTTACAAATTTCATGTTGAAAAATGCTTTAAAAAATATTTTAAAAAAGAATTCAACAGCATGTAATGATGAAAGAATTTTTCATTAGTGTGTCATGAATATTTTTGAACTGTAGTAGTAATGCAACTTACGAAATTCAATATTATAGTGTATATGTTGTTCCATGTATTTATGTCTATACCGATCCTGAAATATGCTCAATCATAATTTACTTAACAATATGAGTATAGGGTGTACATCACCCAAGGTACCTCATGTATTGTGGACAAGGTACAAAGCAAATCAGTAAACGCGACTACCGCTAAGCACTGTTAAAGTATATTGCCATCTGCTAAGGCAGAGATTTGCACGAATTTATCGTGTAAACAAAAGTCACAAATCTAACATTAATCTAGGAACTTGCACGCTAGGCCTAGATTATAAAATGTGTACAATAATGCGAGAGGCAAAGTTTTGTAAAGTCGAGCCTGGCTCTGGAGGGCAAGTACGCAATGAGTAGGCAGACATGACATGGGGACTTACCTCAGATGAGACGGAAATACAATCGTATAGTCAAAAAATCTGAAGGCAAGTACGACTCTAAATGGAAAATGAAAAGAGATAATTAGTGCGAGAGACTGGTAAAATCCAGCACGAGCCAAAATCCAGTTCAGACTGAATGAAATACATTAGTGTTTGTGAACTAATTGAAACAGTTACTTTAAGCAGTGTGAAAAACTATGAAGGTGAAACTGTGATACGGACAGTGAAGTGCTAGTATTGAACGTTCAACAGCGGTAAGGACGCCAAACGCCAATATTACGCACGAAAAACTGTGAACTTGCTTATAAATGTAAACTGTTAACGTGAAGTGAACCCACAGTCAATATTAAGTGAACCCACAGTAAATATTTTTGAGACAGACTGTAGTTTCAGTGAGCACAATAATGCGAGATTGGAATGCGATGCGTGGACTGTTGCAAAACAGCGACCGCAGAAACGGCGAATGTTTGTGCTAAGCTCGTACTGGGACACTTACCAGTGCCTGCGTGTGCGGCGAAAACATAAATAATTTTATCAAGACAAAAACTGATGTGTAATGGAAACAGTGGCGCATCAAAACTTCATTCACGGGAGAAGATCCATGTCATGTTTTCTGCAAGACAGTGCTAGCTTGGCACTCGGAAACTGGCGAAAACTTAACAACAACTGCCGCACTAATAAATGCTTCTTTCCCACTAGCGTAACCATCTGCAGCGGGAAACAAATATTACGTTGGTTGTGTGTATGTTTCATGTGCTACGTCGGAGATGCGTAGCAGAGCTGACTCCTGCCAACAAGCGCGGGGGGCGGATATCATCCCTCTCCGCCACGCCCGGCCGAGACAGAAGCGCATCGCCAACCGTGCAGCCGATCAGCTGATTCTGACGTTCCGCGACGGCGAGAGACACGCTGGCGTCGAGCGGGCGTTGACCTCTCCGCAGCCGCCACAAACGCCGAGCACCGAACACACCAACCGACGCCGTCGCAAGCTAAACGTCGCGGCGTAGATCATCAACAACACCGCAATCAATTGTTATAATGACCTCATTTCTTTGCATAGTGCAACAAAAAAAAATTTGTAATGTATGCACATCCTGTACTCCAATGACATCCCAGAAACATTTAAGTGAAAGTGACCAAAGCAGTTAGTCTGTCGCTCCGCCGAGGTTTTCCCCAGGTTTCCCTACGGCGGCGCCAAATGGGGGGCGAACAGTTGACACCCCTGGGACTTCAAATATTCCGGACTAACTCGTGCTTGTATACCTTTGAACACTGCAAAAGTTGCAAACCTAAAAAGAAGCAGCCAAAATGAAACTAATTGTATTCTATGTCCTTTTGTACATGACTGTATACGTAACCAATTGTATATTATATTGTTATGTAGATAACTTCATCTGTATTACACTTTGTGTGCAACACACCTCAGTAATTACAACATACGATGTGACATATGTAAACTCTGAAAGAAAAATCTGCGTGTGGACACTGTGGACATGAAGGAGGAAATATTTATGTCAAAAAACACGAACATTTTTTATGACATAAACATTTTGGGGGGCAATATAGCGTCCCCAGTGCTATATTACGAAAAGACTTAAAAAACAATATTTATAAAGAAGAGACATTCAAAAACTGACTAGCCGAGGAAATTAATATGAAAAGTTTATTACATTGTTCAGCTTGTATGCTCATGTTTTAAGATGCAGTGAGTCTAACATTCATTAACGTAACAAATAATTGGAGATTAGTATTGTTAAAAAGGAGAACTTCAGGAAAGCATTTAATCGTAAAATCAAAATTAAATGGAATATCATTTTTATTAAGGCCCACCACGTAAGTCAGCAACAATAAAAAAAACAATAATAGTATATTAAATTACGACGGCCGGCGGATGCGAGATGATACAGATTATCCTATCCATGATGAAAATTCCAATAACAAATTGACTGACAACTTTGTAGCAAAGCTGTTCAAGGTTATCACCACAAAGAAGTGAAGAACATATTGTCTAAAATGGAATATCCTTTTATTTCGTCACCTCTCCTCATACCAGGACTTCACTCTAGGCAATGAGTTGATTGTAGAGGGTCATATCCTGAGTAATGGGAAGATAAAAAGTAAGGAAATTGAAGTACTCTATCCTTTAGAAATATTTGGTGGCTGTTTCAAAGTTAATAAATAAATGATGAGAGAAGGAGATTTAACTGGAATTTTGACAAAGTCTTAAAGTGCTGGAGAAGCATTTTTACAGTGTCATTGAAGATGTGACCAACCCTGCCAACGAAGGCAAAATTATTGTACAATCGATAAAAATTCGAGTTCCTGTGGTTAGGTACGAGCCAGAGTATTCATTCGCACTAGAGCGAGAGAGACTAAAAAATTCTAAAATTCTTGTATCTTTCTTTGAACAACAAACCATAGAAATTGCTGGATTCAATGGAAAGAAAAATTTTGAACTAGATATCACCAATCATTATAATTCTGCAGAATTTGATATGCCTTATTTCATTTTTGTTTTCCAGATGAAAAGGAAGAATAATCAGTTTACTGACTTCCTTGTTCAATCACATAAAATTACAGAATATCTATTTAAAGAATGAAAGAAATGTTATCCCTCAAGCAATGTGGAACCTTGATCCACCAAATGATTATCTGAAATCATATAATGTTTTCCTAGATTTTAAGACAGTCTAACAATTGAATAGTGATGTCAATATAAGTCCCTGCAATTTTATTGAAAGAGTGTGGTAACTACTCAGAACACAACAATGAAGCTGTGTGCCAGACTCAATGATAAAATTCTGAATCATGCTCTTGCATATACAGTCATGTATGGCAAGAAAAATTTAACATATGATGCTCAGGAAGAATTCTGATTGAAAATTTTTAATCTTAATAAAATTACAATCTATGTAAATAGAGGGTCTACTGATGAATGTCAGTAAGACAGACAGATCTAATTTGTTTATAAAGATTAGTGAGTTAGAATTAAATGATTTATTTTAGATGACCAAGTGTAAATATTTTAAAACTAGGTATGGCGAAAAATTTTTATGGAGCTCTATAATAAATTTAAAATTATTTTGCCAAACAGATATTTAAAATTAAGTAGTGGTTAAGACCTTCAATTGAAGATGAAAATATTAAACTGAGATATAAGGGAATGAAGTGACTTAAAAATAATGATAATATATTTCATTATGTAGATGTTTTGGTTTAATTGAAACTGACTACCACCATCTGATACATTATTTTTTGAACTGCCCATTCTTAAGCTTTTTGTTCAGTAATTAATATTTTTTATACCAATGCATGTAATATGTGGGATGTTGTTGATTTTTATGTAGAAGATATTTTTTGGTAATTAATTTATGTCCTAGAGCACCAACCAGACCCAATTACTACTCATGTCACTAGCAGTACCACGTTATAGGTTTGTATGTTGTGTTTCTGAAGTTAGCATGACAACAGGTACCAAACAAAGTGAGACACATGCTGCTTGGATCATAACAGGTACATTTAGTCCAGATGGAGGTGTAATGATGTGGAGGAGGTTTGACACATAATTCATCCATTTATTTCCCATATTCATTGATTTCAACACAAAACAGAGCAATTTCAACATAAAATTAATGGTTTGCTGTATTTGTGCACCCTGCTGTATATGTCCCACATTGAAAGCAAATATACCATTCCATGCCAATTGTTATGAACATATGAGCATGTGAAACCAGGCATAGAGTGGCAGGAAGAAGAGTGGCAGTCAGCAGGCTCACTTCACTTTGTGGACATTGAACGTGCAAACTGGCTGATCTGCAACCTTTGTCAAACTATTTTAAAGAAAAATTACTTGGTGAAAAAATTGATGCCTATGCGTCTCATAGCTTTACTCGTCAGCTTTACGATGAACTGCATGTCATTTTATAGTTATTGCGATATTTCAGAATGAACAAGCTACTATAAGAATTTCAAAAACTTGAATTGAAAAATAGGTGTCGTGTTTGATGTATGTTAGGTCATATGTTTCTGCATATGAAATGTAGGTAACATAGCGAATTATTCTTTGAATTATCAATACCTGTCACAAATCTCGAGAAAATGGATCTCATGTATAATGCTTCGGTCCGAACTCGAGCACCAGCAAAGAAACCAGAATGAAATATTCATAATATTTTTGTATACGGTTTGTGATATTGGAACATGATTTTGGCAAATGAGAGTAAGCTGAGAGGAGAACATTTTGCAATATGATTAAAAGGCAAAATTTCATATCTAACCAATATTCAAGCAGCTACAGATTTTTCCAATGAAATAATGTCATTTTTAAGGGCCATCAATTGCAGATAAAACGAGAATTACTACAGATTCCTAGAAACCAAAGGAAGTTTTCGAGACATGGCTCTGACATTTACAATAGGATTCACAACCGTTGTTAAGTATTGTGGAGTCAACTACCAAAGTGTTGGATTGCCTCCAGCAAGTGCCCTTTTCTAAACATTGTAAAAGAATTACATGACATACAGGACTTTCCATCTGCAGTCGGTGATGTTGACAGAAGACCTATTCGTCTAAAATGGCCAGAAAATTCTGGTACTATGTTTTACAGCTGCGAAGATCTTCATTGAATTGTGCTAGAGGCAGTCACAGGTCCTCAGGGGAAACTGATTACATTCAATTTTGAGGGATATGGGAAGGAGAGGGAAGGTGGTGGATTTTATTCTTCTACTGTATTTTACTTGATGCAAGGAGGGGAGCTTAATATACCGCCCGACTCTCCACTACTAAATACATCAATTGCATTGCTTTTTGTATCCATTGGAGAAGAGGCATCTCCATTGCTGAAGTATTTTATCACATATTACAATCAATGTGGATGTGTGTGATGTCCTTAGGTTTAAGTAGTTCTAAATTCTAGGGAACTGATGACCTCAGAAATTAAGTACCATAGTGGTCAGAGCCATTTGAATCATTTGAACAATCAGTGTGTTTTAATTCCATGATATGAATATATCACCAAACACTCTTCATATAATGAGCCAGTCAGAATCTGTTGGCGATATTGTGCATTGTACATCTTCTCTACAACACTGTCGCTGATCTACAAGGATCCCTGAGTGTCGATGAGCAACATACAGTAGGCATCGACCGTTCTACGAGCATCATTTACCAGACAGGACGAAACATTAACACATCTTCAAATTAAACTGTGTGAATAAGACAGTTTTGAAAACTTTTTCTCACGTAATGGAAGACGATTTTCATGTGATTCTCTGATGTGCTCACTTTATGATCGCCCCTCGTTTTAAGCAATGAAAGAAATAAGAGATTAATGAAATATATTCTGTATTTATAGCCTACAATTCTGCTGCCACCTCATCACATAACTTGTCCAAAATCAGTCAGTTGTGATGGTAGTTGTTTTTCTGGTCCCATAAAAGACGCCGAGTAAAAACAACAGCTATCGGAGCTTCTGCTGATACTATTTTCTGTACAGTACAACAGAAGAAACTCAAACGCCGGCAACAGCACTGAATCTGCTACCCACAACAATCAAATGCTGCTGTGCCAGACACTCATAATGTAACTCGAAAAAAGGAAAACAAAGAAAAAATGATGCAGCTATCAGTCCTACCTAGTACTGAACACAGGCTGACGAACAATATTCAAGTACTGGTAGAACGAAGGTTTTCCCAGCTACCTCCTTTGTGGGTGGCATATATTTCAAGACGATTCTTCCAATGAGTCTCAGTCTAGCATCTGCTTTATGTGTGTATAATTTTATGTGATCGTTCCACTTCAAATTACTCCATTTCCATGCTCCTAGACATTTTATGGATGCAGCTTCTATCCGATGACTGTTCTGCAGTTGCCTAATCATACAGTAAAGGATCTTTCTGTCTATGTATGCGCAATTTGTTACATTTGTTCACGTCGAAAGTCAATTGCCTCTCCCTGCATCATGCACCGATCATATGCAGGTTTCCTTGCAGTTCGCTCCAGTTTTCTAATGTAGCAACTTCTGTGTATGCAACAGCGTCATCCACGAAAAGCGCGATAGAACTTCCGACGTTATTCACTAGGCCATTCGTACATCTTGCGAAAGGTAATGGTCTCATAACACTCCCTTGTGGTACGCCTAAAGTTACTTTTACGTCTGAAGATTTCTATCTGTTGAGAATGATATGCCGTGTTTTGTTTGCTACAAGCTCTTGAATCTAACAACACAGCTGGACTGATATTCAGTACGGTCATCTCCTGTTCATTAAACGGCAGTACAGAACCGTATCGAACGCCATCCAAAAGTCTAGGAACACGGTGTCTACCTGCGCGCCTGTCTCTACTGCTTTCTAGGTCTCGTTGAGGAACAGAGCGAACTGGGTTTCACATGATCGTTTCTTTCACAACCCTTGTTGATTCCTACAGACTAGTTTTTCAGTGTCCAGGAATGTCATAATACATGAGCATAAAACATGTTACTATTCTAGAATACAGATTCCAATTGTGAAGCGTGAATCGTGTAGTCAAAATCTACATCATTACTATGCTGCCTTATTACAGCTATGACAATGTTAATACATTGCCTGACACTAAAAGCGAAGCACCCAGAAGACATGGTCGGATGTCAGTGTGGCTTTGTACCCACACACACCATTAGCGCATGCATAAAGAGAGAGCGTTTCTATATGACAGGTAGAATGGCCAGCAGAGGGCACTTGTGTTGTTCGTGTTTAGTGTTGTTGCCGGGAGTGGTAGGGTGTGTGAGTGACGTGAACAGCGTCAGATGTTTTGTGATCACTGTGAAGGAGACAAATATGCCACGTGCTCGTGTGAGATAGTTTTATCAGCACTTGACAGAGTTTGTGGGTCTTAATTTCGCCATCTGCTCAAATCATGCAATATACAAATTTGTGGGTCATTCATATGTGACAGTCGCCCGATGTCGCACTGTATGGGAACGTGAGGGAAAAAAGACTCGTCAAGCTCCCTGTCGACAGCGTCTGACCACCACAAGGGAGCATCGCTATACTGCGCGCCAAGCACATCTAACCCCTTCACTCTGAACCTGCCACCGAAGGTAGCAGGCTCCCTACAACATCATGTGACATCCAATGCAATTGTTGGGAGACTAGCGGCAGCTGACTAGGAAATTACCGCCCTGTGTGGATGCTGCCCTTAACACCACATCACGAAGGCTGCATTTGGAGTGGTGCTGTGACCAGGGACAATGCACTTCTGATGAATGGCGTCACATTGTGTTCAGCGATGAATTATGGTTCGGCATTAGCTCTGATGTCCATCGTCGCCGATTATAGTTGTGATTTGGGGGAAGTTTCATTCTTGTAATGTTTTGGTGAGAAATAGCAGTGATACTCTTGGCATCATGATGTGGGGAGCCATCGGGTATGACCTGAAGTTACAGCTGGTAATGACTGAGGGAACTATGACGACACAACAGAACATCAACGACATGCTGTTCAAAATGGTTCAAATGGCTCTCACCACTATGGGACTTAACTTCTGAGGTCATCAGTCCCCTAGAACTTAGAACTACTTATACCTAACTAACCTAAGGACATCACACACACCCATGCCCGAGGCGGGATTCGAACCTGCGACCGTAGTGGTCGCGCGGACATGCTGTGTCTTTATGAGTTACCGCTCATACTATAGTTCATGGCGCAACTTTTTAGCAGAACAATGCTCACCGATACATCACAGTGTCTCTATGAACTGTCTACGCGGTGTTGAGGTTTTCCCATGGCCAACAAGGTCATCCGATTCGTCCCCGATAGAACCTGCCTGGGACCAGTTCAGAGTTCAACCTCAACCCCAGTATTAACAACCAGAGCATCAAGTATTAGTTACAGCCAGCATGTCTCAAAAAATCTTCGCCAAGCGGATCAGCGCGTTCATCCAGGCCAGAGAGAGTGCAACGTCTTATCAATAAGTGGACTCTTATTGCGAAGTTCTTTGTAAGTTTGATTTGATTTTGTGATAATCGGAGTTACATCAAATACTCTCTGAATCCGCGAAGTTTCAGCTCCTATTATCCCCCCATTCTGACTGCTTTTGTCAGGCAGTTATGTGTGCTCGAGTAACCAGACTAGGTGCAGTTAATATTGCGCTGTAATAGTTATAGAATCATTCGAAAGAAGTCTACTCTCAGTAGTGCGGAAGTATTCAATCTACCGAGTAGAGACTTGGACATCTGTGGTCCATTGGAGGTAGTACGGACAGACATACTTCTGAAAGTATTTTGAACAAATACCCCGGAAACGGTCTTGGGGAGGTAGCTCAACAGCCCAAACGCAATGGAAATTTTTAGTCTTGCAGCTATGAACGGAACTAATTTTCTCGACAGTGTCAGTTTGGAAACAGGGATTTGTAATGTGGTATCATCATAGCGACGGTGGTTACTAAACATAATAAATTGCAGAACAAGACAAGAAGAGTTTTTATTCTAGACAGATCACATAAGCAGTTGTTCTACTTGGACAATGAATGGACGAAACTTAGTTCGATTATAATGGACGTGCAGAAATTATGGTCAAAATTTAAACTGATCGAGAATTGCGCTCTGGGGAAGTACGTGCCGAGTAAGTGGTATAAGGACGGAAGAGATCCACAGTGGTTTAAAAACAAAAGTTGGAAAATGCTGAGGAAACAGAGATTGTTGCACCCTCGGTTCAAAAAAGACCGCAGAATGTCGACAGGCAAAACTTTGTAGACATTCGTGCGGGAAGCGAACGTCATCTTCTATCATCATACCTTAACGAAAGGTCTTGCTGAGAACCCGAGAAAATCCTGGACGTACGTAAATCATCAAGAGGGTCGAAGACTTCTATCCTGTCAGTTACAGGAATGCTGAAGTTTCAAATAACTCGTTTAAAAAATTGTATTATTCGTAGGGACATACCAACGTCCTTTTTCTGAAGAATTCTTGGGCACATTTTAGTTCGAGATATAACAAATTTTCTTCAGACAGAAAAGCTTCTGTCCGCAAATCAGCATGATTTTAAACAGTATCGCTCATGCGAGACTCAGTTCGGCTTTTTCTCGCACGACATCCTGTGAACCATGGCTGAAGGAGAACAGGCGGATTCTGTAATCCCAGATTTCCGAAAAGCTTTTGACTCAGTGCCCCACCGCAGGCCGTTGACGAAGATACTAGCTTATGGAATAGATTCCCCAGATATGTGAGTGCTTCAAAGACTTCTTAATTAACTGAACGCATTACGTTGTCCTTGACAGCGATTGTTCGCCAGAAGCGAGGGTATCGCATGGAGTACGCCAAGGAAGGGGATACAACCCTACCACCCTTGTTCTCTACATACATGCACGATATGACAGATAGGGTGAGCAGCAGTCTACGGCTGTTTGCTGATGACGCTGCACTGTACGGGAAAGCGTCGGCGATGAGTGATGTGATAGGCGGACTGTCTGTGCGTGAAAGTGAGGGTTTGGTTGCGAGCGGCGCTTGTATGACCCATGTTCCATGGTGTAGAGGCTGGCCACGGTGCCAGCTGGTATGTGTAGCCGGCTGCAGTGCAAGCCTGCCCGTGCGCTAACTTGTGTCGGCCCCGTTTCCACTGCGCAATGCGTATCTGTCAAAGTTGTAGTACAGACGTGACGTCAGCTCAGCGGTGAAAGCAAAATTGCGCTCATACAAAGTAATCGGTTAATCATACAACGAAGGACGATTTGAAATGTGAAAGACGAGATCACCATGATTCTGCTAGGGTGCATATCTAATATGTGATCATTGTGTATTAAAATACAGTATCGGAAGTTTTCCTGTAGCCGCCTATCAACAAAAGTATAACATTTCTTCACTGATTAATGTAAAATGAAAGTCAATTTAATTTTCAGCTCTTGGCGAGGCGCTGCGACTGTTATATTCACACGATTTATAGCGTAATTAATTCAGCAGTGAGACACATTTTAATTAGAATTAAATGAAAACTGTTATAAAATCTACCGCAGAACAACCTTCCTGATTTAATTATTTTACGCCAGAATGTGGCCTTCAGTGAGCTCAGATCCACCTACCATAACGTCACTTATATGCTTCACCAACCGTCCCTCCCCAACCCCGTTCAGGTGTATCTGGTGTGTAGCACAGCCAGAGCTATAGATGCGCTCAACTGGACTGTGATTGTGCCTGTGCCTTCCTCAGCAGGCTTCCTAGCAAGGAATGAAATATCCATTATAATTAACTGTCATAATTTTTACGTATAATACATTTGAAAAAAATAATGGCAATATTATTGATGTTTTTACTTCTTAACACTTAACCTCTAATGTTCTACACATCGAAGAAACAATGACGGAAAATAAAAGTACGGCTCAGGAATTTGGATTAAAATTCAGGATCAAAAAATACCAATGACAGGCTTCGCTGATGGCATTGCTATCCTCAGTGCAAGTGAAGAAGAAATACAGGAACTGTTGGATTGAATGAACAGTCCACTGAACACATACACTGCATTGAGAGTAAACTAGAGGAAGATGAATGTCAGGAAGAGTAGCAGAAATGAGACTAGTGACAAACATAATATCGAAACTAGTGACCACGAAGTGGATGAAGAGGAGGAATTATGTCGACTTGGAAGCAATATAACACATGACTGACGAACATGAGGACATAAAAGGCAGGATAGCACAAGCGAAGAAGGCTTTCCTGGCGAATGAAATATTAAACTGCGGCCTTAATTTGAAGAAGAAATTTCTGAGAATGTACGTTTGGGGGACGGCATTGTATGCTAGTGAATCATGGACTGTGGGAAAATAAGTGAATCGAAGCATTTGAGCTGTGGTGTTATAGAAGGCTGTTGAAAACTAGGTGCATTGGTAAGATAAGAAACGAGAAGGTTCTCTGTAGAATCAGCGAGGAGACGAAAATCTGGAAAACATAGACAATAAGAAGGTACAGGATAATAGGACATGACAGGATAAAAGGACCTCAGTGTATAACTTCCATTGTATTTGAAGCAGCTGTAAAGGATAGAAGTTTCAGGGGAAGATAGAGATGGGATGCATCCAACAAACAATTGAGGAAGTTGGAGCAAAGGATACTCTGATATCAAGAGGTTGACATAGGAGAAGAATTCGTAGCAGGCTGCATCGAACCAGTCAGAAGGATGACCGGAAAAAAAACAAGGAAAACGAATGAACTAATGTGTGAATGAGAGAGGAATGGGGCGCCAAATGATATGCCCTTGTGTGGAAAAAGTTCTCTAACCGGCTCTCTGGCCATACAAAAAAATTAATCAAGCAGCAGTCAATTGTGGAACTGCATGGTGTGTTTACCGCTCACCTGTCATCATTTGCAGAATTCGTCGTTCCGTCTTCTTATAAGAAACACAATCATATCTCATAATTGCTGTGTTATGCTTTTTTGATGCTTTATATGAATCGCCCACTTACAAAACTCACCTTGTCCAAATGAATAAAATTTTCAGAAACCGCAGTTAACTGTATTTTCTTAATGCGAAATGATAAGGAGCTTCATTCTGTCAGATAATGTGATAAAATATTTTCTCCATCTTCCCAAAACCTTCAAAATCTTGGAACTTACATTTTTCGAGGTGTTAGCAAAAAAACTGTTGGCCATGACAAAAATGTAAAACTTTTAGATACATAACGCTTTTTGCAGCAATATGTGTCACTAAACACAGAAACGCAATTAATACTATTTTTATTTCTTTGTGTTAAGTGTTGCGTGTATTGTATGCTAAGTCTGAATAAAAATGTGAACAGAAAATTTATTATCTGCTGGAACTTAAATTTCCCTTTCGGAACTTACAATTAAAAAAGAATTATTATTTTCAAAAAAAGAAATTCTCTGCATTTTATTCAACTCGCCGACCAAGTCTCCAAGATCAGACTCACTGTCAAGTGGATAAATTGTTTAAGATTGTTGTTAGTCGAATAGTGCTTTAAAGAAAAGAAGACTTCCTTTTTCTATTAGCCGGCCGGAGTGACCGAGCGGTTCTAGGCGATACAGTTTGGACCTGCGTGAACGCTACGGTCGCAGGTTCGAATCCTGCCTCGGGCATAGATGTCTGTGATGTCCTTAGGTTAGTTAGGTTTAAGTAGTTCTAAGTTCTAGGGGAGTGATGACCTCAGAAGTTAAGTCCCATAGTGCTCAGAGCCATTTGAACCATTTTTCGATCCAGTCTTTCTCATAATGCTTGATACGCAGTTTGGTCACGTCTCGAGGTTGATCTTTCTTCAAGTATTTCCTTCCTGCAATGGTGATAGTACAATTAAAGTCAAGTGTTAACCACGTTTTCGCATGCTTTTCGGTATACCGACGTTGTTGTGGTTAGCCCTTCACGATACGGTTACCTGATTTCGTTCGCTATATTATGATTCTCTAAAACAGCTGAATCTTAGAATGACAGCTAACAGATTGTTTCAATATCCTCGAAACTGTTTCCTTCCACCACACTATGGGGCACTTCATTCCATGCAGAATCACTGATGTGTAGGCGTCATAGATTTGTACTCGTATGTAATCCTGAGCAGTGAGTAGGGTTACAGTCATTTAAGCGTCGGCCTCATTTCATCTAAAAACACTAATGGATGAGCTGAATAAATCCCCTACTCTGGAAATAATAGTGTTATTTTATTTATCGAAGGCTGAAAATCTTCACCCAAAAACTTGCACAGCATATCAACGACAGTTTTAATCTTGTTTTTCCCACTGCCACCGTCGACAAGGAGCCTGGCAGAATGATAATTTCTCATGATCTGGTTCGTCAACCTGTAGTACCGTGCTGATGCAATATAGTTAGAGCCTGTCGTATAAAATGTGGCGCAGATAAAAGTAGGCTGTGTAAGTATAAAGGAAATGCAGTGGAATTACAGAAACAAAGAGCTAAAATGGACTTACCATTTATTTACAATGAAAAATACATTTATAGAACATGTTGATAGTGACCCCCCTGCAACATCAATACAGCTGTTCACGTCTAACCATATTCAGATACAAGCGGTGTAAAGTTCGGATATCGATGGCGCCATCTTCACGGCTGATATTATCTTTCAGTTCCTTTGTGCTGGGTTTGTTTCATAGATCTTGTTCATCAAGTGTCTCCACAGAAAAAAATCACATGTTATTAGCTCTGGCAATGTGGTGGCATAAAGTTTTGCTGACAGTTCGTTCCTCAGTGAAGACATCATGGACTCATTCCAGAGATACCTTAGATGTGTGGCACGTTGCCCCATCTTGCTGGAAGAAGCAGTATTGTCTTTCATATTCAGTGAGTCGAGCACAAAACGTATCAAAAATTTACATATATATACAACGGTGTTGAGGGTAATGTAAAAAATATCTGTCCAGTGACTTGTATTCCTATTAAACCGCATCAAATGCCAATCTTTTCATCACAGAGTGGTAGCTGACACACAATAGGGTTCCCGTTGCCCAATACCTCGTGTTAAGAGAATTCACATGACCAGAAAGATGAAACAATGCTTCATCACTCATGATGTAAAGGAAAGGGTCTACCAAACCATCGTTCACGTTATTCAAAAGCCACATGCAGTAATCTACACGCTACTGCCTGTCATCCTGCACAATCGTCACGGTACTAACTTCACTGATGAAATAAACTGAAATGCGATTATTGCTTAAAACTGTTAATTGTTATAGCTGTTTACTCTATTTCAGTAGTCGAAATATTGCTTTCCTATTCAAATGGGAGGCGGGCTATTTTTAACTCGAGCCATACAAAGGCAAAAGTTTTGTCCCTTCCTTGAGTGTCTTTAAAACTACCTAATCAGTGCAATTGTAAAAGTGAGACTGACTAACGTCCTGCTTGATCTGAAATTATTGGGATTAGATTATTCTTGTAATAGTGTTGTTCCACTATCAACGTTTTGCCTGACATGTCCATAGAGGGCCTCAGCTTCCCTTTTATGAACTTTTAGATCAGTTTGTAGGTTTTCCTTCATTCCTGCATCAGTACAAGATTGAATGCATTCTAAAAGCACAAGATACTTGGAACAACCGTCTATGGCTGTAGATTTGAATCCAGTATTTTAACCATTATCTAAAATTACTACGAAAATAATAGTATTTAACGTGTAGATTTTCATCGTCTGACTAGTGGAGCTGTGCCAGTTAAAGGCCAGATAACAATCTTATTTCAAGCTCACACCCACGCTTACAGTGGATTCACCCTCTGCCCTCACCAGTAGTGCAACTGCGTGAGGTACATTCAAGCTCATTATGTAACATGATACCTCATCTATGCCTGTATGACAACTGCGTGTCATAAAAATTGCAGGGAAATGAAGGTCACACATCCACTGTGCCAGTTCTGGGACCAAATCAAGGTCACCCTCCCCCCCCCCCCCCATATACAGATTTAGTGCAATGAGATGGTTTACAAAAGGCAGGAATTCCAACCCCTATTCCGCCATTGATGTGCACCAATAGGAACACTTTAAAATGGCGGCAAACACCGTCCCCCTGCCATTTTCTGAGTAGAGCAATTATATGGGCTCCATCATTCGAGATCTATACACGGAAGTGGAAATATTAGGTTTGATTTGTATCAGGGCATGGTTTGTTTTTGTAAATAATGTTGTTGTTGTTGTGGTCTTCAGTCCTGAGCCTGGTTTGATGCAGCTCTCCATGCTACTCTATCCTGTGCAAGCTTCTTCATCTCCCAGTACCTACTGCAACCTACATCCTTCTGAATCTGCTTAGTGTATTCATCTCTTGGTCTCCCTCTACGATTTTTACCCTCCACACTGCCCTCCAATACTAAATTGGTGATCCCTTGATGCCTCAGAACATGTCCTACCAACCGATCCCTTCTTCTGGTCAAGTTGTCCCACAAACTTCTCTTCTCCCCAATCCTATTCAGTACTTCCTCATTAGTTGTGTGATCTACCCATCTAATCTTCAGCATTCTTCTGTAGCACCACATTTCGAAAGCTTCTATTCTCTTCTTGTCCAAACTATTTATCGTCCATGTTTCACTTCGATACATGGCTACACTCCATACGAATACTTTCAGAAATGACTTCCTGACACTTAAATCAATACTGGATGTTAACAAATTTATCTTCTTCAGAAACGCTTTCCTTGCTATTGCCAGCCTACATTTTATATCCTCTGTACTTCGACCATCATCAGTTATTTTGCTCCCCAAATAGCAAAACTCCTTTACTACTTTAAGTGCCTCATTTCCTAATCTAATTCCCTCAGCATCACCCGACTTAATTAGACTACATTCCATTATCCTTGTTTTGCTTTTGTTGATGTTAATCTTATATCCTCCTTTCAAGACAATGTCCATTCCATTCAACTGCTCTTCCAAGTCCTTTGCTGTCTCTGACAGAATTACAATGTCATCGGCGAACCTCAAAGTTTTTATTTCTTCTCCATGAATTTTAATACCTACTCCGAATATTTCTTTTGTTTCCTTTACTGCTTGCTCAATATACAGATTGAACAACATCGGGGAGAGGTTACAACCCTGTCTTACTCCCTTCCCAACCACTGCTTTCCTTTCATGTCCCTCGACTCTTATAACTGCCATCTGGTTTCTGTACAAATTGTAAATAGCCTTTCGCTCCCTGTATTTTACCCCTGCCACCTTTAGAATTTGAAAGAGAGTATTCCAGTCAACATTGTCAAAAGCTTTCTCTAAGTCTACAAATGCTAGAAACGTAGGTTTGCCTTTCCTTAATCTTTCTTCTAAGATAAGTTGTAAGGTCAGTATTGCCTCACGTGTTCCAGTGTTTCTACGGAATCCAAACTGATCTTCCCCGAGGTTGGCTTCTACTAGTTTTTCCATTCGTCTGTAAAGAATTCGTGTTAGTATTTTGCAGCTGTGACTTATTAAACTGATAGTTCGGTAATTTTCACATCTGTCAACACCTGCTTTCTTTGGGATTGGAATTATTATATTCTTCTTGAAGTCTAAGGGTATTTCGCCTGTTTCATACATCTTGCTCACCAGATGGTAGAGTTTTGTCAGGACTGGCTCTCCCAAGGCCGTCAGCAGTTCCAATGGAATGTTGTCTACTCCGGGGGCCTTGTTTCGACTCAGGTCTTTCAGTGCTCTGTCAAACTCTTCACGCAGTATCATATCTCCCATTTCATCTTCATCTACATCCTCTTCCATTTCCATAATATTGTCCTCAAGTACATCGCCCTTGTATAGACCCTCTATATACTCCTTCCACCTTTCTGCTTTCCCTTCTTTGCTTAGAACTGGGTTTCCATCTGAGCTCTTGATTTTCATACAAGTCGTTCTCTTATCTCCAAAGGTCTCTTTAATTTTCCTGTAGGCAGAATCTATCTTACCCCTAGTGAGATAGGCCTCTACATCCTTAAATTTGTCCTCTAGCCATCCCTGCTTAGCCATTTTGCACTTCCGGTCGATCTCATTTTTGAGACATCTGTATTCCTTTTTGCCTGCTTCATTTACTGCATTTTTATATTTTCTCCTTTCATCAATTAAATTCAATATTTCTTCTGTTACCCAAGGATTTCTACTAGCTCTCGTCTTTTTGCCTACTTGATCCTCTGCTGCCTTCGCAACTTCATCCCTCAAAGCTACCCATTCTTCTTCTACTGTATTTCTTTCCCCCATTCCTGTCAATTGTTCCCTTATGCTCTCCCTGAAACTCTGTACAACCTCTGGTTCTTTCAGTTTATCCAGGTCCCATCTCCTTAAATTCCCGCCTTTTTGCAGTTTCTTCAGTTTTAATCTACAGGTCATAACCAATAGATGGTGGTCAGAGTCCACATCTGCCCCTGGAAATGTCTTACAATTTAAAACCTGGTTCCTAAATCTCTGTCTTACCATTATATAATCTATCTGATACCTTTTAGTATCTCCAGGGTTCTTCCATGTATACAACCTTCTTTCATGATTCTTAAACCAAATGTTAGTTATGATTATGTTGTGCTCTGTGCAAAATTCTACCAGGCGGCTTCCTCTTTCATTTCTTAGCCCCAATCCATATTCACCTACCATGTTTCCTTCTCTCCCTTTTCCTACACTCGAATTCCAGTCACCCATGACTATTAATTTTTCGTCTCCCTTCACAATCTGAATAAATTCTTTTATTTCATCATACATTTCTTCAATTTCTTCGTCATCTGCAGAGCTAGTTGGCATATAAACTTGTACTACTGTAGTAGGTGTGGGCTTTGAATCTATCTTGGCCACAATAATGCGTTCACTATGCTGTTTGTAGTAGCTGACCCACATTCCTATTTTCCTATTCATTATTAAACCTACTCCTGCATTACCCCTATTTGATTTTGTGTTTATAACCCTGTAGTCACCTGACCAGAAGTCTTGTTCTTCCTGCCACCGAACTTCACTAATTCCCACTATATCTAACTTTAACCTATCCATTTCCCTTTTTAAATTTTCTAACCTACCTGCCCGATTAAGGGATCTGACATTCCACGCTCCGATCTGTAGAACGCCAGTTTTCTTTCTCCTGATAACGACATCCTCTTGAGTAGTCCCCGCCCGGAGATCCGAATGGGGGACTATTTTACCTCCGGAATATTTTACCCAAGAGGACGCCATCATCATTTAATCATACAGTAGAGCTGCATGCTCAACTTGTAAATAATAACAAGGATATAATACATTAATTTAAGGTTTATTAACGATAATATTGTTTTAGCTATTCAAATTTTTTACAATATATGTTTTAAATTTCTGGTTTATTAACAATATTTATCCTGCACTATAAAAATCTAATTTACTAACAAAATTTTTCTTACTTAACAAATTTTTACAATACATTTTCTCAACTTTTTTTGAACTTTAAAAAAAAATATTGATAGATAGATAGATATATTTTTATAATAACATTAGGAGGTATATAGATACTTATATACAGAGAGATACTAATTTTAAACTAATACTAGTAAACAAGTGCTTGTATACCAAACTTCCCAAGCAAAAAAAATTAATCTTTCTTCCTGACTGGATTTTTTGTACATAATAGATACTATTTTCATACAGTTTAGGTTCTTTTACACAGCTATTATTCTTGCCATCATCCACACACCATTGACCTTGCCACTGGTGGAATAACTTGCGAGAGACCGATGACCGTAGCAGTCTGGTCCCTTTAACCCCCACAAACCAACCAACCAATAACTTGCGTGTCTCAGTGATACAGACAGATGCAGATGCAACGAAAATGGAGGGGTACCTGTTGACAGGTTAGACAAACAAGTGGTTCCTGAAGAGGGGTAGCAGCCTTCTCAGTTGTTCCAGACATATAGTCTGGGTGATGGACTGATCTGGCCTTGTAATATCACCCAATATAGCCTTGCTGTGCTGGTAGTGCGAACAGCTGAAAGTAAGGGGAAACTATAGCTGTAATATTTCCTTAGAGCATGAAGCTCTACTATATGGTTAAATGATGGTGGGATCCTCTTTGGTAAAGTATTCCAGAGGCCAAACAGTCCTCCATTCGGATCTCTGGGTGGGGACTAGTTAGGAGAATTTCATCATCAGGAGAAACAAAACCGGCATTCTACAGGTCAGAGCATGGAATGTTAGATCCCATAATGAGAAAATTTAAAAAGGGAAATGGATATGTTGAAGTTACATATAGTGGGAATTAGTGAAGCTCGGTAGCAGGAGTAACAAGACCTCTGGTCAGGTGAATGCCGAGTTATAAAAGCAGAATCAAATAGCACGTAAGCTACTATGAACAGCATAGTGAACGCAGTATCATAACCAGGACAGACACATAGCTGACATCTACCACAGTAGTACAGCTTCATATGCCAACTAGCGTCGCAGATAAAGAAAAGACTGAAGATTTGTATGGTAAAATAAATTATTCAGGTAGCTAAGGGTGACGAAAATTTAATTGTGACAGAGGACTGGAGTTCGATAGTTTTAAAAGGGAGAGGAGGAAAAATTTTGGGTGAATATGGACTGGGTGAACGAAATGAAAGACGAAGTTGCCGGTTAGCATATTGCAAAGAGCATAATTTAATCATCACTAACACTTGGTTTAAGAATCATGAAAGAAGTTGTATATGTGGAAGAGACATGGAGACACGAGAAGATTTCATGTTGATTATACAGGATATTCTAAAATTCCACTAACGAACTTCTAGGACTTGCAGAGGGGACTGAGTAGTAATATTTTGAATGGGAATCCATGTGCAGAAACACACAATTTCCGTGGTACAACCATTTGAAAATATGTTGGTAATGCAACCACTTTTACAGGTAGTTTATTAAGCATAACCCAGTACATCACTTGTTTGACGTTTCCACTCCTTAACAACCCCACACGCTGTTTTTTGCTGTTAAACCGTTTTTATCCCTTTCAAAGGACGCTGTTTCTTGTCGTTAAACCGTTTTTATCCCTTTCAAAGGAGGGTTAGCATTCTGAACCACCACAAGTAAGGTTCGATGTGGCGACCACCAAGTTCGGTGCACACATTGTACTTACGAATGATGTGGTACACACGCTCCTTCATGACTGGTGTCTTTGCAAACTATCCTGCCTCAACAACAACTCGTGCCACCACATCGTCTTCTGTTTGTACAGGAGTCTTATAAACCAATCTCTTCATTCGACCCCAGAATGCGAAGTCACATCGCGTCAAATCCGGCGACCTTGGTGGCCACTGCGATTGGGCCACATCGGCCTATCCATGTGTGTCCAAATCATTGGTAAAGATGTTCCAAAACGTGACGAGAAAAGTGAGAGGATGAGTATGGCTCGGCGCACATTCAATGGTACAGCATCGAAAAACATGTCCAATACTTGTTGTAAGAAGATCGAGTGGAGGGGACGCATGAGCTTTGGTAAAGGCATGTATGGTTCAAGCACATGACTATCTAGAATACTTGCCCACATTTTGGTACAAAATCTGTGCGGGGATCCCTGGACATGCGTGGAATGCGGGTTTTCGTCTGCCCAGGAACGTCTGTTACATTCATGTGTGAATGCGCACATGGAAATACTAGGGGTTCGTGAAACATGTTTCCAATGGCTGTAGTATAGAAACAGTACGTTTCTAGAGATGGGTTCCAGTTCAAAATGTTATCCACTCAGTCCCCTTCCCTTATACAAGTCACAGAAGTTTTTAAGGGTAGTTTTAGAGCACCCTATGTAATGATAAGACAGAGATTTTGGAACCAGATTTTAAACTGTAAGACGCTTTCAGGGGCAGATGTAGACCATGCCACAATTTATTATTCATGAACTGCAGATTAAAGAAATTTCAAAAAGGTGGGTAAATAAACAGACAGGACCCAGACAGGTGGGAAGAACCAGAGATTCTTGAGAGTCTCAGATAGAACGTTAGACAACAACTGAGTAAAACAGAGGAAAGGAGTATGACAGAAGTCAGATGGGTAGCTTTACGAGATGAAATAGTGAGGAAGCAGAGAATCAAATAGTGGAAAAGACAAGGCCCAGGAAAAATCCTTGGATAACACAGTAGGTATTGAATTTAATTGAGGAAAGGAGAAAACATAAAAATGCAACAACTGAAGCAGGCGAAAGGGAATACAAACACCTAAAAAAACAAGAATGACAGGAAGTACAAAATGGCTAAGCAATAATGGCTAGAGGACAAACGTAAGGATTTAGATGCATTTATCACTAAAGGTAAGTTAGATAACGCCTACAGGAAAACTGATATGGCTTTAGGAGGAAGTGGAAGCAGCTGTATGAATGTCAAGAGCTCTGGTGGTAATCCAGTATTAAGCAAAGAAGGGAAAGCTGGAAGTTAGAAGGAGCAATAGAGGCTTTGTACAAGGGAGATGAACTTTAAGGCAGTATTATAGAAATGGAAGAGGACGTAGATGAGGATAAGATGGGACGTATAATACTGCAAAAAGAATTCGACAGAGCACTGAAAGGTCTACGTCGAAACAAGGCCCTGGGAATAAACGACATTCCATCAGAACTACTGATAGCCTTGGGAGAGCAAGCCGTGACAATACTCCGCAATCTGGTGTGCAAGAAGTATGAGTCATGTGAAGTACCCTCAGACTTCAAGAATACTGTAATAATTTTAATTCCAAAGAAAGAGGGTGTTGACAGGTGTGAATATTACCGAACTATCAGTTTAATAAGTCGGGGTTGCAAAATACTGACACGAATTCTTTAAAGAAAAATGGAAAAACTTGTAGAATCTGACTTCAGGGTGGATCGCTTTGGATTCCGGAAAAATGTAGTAACACGCCACATCATATTAACCTTAAGACTTATCTTGGAAGATAGGTTAAGGAAAGGCAAACATACATTTGTGGCATTTGTAAACTTTGAGATAGACTTTAACGATATTGACTGGAATACTCTCTTTGAAATTCTGAAGATAGTAGGGGTAAAACATTAGGGACGGAAATGTCATTTACAATTTGTACAGAAACCAGACGGCAGTTATAAGAATCGAGGGGCTTGAAAGGGAAACAGTGGTTGAGAAGGGAGTGAGACAGGGTTGCAGCCTATCCCCTATGTTATTCAATCTGTAAGTTGGGCAAGCTGTAAAGGAAACAGAACAATAATTTGGAATAGGAATTAAAGTCCAAAGAGAAGAAATAAAAACTTTGAGCTTTGGCGATGACACTATAATTCTGTCAGAGACAGCAAATGTCTTAGAAGGGAAGTTGAACAGAAATGGGTAGGAGATGTAAGATGAACACCAACAAGGGCAAAATGGGGATAATGGAATGTAATCGATTTAAATTAGGCGATGCTGAAGGAGGTACACCAGGAAACGGGAACTGGAAATAGTAGATGAGTTGTGTTATCTGGGCAACAAAATAATTGATGATGGCCGAAGTAGGGAGGATATAAAATGGAGACTGGCAACGGCAAGAAAAGCGTTTCTGAAGATTTAAATGTTAGGAAGTATTTTCCGAAACTACTTGTACATGCCGGCCGGAGTGGCCGTGCGGTTCTGGGCGCTACAGTCTGGAACCGAGCCACCGCTCCGGTCGCAGGTTCGAATCCTGCCTCGGGCATGGATGTGTGTGATGTCATTAGGTTAGTTAGGTTTAATTAGTTCTAAGTTCTAGGCGACTGATGACCTCAGAAGTTAAGTCGCATAGTGCTTAGAACCATTTGAACTTGTACATGAACGATAAAAAGTTGAGACAAGAAGAGAATAAAAGCTTTTGAAATGTGGTGCTACAGAAGAATCATGAAGATTAGGTAGGTAGATTACCTCACTAATGACATGGTACTGAATAGAGTTGACCAGAAAAGAAATGTGGGGCACAATCTGGCTAGAACAAGGGATCGGTTGACAAGATACATTCTGAGACATCAAGCGATCACCATCTTGGTACTGGACGGGGGGGGGGGGACTGGGGGGGAGGCGGAAATTGTAGAGGGAGACCAAGAGATGAATATAGTAAGCAGATTCAGAAGAAAGTAAGTTGCAGCAATTATTCGGAGATGAAGAGGCTTGCACAGGATAGAGTAGCGTGGAGAGCTGCATAAAACCAGTCTTCGGACCGAAGACCACTACACCAACATTCATTCTTTAATACAACATGGAAACGAGACATCAATAATACTGACTAGTACTACTAGCAGCAGGTGAAGAAAAAAAAAATAACACAGACACATACAATAAACTCAGGGGTGCATACACACGCCTATGACAAACGGCCCATATTACTATTCTACATACACCGGCGCACATATACACTATTTAAAAATAAATATCCTTCCATTCCCAATCACTCAGGTATATAGTGAGATGGCATAGGCCCTGCACGAAGCGAGAAGGGACATTTTTTTCTGTTCCCGTAAAGATAAGTAAATTTAATTATAATATCAGTTAGTTTAATATATTATAATTAGTAAATACACGTATTATTGTGTTGTTTAAGCTTTGTATTAAAGGTTTCATCTTTCTTTACGTAATATTGCAGAAATCTCGAAAAGATCGTACAATCGGATTGTAGCCGTATTTTTGTTTACTTTTTAGCGCAGAAAATCCGGAAATCTCGTTAAATTTGTTTCTCTTTCCAGCAGTTTAATTAAGGCATACCTATATTATTTTAGCTCACATTTTCGGGAAATAGTTAAATATAAGTTGTTGATTCAGAAATTATGTACTAGTACCAGTAGTATGATTACATCTAGTTGAGTATAGGTCTAACTTTTGTAAACGTGTTTTCTTGTTTATCGGTAATTCACCTGACTTATTCTTATTAAAGTATTATATTTATCATGAGTGAAAACTGCTGACTTGCCATAGAATTGCTAGGTCTGGGCTTTGGTGAGATGGGTGCTACAGTTTTTTCCACATGGGTGAGTGTAGCAGCATGAGAATTGAGGAAATAAACGAGGCTCTTCAGTGGTTTTGTAGGCTATGTAGTAGAGGTAGAAAGACTGTGGAGGAGGTGAAAACAGTCGCCCTTCAGGCTGATTTAGACAAGGCTAGCTAAAATGTGAAGAGGGTGAAAGGTTGAGGGAAGTGGGAAGGGGCAAATGGCAACAGAAGGGACGTTGTGGAGCACGTGAGAAATACGTTCGAGCTGTTGCTTCTGTTAGAAGTTGATGAGTCTTAAGCAGATGCAGGTGTAGGCAGGGCAGAACAAAATTCCAGGAGGAGACTAAAAAGTAGAAATGTAGGGAAGTCAGTAAAAGGCTGTTGCTAGGTAATTCTCATGCTGAATGTGTTGGCCTATTTTTGCAGGATGAACTAGGATCATTTTTTTTAACCTAGTACAGGTCTGGAGCAGGTGGCAGAAGATTTCGGATCACCTTGCAAAGACTTCACCAAAGAAGACACAATGGTTATTGAGAGTGGGCCAGGCAACAGCGCTGACAGAGATAATGCTTACAGTATCGAGTGTGACCTGGCAAAGCCTGCATTAGCATCGAGACACACCAATGTTGAATTTGCATCTGCTATCAACCACCATAACCGACCTCATTTGAACTCTTCTGTCAGGAGAGTTAATTTGAAGTTAGAACGGCTGCTTATGTCAGGTTCAGGGTCACATATTGGTGTGGTTCTTGTTGATTCTCTCAGTAAATGGGATTATACTAGGTATGGTATACCTTAACACGAAAGGGAAGTGAAAGCACGCTGAGCTAACAGAAAATCTAAGAGGGAGAGGCACTGTCATGAGTGATAAAATACCAATGGCTACAGGTCTTTGTGCACCTTCTTTTAGGATGGGAAGGACAGAAAGAAGCCAAGTTTTAAGGGATGTTAAGACTGAAACAAACCTTCATTTTGAGAAATAAATCAAACAATGTAGTTCTGGCATACTGCATCAGCACAAACAGCTGTTGCCTAAAAATTTTCAGTAATCAGCAGAAACCTTATTTCCATCCAATCTTGACTCAGTCAGTGGGGAATGTCAGCTATCTTTCCTGCATCAAAATATTTGAGGACTAAAAATTAAAAGCAAAGAAATAATTATCTGTATTGAAGAATTAGTCATCAAACCAACTGACATAATCTGCCTATCAACATCATGTGACCACTGGTATAGATGTGTTGAGTGTTACAGGATATAGGTTAGCAACTCACTTCTGTAGAGCGGAAATGTAGAAAGAAGGAATTGACACATTCAACCGGAATTGTCATAAATTTAAGAATATAAATTTTGCCTAGAGCAGCATAAGGAAGCATGTGCAACAGAAGCAGAATTAAATAATAAATACTTTGTAAGATTAACTGTATATCGAGTACCTGCAGGTGATTTTAATCTGTTCATAAATCACCTTCAAGCTCTACTGGCCTATTTAACAAGAAAAAACAAAGAAATAGTGGTTGGTGGTGACTTGAACACAGATTTTCTTAAAAACTCTCCCAGTGAGAACAGCTTCAATAACACTATCATTCAACTTCATTCCTACCATAAACTTCCCAACTAGAGTAGCTAATTACTCACAAACAGCCATCGATAATATTTTTATAGAAAGGTCTAATGAACAAAATTGTATTACAAGAACAATAATCAAAAGCCTCTCAGAACATGATATGCAGTTCCTTTTGTTAAATGTTAATATTGAACAGGATGTAAAATCTATTAAATCTGAATTCAAAAGGCTGGTCAGTAAGCCAAAACCTGGTTTTTTATGACGCTCCTCAAAGACATGAACTGGAGTGATGTATGCAGCGCTAATGACATGAATGAAAACTGTGAGACTTTTATTAATAAATTTAAAAACTCATCTGAACACTGTTTTCCCCAAAAACTAAACCAGTCACAAAAAAGCCATGGATTACTCAAGGAATAAATATATAATGTAAAACTGACACTGTATCTGTCACTCAGGAACAGCTCTAATTTTCATGCTATAGCATATTACAAGACATACTGCAAAATATTAAATATATAATAGTAATACAGGTGTCAAAGCAAACACTTTACAGTAAGAAGATAATCACATCAGATAACAAAATAAAGGCAATAACGGGTATAGTGAAGGAGGGGACTGGTAGAACTAGACATGGAGAGGGCCAAACAGCATTAAGAGTAAATGATATGTTGGTAACAGATGTGTGCGGTGTTGCAAAACTTTTTAACAAACATTTCATAACCATTACTGAAAAGATGGGTTTGTCAGGTTCAGCAGATGCTGGCATGGAGTGCCTAAGACCAGGCACTAGACATAACTCCACAAACATGAATATGACCCTCACTATTCAAGCAGAAGTAATGTCCACCATAAAATCCTTAATATAAAAAAAATCTAGAGCTTACGATAAAATATCAACAAAGTTAATTAAAGAGTGTGATTCTGAGTGACCAGTCATTAATCAACTGAACATTTCCTTGTAACTCACCACCCGTCACTTATCTGGTTTTGGTGTGTGTTCACCCCAGGTAATTGACTAACAGATCAACAGAGAGTGCAAAACTGCCGCAATGTCGAATAACGCAAAGAAAGTAATAAGGCCTTGTGACTCCTGATTGAACTGTGGTGGCAGTGTTGACATTAATTGGTTCAGAATTGATCCCTTTTAATTAAAAAGTGGGCACATTGATGTTATATTCAGCTATTGAACACCAGATGCAAACGTTGAACATAAAATTAATTAAGAAAGTGACTTGGGATTTCAACTACTTTATTGAAAACAGATGCAGTCGATTAGCACAAATTTATTTTAACTCACGACCTTCAGTCATCACATCTCCTTACAGGCAGTGGTAATAAATTGCGTTTGCATGGAGAAAAGCGCAATAAATCAAAAGTAATTCCTATCGACTGACCCAGGCGTAATTCAAAGTGTGAGAAGAATTCTACAATACACGGCTGATGAAACCCTTGTGGAAACTTTGCCGACGTGATTCAACAAGTTAATCAGTGGCCGGAGCAGGCGCAATATCACCGAATTCAGCGTGACGGAGTGATGTCATTGTGCGGACATCGGCCGACCTTGTGGTGCTGCAAGGCTGCGCTCGTCTATTCACTCCTAGCTATCTTGCTCAGTACATAACTGAACCAAAACTTCCTATCTCCAAGTTGAATCGTTCCATTTGTTAAGTCCTAAACTACAGAGTTGCTCACTCTTTCTCAGGCAAGCTGAGTAAAGAACGCCTTGTCTGCACTCTAAGCAAGCTGGGAACAGAAGACCTCTACGGGGACTTCTCCCAGTCCGCTCTTCGCCTCGGTTTCCCCTCCAGCAAAATCACTTACGCCAATTGCAGCGCAAGTTGCGTTAATTATGCGTCGCTTCCCAGTGCCGACCAATGCCTGCTCTGGGAAGTGAACAAATTCCCACAAAATTTCCCTTCCTCTCAATTTCTGCTATTTAGCTCCTACCAGGCCACCCATCAGGGTTAGCGTCTGCACAAACGCCAGTTTTTCCGGAATTCTGACTCCCAGGAGAGTACTTCAAATTCCTTGGTCCTATGTTCCCATCGGAGGCCGGCGTATTTCATTCTGTCGCTCTTCACCTGATTTACTTCAGACTCTGTGGACTGTGAATTTAGCGTGAAGTTGCTGTAGTCACGAACACGAATATTTTGACCTCTGTTGACCTTTCCACCGTAGCTTTGGGCGGCTTTCTCGCATGTTTCACTGAAAACAGGACGACAGACATTTATCAACAGGCATACAAGTTCTCTGTCTGCTTCCCGGTACACCAGCATGGGGTCAACCACCCACTCACTGTCACTCATCTTAAGGCAGCTGGAGGCCACGCCCCGTTACCACTTTCTCAGAGCTTGAGCCACCCTAAGCTGCCTATTGTCGTTTCCCTTCGCCGCTCCCCAGACATTCACCATGGTCAATTCTGAGTACTTCCCTGGGATAAACTAGCCTCCAGTAAATCGACGTGTTTCCACAAAGTTTTCATGTCGTGTGAATTACTTTAAAACCATCACCCAACATTGATTATTCCAATACGTCCATACTATACCATCTACAAGATGCATTGTGCCTTGTCAGTCATTTTGTTCAGCCCTACTGTTCGCTCAACGTGAGTTAGGTGATCTTTAATGACTTCATGTAAGGGGCATAGTTCTTGCCATCTTACATCCTCAATGAATGAAATGTGCTGAAGTTAAGGAGATAAAGAAATACTATCTGATTTCACTTTTGCCAGCATTCTCAAAAATTTTAGAAATGCTAATATACAGCCAGCTTCATAACCATCTGACAACAAATAATGTATTGTCCAAGTCTTAGTTCGGATTTCTAAAAGGGTTCCAATATTGGGAAGGCTATCTACACATATTGTGAAAATCTATTTAATTCTTTATAGAATAAATTACAGGCTACTGGTATATTTTTGATCTTTCAAAGGCGTTTGACTGGGAAAATTCTAATATACTTTTAAGTAAGTTAGAAACTTATGGTGTAACAGTAAATGCTGCAAAATGGTTGAAATCCTATATCTCTGATAGAAAATAAAGAGACGTTTATCAAGCTATCAGGCACCATCAAACTGGGAACCAATAATATGTGTTGTGCCACAAGGTCTCATCTTAAGACCCATACTTTTTCTTGAGTAAATCAATGACCTTTCATCAATAACGATACCAGATGCTAAGTTTGTTTTGCTTGCAGATGATGCAAATACTGCAATAAATAACAAATCATGTTTACTCTTAGAAAGATTAGTTAATGAAATGTTGAATAACGTTAATAGATGGTTCCTAGCCAATTCTTTGTCACTAAACTTTGTAAAAACACATTACATGCAATTCAGAACTTGTAAGATGTTTCTCACCAGGATATGCCTAAAATATGATGATAAACAGAAGTGAACAG
Source organism: Schistocerca piceifrons (assembly GCF_021461385.2). Lineage (NCBI taxonomy): Eukaryota > Metazoa > Arthropoda > Insecta > Orthoptera > Acrididae > Schistocerca > Schistocerca piceifrons. The sequence goes on along the minus strand of NC_060139.1, from coordinate 256,308,350 downwards.
AGTTAAATTCCTGGGAATAGAGTTTGATAATAAATTGAACTGGGAGGAGCACAACACAGAAATGCTGAAGCGCCTAAACAAATCTCTGTTTGCAATGCGAGTATCAGAGATATGAGATACAGAAATGAAAAAGCTGACATACTATGTTTACCTTCATTTCATAATTTGGTATGGGATTATTGTTTGGGGTAACTTAACAAGCCAAGCTAAAGTTTTCCAGGTACAAAAACGTATAATAACAATTGCACTGAAGCGCCAAAGAAATTGGTATAGGCATGCCTATTGAAATAAAACAGGCAGAATATGGCGCAGCAGTTTTCAGTGCCTATATAAGGCAACAAGTATCTGGCGCAGTTGTCAGATGTGTTATTGCTGCTACAGTGGCAGGTTATCAAGATTTAAGTGAATTTGAATGTCGTGCTATAGTCGGCGCACGAGCGATGGGGCACAGCATTTCCAAGGTAGAGATGAAGTGGGAATTTTCCCGCACCACTATTTGATGAGTGTACCGTTAATATCAAAAATCCGGTAAAACATTGAAAGGTGGCTACACTGAGTCACAGCGCCAGAGATTGCGCCAAAGAGTTTCATTCCGCCACCTCCACTGGCAGTGCTTGTTCAGAAGTTGTGGTGGTTAGTGCTTTGCTAAGAGGGTGCGATAGCTGTACTAGTTGAGGCCATGTCGTGTGCAGTTGTTTTGATGGGCTAGACAGCAGATGTTGTTCAAATGGAGATGTTGTAATGATCAGAGTGTATTTTTAGTCAATATATACGAAGGTAAAAAATATTTTTTTTTATTTCCAAACTAACAATGCCTCTTGATCACAGGTTCAGTCAACAAAGCATCTGGCTTGTGTTCATGTATTAGACTGTAATTCGGGTTTCTATGTGCAATTATAGTATTTCAGTTTTATTTAATTAATTCAGTGTAAATGGTATCAAAGGTTCAGTCAACACAGCATCTGGCTTGTGTTTATGTATTAGACTGTAATTCGGGTTTCTATGTGCAATTATAGTATTTCAGTTTTATTTAATTAATTCAGTGTAAATGGTATTTAAAATATCTTGTCATATTGAGGAACAACTGTGCCAGATGTGTACGTTGAATCACACTTCCACACACAGAACAGTTACACTTGTGCTTTGTTGTATGTAGTTTTTGTTTCTTAGCTTTTATAGTTACTGGTGACTTAATTAATTAATTGTGGTAACAGAAATTTCCTTTCATTCTTTGTTGTTATTCTATGCAGTCAGATTGCGTACTAATACTAGTCAGGGCCAACCGGTTACGAGACTTCGTAATCGTACATACAGCTACTAAAATTAAAATTATTTGCATTATATTTAATTAAGCCCCCATGCACGTGGCGACCGCTGCTTCGGATCGTCCCTTGGATTTCTTTTGATAGTAAAATAGCAGACAGTAGTATTGTTGTAGTAATTTGTAGTTTAGTAATTGTAGTCTATATTGCATGTGTAGATTTGGTAATGAACATTTGCAGTTGTCTTGTCTTTCTTCTAATGGTATTTTTGCAGAATTTAATTTATGATGTCTTGTATATGCGTTTGACAATTTTGTGCAATTATGAAGATTTCAGTTGTTCGTTAATCGTGTTTGAGGGAAGCATTTCGTGTGAATGGTATTGTTGGTGATAAAGTGTCATATTGTGTGTAATTTTCGTATAGTGACGAGTTTTGTATGTTTTGTAAATGATTACGCAATCGATGAAAAAGGCAAAAATTATGGATAGTGAGAATGACGAAATTGTTAACATGGCGAACTCGCCAACACAGGACAACAGTATGATGAATAATGAAGTAGAAAACAATTTAATAAGTCGGGAAAATAGTCTGGAGCCAGTTCAAAATTTTTCACAATCAAAAAATTTTCAGAATACGAGATTAACGACAGAAGATTCTAGAATAGTATCGAACACAGATGGCTTTACTGCTATGACGAAAGAAGTTCGTTTTGCAGGAAATGTTAGGGGTGAAAAGAATTTCGAACCACTTAATATGGAGCAGTTGATGAGTGCAATATAAAATTTGGGATCTGAATTAAAAACAGTGGGATGACAAATACAAACAATTAAAACTGATATGGGAACAATGGAAACACAGTTAAGATCTGAATTAAAAACAGTGGGATCACAAATAGGAACAATTAGAACTGAGATGGGAACAATGGAAACACGGTTAGACTCACAAATAGGAACAATTAAAACAGAGATGGAAACAATGGAAACACAGTTAGACTCATGAATAGGGACATGTTTCAAAAACATGAAAGATGAATTAAAGAAAGAAATTAGAGAAGAAGTACAACCGATTTTGAATTCTCACAATAATAGATTAATTGCAATAGATATTAGACAAAAGGAACAGGATAGAGAACAGGAAGAAAGAGATCGCATGATAGTACAAAAATTTTCAGAGTTAAATTTACAACGTGCACACGATAAGGAAGAAATATTTTAGAGAATTGAGGAATCCGTACCAAATGACAGAATAAATAACCTAACACAACAGTATGAACAGTTAACTACTAAATGTATCAATACTGAAACCAGAGTAGCGACACTTACGGAAGACGTAAATAAACAGAAAGCAAAAATAGGTGACTTATCAGAAAGAGTTGAGGAGATTTCAGATAAATTGACAAATCTTAGTTTACATGGGGACAGAGATTCAGATGATGCAGCTCCATTGCCATTTGCAGAAACAGAAGAGTACCAGAACATAAATAAACATGTTGAAAATCAGGGAAAATTTAATGAACGCGTTAAAAGGGAATTTGAGGCATTACGAAAGCAAGTCAAACAAATTGAAGACGAAATCGTAGGAAGAGACAGCAGAAGAAATTTAGAATCACAAATAGCAGAGGGCTTTGAAGAAAATAATTTATTTCATTTACGAGATGCAAGAAGAGAGCGCCAGGCGCGCGAACTTGACAATAATCGACATTCAGACTGGGACAGACGCAGTAGGTCTTTGTCGCCACGAGGCGAAAACTTTGACTATAAACACTTTTTAACTGTTCGGAAATTTAAGATCTTTCGAAATTCTAAGAATGACATACATCCATGTTCATGGTTAGATCAATTTATGTACGCACTTCCACCAAATTGGCCAATAAGTCACAAACTGGAATTTATGTGCCGCTATTTAGGTCCTCAGGGGATTCACTACACTAAGTGAATATGTGTCGTAGTGTGCACAGGGTCCCGAGCTGTAGTGGTGCTATTTCCCTTTTAGTTTTCTGCACTGCTGCCTACTCTTTTACTATTCTTTGAATCTATCAAAACAACTCTTCAACTATCAATCTATCTAGAGAGTCGGTAAAGAATAACCGGATATGACTATTTTACCCAAAAGTTATTTCGGAAATTACCATTTGGACTTACTGTATCTTCAGCAGCATTCATTCGTAGTTTAAACAAAATTTTACCTGTTTATCTTCGTAACAATATTACTTCATATGTTGACGATATTCTTATTGCTAAACGTTCTTGGAGTGAGCACAACAAAATTTTGGATTCATTATTACGTATTTTTGCAAGGTTTGGCATTCCAGTGGACTTGGAAAAATCTGAATTTGGTTGTTCTCAGGTGAAATTTCTTGGTCATATTATTTCTACAGAAGGTATTCTTCCTGATCCAGAGAAACTAGACGCTATTCGTAATTATGCTGTTCCTACTACAAAACGTGATGTTCGTAGTTTCCTTGGTGTCTGTAATTTTCTTAGACGCTTTGTTAAATTGGACGATTTGACCACACCTCGTTTATGTGAACTATCTGGAAAGAATTCTAATTGGTGTTGGGTTGAGGAAGCTCAATCAGAATTTGAACAACTTCGTGATGCTTTAGTTGCTGCTCCACTTCTTTCACATCCGGATTTATATAAAGATTTTTGTTTGACGACGGACTCATCATACCGCGCCGTGTTCCGGCAGCAGCACATACTCAAAGCAACAGTCAAGTCTGCGCGCCGCACAAGGCAGTCGTTGACCACAAACAATTACTTCCTACGTCACGCGTACCTACAGCTGATCGAGCGCTCAGTGCGAATGCACTGACAGCCGTAAACAAATACACAGTCTAATTTCTCTGATTAAATTCAGTATAAAGCTATAGTGACTTGATAAATTATGTTATTAACGTTCAGTATTTTTCAGGATACGGTTGTACAAAATATTTAAGACCTTCAGGTAAATTCTGTGTGTGTCCGACGTTAAGAGGACTTGCTATCGAGAAAATTTCAGGAAGAATGTAATTTCGAAGAAGAAAGTAATAAACTAAAAAGGTAACTATTAATTGAGTTTATTTTTCAGGTAACATATTTCCACTTGGTACATACTTTAGAAGTAATTTGCTGCTCGCGATTACGTGATTCATACTTCGTGTTAACTGATATTGACAATGTTTTATTAGTGAACAGGGTTGTTACTTTGTATATTATGCATCGCTTGGCTGCTATGCTTTTTCACTGAAGTCACGTTTTTTTATTAAGTGCCTGCTGCGCTTATTTATTTAAATTATAATTGTCGCCTGATTAGTTGTGCTGATATGGTTATATATGTAAGTTATACTTTGTGATTTATCTGCTTGCGCCTTCATGTTTACTTATTAAGATTACATATGAACATTTATTTGCTTATGCTGATATGATGCTAATGACCTGTTTATTATGTAAGATACATAATTGCTGCTTGCGTATGGATTGCATATTTACACATTTCTGCTTGTTGTCATAACTACTCTTTAATTTGGTATATAGAAATGCTGATATACTGTGCACGAACATAGAGTTTAGGTCACACTATGGTATTAATTATAGATTGTTTGCTTGGCAGAGCTTCATTGTAGGTATTGTGCTGCATCCACTTGTTGACATTCTGTTCTCTACTGGTATATTTACTCGCTATTGCATGTTTTGCTTACGCTCAGTGCCTTATATTTTAAGATAAGAAAATGAACTACTATAATGCTACGAACGACATTAGCACAAGAAACTTCATTGAAGTCACATGAGCTGGAGGTTTTATGGAAGCTGTATAAATTTATGCTAATAGGAAGGAAGCTAACGACATGACATACCAACACTAGGTTTAGACCATTGACAGTTATTACACTGCATTCTTCGTGAGCAATTGAAATAGCAGGTGACACTTGACACAAGAAATACTCCACATGTTTGCTTCTGTTTTGCTATGATTCTTGAAGTGGTGTACACACTGTGAAATATTATGATCATTCACACTCCGTACTCGTACTTACTTACTGGAAGTTATTCAAACTAAAGGCTGTTAGAGGTCATGTATGAATTTCTCTTATTTAATGATGGACAAGGTAACCAAAATGTATTTCATAATTCATAATGAGTAGAAGATTTGGGTCAGGTGGACTACACAGAGGTTGTGTGTGAACATTATGTTTTCGGATTGTATGGGATGATGAATTGAAGTTTGCACTAGGATTTTGTCTGTACTTGTTCAAGGAGACTGACTAGAGGAAAGAGTTGTTATGGAAGTGAAATGATATTGGCGATAAGGTTTATATGTATCAACGTATTGAAGAGGTCTTATTGAGGTATTGAGATTGTGTAAAGTTGGTGATTATTGGAGTTTTGGTGGACAAGAGGTAAGGTAAATGATATTGATGATAAGGTTTATATATATCGACGTAAGAGGTATTATTGAAGTATTGAGATTATGTGATGCTGATGGTTATTGGAGTTTTGGTGGATAAGAGGTAAAGTAAGTGAGGAGCATAGTTTTTTTGTTGGTTTATATGGAACAAGGAGGATGAAGATGGCAGACTAGAACACTCAGGTAGAAGGAAAATGGTCTACACACACACTTTGTTAAATCAATAAGCAGTATATACTTTTTTTTGAGAGAGGAAGTATTCGCATATCTTGGCACACTGACAGTTGTTCAGCAACCATACATTTGATTTGGCTTGGCAAACATTGGTCTTGACATGATGACTATGACGTTGACTAACTATTATTGACTGTTATACATTGCTGCCACTACTACTTGATACACATGTCGAACATCAAATCTTTGACAGAATTGCATTTACACAGTTAACACTATTCAATTACATAGTAGTACTTAATGTGGATGAAAGATGAGTGAGTGTGTTTTGTGTGTTTTCCTTTCCTAATCCCAAGTAATTGGTACCGACCTATCTCCTAAATATTATTTTGCTTGTTTGTTGTAGCTTGCACTGACACCCATAAATATTATAGGTTTACTGATATTTGTGTATTTGTAATATTTAATATGACAATTATCTGATATCATTTGTGTGCTTATTATTATTTTTATGTTTAGTGTAAGAGCATTGATGATAATTTTGTAAAAGCAATTGTGTGTGCATTCAAACTGTTGTTCGTGCTTGCACCTGTTCAACATTGATGAGTGCCACTTACAAATGTTTAATTTATGCTAATGAACTCTGATGAACTGTCTAATTAGTGATAGTGAATATTATGGACTGTTACCTGCACTTGTTCAACATGATGGGTGCCACTAGGAGATGTTTAATTTCTGCTGATGAACTCTGATGAACTGTCTAATTAGTGATAGTGAATATTATGGACTGTTACCTGCACCTGTTCAACATTGCTGGGTGTCACTAATGGAACTGCTTCTACTGAAATGATGTTACTTGTTGCTGTCTGCACCTGCTCAACATTGCTGGGTGCCACTGTTGAAAATGCTCAACCAGTGATGAGATGTCACTTGTTGCTGTCTGCACCTGTCAACATTACTGGGTGTCACTAATGGAACTGCTTCTACTGAAATGATGTCACTTGTTGCTGTCTGTACCTGTTCAACATTGCTGGGTGCCACTGATGGAACTGCTTCTACTGACATAATGTCACTTGTTGGCGTCTGCACCTGTTCAACATTGCTGGGTGCCACTGATGGAACTGCTTCTACTGACATAATGTCACTTGTTGGTGTCTGCACCTGTTCAACATTGCTGGGTGCCACTGATGGAACTGCTTCTACTGACATAATGTCACTTGTTGGTGTCTGCACCTGTTCAACATTGCTGGGTGCCACTGATGAAACTGCTTCTACTGACATAATGTCACTTGTTGGTGTCTGCACCTGTTCAAGATTGCTGGGTGCTACTGATGGAACTGCTTCTACTGAAATGATGTCACTTGTTGCTGTTTGCACCTGCTCATCATTGTTGGGTGTCACTAATGGAACTGCTTCTACTGACATAATGTCACTTGTTGGTGTCTGCGCCTGCTCGCCATTGCTGGGTGCCACTGTTGGAGCTGTTTAAATACTGCTGATGAAATGTTATGAGACTGCTAATTGCAGCTGTTGACCATTGCTGGGTGCTACTGTTGGAACTGTCAACTACTCTGAGGAGTGCTACTTGTTTATTGAACTATTGACAAGATTTTATGTGAATATTTGTATAAACTGATTTTTTGTGTATTTACTGTTTATGAAATGTTATGAGACTCTTACCTGCACCTATTCGTCATTGCTGACGCTATTGATTGAATTGTTTAACCACATGATACTTGTGTAAACTATTATGTAAAATCACATGTATGCAAGCATTTGTATTCCTTACTGTATTTTATATATTAGGTTATTGAAGGGTCAGTGCAAAGCCAAAATTTATTTAGTTATGTGATATTTACTTATTAATATTATCTTTTATTTTTGTCTGTATTTTTTTGACGAATTTGGTGGTATTTTCACCACCAATGCTGGCAAAAATACTATCAAATTCTAGCCCGTGGAGGAGGGGCATATGAAAGGTGGCTACACTGAGTCACAGCGCCAGAGGTTGCGCCAAAGAGTTTTATTCTGCCGCCTCCACTGGCAGTGCTTGTTCAGAAGTTGTGGTGGTTAGTGCTTTGCTGAGAGGATGTCGATAGCTGTACTAGTTGAGGCCATGTCGTGTGCAGTTGTTTTGATGGGCTAGACAGCAGATGTTGTTCAAATGGAGATGTTGTAATGATCAGAGTGTATTTTTAGTCAATATATATGAAGGCAAAAAAACATTTTTTTTAATTTCCAAACTAACAATGCCTCTTGGTCACAGGTTCAGTCAACAACGCATCTGGCTTGTGTTTATGTATTAGACTGTAATTCGGGTTTCTATGCGCAATTATAGTATTTCAGTTTTATTTAATTAATTCAGTGTAAATGGTATTTAAAATATCTTGTCTTATTGAGGAACAACCGTGCCAGATGTGTACGTTGAATTACACTTCCACACACAGAACAGTTACACTTGTGCTTTGTTGAACGTAGTTTTTGTTTCGTAGCTTTTATAGTTGCTGGGGACTTAATTAATTAATTGTGGTAACGGAAATTTCCTTTCATTCTTTGTTGTTATTCTATGCAGTCAGATTGCGTACTAATACTAGTCAGGGCCAACCGGTTACGAGACTTCGTAATCGTACATACAGCTACTAAAATTAATAATATTTGCATTCTAAATAATTAAGCCCCCATGCAACATCAAACCTCCGACATCGCCGCGGGCGGAAAAAGATCCTGCAAGCGGGACCAACGACGACTGAAGAGAATTGTTCAACGTGACGGAAGACAGAAGTGCAACCCTTCCGCAAATTGCTGCAGATTTCAATGCTGGGCCATCAGCGAGTGTCAGCGTGCGAACCATTCAAGTAAACATCATCTACATGGACTTTTGGAGCAGAAGGTACACTCGGGTACCCCTGATGACTGTACGACACAAAGTTTTACTCCTTGCCTGGACCCTTCAACACCGAAACTGGACTGTTGATGACTGGAAACATGTTGCCTGGTCGGACGAGTCTCGTTTCAAATTGTATCGACCGTATGGATGTGTACGGGTATGGAGGCAACCTCATGAATCCATGGACCCTGCATGTCAGGGGGGGGGGGGGGACTGTTCAAGATGGTTCAGGCTCTGTAATGGTGTGGGGAGTGTGCAGTTGGAGTGATATGGGACCCCTGATACGTCTAGATACGATTCCGACAGGTGACACGTACATGAGCATTCTGTCTGATCACCTGCATCCATTCATTCAAGTCCATTGTGCATTCCGACGGACTTCGGCAATTCCAGTAGGTTGATGCGACACCGCACACGTCCAGAATTACTACAGAGTGGCTACAGGAACACTCTTCTGAGTTTAAACACTTCCGCTGGCCGCCAAACTCCCCAGACATGGACATTATTGGGCACATCTGGGATGCCTTGCGATGAGCTGCTGAGAAGAGATCTCCACTCCCTCGTACTCTTACGGATTTATGGACAGCCCTGCAGGATTCATTGTGTCAATTCCCGCCAACACTACTTCAGACATTAGTGGACTCCTTGCCACGTCGTGTTGCGGCACTTCTGCGTGCTTGCGAGGGCCCTGCACAATATTAGGCAGGTGTACCAGTTTCTTTGGCTCTTCAGTGTATTTGTTGTGTAATCTCAAGAATATCCTGCAGAGGCCTGTTTAGGGAACTAAGTGTGTTAACTACTGGTTCCTAATAGATTTATTCGTTAATGAAATTTGTCATTAAAATGTCTCTTTTTCAAAGCAACAGCTCAGTTGATAGAATCAGTACTAGAAATAAGAATAACCTTCACAAAAATTTAAGTCACTTACTCTGGTCCAAAAAGGCGTCCATTATCCAGGAACACACATTTTCAATAATTTTCCAGCAGCTATAAAAAATATAACTACCAATAAAGTTCACTTTAAGAGAGCCTAAAAGATTTTATTGCTGGCCCACTCCCCCTCCTTCTCCAATGATGAATTTCTAAGTAGAAACAAATGGTGTGTGTCTGTGTGTGTGTGTGTATGTATGTGTGTGTGTGTGTGTGGGTGGGTGGGTGGGTGGTGTGTGCGTGGGTGGTGTTGTTAATACTACAAAATATTGTGAATATTAGTACATTCTGACTTCTGTACCAATTCAGTGGAGTAATGCAATCATTGTAGGTCAGTTCTGTACAATGATTCTTCTATTCAGTGTTTATTACTTCGTAAATGAAAATATCTTTAAATTTTTTTAAACTCATTCCACATCTATGATGATCACTCGATTTGGGATGTGTGATAGGTACATTAGCACATTGTTTTTTCATTGTAAGTATTTATCGTGTATTCTTGTTCTCCTGACATGTTCTTCATCCTGGGGAGATGTCCTTACCATGGATCAACTGAAACGAAAAGTAGTTCTAATCTAATCTAGAATGGGAGGATTCCCATCCCATCCTCACATATAAACAGTATGTATCACATGGTCTCGAGATCAAAAGCTTACTTGCTGCACCATATGCCAAGGCTGAAATGGAGTACTGCCAACACCATCGAGTAGGTATTCCTCGTCATCATCACACGTTGGAGCCATTGAAACTGCACGATGCCCCCCCTTAGACCGCCTTTGGGAAGCACCAGTGTCTGTATGGTATGCGCACATTTTCGATCTAAGCACTACAAACTCCACAATCTATGACCCATTCACTCGTCTTTCATCAGGCCGATAACCACCTTGTTTTGATGTGTAAATGCATGAAGATTACGGGCTGCGTACCCAAACGTGTCTAGTGCTTCAGGGTGCCACCTTATTACTTAATATGGATTGCAACATTTTATCCAGTAGATGAAACTGTTAGTACAGTCCTGGAAATGGAAAAAAGAACACATTGACACCGGTGAGTCAGACCCACCATACTTGCTCCGGACACTGCGAGAGGGCTGTACAAGCAATGATCACACGCACGGCACAGCGGACACACCAGGAACCGCGGTGTTGGCCGTCGAATGGCGCTAGCTGCGCAGCATTTGTGCACCGCCGCCGTCAGTGTCAGCCAGTTTGCCGTGGCATACGGAGCTCCATGGCAGTCTTTAACACTGGTAGCATGCCGCGACAGCGTGGACGTGAACCGTATGTGCAGTTGACGGACTTTGAGCGAGGGCGTATAGTGGGCATGCGGGAGGCCGGGTGGACGTACCACCGAATTGCTCAATACGTGGGGCGTGAGGTCTCCACAGTACATCGATGTTGTCGCCAGTGGTCGGCGGAAGGTGCACGTGCCCGTCGACCTGGGACCGGACCGCAGCGACGCACGGATGCACGCCAAGACCGTAGGATCCTATGCAGTGCCGTAGGGGACCGCACCGCCACTTCCCAGCAAATTAGGGACACTGTTGCTCCTGGGGTATCGGCGAGGACCATTCGCAACCGTCTCCATGAAGCTGGGCTACGGTCCCGCACACCGTTAGGCCGTCTTCCGCTCACGCCCCAACATCGTGCAGCCCGCCTCCAGTGGTGTCGCGACAGGCGTGAATGGAGGGACGAATGGAGACGTGTCGTCTTCAGCGATGAGAGTCGCTTCTGCCTTGGTGCCAATGATGGTCGTACGCGTGTTTGGCGTCGTGCAGGTGAGCGCCACAATCAGGACTGCATACGACCGAGGCACACAGGGCCAACACCCGGCATCATGGTGTTGGGAGCGATCTCCTACACTGGCCGTACACCACTGGTGATCGTCGAGGGGACACTGAATAGTGCACGGTACATCCAAACCGTCATCGAACCCATCGTTCTACCATTCCTAGACCGGCAAGGGAACTTGTTGTTCCAACAGGACAATGCACGTCCGCATGTATCCCGTGCCACCCAACGTGCTCTAGAAGGTGTAAGTCAACTACCCTGGCCAGCAAGATCTCCGGATCTGTCCCCCATTGAGCATGTTTGGGACTGGATGAAGCGTCGTCTCACGCGGTCTGCACGTCCAGCACGAACGCTGGTCCAACTGAGGCGCCAGGTGGAAATGGCATGGCAAGCCGTTCCACAGGACTACATCCAGCATCTCTACGATCGTCTCCATGGGAGAATAGCAGCCTGCATTGCTGCGAAAGGTGGATATACACTGTACTAGTGCCGACATTGTGCATGCTCTGTTGTCTGTGTCTATGTGCCTGTGGTTCTGTCAGTGTGATCATGTGATGTATCTGACCCCAGGAATGTGTCAATAAAGTTTCCCCTTCCTGGGACAATGAATTCACGGTGTTCTTATTTCAATTTCCAGGAGTGTATCATATAAAGCAACTTTGAATAAATGAAATTGGGTTTGGCCAACTCACAGTGAAAATGGTACATGTGGAGTTTGGAAAGGCTCAACATACACATACCAACATAAACAGATTTAGTGGCCTTCCCCGAAACCTTACCCATCTTCTGAAAATCATCTTGAGCAGTTAATCAGAGTACCAACTCATGACCTGCTGGCGACAACCAGACCAGAACTTCGCACTTCGGGGAATCAGTGACCATAAGGCCGTTAATGCATCGCTGAACACGACTATAAATAGTAATACAAAGAAAGGCAGGAAGATTTTCCTGCTTACGCGGGATATATTTGACTCGAGCGCTCAGAACCGCAAGAAACCATGCTTAGAATAATACTCGATCATAAAAATACAATAATCTGTGTCATTTCCATGCAAAATGTTGCATTCTGCCACAAGTGTCAGTTTAATACAGAGAAAAAAAGTAACAGAATATCAGTACCATGGGAGGGAAATTATACGTAATTTAGTGACGTCAGTGTATCATTACTTTTTCAGTCAACAGCGCCAAAACCCTCTACTTAAAGCAGCTATAATAGCGCAAAACGCACATATCCTTATATTAGACCTCACAGTCCAGATGCAAGATTTCGGTGAAGTGGTTAAAACAAAGTGGAAGAGAATAATGTGCACAACTCACTTACGCCCTGTTTTTACATTCAAAATCACTTTCGCATTCCATAAGCTACAATAAAAACATTTTCAAATGACGATGTGGGTATGTCAGTGTCACAATCTGCCTTTAGTCAAGCATCGTGCAAGATAAGCATATACTTTGATGTAGTCAACTGATTGTAAATCACAGATTGAAGTTTGGTAATGAATTAAATTTGACATACCTTCACTTGTGCTTTGACACATTGCTGTCTTATAAACTCAGCAATCCCTTTAATATAGAGCTTATGTAGGCGAAAGAAGTAAACATAAAGGGTTTGGTAATATTTTGTTGTTTTCGATGGCAATATCTTCAGCATAACATCCTTGTTTGGAAAACTTGCATCTAGAAGGATACGATCTCTATGACCTGACAAGGAATCACACAGCAATAGGCTTCTTCCACTTGTTACATGTTTGTTAAGAAATGAAGTCAGAAAAATTTTCATGTAATCTTCAGTCATTTTTCCTCTTTTGCTTGCCTTCACATGAATGTTTTGTGGGCAGGTCGTTTCAAGTTTCTTTGAAATATTTGGGTCAAAAGTGTCTTGCGCCTTTGAAAATAGATTTTGCTAATCTACCTGTCATTGATAAAGTCACATTAGGGGTGTATCTGTGGGTAGAGTTATGGACAGATTACAACTCACTAGCTGCAGTTTTCTCTCCTCTGTGAGAGTGTTGATGATGAAGATATTTCGCATTGGAATATTCTGGTCAGTGTTCCAAAAATTTACTTTCCCCACATCCTGCTCTGTCATAAACACGTTTACTTCCTCGAAGTACTATTGTGCCTTCTGACATATAGTGTTATCATCCTCTATGTCCTTACATGTGAGAAATGTAGTAATATCCCTTGATGAAATGCCAAATTCAGTCTTAAGATTGTCGATAAAAGAAACTGAAGCTTTGAAATTGTGCAAACCGACCATTTTCGACTCTTTTAGTGCCAAATTTGCTGATGCCAATAGTGAGCTGTAAATCCATATGACCTTGCTCTTTCAAATTGCAATATTACATACTCTATTATAGTTTGTAACTGTGGCAGTCTCTTTCCTTTGAAACAAGGTACTCCTCGCGTTTTACTAGACACATAATTCAGAATTAATCTGTAAATTGATTTACTTTTAACTGCACAACTGGCTTCAAAGCTACATTGAAAAAAATTCATTACAATCACAAAATCAGCACGGTTTCAGTAAATCCAAGTCTACATTAATAGCTATGTATGATTATTCAGGAGCTCTCTTTAAAGCACTGGATGATACAAAACATGCTATTGTTGTTTTCCTTGGTCTCTCAAAAGAAGTTGACATAACTACCCATGATTTTCTTATTCACAAATTAGTTTAAAAAGGCATCAGAGGGATCTCAAATCAGTGGATAAGATCTTACGTAGAAGACAGATAGCAAATGGTGATTTTAAGGCATGATAACATTAAAGAAAATGTAATTACAACAACAACACATCTGTCTAATAAATTACCAATGAAGTATAGAGTGCCACAAGGTTCTGTGTGTGGACTTCTATTGTTTCTTCTTTCCGTTGATGATTTAAATGAATTTATTAAGGTGAGAAAACAAATCTTATTTGCTGATGGGACCAGCATTTTAATAACAGTTGCTGACAAAATCTTTATGAAAGTTGCAATAGATACTTCACTGTTACCAGTTACTAGTTGGTTTCAGATAAATAAGATAATAATAAATAAAGAACTACTGCTTTATGAATTTGCACTCTTCTCCATTTGAAGAGAATTTGATGCAATACCATATATTGACAACACATTACTGAAATCAGTGACTTGTAACTTCGAAAATAGCTTTCAAAAGCTTGTTATGTTCTTCAGGTACATTATGCATACTTCCATTCATTAGTCCGGTACAGGCTAATCTTCTGGGGAAATTCAACCATCTGCATAAACATCTTTAATATGCAGAAAAGAGCAGTCAAGGATATCCGCAACCTATAGAAACTGGAAATATGTAGATCACATTTCCTACAGGTAAGAACAATGAGTTTGCCAAGCATTTCATTGATGTGTGCCAAGTTTCTGTAGTTTAAAAATGGTGCGTTGTCGATCTGCACAACATCAGTAATTTTGGTTCCTACTGGCATCAGCTATCCAGGGTTAAAATAATCCTGTATCATATATTGCCCGTGGGATTTCGCTGTTGCTGTTCGTCGATTGACGTGCAGCGCTATTGTTGTCAGTTCACACATACAAAAATCCCTCGCACCGTCACTGCCCCAACGTGATACGCACACGTGTCGAATAGGTCTTGCTGTTTGTCTCCACCTCACGTCAGAGGCATTCACACACAAGGTTCGCTTCAGGTCACACACGAGTCCCCTGCGATTTAGTCATACAGTAAGCATGGCGGCACAGTATTCGTTTGAAGAACAACGACATATAGTTTTCGTTTATGGACTAGCCAATGGTAATGCACATGAATCTCAACGGTTGTATGAGGAACGGTACCCAGCAAGATCCACACCCTCAAACGTATACATCAATTCACCGGCGACTTGGCGAAACAGGCTCATTAGTGGGATATCATGGTGATGCTGGAAGACCTCGAGCACGACGGGATGCTGCATTTGAAGAAACTGTTCTCGAGCGGTTCAATGAAGCACCTACGACAAGTACTCGATGTTTGAACACGACGTGGGGATCACCCATCGGTTAGTCTGGGAGGTTTTGAGGGACGACGACCAGCATCCATTTAGTTTCCACCCTGTCCAAGACCTAAATCCTGTGGCGGACCATGAACACAGGCAAGGGTTTTGCCGGTGCTTTCTGTGACGTGCTGCACGAGATCTCGATTTCCCCGCAATTGTGCTGTTTACCGACGAGTGCACCTTCCATCGGGATGTCCTCTACGAGTACAACACTCAAAACGTTCATTACTGAGCAAGGGGAAATCATTACGTCACGTACGTCCACGGACACCACGAACGATTTTCGCTCAACATTTGGGCAGGCATTGTGGGTGACCATCTGACTGGGCTGGTCCGACTACTTCCTCGACTTACCGGGGAAAATTACCTTCACTTTTTGCAAGAAACTCGACCCGGCCTGTTGGAAGATGTTCCCCTGGACATTTGGCTATGCATATGGTTGCAGCATGATGGGGAGCCCGCACATAACAATCGTGCTGTGTGCGGATATTTAAATGAACTCTTTGGTGGCCGGGTAATTGGCAGAGGTGCTCGTAGGACATGGCCCCCACGATCACTAGACCTCACGTCACGGAATTTTTCCTGTGGGGATTCTTCAAGGTTCTAGTTCACCCACCCGGACGCGAACCACCTAGAAACGAAGAGAAATAAATGAATCACATTCAAAACGTCGCCAATCACATCAGGGCAATGCCAGGAATCTTTGAAAGAGTTCGACGAAACACCGTTTGACGTCACCAAGCTTGTGTCGCGTCAGAGGGTCGCCAGTTTGAGCACCTGCATCGAGTAAACAATGTCCTAGCTACAAAAAAGGCCCTTTTCAGGGCCGACACAATTTGTAAAAGGCTTTCTGTACGTGAACTAACAGCCGTTGACGAGTTTGTTCCCGGTACGTCTTATCATGAAACTACAATAGATGTGCCGGGTCCCCAGCGGATTCACCCCCAGGCCCCCAGAGAGGAAGGCTGGTGCGCTACAACCGAGCGTGCGGGCCGCCTTGGATACATCGCGATCTCCGGCAGGCAAAGCATTCGCGGTCATGAGTTGTCCAGAGCATCCCGTAACAGGGTAATCCCACGGCCAATTGGAACACGTGGCGCCAAGTTTCCGTAGTTTAAAAATTGTGTATTGTCGAGCTACACAGCATTAGTTATTTTGGTTCCTACTGCCATCAGGTATCCAGGGGTAAAATTTGGTGACATACTTTTGTCCACCCTGTATAAATATTCATTTACTACGAATGATTGGTTGCAGACAATATTACAAGTTGAATTTTACTAGTATAAGTTCAGTGAAAATGCAGAATGAATGAAAGTACACATTTTTATTCCAGTGCCACAAACAAAATGATTAAATTTACATTTTCTCATTACGATTTAAATTAAGATATCAAAATTCGTCTTCATCACATAAGTAAGCTCAAATCATACTTAACAGTGTAGAATAAACGCTGGTACACATTTTAAACCATGATATAAATAAATAACGTTTTATCATTATAATTTATGTTAGAAATACACAACTGTGTCTTCATGACATTAGTAAAGATTTTTTTAAGCACGGTTTTTTTTTCTTTTTGGTTTCCTTTATTTTTAAAGAATGCCTTATTACTGTAGGAAATCCTTCATTTTATAATAGGTTTGTTCTCTCAGGAATGTTTTTAGTTTCCTTGTGAGTATATGTATGTTATTAATTTCGTTTCTTTATTGATGGGGAGCTTGTTGCATACTTTTATTCCTGACTCAGTCACTCCTCTATGGACTTTTGTGAGAGTTGCACAGCATTCGGGAAAATTATTTTTTCCCCTGTCTTGTGTTATGCTTGTAAATGTCACAATTTTTCTGGAGTAATTCTTTGTCGTTGGCTACAAACGACATCAGCGAATATGTATACTTATCTGTAATAGTAAATACTCTGAGAGTTTCAAACAGATCTCTGTAGCATGTTCTGTTAGAGACCCCACATATAAACCCCACTGCTCATTTTTGTAGTTTGAAGACTTTTTCAATAAGGCAGTGTCATTTCAGTTGCTGGGGACTGCAGTCGTGTGTGTGTGTGTGTGTGTGTGTGTGTTTATACTATTGTTGATGAAGGGCTTAATGGCCAAAAGCTTTGTGAGAGTCTTTTTGCTGTGCCTATCCGCGACTCAGCACCTCCGCTATACGTTGAGTAGCAACTTTCCTTCTCATAATATTGTTACATTCCTTCCTGGCTTTTCCATTGTTTGGTATTAAGTGTGGTGTAGCTCAAGCACCTGTATTTAGTCCATTCCTTTTTAACCTATTTATAAACAGTATTGAAGTCAGTGAGAAATATCGAAAAATACTGTACGCTGATGAAAAAGACATTATTGAATATAGAAGAAAATCTGAAAATACTGGAAAGAAGTGCATTATGTCAACAAATAACACAGAGCAGAGGCTGATACATAATCACTCAACTATAAATCTGAAGAAGACAATGTTCATGGTGTTCATGAATAGGCAGAAGGAATATCACATATACATATTCTTGGATGCAACAAGGCTGGAAGGAGCTACCTCTACAAAATTTTTGAGAATTACAATTAACAATGTAGACAGCACATAGACAATGTCTGCCATAAACTAAGCATTGTAATATTTATTACAAAACAGCTTGCCCATTATTCTATGTGCAGTGCAATTTGCTCTATTTAATGCAAATTTACAGTATTGAATTACTGCATGGGACAACTCCAGCAGCAATAACACAAAAAGAACTTTTTAATTGCAAAAAAATGGTCTTAGGACCACCTTGAAAGAAACAAATGTACTCATGCGGGACTGCCTTCCATGATCTAAAAATATTAACCTTTCCAATAATTTCATTAACTGAAAATCGTCCTCCTAAGAGTCTACAGGACAGATTGAGAGGAAAGACACTTCTAAAGGATTATTTAATGGAAATATAATTTTGTAGGGTAGAGGAGTATGCTATTGTTACTTGTATGTATGCACCATAACCACTTGAATATCTTGTAGTTTGTAACAGATAAATAACATTAGGCTTAAAATATTAACTTCAAGGTTTAAATTTCTTCTCCCTGGATTTCAATTCATCCTCCACATTTTTCTTTTATTTCCTTCACTGCTTTCTCAGCATACAGATTGAATAACATTAGGAATAGGCTACAACCCTGTCTGACTCCCTTCTCAACCACTGCTTCCCTTTCGTGCCCCTTGACTCTTATAAATGCCATCTGGTTTCTGTACAAATTGTAAATAGCCCTTCGCTCCCTATATTTTACCCCTGCCACCCTCAGATTTTGAAAAAGAGTATTCCAGTCAACAATGTGTAAAGCTCCCTTTAAGCTGACAAATGCTATAAACGTAGGTTTGCCTTTCCTTAACCCAGCTTCTAAGATAAGTCGTAGGGACAGTATTGCCTTGCCTGTTCCTACATTTCTACGGAATCCAATCTGATCTTACCCCAGGTCGGCTGCTACCAGTTTTTCCATTCGGCTGTAAGGAATTCGTGTCAGTATTTTGCAATCATAACTTATTAAACTGATAGTTTGGCAATATCCACACCTGTCGACACTTGCTTTCTTTGGAATTGGAATTATTATATTCTTTTTGAAGTTTGAGAGTATTTCGCCTGTCTCATATATCTTGCGCACCAAACAGAAGAGTTTGGCCATGGCTGGCTCTCCCAAGGCTATGAGTAGTTTTAATGGAATGTTGTCTACTCCCAGAGCCTTGTTTCGACTTAGGTCTTTCAGTGCTCTGTCAAATTCTTCACGCAGTATCGTATCTTCCATGTCATCTTCATCTACATCCTCTTCCATTTCCATAATATTGCTATCAAGTGCTGTACATCGCCCTTGTATTGACCTTCTATACACTCCTTCCACCTTTCGGCTATCCCTTCTTTGCTTAGGACTGGTTTACCATCCGAGCTCTTGTTATTCATACAGGTGGTCCTCTTTTCTCCAAAGGTCTCTTTAATTTTTCTGTAGGTGGCCTCTACTGATATATTCTTCAACATCCTTACATTTTTCCTCTAGCCATTCCTGCTTAGCTGTTTTGCTCTTCCTGTCAATCTCATTTTTAAGACGTTTGTATTCCCTGCTTTATTTACTGCATTTTTATATTTTCTTCTTTCATCAATTAAATTCAGTATGTCTTGTGTTACCCAAGGTTTTCTACTAACCCTCGTCTTTTTACCTAATTGATCCTCTGCCGCCTTCACTATTTCATCTTTCAAAGCTACCCATTCTTCTTCTACTGTATTCCTTTCCCCTGTTCTTGTCAATCGTTCCCTAACGCTCCCTCTGAAACTCTCTACAACCTCTACTTCTTTCAGTTTATCCAGGTCCCATCTCCTAAAATTCCTGCCTTCTGCAGTTCCTTCAGTTTTAATCTACAGCTCATAGCCAATAAATTGTGATCAGAGTCGACATCTGCCCTGGAAATGTCTTACAATTTCAGACCTGGTTCCTAAATCTCTGTCTTAGCATTATGTAATCAGCCTGAAACCTTCCGGTGTCTCCAGGTCTCTTCCACGTATACAACCGTTTTTCATTATTCTTCCACCAAGTGTTAGCGATGGTTAAGTTATGCTCTGTGCAAAATTTTACCAGGCAGCTTCCTCTTTCATCCCCTACCCCCAGTCCATATTCACCTACTACTTTTACTTCTCTTCCTTTTTCTACTATCGAATTCCAATCCCCCATGACTATTAAATTTTCGTCTCCCTTAACTATTTGAATAACTTTTTATCTTCTTCATTATTAAACCCATCCCTAATTGATTTTGTATTTATAAGCCTTCATTCGCCACACCAGAAGTCCTGTCCCTCCTGCCGCCGAAGTTCACTAATTCCCACTATCTCTAACTTCAACCTATTCATTTCCCTTTTTACGTTTTCTAACCTATCAGCACGATTAAGGGATCTGACATTCCACGCTCCGATCTGTAGAACGCCATTTTTGTTTCTCCTGAAAACGACGTTCTCCTGAGTAGTCCCCACCCAGAGATCCGCATGGGTGTTACAAGGCCAATTCAATCAATCATCCAGACTGTTGCCCCTGTAACTATTGGAGAGACCCCTACCCCTCTTCAGGAACCACATGTGTGTCTGGTGTTTCAACAGATATTCCTTCGTTGTGGTTGCACCTACGATACGGCTATCTGTACGGCTAAGGCATGCTAGCCTCCCCACCAACGGCAAGGTCCATCCATAATTCGCAGGGGGGGGGGGGGGGCGGTCGTAACCCATTCATGCTTCAGGATTAGTCTCTTTACTCTTTACTCATTTCAAAATAAGAAAAAATACGATCTGCTGTGAAACCCAGCTTGCGCTATTCGTCCACGAGACTCAGAGGGCTATATACACGGGTTCCCAGGTAGATGCCGTGTTTGTTGACTTCCGCAAGGCGTTTGATATAGTTCCCCACAATCGTTTAATGGACAAAGTAAGAGCATATGGACTATCAGACCAATTGTGTGATTGGACTGAAGAGTTCCTAGATAACAGAACGCGGTACGTCATTCTCAATGGAGAGGAGTCTTCCGAAGTAAGAGTGATTTTAGGTGTGGCGCAGGGGGGTGTCTTGGGGCCGTTGCTATTCACAATATTTATAAATGACTTTGTGGGTAACATCGGAAGTGCACTGAGGCTTTTTGCCGATGATGCTGTAGTATGTCGAGAGGTTGCAACAATGGAAAATTGTACTGAAATGCAGGTGGATGTGCAACGAATTGACGCATGGTGCAGGGAATGGCAATTGAACCTCAATCTAGACAAGTGTAATGTGCTGCGAATACATAGAAAGAAAGATCCTTTATCATTTAGCTACAATATAGCAGGTCAGCAACTGGAACCAGTTAATTCCATAAATTATCTGGGAGTAGGCATTAGGAGTGATTTAAAATGGAATGATCATATAAAATTAATCGTCGGTAAAGCAGATGCCAGACTGAGATTCATTGGAAGAGTCCTAAGGAAATGCAGTCCGAAAACAAAGGAAGTAGGGTATAGTACACTTGTTCACCCACTGCTTGAATACGGCTCACCAGTGTGGGATCCGTACCAGATAGGATTGATAGAAGAGATAGAGAAGATCCAATGGAGAGCAGCGGGCTTCGTTACAGGGTCATTTAGTAATCGCGAAAGCGTTACACAGATGATAGATAAACTCCAGCGGAAGACTCTGCCAGAGAGACGCTCAGTAGCCCGGTACGGGCTTTTGTTGAAGTTTCGCGAACGTACCTTCACCGAGGAGTCAAGCAGTGTATTGCTCCCTCCTATGTATATCTCGCGAAGAGACCATGAGGATAAAATCAGAGAGATTAGAGCCCACACAGAGGCATACCGACGATCTTTCTTTCCACGAACAATACGAGACTGGAATAGAAGGGAGAACCAACAGAGGTACTCAAGGCACCCTCCGCCACACACCGTCAGGTGGCTTGCGGAATATGGCTGTAGATGTAGATGTAAACGGCGAATTGGAGTAACAAAGCATTTGGTAGTGGCTACAGTCCAATTGTTTGCTGCTGTTGGCAATGGTAGTTCAGGGCCGACCTCAGTATCCTATGCAACCATAATTCAAAACGCACCACGCCTAAAACTGCCACGATGTCGTGTCCGATAATACCAAACACTGTACTTTGTTCATCATAAGAATATGATTATTATTATTATTATTATTATTATTATTATTATTATTATTACAGCTTTAATCAATACAAAGATTAATTAGTAACAACATCTTGTTGTATTCCTGTTATCCTCCGCCAAGCCTCTTTATCCAGCGCATCTTCATTGTCGATGCTGCGATGTTCCATTACTCGATTTATGTGGTCTGTCCAAGAACGACGTGGTCTTCCGCGCTTACGTCTGCCGGGTGGTTTCCATTCATAAACCTTCTTTGGCCACCGATGATCTGGCATTCTCATCATATGTCCGTACCATGTTAATGATTTTCTTTCAATTCTATCTGTCACTGTACCATTTGCCCTTATTCTAGCTCTCACTTCATCATTAGTTTTCCTTTCGATTCTTCATATTCTGGCACTCCTGTGCAAATAATCCATTTCCACAGTTATTAGTCTTGTTTTGAGATCCGCATTTAAGATCCATAGTTCTGATCCACACCATAGCATTGATTCAACCATTATCTTACCTACTCTTTTCTTATTGCCGTCTTAACATAAGAACAAACCTGATGTAAACAAATACAGACACGATGATTGGTCAGTAGCCGTAACACACGTACACTTGTATTGTTACGCTACTGAAAGTAGGTCCAACTAATGTATTAGATGTCTTATTACTGTGTTAGGTAAATGAACTTTAAGTTATTCTAATTTATTTATAGCCATCAGCGTCTTTCTTAATCGTATTTTAGCTATGTACTTATACAAATACCTGGATGTAGTACTTTGTAGGGATATGGAATTGGAATGATCACATAGGCTGAGTCGTGGGTAAAGCAGATGGTAGACTTCGGTTTGTTGGTAGAATATTGGGGAATTGCAATCTGTCTGCAATGGAGATTACTTACAAATCACTCGTGCGACTGGTTCTAGAATATTACTGAATTATGTGCGACCCGTGCCAGATAGGAATAACAGGGAATACTGAACGTATGCGGAGAAGTGCAGCATGAATGGTTTCCTTGATCCGTGGGAGAGTGTCACAGAGATACTGAAGGAACTGAACTGGCAGTCTCTTACAGATAGACGTAAACTATTCCAAGAAAGGCACCTAACAAAGTTTCAAGAACCGACTTTAAATGACGTCTCTAGGAATACAATACAACCCTCTAAGTATCTCTCCCACGGGGATCGTGAAGATAAGATTAAAATAATTACAGCACACACAGAATTACTGTTTATCACTCTTCCCGCGTTCCATACGGGAATGGAACGGGAAGAAACCGTAATAACCGGTACAATGGGACGTACCCTCCGCCACACATTTCACGTTGCTTTGCCGAGTATACAGGGTGTTACAAAAAGGTACGGCCAAACTTTCAGCAAACATTCCTCACACACAAAGAAAGAAAATATGTTATGTGGACATATGTCCGGAAACGCTTACTTTCCATGTTAGAGCTCATTTTATTACTTCTCTTCAAATCACATTAATAATGGCATGGAAACACACAGCAACAGAACGTACCAGCGTGACTTTAAACACTTTGTTACAGGAAATGTTCAAAATGTCCTCTGTTAGCGAGGATACATGCATCCACCCTCCGTCGCATGGAATCCCTGATGCGCTGATGCAGCCCTGGAGAATGGCGTATTGTATCACAGCCGTCCACAATACGAGCACGAAGAGTCTCTACATTTGGTACCGGGGTAGCGTAGACAAGAGCTTTCAAATGCCCCCATAAATGAAAGTCAAGAGGGTTGAGGTCAGGAGAGCGCGGAGGCCATGGAATTGGTCCGCCTCTACCAATCCATCGGTCACCGAATCTGTTGTTGAGAAGCGTACGAACACTTCGACTGAAATGTGCAGGAGCTCCATCGTGCATGAACCACATGTTGTGGCGTACTTGTAAAGGCACATGTTCTAGCAGCACAGGTAGAGTATCCCGTATGAAATCATGATAACGCTCCATTGAGCGTAGGTGGAAGAACATGGGGCCCAATCAAGACATCACCAACAATGCCTGCCCAAACGTTCACAGAAAATCTGTGTTGATGACGTGATTGCACAACTGCGTGCGGATTCTCGTCAGCCCACACATGTTCATTGTGAAAATTTACAATTTGATCACGTTGGAATGAAGCCTCAACCGTAAAGAGAACATTTG
The DNA here is from genome assembly GCF_021461385.2 of Schistocerca piceifrons. NCBI lineage: Eukaryota > Metazoa > Arthropoda > Insecta > Orthoptera > Acrididae > Schistocerca > Schistocerca piceifrons. Next base: position 256,284,118 of record NC_060139.1, on the reverse strand, counting down.
CACTGAAATGAGGAGTGACACATTGTTGGATGAACCATTCGCAGAAATGTACCCGTGGAGGCCAATCAGCTGCTGATAGTGCCTGCACACGCTGTACATGGTACGGAAACAACTGGTTCTCCCGTAGCACTCTCCATACAGTGACGTGGTCAACGTTACCTTGTACAGCAGCAACTTCTCTGACGCTGACATTAGGGTTATCGTCAACTGCACGAAGAATTGCCTCGTCTATTGCAGGTGTCCTCGTCGTTCCAGGTCTTCCTCAGTCGCGAGTCATAGGCTGCAATGTTCCGTGCTCCGTAAGACGCCGATCAACTGCTTCGAACGTCTTCCTGTCGGGACACCTTCGTTCTGGAAATCTGTCTCGATAAAAACGTACCGCGCCACGGCTATTGCCCCGTGCTAATCCATACATCAAATGGGCATCTGCCAACTCCGCATTTGTAAACATTGCACTGACTGCAAAACCACGTTCGTGATGAACACTAACCTGTTGATGCTACGTACTGATGTGCTTGATGCAAGTACTGTAGAGCAATGAGTCGCATGTCAACACAAGCACCGAAGTCAACATTACCTTCCTTCAAATGGGCCAACTGGCGGTGAATCGAGGAAGTACAGTACATACTGACGAAACTAAAATGAGCTCTAACATGGAAATTAAGCGTTTCCGGACACATGTCCACATAACATCTTTTCTGTATTTGTGTGTGAAGGAATGTTTCCTGAAAGTTTGGCCGTACCTTTTTGTAACACCCTGTAGATGTATATGGAAGCAGTTTTTACATAAAAAGTCGTGTACAGTTGCTATGTCTGTACTGTTGTGATGTGAATGGCGTGCTGTTAAAACGTAGTGTGAAAACGGCTGACGCTGCTTCCTGTGTACTGAAACACATGCATGGAATACGGTTAGAAAGAGGCGAGAAACAGGTTGTTCTTGATGTTTTTCACAAGTTTATAGAAAAAAGTCACCTTTATTTTTTTCTGAACAACTGTATTTTCTATGGGTTTCATAGCTGAATCGGTAACGTCCCTGAATGGTACTACTGCAATGATAGATCGAGGGTCCAAATCTCGCATTAGGCATTCAAAATTTTCGTTAATTTGGAATACCTTCCTTGTTTAAATATAAAATTCACCAAATAAATCCTGACTAACACATATCTAACCATAATTTTAATTTAAAATGTACGCCTTCTTGTTTCTAACTAGCTATATATTCCACGCAAAATTCCAATTTTCATTGCAAATATAAATATTTAATTATCTATATTTTATAAAAGATTGTTAATAAAGATTGTTTCAGTTAATAAAACATAACAAATTAACTTTTTAGGACAAAAATGAAAAATCGAATACTCTTTATTTGGACTGTACCACAGATGTGGTCTCGGCGAGCCAGACTGATAGACGTCGTGGAAACACGGAGAACAATAATTTCCACAGTATTAAGCACACCATTCAAATGGCGCATTTTTACAGTTGGCACCGTATAGCTGCAATATGAACCCTACAGAACTGATATGGAGTCAAGTTCAGGGATTTGTCGCGAGAAATAACAAGAGATTTAAGCTGCCAGACGTACTACAACTAACGCTCGAAGCCTTTTACCACAGGTCACTGTCAAACGCAGGCGGGACACACAACGCCACGTCATAAAAGAAGTGGAGAAAATGCGGAGCTTGGATCGCTTCGTGGAGTGTGTTGTCGATCGGTACGTTACAATGTAATACCTCAGTGGCATCAATATTTAATTAAACAAGTGAAATCCCTGCATTACACTTTTCCGTCACACATATCTCGGGCAGAAAAATTTTCATCACTTTTGTTTTTAATTACAATATTATGTTAGCTAAGAATGAGAGCATGTTATGCTTTCCGTCTGGTTCCCAAAAAAGTGTGTGATATTGCCTGAGTTTGTATTGCCATGTTGTATCCGCTTGCTTCTGTGCTAAATAAATGTATACTCGACATCTAAAGCGTGTTATTACCGCCCTACGACACGTAATAGCCACAGTTTTTTTTTTTTTTTTTTTTAAATCGGGTGATAAGTGTTTCGTAGCTGCCGGTGCGTCCGCTCCATTGCTTTGCCGAGAAGACTCGTAGCTGTCGCTCTCACTGTCGCGCGCACTGCAACGACGAGATTCAAACACGTTAGAGTTAAAACGTCACCATTTAGTTGCAGCAGAGATTCGTGATTCGTCGTCGGAAGCTGTTGCGCTCTATCGTTCGCTTCTGTCGCTTACGTAGGGCGCGGCCTTAGTGTCCTTTCTCCTTCTGACGTAGTAGCTGCCGCTTTTCGTCAATTAAAGAAACTTCAGATGACTTGACTGCCTTACGTTCCTTGTAAAGGTATTACTTCGCTGCGGGCAGTTGACTATCGTTCATAAGGTACGTTTACACGTGTACGCCTTGCCTTGCTTCCCACACGCAAGTAGAGCTACGTGTCTCCCCCTCTTCTATAGGGAGAGTCCAGCGCCTACGCACGGTGGGCCATGCGCGTAATCCAGAGGCATGCTTGACTATGCATTGGTGCATTTGCCTCCTTCCCTCTTCGTGTAACAGTCGCATGCGCCTAGTGCGCACGGAAAGTCGCACAGCTGTAAACGCACCCCAAGGCCGAGTCCACATTGGCACCGAAACAGTTGCCAGACGCCGTCCACAGAGGTCGTCCGATAACGTCGGCCGATGGCTTGCTCGCAGTACGACGATCTCCTTCGTCAGCTTTCGGCGGGATCAAGGAGGTTAGATTAGGTTAGGTTAGAATCTATTCTGTGTATGAATTAGGTTACATTTTAACCTAGGATGGGATGGATACCAAAACGCCTCTGTGCTAGAAGACAAGTGCTGCACTGCAGCTTTTGCTATTAAAAGGACGCCGAGTGCATGTGTGTGAGCTATATTTGTGTGCTGGCCGTAGTGTCCGAGCGTTTCTAGGCGCTACAGTCTGGAACCGCGCGACCGCTACGGACGCAGGTTCGAGACCTGCCTCGGGCATGGACGTGTGTGATGTCCTTAGATTAGTTAGGTTTAAGTAGTTCTAAGTTGTAGGGGACTGATGACCACAGCAGTTAACTCCCATAGTGCTCAGAGCCATTTGAACCATTTTTTTTTATATTTGTCTCCAGAATAAGTGGCAGGTACAGTACACTTTGTCCTCAGTAATCGGAACCAGACACGTTTTTGGAATATACACTATTGGCCATTAAAATTGCTACACCACGAAGATGACGTGCTACAGACGCGAAATTTAACCGACAGGAAGAAGATGCTGTGGTATGCCAATGATTAGCTTTTCAGAGCATTCACACAAGGTTGGCGCCGGTGGCGACACCTACAACATGCTGATATGAGGAAAGTTTCCAACCGATTTCTCATACACTAACACCAGCTGACCGGCGTTACCTGGTGAAATGTTGTTGTGATGCCTCGTGTAAGGAGGAGAATGCGTACCATCACGTTTCCGACTTTGATAAAGCTCGGATTGTGGCGGTTTATCGTATCGCGACATTGCTGCTCGCGTTGGTCGAGATCCAATGACTGTTAGCAGAATATGGAATCGGTGGGTTCAGGAGGGTAATACGGAACGCCGTGCTGGATCCCAACGGTCTCGTATCACTAGCAGTCGAGATGACAGGCATCTTATCGGCATGGCTGTAACGGATCGTACAGCCACCTCTCGATCCCTGAGTCAACAGATGGGGACGTTTGAAAGACAACAACCATCTGCACGAACAGTTCGACGACATTTGCAGCAGCATGGACTATCAGCTCGGAGACCATGGCTGCGGTTACCTTTGACGCTGCATCACAGACAGGAGCGCCTGCGGTGGTGTACTCAGCGACGAACCTGGGTGCACGAATGGCAAAGCGTCATTTTTTCAGATGAATCCAGGTTCTGTTTACAGCATCATGATGGTCGCATCTGTGTTTGGCGACATCGTGGTGAACGCACATTGGAAGCGTGTATTCGTCATCGCCATACTGGCGTATCACCCGGCGTGATGGTATGGGGTGCCATTGGTTACACGTCTCGGTCACCTCTTGTTCGCATTGACGGCACTTTGAACAGTGGACGTTACATTTCAGATGAGTTACGACCCGTTGCTCTACCCTTCATTCGATCCCTGGGAAACCCTACATTTCAGCAGGATAATCCACGACCGCATGTTGCAGGTCCTGTACGGGCCTTTCTGGATACAGAATATGTTCGACTGCTGCCCTGGCCAGCATATTCTCCTGATCTCTCACCAATTGAAAACGTCTGGTCAATGGTGGCCGAGCAACTGGCTCATCACAAGACGCCAGTCACTACTCTTGATGAACTGTGGTCTCGTGTTGAAGCTGCATGGGCAACTGTACCTGTACACGCCACCCAAGCTCTGTTTGACTCAATGCTCAGGCGTATCAAGGCCGTTATTACGGCCAGAGGTGGTTGTTCTGGGTACTGATTTCTCAGGATCTATGCACCCAAAATGCTTGAAAAAGTAATCACATGTCAGTTCTAGTATAATATATTTTTCCAATGAATACCCGTTTATCATCTGCATTTCTTCTTGGTGTAGCAATTTTAATCGCCAGTAGTGTATGAGATACAAAGATAAAATTCTGTTGCATACTCGAGATGATTCATGATACCTCGAAAAGCAGGATTACGAACACCCAGTTTTATTGTATTTATTTGAAGTTGTGCAGACATATGTCACTTAACCTTCAGCGACTGCCACACAGCCAAGGGCTGAAAGAGGGGGAGGGGGGGGCGGAGGGGGGCGATCTCCTCGACCCCCAACCCACCTCACCTGAGAGTTGAAACTGAATTAAAATCAAATGGTAATTTTTGTGATCTGCGCCAAAGTTAAGCACGAGAATTTAGAGTCTTGGTCAGTGGATTTAGTCATTTAAATGAGTATTCCGCAAGCTACCTTACTTTGTGTGCCCTGTGCTCCCTCTCCTGCTCGATTTCTGGGCGCAAGATATTAGCAGGGCTTCCCGATATGCCACAATAGCACGCGCTTCGCGCTTCCCTAAGGACACTATCTGCTTTGTCCCCATTGTTACTACTGTTAGACTGCTTGCCCAGAATTCAGGAGCATATCCAAACAGTTTGCTGTGTGTAAACAATTATATAAAAGAAGTTACTCAGAAAAAGTTTGTGAATGCTACACATTTCAAGAAATTTAAAACTCTTTTGTGTAAAATAAAACACATTTGTGCAACTGTATGATATTTTTAAGTACCAAAACGGCTTAAAACAGTAGTTTTTGAAAGTTCTTTCCTTAACTTTCAAGGGAGGACCCCTGGGTGTTCTTTATCGTCCAGGCAACCGCCCCCACCCACAAAACTGCATTAAATTGCTCTTGCATTCAGCAACGTGTGAAGGACAAGCGTAAAGTAGAGAATAATATACCCCGAGCACCCAAAGGCTTGAGAATTTGCTTTTGCAAGCGGAATGCCTCGCAGCCAACTTTAACAAATGGCATCTTGTTTTCATTCAGTGGAAGCTCTTCATCTGCTGAAAATATGTCTCCATTCATGATCATTTTCCCCACTGTCGATTTATTAAATATGCCACTGTTTCCTTCCTTCTCATATGAATGAAGTCTATCGCAACGAATTTACATTTTGCATTAAACAGTGCTAAAAGTACTATGTAGAAGTAGCCTTTGTAATTCCACAAAAGAGAACCACTTTTTCCCGTCAATAGTAGCACAACAGTTAGCGAAACGCCAAAGAGTGTAAAATTCTTTCGCACTTTGCCTGATACATTCTCGTGATGGAGAAGGCCGGAAGATAGGTACGAAGTTTTTGCACATAGCTTCCAATGTTTCACGAACTATGATGCTCACGTAGCTTCATGATACCTGAAAACCATACCGAAGGGACACGAAACTCACCTCTGTAGCTAGACACCTGTAACACGAACAACAATTATTATTAATACATGAAACGTAAGTAATATGTGTTGAACTAATTACACAACTATAAAAAAAATTTTCTGTTTTAGGTAAACAGTATAAGGAGAAATGGAAAAAAATTATAGATAACAACTGGGAAACAGTTCGAAAAGGAAATTGCAAATACGTTCTGCAAGATCAAGTTCACCAAAAAAGCAGGCGTTGTTCAAGAGACAAGTTCTTTGAGAGAAGTAGAAAGGAAGCAGTCCTCTTTTTTAGTGTTCCGCTACAGGACCCAACATATGTTGAAGACGAACAAAGTGCTGATGAAACAGGGAGTGACAATCCACAAGCCATTGCTTCCTTGTCCTCTAGTGACACATCCACTGCCATCTCATGCTTCTCCGTTCGCAGACAGAGGAAACACACTGGGATTCAGTCAACAACCTTTGGAACTGCTGCTGTGCTTGGCTGATAAGCAGGAGGCCCAAGATGATGTGGGGCTACTCATGAAAAGCATCGCAGCGTCGATCAGGAAAGTGCCACGTCCTCTCATTAATAAAGTGAAAATTGACATTTTAAATTACTTTACGGGACTTGAATCTTCTGTGGAATCATATCTTGTGCCACCAGCTGCCGTCATTAGTCCTTCTAGCCCTTCTTTCTTTCCATCTCTGCTCGAATGAACTTCACAACCTTAGTTGTTTCGTCGGTTGGACCACAGGCAGTCTACTTTTGAAAATAATTACTAATAATAATGTAAACACAATGTACGGATAAACTAAAAATAAACAGCAAACTGTAAAAACACCAAGTGATTTCGATATGAACCTACCTTATTCCATGGAAACATAAAATTACCCATTTTAAACCGATGTTGATGAATACGCATGTTTTTGTACGACTACACTACTGGCCATTAAAATTGCTACACCAAGAAGAAATGCAGATGATAAACGGGTATTCATTGGAAAAATATATTATACTAGAACTGACATGTGATTACTTTTTCGCGCATTTTGGGTGCATAGATCCTGAGAAATCAGTACCCAGAACAACCACCTCTGGCCGTAATAACGGCCTTGATACGCCTGGGCATTGAGTCAAACAGAGCTTGGGTGGCGTGTACAGGTACAGTTGCCCATGCAGCTTCAACACGAGACCACAGTTCATCAAGAGTAGTGACTGGCGTCTTGTGATGAGCCAGTTGCTCGGCCACCATTGACCAGACGTTTTCAATTGGTGAGAGATCAGGAGAATATGCTGGCCAGGGCAGCAGTCGAACATATTCTGTATCCAGAAAGGCCCGTACAGGACCTGCAACATGCGGTCGTGGATTATCCTGCTGAAATGTAGGGTTTCCCAGGGATCGAATGAAGGGTAGAGCAACGGGTCGTAACTCATCTGAAATGTAACGTCCACTGTTCAAAGTGCCGTCAATGCGAACAAGAGGTGACTGAGACGTGTAACCAATGGCACCCCATACCATCACGCCGGGTGATACGCCAGTATGGCGATGACGACTACACGCTTCCAGTGTGCGTTCAACGCGATGTCGCCAAACACAGATGCGACCATCATGATGCTGTAAACAGAACCTGGATTCATCCGATAAAATGACGTTTTGCCATTCGTGCACCCAGGTTCGTCGTTGAGTACACCATCGCAGGCGCTCCTGTCTGTCATTCAGCGACAAAGGTAACAGCAGCCATGGTCTCCGAGCTGATAGTCTATGCTGCTGTAAACGTCGTTGAACTGTACGTGCAGATGGTTGTTGTCTTTCAAACGCCCCATCTGTTGACTCAGGGATCGAGACGTGGCTCCACAATCTGTGACAGCCACGCCGATAAGATGCCTGTCATCTCGACTGCTAGTGATACGATGCCGTTGGGATCCAGCACGGTGTTCCATATTATCCTCCTGAATCCACCGATTTCATATTCTGCTGACAGTCATTGGATCTCGACCAACACGAGCAGCAATGTCACGATACGATAAACCGCAATCGCGACAGGTTACAATCCGACCTTTATCAAAGTGGGAAACGTGATGGTACGCATTTCTCCTCCTTACACGAGGCATCACAATAACGTTTCACCAGGCCACGCCTGTCAACTGCTGTTTGTGTATGAGAAATCGGTTGGAAACTTTCCTCACGTCAGTACGTTGTAGTTGTCGCCACCGGCGCCAACCTTGTGTGAATGCTCTGAGAAGCTAATCGTTGGCATATCACAGCATCTTCTTCCTGTCGGTTAAATTTCGCGTCTGTAGCACGTCATCTTCGTGGTGTAGCAATTTTAATCGCCAGTAGTGTACTTAACGTAAAGTCACTTACATATTTTTCATCAGCTTCTATTGGAGTTTGCACTGCACCGGTAGCTGTTCCTGCTATAATAAAAAAAATTCTGAACCTCTCTTCTTCGTTTCGCAAGTGGCCAGTTACTAAGATAGCACAAATTCCTTTACTTTTCCGTGTTTGGAAAATTTGAGGGCAAGATCTTTTCCTCGTCTACCAAAAAACCTGAAGTGGTATTAGCATCCATGTTGCGAACTCGCGTGCGTGTTCCTTTCATAGAAGCAACACACTGAGTGGCGTGGCCGCTGCTGTGAGCAGTTTCAACGGGATACACGGGTCGTGGAGGTCGACAGAAAAACAGCGGGCACTCGCAGCGAAATACGAGGTGCATTCAAGTTCTAAGGTCTCCGATTTTTTTTCTCCTGACTGGAAAGAGATAGAAACATGCGCATTGTTTTAAAATGAGGCCGCGTTCATTGTCAGTACGTCCCAGAGATGGCAGCACCGTACGGCAGATGGAATTTTGCCGCCAGTGGCGAGAATGAGAACTTGAACAGCGTGCAATCATTCGTTTTCTGAATTTGCGTGGTGTGAAACCAATTGATATTCATCGACAGTTGAAGGAGACATGTGGTGATGGAGTTATGGATGTGTCGAAAGTGTGTTCGTGGGTGCGACAGTTTAATGAAGGCAGAACATCATGTGACAACAAACCGAAACAACCTTGGGCTCGCACAAGCCGGTCTGACGACATGATCGAGGAAGTGGAGAGAATTGTTTTGGGGGATCGCTGAATGACTGTTGAACAGATCGCCTCCAGAGTTGGCATTTCTGTGGGTTCTGTGCACACAATCCTGCATGACGACCTGAAAATGCGAAAAGTGTCATCCAGGTGGGTGCCACGAATGCTGACGGACGACCACATGGCTGCCCGTGTGGCATGTTGCCAAGCAATGTTGACGCGCAACGACATCATGAATGGGACTTTCTTTTCGTCGGTTGTGACAATGGATGAGACGTGGATGCCATTTTTCAATCCAGAAACAAAGCGCCAGTCAGCTCAATGGAAGCACACAGATTCACTGCCACCAAAAAAATTTCGGGTAACTGCCAGTGCTGAAAAAATGATGGTGTCCATGTTCTGGGACAGCGAGGGCGTAATCCTTACCCATTGCATTCCAAAGGGCACTATGGTAACAGGTGCATCCTATGAAAATGTTTTGAAGAACAAATTCCTTCCCGCACTGCAACAAAAACGTCCAGGAAGGGCTGCGCGTGTGCTGTTTCACCAAGCCAACGCACCCACACATCGAGCTAACGTTACGCAACAGTTTCTTCGTGATAACAACTTTGAAGTGATTCCTCATGCTCCCTACTCACCTGACCTGGCTCCTAGTGATGTTTGGCTTTTTCCAACAATGAAAGACACTCTCCGTGGCCGCACATTCACCAGCCGTGCTGCTATTGCCTCAGTGATTTTCCAGTGGTCAAAACAGACTCCTAAAGAAGCCTTAGCCGCTGCCATGGAATCATGGCGTCAGCGTTGTGAAAAATGTGTACGTCTGCAGGGCGATTACGTCGAGAAGTAACGCCAGTTTCATCGATTTCGGGTGAGTAGTTAATTAGAAAAAAATCGGAGGCCTTAGAACTTGAATTCACCTCGTAGTATATTTACTAGCATCCCGAACTTTCTTTTGATGCTGTTGCTAAATTGATTCGCAGCTTCTGTTGGTCAGGTAGCGCTGATCATGTTGAGGCCGTTGCAAATCCTGTTGCAGTTGCAATTTCTTAGGCAGTCAGAGTGATTAGTGCACATGCTTTTGCGGTTGTTTCCATTGAGGTTTCAGATTTTGCAACAGCATAAGATTCTGCAGTCACTGAGACATTATGAACAAATGAAACAGGTTCACGGTTGCAATGATTACCATCTTGACATTTTCTTTCTTCTGTGTAGTTTGTGTGGTTCAGATCACTGTCAATTCCTTGGATAACTTCTTTGGTTAGTTGGTTGGTTGGGGGGAGGGGACCAAACAGCGAGGTCATCGGATTAGGGAAGGAAGTCGGCCGTGACCTTTCGAAGGAACCGTCCCAGTATTTGCCCGAAGCGATTTAGGGAAATCACGGAAGACCTAAATTACGATGGCTGGACCTAGGTTTGAACCGTCATCCTCCCAAATGCGAGTCCAGTGTGCTAACCACTGCGCCACTTCGCTCGGTGATATCTTCTTTCTTGTTACAGTGAACCAGTGATCAGTTGTAATTTGGACTCTTCTGATTATTTTCTTTCCTATGTAATCTGCGTTTTCCCTTGAAATCCACGGATCAATTATTGTTTGTACTGTTTTAGTCATTTTAATTTCCCACGTCTTCTACTTTCTTCTTTCTTATTCCCCTGCCAGTAATTTTCTGAGGCATAACATTAACACGGGGATTTTTACATTGTTCTTGCTACTGAGAAAAACCAGTCTTTCACATATCTGTTTCTTTCCTTCTCTGTTTAAGAGGAACGCTTGTGAAGTAAATTTGTTTCGATTTAATCTCTGCATTTTTAAATTTACTACGATTCTTCTTTTGTTTTCATTTTTAATTCACTAATTCTCTGTATCATACACGCTTTGTTGCGTGAATTTTTGAATTAAGATGTGCATCACGCCATTTTGGGATAGGATGGCTTATATATCTAGGTTTCAGGAGAGTCTCTAATGTATTGTGCACACGTTTTCTTTTAACATTTTGAAGTGCATTATCAGTCTCATTTTTACCTCCTATTACAAATAAGGACTCACCTGTTGTGAACGATTTTGTGAGGTTTACCCCATTTTTTTAAAAAATTCCTTTAAAGGTGAGCTCCCTGCCGCCATTGGATAAGCAGCAGCCAGCAGCAAGTCGTACTCTTAGCTCACTTATTTGTTTTATAGTTTAATTCTTAATTTCTTTGCGTGTTTTTGGGTACTTGCATAGTTTAATTCACAAATTTCGGGCGTATTATAGTATTTGAGAGTTGTAGCATCGCGTTTTAGTACCCGTATAGTGTAAATTCGCTTAATCGTCAGTCATCTCTTTGTTTGGAACGGCTTGTGAGATAAAAGAGAGGAAAAAAAAGTTAGGGATGGATAGGGACTGCGCCTGTTGTGTACGGATTCAGGGGGAATTGGCCACCGTCCGTAAACAGCTGCAAGCTGTGTTAGCCGTGGTCGACAGGCTCCAGGCTGTTGCCCTGGGCCGCGGTGACATTGGGCCACCCGAGGCGAGCGCTTTGGCGCCTCTGTAACCTGTAGCATCGCCTGGGATCTCTGATGCCACTGCGCCCTCGGATTCGGACGTCCCTGCCGGTCGACACTTGCCTGACGGTGATTGGCGAACAGTGGCGGGGTCGCGAATCCCTGGGCGGAAGGCGAAACTTGGTGCTGGCTGAGAAGGCTGTACCCTTACGCCTCCGTAACAGGTCTGAGGTACTGCCCACTGCTGAAACTACTTCTGAGCCAGTAAGGGCGGCCTCGCCTGTTGCTGCAGTGGCCGGTCTTCCTGAGAGGTCCGGACAAGCGCAGAGGGTGGGACTGCTTGTCATTGGGAGCTCCACTGTTAGGCGGGTGATGGAGCCCCTTAGGGATATGGCAGCTAAGGACGGGAAGAAAGCCAATGTGCACTCCGTGTGCATACCGAGGGGAGTCATACAAGACGTGGAAAGGGTCCTTCCGGAAGTCATGATGGGTACAGGGTGCAGCCAACTGCAGGTGGTGGCTCATGTCGGCACTAATCTCTGGTTTCCAGCGGCTATCTGAGTTGGTGAAGACTGCCAGTCTTGCTAGCGAGATGAAGGCAGAGCTCACCATTTGCAGCATCGTCGACAGGACCGATTGCGGACCTTTGGTACAGAGCCGACTGGAGGGTCTAAATCAGAAGCTCAGACGGTTCTGCGACTGCGTAGGCTGCAGATTCCTCGACTTGCGCCATAGGGTGGTGGGGTTTCGGGTTCGCTAAATAGGTCAGGTGTCCACTACACACAGGAGGCGGCTACACGGGTAGTAGGGGCTGTGTGGCGTGGACTGGGCGGTTTTTTAGGTTAGACAGTCTCGGGAAAGATCAAAAAGGGCTCCAGTCTCAAAGGCTACAGGGCAAAGAAACGACGAGAATCAACCGAGCAACAGTCGGTATTGTAGTTATAAATTGTCGTAGCTGTGTTGGAAAAGTACCAGAGCTTCAAGCACTGACAGAAAGCACTGAAGCTGAAATCGTTATAGGAACAGAAAGCTGGCTAAAGCCGGAGATAAATTCTGCCGAAATTTTTACAGAGGCGCAAACCGTGTTCAGAAAGGATATATTAAATAAAGTAGGTGGTGATGTGTTTGTGTCTGTTGGTAGTAGTTTATCTTGTATTGAAGTTGAAATAGATAGTTCCTGCGAATTACTATGGGTAGAGGTTATACTCAACAGCTGTACCAAAATAATAATTGACTCCTTCTACCGACCCCCCGATTCAGATGATATAATAGCTGAACGGTTCAAAGAAAACTTGCATCTCATTACAAATAAGTACCCCACTCATACAGTTATAATTGGTGGAGACTACAATCTACCCTCGATCTGTTGGCGAAAATACATGTTCAAAGCCGGTGGTAGACAGAAAACATCTTCCGCAACTGTACTAAATGCTTTCTCTGAGAATTACTTTGAACAATTAGTTCATGAGCCCACACGAATTGTAAATGGTTGCGAAAACACACTTGACCTCTTAGCCACAAATAATCCTGATTTAATAGAAAGCGTCATGACGGATACAGGGATTAGTGAACACAAGGTCATTGTAGCGAGGCTCAAAACCATATCAACCAAAACCACTAAAAATAACGCAAAATATATCTATTTAAAACAGCAGATAAAAATTCGCTTGATGTCTTCCTAAGAGAGAGTCTCCATTCCTTCCAAGCTAATTATGTAGGTGTAAACTAGATATGGCTCAAATTCAAAGATATAATATCGACAGCAATAGATAGAATCTTACCGCATAAGTTAATAAGAGACGGGACTGATCCACCATGGTACACAAAACATGTCAGAACACTGTTCCAGAAGCAACGAAAAAAGCATGCCAAATTCAACGTAAAATCCCCAAGACTAGCTAAGTTTTACGGAAGCTCGAAATTTAGTGCCGACGTCGATGCGAGATGCATTTAATAGTTTCCACAATGAAAATTGTCTCAAGATATGGTAGAAAACCCAAAGAGATTCTGGTCGTATGCAAATTACACCAGTGGCAAAAAACAGTCAATACCGTCACTGCGCGATAGCGATGGAAATGTTACCGATGATGGTGCCACTAAAGCGGAGTTACTAAATACAGTTTTCTGTAATAATAAGAAGACAAAGTAAATATTCCAGAATTCGAAACCAGAACAGATGTTAGCATGAGTGACATAAAAGTAGATATATTAGGTGTTGCGAAACAACTCAAGTCACTTAAGAAAGACAAATCTTCCGTTCCAGATGGTATACCAATCAGATTCCTTTCAGAGTATGCAGACACAATAGCGCCATTCTTAGCAATCATATACAACCGCTCACTTGACGAAAGGTCTGTTCCTAAAGACTGGAAAGTAGCACAGGTCACACCAGTATTAAAGAAACGAAATAGGAGTAACCCATTGAATTACAGACCCATATCACTGACTTCAATTTGCAGTAGGATTTTGGAGCATATACTGCACTCGAACATTATGAATCACCTTGAAAAAAATGACTTGTTGATACACAACCAACATGGATACAGAAAATATCGTTCTTGTGCAACACAGCTAGCTCTTTATCCCCATGAAGTAGTAATGAGTGCTCTCGACAAGGGATCTCAGATCGATTTCATACTCCTAGATCTCCAGAAGGCTTTTGATACCGTTCCTCACAGGCGACTATTAATCAAATTGCGTGCATATGGAGTATCGTCTCAGTTGTGTGATTGGATTCGTGATTTCCTCTCAGAGAGGTCACAGTTCGTAGTGATAGACGGTAAATCATCGAGTAGAACAGAAGTGATATCTGGCGTTCCGCAAGGTAGTGTCATAGGCTCTCTGCTGTTCCTGATTTACAAAAATGATCTAGGTGATAATCTGAGCAGCCCCCTTAGGTTGTTTGCAGATGACACTGTGATTTACCGTCTAGTAAAATCATCAGACGATCAATTGCAATTACAAAATGATCAAGAGATAATTTTTGTATGGTGCGAAAACTGGCAATTGACACTAAACAAAGAAAAGTGCGAGGTCATCCACATGGGTACTAAAAGAAACCCGATAAATTTTGGGTATACGATAAATCGCTGTCAATTCGACTAAATACCTAGGAATTACAATTACGAGCAACTTAAATTGGAAAGACCACATAGAGAATATTGTGGGGAAGGCGAAACAAAGACTGCACTTTGTTGGCAGATCACTTAGAAGATGCGACAAACCCACTAAAGTGAGAGCCTACATTACACTTGTCCGTCCTCTGCTGAAATATTGCTGCACTGTATGGGATCCTTACCAGGTAGTATTGACGGAGGACATCGAAAAAGTGCAAAGAAGGGCAGCTCGTTTCGTGTTGTCGCGCAACAGGGCTGAGAGTGTCACTGATATGATACGCGAGTTGGGGTGAGAGTCATTGAAACAAAGGCGGTTTGCTTTGCGGCGAGATCGGTTTACGAAATTTCAATCGCCAGCTTTCTCTTCCGAATGCGAAAATATTTTGTTGACACCCACCTACGCAGGAAGAAATGATCATCATAATAAAATAAGAGAAATCAGAGCTCGAACGGAAAAATTTAGGTGTTTCTTTTTCCCACGCGCCATTCGAGAATGGAATGGTAGAGAAGTAGTATGAAAATGGTTCGATGAACCCTCTGCCAGGCACTTAAGTGTGAATTGCAGAGTAACCACGTAGATGTAGATGTAGGTGCACCTGGTTAAGTAGCTTTTCTCTTATGTTTCACATTTCCGATCATTTCATGTTAAGTACGTACCTTTTTTTGTTACGTTTCTCATTTCGGACCATTTCACTGGACAAATGCATTTGTAAGAGACAAAAATTTGGACGTTGTCACTTCACTCATTTGCCTCGTTATGTCATTTTCACTTTTTTGTTTCTGCGTGGTGTTTGTCAGATTTTCGGATGCTGTTACACTCAAGATAGTAAACAATGCCCTATTTTCGATTTTTTTTGTTTCTTTAATGTTTCTCTTTAGTTCACTGATATAGTCTTCTAAAATAATTTATTTTTCGTGTCTTTATAATGTCCTCTTTCCTCCCTAATTCACTCTCAAAATTCGCAGCACACTTTAAAATTACTTCGTCTGTCGTTGCACTGTCTGCAAAAGACAGTGCGTTATGTCTTGCATGTATTTATTTATGCATTTGAATGTTGGCTTAGATAGTTTTAGAAGAAATATCATATGACTTAACACCAACACGAGAAGCTAATCTGTTTCCAGCACATCTCTTCACGCCCTTGGAGGAAGGCATATTTTTGCAAAGCCCAGCAAAACGGGAAAATGTAAGTGGTAAGTCTTAGATTATCAAATCTAAGCTGAAAGCTTTCCTTTTGGTACATTTCTTTCATTATTAGGAGTTCCCATGAGTATTTGGGGCGTTTATGCGTAATGAATTCTTTATTTGTATGTCCTATCACCATTACTTGTTGTTATTTTATTTTGTATTCTTTCGAATTTATTTTTTTCTCTGCAGATCTGGCAGCAATGTGTAAATATAACTGGCTAAAAGGGAGAAAAACTGGATAAATAAAATAAATAAATACTTTGGTCACCTGTGAACTAAATTGGCAACAACTTAAGAACTAGAAGATTTCTGTGGAATAATCTTGTCAGTGTTACGAAAGTCTCCTGGATACAAGAAACCCTACTATTAGGGTGACCAAACGTCCCGGAAAATCAGAATTGTCCCGGGTTCTCATCACAATGTAGAGTGTACTGAAAAATTGTTTTGGAACGCTCAGAAGTCCCAGGCTTCGGTTTTAAGCCTTTTTAATGAAATTCTATAAGTTTTTGGGTATTTCGCTCTATTAAATGGAATACGACACGATAAATTAATACATTTCAGCTATTTTCTCTCACCTCCATAGTCCCACAGTAATCACAGTATCAATATTGATACAGTGAAACAATTTATTTCAAGTGTCCAGTTGTTGCGTCTCTTACAACTGTCAGTGTAAGACTAGTGTAGTTGTTGATGTCATGTCAGACAGCTGTAACGGTGGCTTCTCGTGTTACTCGTATTGTTGAAATTTAATTACAAACTGCAACGCTGCAATGTGCCTGCAAGTTCATGACAGTTATTGGAAGGAATGGGATTTTATCAAGAAAGGTCGATTTGATTAGCATGGAATAAGGGAAATTGAGGGGAGTATGAAAAATTCAGTAGAGGTTAAGGATGTCCTGAAAAATACACTTGAAACTTTGTTAAGAGGAAAGAGCAGCTGCTCATTTCTTTTAATGTTAAATCTATTCTTAAAAATAGCAGACGTAACACAATCAGCAGAAAAGGGCCTTAAAGGAGAAACTGGCAAATTTTATGATACTAGTGTAGAATACCTGAGCAAGTGGAGTTCCTGATATTCACTCTTACTGTCGATGTTTGAATGGATTTTATTGCAGAGAGTGCCATAATGGGGAAGTGTTGAAAGAGACAGTTTCTTATTTGAAGTGAAAAAAATTGAAATTGATAAACCATTTATCTTAGATGGGTTCAGGATGTTGACAAATTTCGTTGGAGAAGATCTTCACAACTGGAATGATGAAAGCGAAGCACCATTGCAGTGTCATGAGAAATTGGTGAGTTTTTGAAAAGCTTTGATCATCTTCAGCAGTACTCTGACATAGTGAAAATTGTAAAGTATTTGTTTGCAATGCCAACCCGTAATGCCAATGCAGAAAGAATATTTTCGTTCATGAATATGTGGTGACTGATAAAAGAAAATAGAAAGAAAGTGGACTATCTTGAAGCAATCCTACAGATCCTGTACATCTACAAAATCGACTGTGTAGAACTTTATCTTTATGTCTCAAAGAACAATGATATGATCAAGAAGATTGGAAGGAGTCAAAAATATCCTTTTCTCCAAGGACAATGAGCCCCATCTACATTCGCTCGGTAATATTTAAAGCTTATGTTAGTTTTATTTTATTAAAAATTCCATTATTATATTATTTAGAAAATCACAATAAATTTATCTTTTATTATGTATCTTAAATATAATTAATTAAACAGACAATGTGGACATAAATCAGAGTAAATTTGTTTTTGTCATTTTTACTTACAGTAAATAGGCTATCACTGGGGTAACAAAGTCTATTAACAATGCATTAATATTTGAAATCAAAAAATGAAAAAAATCTGGATACAATTGGGAGGGGAGGGGGGTTGGAGACCATTGAGGTGTGGCTGGTTGTGTGCTGGTTTTCTTCTAAAATGATTTGGTCACCCTACCTACACTGAATTTACGATATAGTACGTGCCTATGTGTGCCCTATACTCTAAAAATAGGGCCAAAAGGCAGCTCCGAATATTTTTATTTCCACGATAACAAATTCCGTCGCTACATCCTTCCACGAAACATTGTCACAT
Source organism: Schistocerca piceifrons (assembly GCF_021461385.2). NCBI lineage: Eukaryota > Metazoa > Arthropoda > Insecta > Orthoptera > Acrididae > Schistocerca > Schistocerca piceifrons. Next base: position 256,266,317 of record NC_060139.1, on the reverse strand, counting down.
TTCCTCATACCTTCCACGTCTGACAACAGTGTACTGCAATTCGCTAAATCTTCACGATTTCATGGGAAGTTAATGAAGCATACCTAGACCAGTGTGACAGGTCAGTTGACCCATGGAAGAGATAGTAATTTTCTGACAGAGGAAGGTAAATGGACTGAGGATGTTATCGTCAGTGGATGCTCTCAGTCTCACTTCGCCGAAGCAATTTCTGGAACAAACTGGCGCAACAATGGATATGCCTGCTAGTGATGGAAAGGAACAGAAGGTTGGTAAAATGCCCTCGCTTTGTGTAGGGGCTGCTTTGAATGTCCTTGTACCTTCCGATTTCTTTTTGATGAATCGATAATGTTCATCATAAATAAAAATAAGGAGAGTCCAACGCCTGGAGTGAAAATAAAGAACACCATTTGGAACGTGTTACTGGAGGAACTGGAGGCAGTGATAGCTACTAAGTGCGCCAGAGCTACCTTGTAAGCTAAGCTAAGCTTTTAAGCTGGTTCTTTGGATGACCTTTGGTAGCGTGCTTGGGGACCTAATTTTATCTGAGACAACAGGACAAGAGAGAGAGTCCGCGAACCAGATTCCTTCGGTTCAATGATAATTCATCCAGAGTTGTACATGTCCCTGCTGACAAGACGCTCTTATTTCTGGAATATCGAGCATGTCTGTGTAAAGTTGCGTCCGCTGTTACAGCCCTGATGAAAATATTGCATCTGATCAGCGTTAACTTCCAAGGAAAGCAAGGTGCAGGTTTACCCAGTTTAGGCCAAACAAACGTGACAAATACGTTCTCCAGTTTTGCACGGCTGTGAACATGACATCCAAGTACAGGGTGATCAAAAAGTCAGTATAAATTTGAAAACTGAATAAATCACGGAATAATGTAGAAAGAGAGGTGCAAATTGACACACATGCTTGGAATGACATGGGGCTTTATTAGAACCAAAAAAAATACAAACGTTCAAAAAATGTCCGACAGATGGCGCTTCATCTGATCAGAATAGCAATAATTAGCATAACACAGGAAAACAAAGAAAAGATGATGTTCTTTACAGGGAATGCTCAATATGTCCACCATCATTCCTCAACAATAACTGCAATCGAGGAATAATGTTGTGAACAGCACTGTACAGCATGTCCGGAGTTATGGTGAAGCATTGCTGTCGGATGTTGTCTTTCAGCGTCCCTAGAGATGTCGGTCGATCACGATACATTTGCGACTTCAGGTAACCCCAAAGCCAATAATCGCACGGACTGAGGTCTGGGGACCTGGGAGGCCAAGCATGACGAAAGTGGCGGCTGAGCACACGATCACCACCAAACCCGACGCGCGCAAGAGATCTTTTACGCATCTAGCAATACTTTGTTTCTTGGGGGGGTTCTAATAAAACCCCATCTCATTCTAAGCATGTGTGTCAATTTTTACCTCTCTATCTACATTATTCCGTGGTTTACTAAGTTTTCAAAATTGTAGTGACTTTTTGATCACCCGGTACATTTGCAAAGCCTTCCTGTAGGCCAACCGCACAACCAGCCGTTATGGGAGTGTGCCGCTTTTCGCCTCATGGAAACATTTCTAAACCAAGAAACAATTTCTTCACACTTCTTCAGCTTGACAAAAAACTTCAGCAAAAGAAAATGTCGTTGGTGGGAACAATGATGAGATTTGCCAAGTGTGTGATGAAGAACTCATCTGACTTACATTCCATCAACGTCTTGAAAAATATTGTCCGAGGGCGAGTACGAGTCACGCACTGAGAGTTGCATACAAACTTTATTATATATATATATATATATATATATATATATATATATATATATATATATAGGGTGGTCCATTGATAGTGACTGGGCCAAATATGGCACTATGGTTGGCTCGCTAGATGGCGCTCCCATAGGTCAAAAGGATGTCAACTGCATTTTTTAAATAAGATCCCCCATTTTTTATTACTTATTTGTGTAGTACGTAAAGAAAAATGAATGTTTTAGTTGGACCACTTTTTTCGCTTTGTGATAGATGGCGCTGTAATAGTCACAAACGTGTAAGTACGTGGTATCACGTGACATTCCGCCAGTGCGGACTGCATTTACATCGTGATACATTACCCGTGTTAAAATGGACCGTTTACCAATTGCGTAAAAGGTCCATATCGTGTTAATGTGTGGCTATTGTGATCAAAATGCCCAACGGGCGTGTGCTAGGTATGCTGCTCGGTATCCTGGACATCATCCGAGTGTCCGGAACGTTCACCGAATAGTTACGTTATGTAAGGAAACAGGAAGTGTTCAGCCACATGTGAAACGACATCCACGACCTGCAACAAATAATGATGCCCAAGTAGGTGTTATAGCTGCTGTCGCGGCTAATCCGCACATCAGTAGCAGACAAATGCCGCGAGAATCGGGAATCTCAAAAACGTCGTGTTGAGAATGCTACATCAACATCGATTGCACCCGTACCATATTTCTATGCACCAGGAATTGCACGGCGGCGACTTTGAACGTTGTGTACAGTTCTGCCGCTCTCCCGCTGGTCACAAGAGAAATTACGGGACGATGACAGATTTTTTGCACGCGTCCTATTTGGCGACAAAGCGTCATTCACCAACAGCGGTAACGTAAACCGGCATAATATGCACTATTGGACAACGGAAAATCCACGATGACTGCGACAACTGGAACATCAGCGACCGTAATGCATGTGCGGCATTATGGGAGGAAGGATAATTGGCCCCCATTTTATCGATGGGAATCTAAATGGTGACATGTATGCTGATTTCCTACGTAATGTTCTACCGATGTTACTACATGACAGAAATGGCGATGTACTTCCAACATGATTGATGTCCGGCACACAGCTCGCGTGCGGTTGAAGCGGTAATGAATAGCATATTTCATGACAGGTGGATTGATCGTCGAAGCACCATATCATGGCCCGCACGTTCACCGAATCTGACGTCCCCGGATTTCTTTCTGTGGGGAAAGTTGAAGGAAATTTGCTATCTTGATCCACCGACAACGCCTGACAACATGCGTCAGCGCATTGTCAATGCATGTGCCAACATTACGGAAGGCGAACTACTAGCTTTTGAGAGGAATGTCGTTACACGGATTGCCAAATGCATTGAGGCTGACGGACATCATTTTGAGCATTTATTGCATTAATGTGGTATTTACCGGTAATCACGCTGTAACAGCATGCGTTCTCAGAAATGATAAGTTCACAAGGTACATATATCACATTGGAAAAACCGAAATAAAATGTTCAAACGTACCTACGTTCTGTATTTTAATTTAAAAATCTACCTGTTACCAACTGTTCGTCTAAAATTGTGAGCCATATGTTTGTGACAATTACAGCGCAATCTATTACAAAGCGAAAAAACTGGTCCAATTAAATTATTCATATTTGTTTACGTACTACATGAATATGTAATAAAAAATGGGGGTTCCTATTTAAAAAAAAACGCAGTTGATATCCGTTTGACCTATGGCAGTGCCATCTAGCGGGCCAACCATAGCGCTATCTGGTTTCCCCCTTCAAGCTAGACAAGTTTCGTTCTATGTAGTTTTTTCATTTGACGCTTATTTCGTGAGATATGTGGCGCGGTCACGATCAATGGACCACCCTGTGTATATATATCACACACAATCACAGTTTAACAAGTTTCAGATTTTTTACGTTACTTGTACTGTGAAACCTTGTTTCTTGCTGAATTTCATGATTATAGGTCAACGGGAAGTACTCGATAGAATTTGATGAATGAGTTTTCGAGTATCAAAATATGTGACATAACTGGTCGTATCTTTCGGATTGGACTGACTTAGAAGCTTACAATTTTTGTGCCGCTGAGGGACTACAGACCTTAATATGTGGCATAAACTTGAACTTGATACGTCAACTCGTTCCTGTGACAAAGTGTTCTGTCTGGAGAGACAGGCAGACGGACAACAAAGCGATACTATGACGGTTCCATTTTTACAAACTGAGGAACGGAACCCCAAAAGACTGACAAGCCAGAGAACACACTCACACGGAACCTAGATAAGAGCAATAAGAATGTCTTTATTCTCAGCATACTACAATCTCAAGTGCCAGTGATTGAAGAATGAAAGAAGAAACCATAAACCATTACCTTCTATAATACAACAAAGTATGATATGGATAGCGTTGATCAAATGATTTGTAAATATTCATCTCAGGTTGCTTGCAGGAGATCCCCAATGCATGTCTTTTACAATGCCATAGACGTGACAGCAATAAATTCGTACATCACGTACAGTCAAATAATTGAAAATTACCTGAAGACGAGGCCGTTCATTCTACAGCTGTTAAACGGACCCACGAGTGGAAAACAATAAAGAGCAGGATGGGAACAAGAAAACCAATGGAACGAAGACCCACCTGTAGTAAAGGACAAATAAAAGAAAGCAAAGCAAATGTTAAACTGGAATGTGCAAAGCATACAAACTGAGCAACATCTGAGAAATGCAAAAAAGCTGTCTGCGCTATGAAGAGTATCAATAATTTTCTCAAACCGTGATTTCAGTTTTTAGAAACAAACAAGTGCAATAAATGAAGAACTATTGGGAATTTCTGGGTAGACAGGCAAACCAAAATAGCAATCAATACGTGTCAGAATTTCGAGGAAAGGGTTTGAAATGTGTCTGTGACATACAAATGAATGGAAAAAAATATCTGTCTCATCATTTCCCCAATATGGATTTTTTATATAAATCTCATTTGGGGTTAAACAGTCTACTCCCACCATTCTAGTACCATATTATCCGCTGATCTATTGTTAAAAGTACGAGCCACAGACTGCTGGTCATTTAGGAAGAGGAGAAATAATGAAATGTAGTGTATGCTAGCACAAGACAGGTGATGCAGTATTACTTAACATCTGCACATGCTGTACGTAGAACTATAGAGTCAATGTATTCGTCTGTTGACGTTCTTAGCACATTTTTTCAAGGCCTATGTGAGAGAAGTATCCCAAGGTAACATATAGTCTGTTTGTATCTGAGACAATATCAGAGTAGAACCATTGGTAGTATCCAAGCTATTTACTGGGAAACCAGCCAAGAATTTGTGTATGATAATGGATATTAATGAAACTGTTCCCAGCCACGTTTGCTTTCTTAAAGAATCTAAAGTGAGTACCGTTCCATCTCGCCACCTAACCATTATGGATCAGTCTTCCTGTCAGTTACATGTGAAGTAATGTACCGTCTTTAGCTTACTGTTTCTTCAGATCTCTCAGGAACAGTAAGCTTTTTCTGGTGACGAGCTGGAAGTGGACATTACATAGTTACACAGACACAGTTACATTATTTCATACAACATTTTAAGTGTATTCGGAATTTCTTCTCAAATGGTGCTTCTTAAAGTACATACATGTCTTACTTGCCTCTATAAGATCTCATTCTGCTCTGTAAGAGAACTCATATTTAAACAGATCTCTTTTTACGTTTTCTTAGGTTTCCTCACAATAGGTCTTCATTGTGTGGTTTCATGTATCTATTTTAGACTCTTTTGTCATTTATTATACAACTGAACAGTCTTCAAACACATTAATTATGCCATAGCTCATTTATCTCTTTAGATTACTTATAAAAATTACCTACTGAATAGCAGTCTTTTTATTTGTTTTATCTGATGCCAGATGTCACAGTTAGCTGTTTTTTGTTGCATGACTGGATCAAAGGAAATAAGAATCCAAAATAGTCTTAAACATGACCATTATGATTTTAACTGTTCTTACTTCTGCTTGCAGTATTGTCAACATGTTTTATTTTTCAATTAACTAATATACAGGGTGTCCCAGCTATCTTGTCCACCCAAAATATCTCTGGAACAATAACAGCTATTGGAAAACGACTTTCACCGGTATCAATGTAGGGCTGGGGCCCATGAATGTACATATTTGGAAACATTCTAAAATGAAAGCATATGTGTTTTTTAACACAAACTTATGTTTTTTTAAATGGACCTCCTATATTTTTTCTTCAGTAATCCATAGCACGACAAAGCACATACACAATGACGTTGATTGCATCGCAATATTCCCATTACATCCCGAGATATTAAGACGCGAAGTTGACGCTTGAAACACCCGACATGCGCCGCTAGCGCACGTCCTGAGGCTCAGGCGTGAACACCATGCTGCCCGTAACCGCGATGTGACTGACATGCGTAAGCACACTTCCATACTTATCAAGAGGTCCGAAACGAATAATACGCATGTCAATCACATCGCGATTACGGGCAGCATGGGGTTCACGCCTGAGCCTCAGGATGTGCGCTAGCAGCGCATGTCGGGTGTTTCAAGCGTCAACTTCGCGTCTTAATATCTCGGGATGTAATGGGAATATTGCGATGCAATCAAGGCCATTGTGTATGTGCTTTGTCATGCTATGGATTGCTGAAGAAAAAATATAGGAGGTCCATTTAAAAAAACATAAGTTTGTGTTAAAAACACATATGCTTTCATTTTAGAATGTTTCCAAATATGTACATTCATGGGCCCCAGCCACACATTGATACCGGTGAAAGTCGTTTTCCAATAGCTGTTATTGTTCCAGAGATAGTTTGGGTGGACAAGATAGCTGGGACACCCTGTATAATAGGCGTTATTAGTAATTCAAGAAATAAAACATATTGACAGTACTCAATAGAAAAGTAAGAATAGTAAAAATCTCCACAGTTATGTTTAAGACAATTTTGGGGTCTTATTTCCTTTGACCCATTTGCGCAACAGAAAAAAACTAACTGGCAGCATCTGGTATAAGATAAAATAGATAAAAAGAATACTGTTTGGTGGAGCATTTTTGATAAGTAATACAAAGATGTAGGTGAAATGTGACACAATTAATGTATTCGAGGACTACTCAGCTGTATAATAAATGAGAAAAAGCGTATGGCTAGGAAATCAAAAGAAAACGTGAAAACACGCCTGAATAGACCTTCTGCAGAGCAGAAAGATACGTTAGTGAGTCAAGTACGGTATATGTGGCTTTCAAAGAAGCATCATTTGAGAAGAAATTCCCAATAACATCTTAAAATGTCATATGACATATTATTACTTATGTCTTTAGTGCAATTGGGCTAGATGAAGGAAATATTATTTAAAATAATGAGTGATGTAAGTAAAATTTTCCTTGTATGTTAGATTACATCTGAAAGTGGGCAATAAAACAGCAAGAATTATCAAACAAAGAAACTGATTTGTACACATATTATAATGAAGTTTTTTGTATTGTGATTCTGAAAAACTTGTAAGGTTGATTCTTACATGAAATGTGAAATTGGTTTCGCCAAGAGCTGATGTGTCCTTGAGTTTACTTAGAAAGGAACAAACATTTATGATATATTGTGCAGCTTTGTGAAGAAATTAACATAATGTTATTTGTGAAACCTGAAAAAAGTAAAACAAAGGCATTGGCCAAGATACGTTGAAACTGAAAGTCTGTAATATCAGCTACAAAATCAGAATTTTTTTTAGTGGGACAAGTGTCAAGGGTATTATTTTGCTACAAATGCTCCATGTTCTGTTAATTTTTAAATATGTGCGCTCATGACGAACTTATTATAACATAAACAGAAGAAGGTGGAACTCTCAGGATAAAAAATCCAAAAAAGTTATTGTTTTTTATGATGCATCTTAATTTCTATGTTTAAATCTCATCTATCTGCTACACAAAGAACAGATATTTTTGTAACTATCAATTAAGCGATGTGTTTGTGTCTCTATGAGATAAAATGTAAAAAAAAAAACAGTAAAAAGTTGTCTCATAAACATCTTACTGAACAGTCAAGTTCATCACTGCAGCTTCTGCAATTACAAAACGAAGAAATTTCAGCTATCTAAAAAATTATAACTTAATTGTGACTAGGCATTCACGGAAACTAATCGTGAACAGAATGGTGAATAAAACTTCAGTTGTTGGTGAAGTGTATTACTAGTATTTCGAACTAATTAAAATTGCCGGTGAAGAGCGAAGGTTTGCATTTACGTGGAAGTACCAATGACAGATCGCAATACTGAATTATACTGGTGTCGTAACAAAGAAAAACTGTACGGTGCTGTTGACGCGAAAAAGTGCTGACATTGACGAAGTTCTTTCACTGCGCGATTGCGCCGTAAGCCAGGGCGTCGCTTTGCCTTGTGAGAGATAGGCCGGGCGAGGCAGGGTTGCCACATGTTGGTCACAGCTGTGACGCAAGCCGGCAAACGTGCGTCCAGACCTCGCGACTGCGGGGACAGCCGCCTTGAGAAGGCGTGAACGACTTAATGGTAGTAGCATCCAGCATGCACGTCGCATATATGAGTAACGCAGAGCTCGCTCCGTACTAACCGATATAGCGGTCAAGAATTGATCCATCTGAACCCATGCAACCGAACGTGACTATACCGAAAGCAAATATATTTCAACAGTGATGTATAATATAATTAGAATATCTAACATTTAAAATGTCAAAAGTGGGTTTCAACAATTACATTACCAAGCTGAAATAACAGAAACAAAGCATGAGGCAAAAGTTTTCAAAAACACTAACCTATTTTGTTTTAAGCATGTTATACAGGAAGCAGTGTACACAGTGTTTAAAAATGACGAAGCCTATGGAGTCACTTTTTTTGATCGCCATTTTGTGGTTTCCATACTGGTAAATGCAACTGTAAGGTCAACGATTTGTAATATTTCACCATGTATAACTGTAGACAGATGTAACATCTTGCATTTCTTATTTGTAGAAGTTCAATAATACGTTAGGAAAATTCCAAAGCATATGAAACCAGACGTATGCTATTATCAAAGACATATAATTCTGTTTCAGCGACTGATGCTGAATTGCAGCCTACATTTTTTTTTTTTCATTTTAATTAATGGTCGCAATTTTCACAACATAGTCCGTAACGGATGAAACTCGTCTCCTGTTATTTCTAATCAGTCTTAATTCAATTATTCAAACGTAACTAGTTGTTGCTACACATCACCTGTTAAAAAAGAGTAGTGACTGTTAGCTGTTTCTGTTTTTGGATTTAACATGTAAACGTCCACAATCGCACATATATTTCTAAACCCTCGACAGTTAACGTTCGCAGACTGTTTTTGGCTCAAATTCCCGGGTTTTCCAGTGCTGTTTATCATAAGCTTCCCCACAGTAGGGATTCTTTTCATCTTCAGGCATCCACGTCTTCAGCTTACCTTAGAAAGCATTTAATAAGAACAAAATTAAATTGATAATACATTTGATGACAACATGAATGGCTTAAAAGAAAACGGATGGGTATTTAAATTTGTGCTTTTTTAGCAATACACGTGATTCGTTATTTATTCCGTGTCGTATTTGTTAGCAATGTGTTTTAACAGTTATTCTTTTTTCTGAAAGTAAGTATGTATAACGGCTATTGCTACAATGAAAATGATATACTGAACTCTTGTTCTTGTTCTTTACATGCATATATAAAAAACACAGATAATTTTCAAGTCTTTTTTACTCTTTTTAAATCATATTTCTGCAGTATAAACCAAGATGAAGACTTAATACTAACGAAGTTTGCTTCACAGGTTATAGCAGAATCTCCGCTTTATGTATTCTACTCTTAACTTAGGTTAAAGGGCAGAAAAGTGCAAGAAATCCGAAAGATTTTCTGCAATTACTTTTCTATTTGCGAACATGTGTTTAGGCTAGAAGAGTTAAGAGATAATGTTCAAATTCCCGCCGGTCTTAGGCTAACCGTTGTACGTCCAGGGCTTCTTGAGCCCGAACTCTTTATGTTATTCATGGAGATGTGTCTTTTTTAAGGAGAATTATCAGTGTCCATTCTAAGTAGCTAATGGAATTTTAAATTCTGAGCAACAAAAACGCGTACACCTAAATAATAAGTTTCACACTTACAGAATAAAATTTAAATGAAAATTAGGCATTGCATATGAGAGGAAGTTATGCATGTCCGATTTATGGCACCTTTGTTGAAACATACTCTTGGATGTTCCGAGCAAAGTAAGCGAGTACTATTTTCCAAAGCAAAAGCAAAGAAATAAAACATACTGGTACGTCTGCAAGCAGTAACAAAATTTAAAGAATCATTAACAATAGTTAACATGTTTGTGCTGCATGTTGCTTCATTTTTGTTCATATTTAGCTAATATCACTATTGCCCTTCTGGTTATTATAATAGTCATGGTACTTATCTTCCAATTTTGAAACAGTCGTGAATGTCTTCATCATCTTGTGATTATTATAATATATCCCCATGGACAAAATATTATTCGTCTTGTAATTTCTAAAGTGGCATTCATCGACTGACTGAAATTATACTTTCGTTTTAGGCACTCACGATGAACCTACAAGGAATTGACGGAGCTTTTCTTTGACAGGAAATATGTATAGAATTCCTTGGAAAATAGAAATAGGGCGAATATGTACAGTTAACATTGTGCATTGAACAGAACCAGTTGTCTATCGTTCCTCTCTAACAGAGTAAGAATAAGTCTGGCAATAATGCGTTTAATATTCTCAAGCACATTACGGTATAGAATATCACACTCTGATCTTACAGTGTTGTTTTATTATCCTGCGTGTAACCAAACCAACACAGAAAATTATAATTGCTTAGAACAAATCTACTATTTCACCATCAGTCCAAAATATCTTGTATTAAACACACAAAAAAATGCAGCACCTCATGTTACAGACAAACTCTAAGAACTGTATCCGATTAGGCCCAATGACATTAGTTGCGCATATTTCCGCGTAAGGAAGTTTCATAACGCCTATGTATTTTTTTTCTTTCCTAATCAGGTGTTAACATCTCTGTCACGATCAGTTGGAAGTACTGACTTTTGTTACTCCGCTAAGAAAGTCTGTAGCCGTTTTCATTTCGTAGGAAGACTTTTGAATTGTAGAACCTCTACATCCAAAGCCCAGTTACATTTTGTGATCTATGAAAGCCGTGATACCAGTACCAAAATTACTTAACAATAACGGCAAAAAAATCGTCACTATTATATAACTTAACTGTAGGTAGTGGGCCTATATTACTGTGGTATACAAACCCATTACTTGTTTCTCAAAGACCATGAAGCAAAGGAGTTACAAGGCAAGTATGTACTGCTACTGCAACGAAAACACTATTTAATTGTACCTGGTAGTTTGTATCGTCTTGTCATGTGTATTTCCTGAAACGGTATACGTACGTACAATGTTTTATCCACATAGTAAACGTAATAAAAGTGTTTTTTGCTGTCAACGCAGTAAACGACTCTGCACCGACACCTTTACACTACACAATCCCTCGATATGTTCGGAAGCTATTAATTGTTTCACGCGTCTAATATGAACGCTGCATAGTCAGATACGTGTGTCCCTTACGTTGTTTTTTTCAGAATCTTTAATGACATTCATAACTGTTATTATACCTACGCTAAAATTATGGTCCTAAGTTGCCTCACTTAAGTATTATGAGCTACGAGCGGAGATGCGATGCACCAAAATAGAATACAAACGGTCCATCTACAAGTTGAACCAAATGTGGCAAACCCTGGAGGTTAATCAGCTGATAATTTGACTCTCTAATACCACATGTCATGTTTATTTATTTGTTATTGTTTCTTTTTATGTGTGATATTCTTTTCTCGAAATAATTTGTGGAAGGATGTTTATGAGTTGCCTAACGTAGCATCTACAAGTTGAACCAAATGTGGCAAACCCTGGAGGTTAATCGGCTGATAATTTGACTCTCTAATACCACATGTCATGTTTATTTATTTGTTATTGTTTCTTTTTATGTGTGATATTCTTTTCTCGAAATAATTTGTGGAAGGGTGTTTATGAGTTGCCTAACGTAGCAAAATCTTACAACCTTCAATTTCAGAAGGGTGGTTAATCTTCTGGAGTCCAAAGGAAAATAAATAATGGTACCTTCTTAAACAGAGATAGATGACATTTGCCTTAGGCAAGCATCATATTAAGAAAATATTGATTGTTATTTCACATAAAAATAATGACAAAAACGACGAAAACTAACTACTTTGTTTTCCTTGGACGTCTGGCACTGCTATGAGAATGTCAAGAAAGTGTTTTTTCTAAGTGTTAAGTAGTAGTAGTAGTAGTAGATGTTATTGTTGTTGTTGTTGTTGTTGTTTTATTCATCTGGATCACCTTTGCAAAGGTACTGGTCAAGTCGTGGTTTTAAACGTGAGGTGTCACGATGATAAGATACATAAATTAAATTTTATAATAATTGTGAGGCGCAACGATCTAGATCTTACTAAAGCAAAAACAATAACGAAGAAATTGAATATCTTCCCACATATAAGTAAAAATAGAGAATTACGGGTACAACCAAAAATGGTGAATCCCACACCTCAGAACGCGCGATAAGCAACTTCCAAAAAGAGAAAACTAAATCAACCAAAAGATAACTGCATCAACGAAGACCAGTTAATATGAGGAATTGCATATTACTGCCTCTCCTTGGTCTAATCGTTGAAAAAAGTGACGATGATGAGCTGGTTATATTTACACTGTTACTGTTTTGTTTCACATCAGCTGCGGCGTCAGCCAGTGTAAATGTAGCATTTGCTACTTTGAAATAGTAAAACAGAAGTGACGAAATATCGTGATTCTCGCCACACTGAAGATTCCTGCAATGTTGTCTTATTTGTTTTATTTCACTCTTATCAGAATTTTCTCTTTTTGTTTTTTTCAGCGCTTTTCTAGTCGGTCAGTTAGGGTGTGGTTCTCTCAGATATTTTTCTGAAACGAATCCATCTCGAGGAACTAGAAACTTTGGAATTTTCGGGAAACGAGTATTGAGTTTCGTCTCTGAAAACACAGACAAATTATTAAAGGAATTTGATATTTGAACCAATACTTGACATCGGTAAACTTCAGTAAAGAGCATATATTTATTTATCCATGTTTTTAATACGTTTCAAGTGCTATTTGTAATTATTTTAATCAATTTGCACAAATATTTCTTAAGTTTCATCGCCATTATTTACACAAAACTGTTATGTTTCTCCTTCAAAGAAAAATTTGATATTGAAGAATGAAATAACAAATGTTGTCAGTCTATTCGGATAAAAGGCTGTCAGCAGACAATGACGGACTAGTCTGCAGATGGCCTTGTAGGACAAAAATCGGCTAAAGAAGGAAAATAGAACTTCTTCAATTTGTGAGTACGTTTTCCAGTTACCTACTGCTTAATAGGATTTGGATCTTTTTCTCTTTCTTCTTTCTTACTTCATCAGTCTTTTTTATAAGAGCAATAATATAGTGAGAAGAGTCTAGTTCGATTCTAAGCCACTAGTATGATTATGGTTATAGATGTGTTATCTGTTGGTTTACCAGTGCTGTCCCAGTTACCACTTCTACATCATGTATACTTCACCATTAACGTTGTACTCGACGGCGTGTGTTCAATAGAAACTTAAGGTCACCCCAGGAAAGTGTGATAGAGCAGCTAATGTTCTCAACATACATAAAGGAGCATCAGATATAGTTGCCAGCAGCATTTGGTCCTCTCAGCATAGCTAGTTATCAGCGTCTCCGAGGCTATGGATACAATACAGCCTTCCTCATTCTCGATTTTTCTTTGATCGATCTTAAGTCTCTGGCGTTCATCTGCGTTTCTATTTGAAACGAGACGCTGGGAATTATTGAGAGCCGTAATAGGTGTCGCTCAATTTTACAGGAGCGTTGACTTCCCCCTGCTTAAAAGTTCAACACTTAGTCCGATGGAATCGATGGACTGTTAACCGTGTGCGAACATTCCCATCGCCGGCTGAATCTCTTAAAAGTCTGTACCAAAGTAACGCATATTAGCGCAGACTAGGGCGTAATGTTATGTACCTTTCAAAATCTTATTTACATTCAATAAACTACGGTATATTTGCAGCGGTCTTCATCAACTAAGTTCGGAATTATTTCTCAATTCCAATAACAGGTCAAGAAAATTACAGTACTGCCTTCCAAAGATTTGTGGAATTGTGGAAACTGTTTTAATTTATAGGAGAAACGTAGCACAGTACCAAACAATGTTTTCAACTCAAAGAAAATGACGAAACACCTAGGTGGTAAGTAAATGTCGCCATTATTCAAAAATGTTCAAATGTGCGTGAAATCTTATGGGACTTAACTCCTAAGGTCATCAGTCCCTAATCTTACACACTACTTAACCTAAATTATCCTAAGGACAAACACACACACCCATGCCCGAGGGGATACTCGAACCTCCGCCGGGACCAGCTGCACAGTCCATGACTGCAGCGCCTTGACCGCTCGGCTAATCCCGCGCCGCCATTATTCAGTTGAGTGTAAATCACATGGTTAACGACCAACATCAACATTTTACTATCGGCTGAATGGTTTCTTCAACTGTTCACTCTTGTTCATTTACTTGTCAGACATCGGTACACTCATTCTCTGCATTTTGTGGCTCCACCGTTGTCGGAAACATATACTTTTGCCGGGGCACAGCAATATTTTGAGTACGAGTCCCAATATCGTCTATGTTTGACGACATACATATGCTGAAAACACAAAAAGCTGTTTTTCCTAGTTGTTTGATGCCTTTAAATTCCCAACTGACTTCGAAAAGACAGAGTTCATTCCATATGGAAGATTTCTGTTGCATAGAGTGGTATGGCAGGAAACAGAACTATTTTCTTCCATAATTACAAAGAATGTAGGTTACATCGAGCATTGGCATTGCAGAAAGGTCACGACTGTGTCTAATGGATATGAGAAGTGACAGGAGCAGGAAATCAGCTGAGTGGCTGCGCGGAGCAACGAAAAGGACTGCGCCCCAATTGTCACGTTAACGAAACTTGAGTAATCACAGCGAAACATTTGTTTCTGTCGGACGAACACAAAAACAGTGTCTCATTTCGTTACTGAGTGCACAACTCGCGGGTGAGCACTTCAATATTAAGCCAACTGCCGATAATTTAACTATAGCTACCGCTATTAACGTTGTCCACGTTTCTAACTGTGTTGTAATCGTCGGAGAGGACGCTGACTTCCTCACTTTCTTGTGATTTTGACCGCTTCAGCGTCACTGTTCCCAGCATTTTTCTCCTGAAGCGAGACAAAAGCAAACAAAGCGATGTAGTCTACAGCCCCGTCAATTTCAAACTGTCTCAAATATCGAAAGATAACCTTCTCTTTCTACAAGCCATCAGTAGGTGCGATACGACTTCGCTATTTTTCGGCAAAGGAAAACTGAAACTGCTTAATGCATTGGAGACGAAATTCAACCTACCGAAAGCACCGAAGATATTCAACGGTTCCAGTGTTGCTGCAGATAAGATTGACGAGGCTGGACAGAAGTTCATAGTAGCTCTGTACTGCGAAGATAAAAAAAAATAAATGTGCTATCAAAATGTATGAAAAATGTTTATCAAAAACATCATTCAACCTCGCCTCTTTGCCTCATACAGAAGCAGCTGCACGACATCTTTCCAGAGGACGTATCTGCAAGTGCAAGTTTCGAAAAAAAAAAGCCACTAGATCCAATGCACCGGGGCTGGAAAGCTTCAAAATTCGGCCTCTTGCCAGTTCTCGCTTCTAAAGAAGCAGCACCTGCGGAACTCTTGAAAACTATTTACTGCAGATGTTGGACACGGTGCCATAGAGGTTGTTCCTGTAGGAAAAACGGCAAAATATGCAAAGGCCAGTCCTATACCAATGTTCCAGCTGACACCTCTATTATTGACGGTGATGACTGTGACATAGATAATGACGTTTTGGAAGAAGGAAGAAGAGGTCACACAGAGGATATGGATACAGAAAATGTGGAAGAATTAGAGTAAATCTTATTTGGATACATATCATCCAAGTGTGTAAAAAAGTAACTATAAAAATAAAAAAACAGATTGTTCACTCTAACTGGAGATACTGTATCTTACTGCGAATAGGCCATCGGAGGACCAAGTTCCAATGATAATCTTCGTTCTTTTCTTTTCTTCCAGTATGCTTTCATATGTTCACTGCCTTTCTTCTTTCTGTCTTCACACCATTTTGAACAAGTCCTTTTAGCTACCCTCCATTGGAATTCTTCCATTTTCAAGGCTTCTCTGCTATTTGTATCTTCTCTTTTTATATTGTTTCTTTCTAAATCTTTTTTTTACTTCATTGACCCAGCATGCTGTGGATTTCTTAGTCACAAATATTTGAAAATCTTATTAGTGAATCTACTGTCTTGCATTCGAAATAAATGTCCAAAAACATGTCTTCTTTTTCTCATTACGTTTGAAATATTTTCTATATTTTGGCATATTTCAGTGTTAATTCGTAATTTCCAACCTTCTGTTGTGTTTTGTGGTCCTAACATTTTCTTACAATTCACCTTTCTAATACTTCTAATTGATCTAAATTGTGGTTTAATCTCACGCATTCTCTTGCATATAGCCATTCTGGTTTCTCTGCTGTGTTATAATGCCTTATTTTTGTGTTTTTGGATAAGCACTTTTATTGTAGAGGTCTTTGGTGATGTCATATGCTCTCCCTATTTTATGGAACCCTTCCCCTGTTGCAGAGTTTTCCACAGCGTTTCCGTGGATTATCTCCCATAGATATATGAATTTTTTTACACTCTCAATTTGACCAATATCTGTTTTCAGGAGTTTTGGAGTATCCTTAACGTTTGATACAAAATTGTGTTTTTTTCTGCAGTAATTCTTAAGTCAGTTCTGCTGACTATTTCCTCCAGGAGATTTATTTGTGTTATGGCGTATGCCACATTTTCAGAGAGTGTAGCAAAATCGTCTGCAAAGGCAAGACAGTTGATTTCGATCTTTTTGCTCCCTCTTCCTAACCTTATAGGCCAGACGCTGACTTCAATAAGTTTTTCATTCTATATTGTCACTGTTTTCTCTAACACACTATTAAAAAGAATTGAGAATAGGCCGTCACTTTGTCGTACACCTGTTTTTATTCTGAAAGGCTGTAAAATTTCTGTCATATATTTTACTTTACAGACAGTATCTGTAGGTATTTCACGGATTAAGTTTGCCAGTTTAGACTTTACGCCAAATTCTCGATTTATTTTATCTCCAGTTTCCCTGTCAACAGAATCAAAAGGTTTTTGAAATCCACAAACATACCGTAACTGTAATGTCCTTTGAATTAGGTAATCTGTGGCGAATTACTGACTTGAGATTAAATATTTGTTCTGAGCATGAGCTTCCATTCCTAAAACCATCTTAATATTCACCTAAATGACTGTCAAGTCTTGTTTCTATTCTGCTTAATGAAATCTTGAAAAATACTTTATATGCTGATAAAGTAAAGAGATTCCTCTGCAGCTGTTTACATCTTGTTTATTACCTTTTTTGTAGAGTGGATGTGTCAGGACAACTTACCATTCCTCTGTGTATTGAATCATATTATTATTCTTTCTTTCTTTTCTTATATATAAGCTATATGTAAACTGAATGAGCTATAAGCCAAAGGTACCGCCAAAGGTAAATTAACGAGTTGTTTTATGGCAAGGATAACGTTTTGATACATCGTAAATATCTGTATGAAATGAAGTAAGAAATACGCTCTTCAGTTTATTAATTCATGTATCTTCACTCTTTTGTTTCGGGAAGTGGTAGCGTACGGACGTATGCTTGGATCCGTCGTACCAGCATTGTTAAAAATGTGTATTTTACCAGTTCATTAAAAGTATTATAAAAAGTTATTAGGAACGGAATATTTATTCGCACCGTTATAGGTTCAAATCCTATCTGTTCATCATTTCACTTGCCGCCGAGATACTGCATCAAGAGTTTCGGTGCAGACAATAATGATTCAAAGCGTATCTGGAGGAGCGTTCCTCATCGACATTGTCACACTCACGACTAAACACAATGGAATTAATGTGAAGGTAATGACTCAGACTTGATAGGCACCTATGGAACTTGGTTTACTTATACTAAAAATATTGTGCTTCGTGTGACAGATCGACAATTTTAATGACTGCGGTGATTATTTTGTACCGCACACTACTGGAAGCAGCAGTAAGTAACGCAAATTATGTTTATTGACCTTGAATGTAATGATATTAAAGGTCTGTTGATATTGGTATCAGTTTAAGCTCACCCAAGATTGTGCAGGAAATCATAAATTACCTTCAAATTCTTTTTCAGCTATTCTTCCCAATCAATGTTTCCAATTATTCAAGCAGTTATTAATCCATTTCCACATCACTATTCATCCGGCATTTTTTCCGTTTTCCAGATTTCTTCAAAGAGTAAATTTAGTTCCGTTGTTCTATTTGGTAAGGAGCACTTCAAAATAAACCGATATGATCGTGTGGCATTGATAGCCGGGAGGCCCCATCTGGGGAAGTTCCGTCACCGAGTTGCCAGTCTTATTACAGGTGGCGCCACATTGCGCGACTTGAGCGTCGGCGATGATGGTGAGGACAACACAACACCCAGCCCACGAGCGGAGAAAATCTCAAACCCGGCCGGGAAACGAACCCAGGCCCGCTGCATGGTAGGCAAGCACGTTACCACTCAGCTTTTTTTTTTGTCTCGTTTTGTTCTATATTGTTCGTTGAATTCGTTCGGGACGGAGTCCGATGACAACCGTTCGGGTTCTTCGTTCATCCGTTCATTCATTTTTCTTATTACAGAAGGTAGTTAACATTCTGACCGAACACGCTGAGCTATCGTGCCGGCAAACTATGCCGCTGGACATTTCAAAAGTTAATCTGTAAGACAATCTTCTCCAATAACTTCGTTGTTTCTGAGGGTCTTAATTACTTCTTCAATTTCTTCTTCCAATTTTTCATTAATATCTCAGAATTCCTATTTATGACTTTGTTCAGGTCTCTTCAGAAGCTGATGAAAATATCTTGCTAGTATTTCAAAATTTTCAGTACTGCTTAACCCAATTCTGCCGAACAGACATTTAGAGTTTGGTAGCCCTTTCATTTATTCTTAAAAGTTTGATAAAAGTAACGAGTATTATTTTTTACAAAATTTTTGTCTGTTTCCGAAAGTTTCTCCTTTTCAGAGGCTCGTTTGGTATTTCTGATTAATCTGGCTCTTTCCTTTCTTTGTTGTTTAAATTGATTATAATCTTCAAATTTTCTTTGAGCATTTCCAGTTTTCCCATTTTTTTAGTCCTCTCTCCTATGGATTCTTCACATATCTCATTCCACCACATTTTCCTTTTATTTTTTGATTGACCTAAATGTTTTCTGTGCAATATTATTAATTGCTTTGGATATTTCTTCCCAGTTGCCATGTTTAACAGCTTTAATTTCGGCTTGATAGTTTTTACTGATTATTTTGTTATAGTAAGTCTCTCTGTATTACATTTTACTAACCTTTGTGATTTGCTTTATTAAGTAGGCTTTTGACTTTAATTTTAGGGAGGCAATGATCAGAATCAAATTCACCATTTCTTACTACTTTCATATTCATAATTTCCATTGTACTTTTTTGTGAAATATCCACATGAGCTAACTGAAATCCTCCTAACATTGGGGTGGGAGATATCCATGTTTCAGCTTTCCTTAGGAGTTTCTTAAAGAAGGTTAACATAAGTTTCTGGTGAGAGCTTTTATACAAAGTGATTAGCCTCATATCATTTGCGTTGGTTAGTCTCTGAGCTGGGTATTGTCCTACTACATTTCCAAATTTCTTTTCTCTGCTTATTTGTGCCCTGAAGTCGCCTAATAGTAATATGGTGCTCACATTTGGAATATTAGATATTTCAGTTTCTAAAAGATCCCAGAAATTCTTTGTTTTTGTGGGTTCTTCCTGTTGTCTGCATTCACTGGTGCATCGCAACTAACAAGTGTATATATCTTGTTTTTGCATTTAACTGACAGGAAAGATTCTCTTTCTGAGGTGGATTTAAATTCTGTAACGTTTCCTATTACACTTGTATGAATATAGAAAGCTGTACCCAATTATAGTATCTGGATCATAATTTTGATTGCTGGTTTATCCTTTGAAGATTCTGTAGTTACAAGTATCTACTATATTTTCATCTAGGAACCTCATTTCTCGAACTGCTAATATCTGAATTTTGTTTTAATGTGGCCCCGTGTTTTTATTTCTTCTTTTTCTTATTTCTAGTTATTTTTGTTTACCAGTCTTGATTAGAGATCTTACATTTAAAGTGCCTAGAAATAATTTCTTTTTGAATTTTATTTTATGAGGATTCCAGGCTTGCTCTGATTCAACCCTCTGATTGCAGTTGTTGGGACTCCCCAGAACCCTTGGTCCCAATGCACTGCATGACGCGATGGTGGATTTCTATCTCGAGCTACTACCTGGGGTGGTGTATTCATTTTGCGGACTTTCCATACTGCAATTGAAATGATATTACATTCAAAGTAAGGAATTGAATTGCAAGATAAGATCGGATTGTTAGTCCGAAATTTGATTTTTTTGTTTGTGATTCACTCCACTAGGCTCTTCCGTTCTCTCCGCCGTTGGGAATTAAACCAGACTTCCTTATCCGCCTTCGAGACCATTGGCCAGGTTTCACCTGCAACCCTAGGCAGGGGTCCTCACAGGATACTACCATCCGGAGGCAGATGGACCCAGGTTTCTTAACGAGGTTATCCCCCCTCTCCTCCTTCCCCACCACTTGCTAGACGGGGCCCCAGTCTAGGGACCGGTAGCAGCGGATTTAACTAAATTTATTGTTAATTGAATTAAGTTTCTTTATTTCTAATAAGACAATAATAAGCCTAACGCGTTTCTTCTCACTGCTGCCCTCATAAACAAACTTTTTGTTCTTTGTATATTATTATTCTGCTAATTTCATAGTTTTCAAAACTTATTTCGACAATTTGTAGGTTAGGAATTATGTACGAATAACAAAAATAGCAAAACAAATATCGGAAAAAATTCATTGAGTGGAAAGTAGAAAGTTGATGTTGGTCCTTAAACATGTGATTTACATGTAACTGAAGAATGGGACATTTACGAGGGTAAGTCAATTATTATCCGCAAAGTATTTATAAA